>NC_064866.1:19730259-20392759 GCF_024139225.1 Suncus etruscus | reverse complement strand
AGTGACATATTGGGTCCGGGGAGATAGTACACTTGCATACAACTGACCTAGGTTTAATCCATGGCACTATTTATGGTTCCCAGAATGCCACCAAGACTGATCTTTCAGTTTGAGCCAGACGTAAGTCTTGAGCATCATCATATGTGGCCAACAACAAACAAAACAAAACAAAATTTTCTCACACATCATAGACAGTAGTGAACAAAGAATTCATTTGTCTCTGGGTGGCATATTTACAATCCATTAAGGGCACATTAATTCTTAATAAATCCTAAAGTATTTATAATATCCTAACTAAAATAAATATTCTAAAATATCTATAGTGTGATGCCATTTGTTTTCAGGATAGAAACAACACTTCAGTAAAAGTTGTAAAACTCACAGTAATAAACACCTATTATTTGGGAAAATATTCACATTATTCCATTTTACATTTTGTACATAGGTACCAGACTACCCACATTTGAAGATTCATAATTGACTTCTAGAGGACTTAATTAATTTTCCTAATAAATAAATATTAAATCACAAGTCAAATACAGATGGAACAGGATTCCAAGCCTGTGCCCTTTCCTTCACACAAAATCCTGTTCCTCTTAAAAATATCATTTCACCTGTTTTAAAGATGCCTCTTGTTTTTCTGTCACACCTTGAGTAATAGAATGTTTATTGACTAATAGAAATGATTTCTACAGCAAAGATATGATACACAAAGATAAAAATAAGTAGTATGTGTAAAATTACATTTTTAAAATGCCATAATATCTTTTTAGTTAAATATTCACTTAACATGTATCCTAACAATTTCTTGTCATGGTATTTACCCAAATTATGAAAAGATATGAACCCAAACATTTATAGAAATTTGTTCTATCAGTTATCCTAAAGATAACAACATTGTTTTTTTTAATTTTGATTTTGATCATAATGGCTTACAGATCTTTCACAGTAGTATTTAAGGTACATATCAACATTGAATACCCATCACCAAATTTGTCCTCCCCCCATCCCAGTTCCCCTTCTGCAACCCATATACCCCACCATCACCCCGGACTGCTAGAGTAGGTGGTCCCCTCTTTGTCCAGCTCACTATTAGTGATCATATATCTGTTTGGTCCTGGTACCCTTCCCTGTCTCCCCCTTTATTTAAGAAGCAGAGCTAGATAAATGGAGTTATGTGGCTTTGTTTGAAGGAAAGAAAAGCAATAGATTGGGGTACAAAATAAGAAGAAAAAAAAAAAGAAAAAGTCAAATATGCTGAAAATAGGCGGAATACTTCCAGAGGATTTCAACCTCAGTTTGAGAGAGGATGTGAAAAAGGCAATTGAAACACCACCACAATACAGAAAGAAATACCAAATTAAATATCCAGTGAGCACCACAGTACTAAAGACAAGCACCACACAACAGTCTCGGTTCTGAAGTCAACTCATGCCGGAGTGCAAAAAGAAAGAGAAAGATAAGATAAAATAAAATAAAATAAAATAATATTGGAGACATCAACTTCAATCTCTACACTAATATAAAGACGTCAAAAAAATCGATCAATTGATAAATAAATATGTGGAAAAATGATTGTTTTGTGCTTTTTTTTTCTTTTCCCCCTGCATAGGCACAGTAACTATTGGGGGATATTATAGAGGAAATTCCCTTGGCCTAGGAGATACAGGGTTTCTCCCCCCCTGAAGTGTACTGTCATGGGATTAACTATAGACTCCTTGCATGATCATTTACTCTCCCCTTGGTGCTTTCTTGGTGTATGGAAGACTTCTGCTTCGTCTTGGATGGTAAAATCAGATCTCTGTATCTAGAGATCTTGGTAACTGTGCAGCTCAAGGAATGGAGCATATGATGAAGTATTTCTTTGTGGTTCTAGCAGTTCTGCTTCTTCAGTGTCATTTTAATCCATCTTCTGTAGTTGGTGGTCTTGGTCATTACGTTGCTCCTAGGATGGAGCCTGGGATAAGGTCTTTCTTTATGTTTCCGAAAGACCCGTTCAGTTGCGGTTGTCTCAGTCAAACCTCTGGAATTGGAGCTCTTGTTTGTTGAACAGATCGTAGACCAAAAGCTAGGCTAGAGCTTTTTGTTGCTGTTGGATAACAACATTGTTTTATCCAAATTACTGAATTCTAGACGGCAATGAAATAAAATTTCTATTCTTGCAACAATATGGCTGAATTAAAAGGCAGTTATTTAAGGGAAAGACATAAAAGGCTACATGATATTTCACATCTATAATATTTCAGACAAAGCAAGACACTAGATACAGAAAACTGATTTGTCAAGAACCTATATATTATAAATAAAAATTAATCTTAGAAAAGGTCTGGGAGAAATTTAGGGACGGAGAGAAATATTCTAAATCTTGGTTGTGATGGCAGCAACATAACTACATACTTTATCAAAACTTATAGCTATGCACTTAAATTTGTTGTATTTTAATTTTTATAAAATTTACCATAATAAATCAAATTTGTAATATAAGTAAAATAGATCAGACATGAAGTACTAACATCATGAAATTCATAAATAGTCAAGACAAATAACCAGAAAATGGAAGAGAAGTTAACCATAACTCATCTTTAGAACACCTAGATTGAAATATAGGTAAAACTGGGTACATTATATTCCTCCAAATTCCAATTGTTACAAATTTTTTGTTTTGTTTTTGGGTCACAGTAGGCAGCGCTCAGGGGTGTTTCTCTTGACTCTACGCTCAGAAATTGCTCCTGGCAGGCTCGGGGACCAAATGGGATGCCGGGATACGAACCACCGTCCTCCTGCATGTAAGGTAAATGTCCTAAATGACCTACTTCCATGCTATCTCTCTGGCCCCAATTATTACAATATTTTTAACTGCTTGAGTATTAAATTATTGACCTTCTTGAACTTGCCAAACTAACAAAAAGCAGAATAAAAAAGCAAAACAGATTGACTATTCAAAAAAATATTACAGTTGTTGGTGACTAAAGAAAAGCCCATATCTAATATTGAATTACTTTGGTTAAGAAAACAGTTTTAAAATAATAAAAGCTTAATTATTTCCCACCGTTTAGAAGGAGAATTTATATCATTTGACCAGTAGGTGTCATCAACTCATCTATAAAAAACTGACAACTCACATCAGTGTTAACTTTAAATGAATATCCTACCTATAGAAACCAATGTGATTATGAACACATTTTCTATATATAATTTGCCTATATGAAAGAAAATGCGCTACTCAATATCCTCAATATTTTTTCTTTTCTAGTCAAATATGGTAATCAAGTCTACACATAAAGATGAAAAAGAAATCACTTTTATACCCTTTAAGATTTTTTTTAGGAAACATAGTGAGTAAATTGCAAGCAATTCTTGTCCTATTTGATAAGCTTAGTGCTTTTATGCCATTCTCTTTATTCTTTATGTCAAATACTGCAATAAGCCTTTGTCTGCTTCTCACTCACCATAAAACTTCATATTTTAAGTAAAATAACTTCGGTCTTGTTCTGTAATTGCTTAGATATAAATCTATCTCTTTTAGATCATGACAACTCCCTAAACTATAAAATCCTAAAAGGCACTAATTCTGTATCCCTAAAGTACACAGCACAATACCTTGTGCCCAATAATATTTGTTCATTATAAGTAAAAGAATATCTGAATTGTTTATCTCAAAACACATGATATTTTTCTTGACAAGGGAAAAGGTTAAAGGAACAAGTGATCAGATCAACTGAAAAATTTATAGGTACCCATGAAAAATTTTCTATTTCTCTGAAAGAATATTTTAGACAACTAATCAAAAATAAAGACAGCACTCATAAAAAAAAACATGCAAGGATCTTCTATTACATATGATCAGGAATGCCAAATACCCTTTTGACCCTTGGGACCCCCCCAGGGGTCTCTTCTTAGAATGAAATCTTAAAATACATCAAATAAAAAAGGAAGATTAAAAATAAAAGTCATTAGATTGAAATGCAGTTTTCAAAATATGTCTAAACAAATTATTAATAATACACAGCAGTAGGCTTAATAACTACCATAATTTCATAAAGTGATGAAGGGAACTGATATGTTGAGAAATCCATGACAAGTGAATTGAGATCTGAAAAATATTTTTGACAGTCAGAGATACTCCTAATCTTTTGAATTTTTGTCTACATTTCTAATTCTGAAAATGATACAAATCTAAGTAATAAAATTAAAGTTATAATTATTCTCCTTTTTAAATTCAATTAAGGAATTATTTGAAGGCATCAATGAATCCAAGATTAAAAACCTGTGCTAAAGGAAAGTTACTATGGTGAAAAAAGCTATGAAAGAGGAGGGAGCAATTTTTTCCCCACATGTAGAATCTTTTGCTTCAGTAAACTCATAATAGTTCTTTTTATGACTATTAAAGGTCATAAAACTATGACCAAACCCATCTACAATATGTTTGTAATCACTGTGTTTAAATAAAGGTATTGTTTAAAAAAAAGGAAACTCGCCGCACAAACGGTCCGCCCCGCCCCCGCAGCGTTTCCCCTGGCTTCCAAAAGGTAGGGAGGCTCCGCCCACCCACGCAGCCGCGCGAACGTTCCGCCCCGCCCCTGCAGCGTTTCTCTGGCCTCCAGAGGCTAGGGAGGCTCCGCCCACACGGTCCACCCCGCCCCCGCAGCGTTTCTCTGGCCTCCAGAGGCTAGGGAGGCTCCGCCCACCCACGCGGCCCCCGCGAACGGTTCGCCCCGCCCCTGCAGCGCCCCGCCCACTCACGCCGGTTCCGCCCTGCCCCCCGTTGGGCTTTTGCTGCCTCTCAGCACTAGCTGACAACAATAGGGCAAAGCAAGGAATCAGGCCACAGAAAGAGCAAGGAGGAGCCAAACCTCAGCAAGCTCTCCCAACAGTACCTCTAGATCCACCCTCAGGGAGGAGAACCATTCCCACACAAGAGGGGATCAAAACAGGCTGAAATCGGAAGGAACAGCACTCCAAAGCACACCAATAAATACCAAAAAAATATGGGTAAATCAAAGAGAACCCTAAGTTCTGAAGATACGGAGACAAACCCTAACAAGTTTCCAAGTCCGCCAAAACGCACAGATCCCTGGGAAGGCGAACTAAAAGCAGCAATGAGGAAGGAAATGCAAGAATTAATAAAAGAAATGAGAGAAACCTTAGCTACAGAATATAAGATAGCTATGGATGAACGAATAAGCCAAATTAAAGAAGAAATGTTAAAGAGCATGAGAGAGACCATACAAAAAGAAGTGAAGGAATTAACAGACAAAGTAACAAGCCTTACTAGCAGAAACACAGAGTTGGAGAAACACATTGAAGAACTCGAAGGAAAACTGCAAACAAAAAATGACCAAGAAACCAACAAAGAAATAAAAGGCAAAGCACTGGAAGGAAAAGTCCAGTACCTAATGAACAAGGACAAAAGAAACAATCTAAGAATCGTGGGTATACCAGAAGGGGAGGAAATAGGGAAAGGGGAAGAACAAGTAGTCAGAGAGATAATAGCAGAGAACTTCCCCACCCTCTGGAATGAAACTTCAGGGCAAATACAGGAGATCAAGAGGGTCCCTAATAAAATAGACCCCAATAAACCAACACCAAGACATATAGTAATCCAAATGGCAAAAAAAACAAAGAGAAAGAGGAACTTCTTAAAGCAATAAGAGAGAAAAAAAACCTCAAATACAAAGGTAGGGACATAAGAATCAAACCAGATCTCCCAGTCGAAATAATTCAAGCAAGAAGACAGTGGAATAACATATTTAAACGACTGAATGAAAGAAACTTCCAACCTAGAGTCCAATACCCAGCAAAACTATCATTCATATGGGAGGACAGACTAAAAACATTCTCAAACAAGACCGAACTAGAGCTATTTGTGCAAACAAAACCGATCCTAAACGACCTACTCAGAGATGAATTACACAATCCAAACCCCCGATTGTAACAAAAACCACCCTACACAACACAACTGCACAACAGTCCTCTCTCTCAATAATCTCCCTAAATGTTAATGGCCTAAACTCCCCAATTAAAAGACGCATAGTAGAGAACTGGATTAGGAAAAATAAACCGGACTTCTGCTGTCTGCAAGAAACACATCTACAGATGCAGGATAAGCACAGGCTTAGAATAAAAGGATGGAAAGTAATTATTCAAGCCAATGGAAAACAAAAAAGAGCAGGGACAGCCATTCTTATATCAGACCAAATCACTTTCAATCTCAAGAAAGTGATCAGAGATAAAGAGGGTCACTACTTACTGATCAGGGGAACACTAGATCAAGAAACACTAACCCTGGTCAATATCTATGCACCTAATGTAGAGTCAGCAAAATATGTGAGGCAACTGCTCGTAAACCTGGAGAAACACATGAAGGGAAATGTGATAATAGTAGGGGACCTCAATACTCCACTATCACCACTGGACAGATCCACCAAACAGAAAAATAGCAAAGAAATAAGAGCTCTGAATGAAAAATTAGAAGATTTAGGACTAATAGACTTATATAGAGCCCTCCACCCTCAGAAAACAGAATACACATTCTTCTCAAGTCCACATGGAACCTTCTCCAGAATAGACCATGTCTTAGGAAACAAAGCCAACCTATATAAGACCAGGAAGGTAAGGACCATTAGAAGTACCCTTTCAGATCACTATGCAACAGAGCTCAAAATTGGGGTCAAGAAGAAGCAATGGAGAAAAACTAATACCTGGAGATTAAACAACATGCTGCTCAACAACAGCTGGATCAAAGAGCAACTCAAGGAAGAAATAAAAAGATTCCTTGAGACAAATGATAATGAAGAGACAACATGTCAAAATCTGTGGGACACAAGAAAAACCCAAAATACAATGAGAAAAACTGTACTTCCAACATAGGCATAAGACCTGTAATATAGCACCGCTTTACCTGCTTTCCCCCAAATGTAAGATAGTCTTTTGCACCACTTTGGTCCTTTAAAAACTTCGCTAACTCATTTTATTTCTTTTCTTTTCTTTTTTTTTTAATTTTTTTTAAAATTAATTAAGTTATTTTTTTAAATGTCTGTCCTACATATACATTTGTGAGCTGATACATTTTTATTCCTTTTTTTTTTTTTAATCATTTTTGGGTATGTGACCTGTTTCTGTTATCCCCTCTGTCCACCCCCAAATACACCGACAATATAAGGTAGCACCGTTTCTCCCTGCAAAGGCACACTAAATAAAGGGGAAATCTTACATAAAAAAAAGAGCTCTTGTCTACTAGAGATAAGAACTCATAGTTGTTTACAATACAGGGATATCGCCTACCCTGAAAATATGTCATGTGGAATCAACTTAGACTTCAGGTGATTAGATTCCATTCATCCAGCCTTGAACCCTGGACCCCAGACATAGAAACGGCACAGTTCCTCACAACAGCTACAAGAAACAAATCCCAGCCGGGACAGCCTTAATACTGTGGGGCCACCAACAAGGACCAGCTCTAACATGATATCCTGACAACGAGGAAAATGTGAACAACCTGACCTTAGAACAGATTAGCCTACCTTACCAGCCAATGACAAGACAAAACCAGAAGACTTGTCACCCTTAGGTAGGTCCAAAAGCCAAGATCGCGAGTTATAGAGGACTGGCTGCTAGAACCATGACCAGACTGTATATATCTTGGGACCAATAAAAAAGCCCTAGTTCAGGGCTTGAACTATGACCTGCACAATACTTATGATCCCCAGTTCCAAAGGTCTGGCAGAGACAATTGTAACGGAATGGGGCTTCGGGAAGCACAAAGAAAGACGCTATCCTAGGCGCCATCCCAGGTTCAACACAAAGACCAAGATCTCCAACCACAGAAGATGGATTAAAATGACACTGAAGGAACGGAACCTCAAGAACCACAAAGACTGACTTCATCATAAGTCCCACCTCAGGATCCGTGCAGATACAGAGACCTCTAGACATAGAGGTCTGAGTGTATCACACAGGACAGGGCAGAAGTCTTCCACACACCACAAAAGCACCACCGGGAAAATAAATGAGCCTGAGCAGAGTCTATAGTTGATCCCATGACAATATACTCCAAGGACGGAGAAACCCCATATTTCTTAGGCCAAGTGAATTCCTCTTTGAATGACCCCAATATTTACTGTGCCAGGGCAGGAGGGAAAAAAACAAACAAAAAAAAAGTACAAAACCTCGGTTATTTTTTATATATATATTATTTTTTTTATCTTCATTTTTTATTATTATTATTATTTTTATTTACCTACCTATCTTTGGTAGATTTCTCTGTTTGGGTGTGATTATTGAAATTGTTGTCCCCAGTTATACTTTTTTTTTTCTCTTCTTTTCTTTCCTTTCTTTATGTGCTATGCCATGTTTCTTATTTCAAGACCATAGCGGTTTTCGTTTTGATTTGTTTTTGTTTGTTTCTTTTTTGTTTTTGTTTTTGTTTGTCTGTTTTTCTTTGTTTTTTTTTTTTTTCTCGTTTGCTTGTTTTTTTGTGGTGCTAATCGATATAGCCGGAATCCTCACTGGATATTTGACACTGCTTTTGGTACTGGGGGAGTGTTTCACCTTCTTTATCTCCTTGATCTCTCAAAGCGTTGATGAGAGCCCCTAGAAGGATTCCGCACATTTTCGGCATATTAGTCTCTTACCCCAGCTTATTTCTTTTCTCTTTTTCAAACAAAACCATCCATCTTGAACTAACTAGTCCTACCTCCAGTTAGAGGGGGAAATAAGGGAGACATCAAGACCAAACAGGTGCAAGACTACTAGGTAGTGGGTCAGATACAGAGGGGACCACATATTCTAGCCGCCCTGAGGGTGAGGGAAGAGGAAATGGGAGGGAGGACAAAAATGGAGGTATAGGTAAAGACAATCTGGTGATGGGAATCCCCCTTGCTTTTATGTAAATATGTACCTAAAATAATATTGTCAACAATATGTAAGCCACGATGATCAAAATAAAAATCATATTATTAAAAAAAAAAAGAATACAGAGGAAAAAAAAAAAAGGAAACTCATAATAGTCACTTCATTGTCTCTCTTATATGTTTTGCTCCATTGCAGATGGGCAAGTACCACTTTCACTTCATGGAACCATCTTTTTCCAAGTCAAGCCTTACACCTATGTAGTCCAATGAATATGCTTTGGTATTTACCATCTTTAATTTCTTCTTGACTTTTGTACTATTTTGACCTCTTTTTCTTCTTTTTACTTAATACCCTATTTCTTCAGTTCTGTCCTAGACTCTTGTCCTATTTCTTCTTCTTTCTGTGCTTTGTGCCTAGAGTCCAATCTATCATCCTGTGCTTCTGCTATACTGCACAATATTATCTGAATATTCATATCAATCTCAAATTTCTCTCTAGACCAAGTCTCTTTCTTGAACTTAGGTGCCTATAATTCTCAATCTGGTACACAACTCTTAAGTCTTATGTCTGCTTTCTGTTTCTTCATACTTTTTGCTTGGTAAATGACACTGATGTCTGACTTAAAAGTAAGGAAGCTATCTTATTGTGTCTGCTTTTCCCTAGAATAAAAGTAAGGCAAGTTTTGGGGTCTGGAGAGATAGCACAGCATTACGGCTTTTGCCTTGCATGTGGCAGACCAGGGAGGGACCCAACTTGATTCCCTGCATCCCATATGGTCCCCCAGTCTGCCAGGGGCAATTTCTGAGTGCAGAGCTAGGAGTGACCTCTGAGCACCACTGGATGTGGCCCAAAAACCAATCAATCAATTAACAAATAAAGTATTTTTAAAAAAAGTAAGGCAAGTGTTTCTACTTTATCTATTTTTTTGTTTGCTTTTGATGGTGCTGGGAATCAAATCCAGGGTTTTAGACCTACAAGGCAAGTATTCTACCAAGAATTATATCTTGGCTCTCATATTATATATATTTAAAATGTCTGGAACCTTTTATCAGTTCTACTCTTATCATACTAGACATTTTAATAACTGCCAATCATTCATTGCTTACAATGTATCAGGCACTCTGATACCTTTCTTTCAGTCACATTCTGAGGTACTGAGGGTTAAAGTGTCTACCTTTGAATTTTTAAGAAGATGCAACTCAACATTTATTCTCCTAGTTAAACTATGGCTCAATACTTGGACCTCATTTGTTCTTAACTTCTCTCTGGGTAGAAAGGTCTGAACTAACTGATCAGAAACACCAAAGTTGTTTTGTTTTGTTTTGTTGCTCTTTTGGGCCACACCCGGTGATGCTCAGGGGTTACTCTTGGCTATGCGCTCAGAAATCACTCTGGCGTGGGGGACCATATGGGACTCTGGGGGATCAAATCGTGGTCCGCCCTAGGCCAGGTGCAAGGCAAATGCCCTACTGCTTGCACCACAGCTCCGGTTCCCAAAGTTTTGAAGCCTGAGTCATGAGGTGGATATTGGTAACAGTTACTGAGATGAGGAACATTTGAGATTGACTACTAGAAAGTAGATGACACCCAAGACTAGGCAAAATAATTGTGGATGATGAAAATAAAGAAGGAAAGAAAATTTGGCAGAACTCAAGGACACTTCAGTATTGGAGCTTTTTAGAAGCCATATTAGCCACCAACACATCTGTTAAGTCAGAGATTTAGAGAAAAGTAAGGAAAGAGTGAGATACAAGTTCAGGAAGGCCAGCCTTTGTAGTTATGGTGTCCATTTCATCTAGTGAAAAGAAGTGAGGTAAAATTATCAACTGTGACATAAACAATAAGGAGAGTATTTTTGGTAGTAAACTGGACTACTGATTCTATCTGATCATACTTATTAATAATATGAACTAAGGTCTGAGTTTGGGTATCATTGAGTGACTGCGTCTGTATTTGTATATGTGTGTCAGTGTTTCTATATGCCTGTGCTTATTGTATGCTTGTATATATAATATTGGACATTTATGAAGAGAGGTTAGTATCTAATAATTGGCTTGGAAAGGGGGGGAATTGAAATTAATAAGGGGATGAGTGACTTGTTTGAAAGTATTTTGAGTCATTTGAGATGTGCATTCCCAAACTTAAATTAAATTCAACAAAATATTTAAGAAGAGTAATACTAACCTCTGTTGTTTCTTTGCTATTATTGTTATTGTTATTATTATATTATTTTCCCTTGTCAGGGACCTCACCTATGTGGTGGTCAGCATTCTCTGCATGAGTAGCAACTGAAATTAAATTGTGCATGCCCTGTGCACTCCAAAAACCACTGAGTATAATTTTGGGGGCATTCCTAAAGGTGATTTTCAGGATTACCTAGTGCCTACAAATCACACTAAATTTTAGTGTACCTTCTATGCTTGATGGGCAAGTATTTTAAGCCACCAAACCAACTCAACTTCTGGGAACTTGTATCTGTCATTTCTGGATTATTTTTAAAATAATGTGCATTGTCCTCTGAAGAACACTTCTATTTAATATTCTCAAAAATACTACAAGATAGGCATGATCCTTAATTAACTGGCAAAAAAATTAGACTTTAGAGATACTTGTCATTTATTGAAGGTTATGCACTAAGTCTTAGAGGATAGGATTAAAAAATGTGCCAGTCTACTAAAAGCTTATATTCTTCATTAATAGCTTATGTTTTACTCAGGCCTTGGTTAAGGAAGATGACGGCCTTGACCAGGATTTTCTGACTTTCTCCTCTTTTAAAAAGTGAAAGATGCCAGTAATTCCCAGAGGAAGGTGGGAGTAAATGGAGGTAGTGCTAAACAAAACAGGGGACGATCATGAAAAGACATGATACAAATACATTGCTATAATTGACTCCTTTGTGATTTGCTTCTTTCAAGATTCATGTTGGGACTTACTAAAATCAGATTTCACTCACTTATCCAAATACCTAGGAAGAAAAATGTGGAGTTGGATCAAAAGAAGGAACAAGGGACAGAGAGTGATTGCCTTCAGCTGTCCACTCCCAACAGTCTCAACTCTAAAACAACAACAACAACAAAAGAAAAACAGACTAAAATAATTCTACATAGGGATCATGCTGATTTTTTCCCTTCCTTGATTGTAGGAAAGAGGCTACTACAATTTCAAGAGATAAGCAAGAGCAGATTACTGAGCCTGCCTGTGCTTTCTGTTTACTCATATTCTTGTTTTTCTTAATAAATTTTCAGTTATTTATTTTATTTTATTTTTTATAAATTTTTTTGTTTGTTTTTGTTTTGGGGCCACACCCGGCGTTGCTCAGGGGTTACTCCTGGCTGCCTGCTCAGAAATAGCTCCTGGCAGGCACGGGGGACCATATGGGACACCGGGATTCGAACCAACCACCTTTGGTCCTGGATCGGCTGCTTGCAAGGCAAATGCTGCTGTGCTATCTCTCCGGGCCCTTTTATAAATCTTTAAGCACCATGATTACAAGAATGTTTGTAGTCGGGTTTCAGTCATAAACAAAATTGCCCCCTTCACCAGAACAACATTCCCACCACCAATACCCTCTTTTTCCACTCCTGCCTGTATTCTCGGCAGGCATTCTATTTCTCTCATTTGTTAACATTGCCATGCTAGCTATTATTGTAGTTATTTCCCTAACTGCATTCACCACTATTTGTGGTGAGCTTCAAATTGTGAGTCGGTCCTTGCAGCCCTTAACTCTATTCAAGCTCTTGGCTTGAATACCAATAGACTCTTCTTTATGTAGAAAGCCCCACATAGGGGAAGAATGGGAGAAAATCTATAAAACCAAGCCTGCAAGAGCAAGTGAGGTGCTTCTCCATTATGGAAGGAGGTGGCCTGTATCTCTACCTAAGATTTATATGCATTCTTTAATTTTACCACATCTTTTTCCCTCTTCTTTTTTTTCTTTTAAATAAGCACCATGATTACAAACATATTTGTAGTTGGGTTTCAGTCATAAAAAGAACACCTACCTTCACCAGAGCAGCATTCCCACCACCAATGACCCCCATCTACCTCCTTCCCCACCCCCTGCTTATATTTGAGACAGGCAATCTACTTCTTTCACTTATTAACATTGTTATGATAGTTATTAGTGTTGTTATTTCTCTAACAGCACTCACTCACCACTATTATGCAGCCATCAGGAGAGATGAATCATGAAATTTTTCTCTACATGGATGGACATGGAAACTATTTCATGCATTCTTGACTCTTCTATAGAAGCCCATGATCTTTTCTGAAAGTGTTACTCCATTTTCTTCCTCATAATCTCTAAAACTGTTCATTTACATCAATAACAATCTAAAAATCTTTTTTTTTTGTTTTTTTTTTGGGGGGGGGTGGTTGGGCCACACCCGGTGACACTCGGGTTACTCCTGGCTATATGCTCAGAAATCGCTCCTGGACAGGAGGCCCATATGGGAAGCTGGGGGATTGAACCGTGGTCTGTCCTAGGTTAGAGCATGCAAGGCAAATGCCTTGTTGCTTATGCCGCCGCTTCGGCCCCTAAAAATCTTTTTCTTTGAGGAAGGTATAGACTCAGAAATCCTAAGTAAGATTGAGGATTGACTTTTCTTTCCTGAAAAGAACAATTTCTCCCTTTACCCTGAATTCCTATGACTCTCTAAGAAACCAGGTGGTAGGAATCATTTTTCCTCCTAGAAGAACGAGTAGAACCCAAGAGTAGTCTGATGATCACTTCATTGGACTGGTGAGGCTTAATTTCTTTTTTTTTCTTTTCTTTCTTTTTTTTTTTTTTTTTTTTTTGGTTTTTGGGCCACACCCGGTGGTGCTCAGGGGTTACTCTTGGTTGTCTGCTCAGAAATAGCTCCTGGCAGGCACGGGGGACCATATGGGACACCGGGATTTGAACCAACCACCTTTGGTCCTGGATCAACTGCTTGCAAGGCAAACACCGCAGTGCTATCTCTCCGGGCCCGAGGCTTAATTTCTGTACTCTGTAGGTGCTCAGAGCACTCTTATAAGTTCTAGATTTCACAGATGATCTAAGTGGGTAGAGAGGGGGCGTGGCAGACGCCCTTCTCACAACCGTCAGCTCTTCTCCCCACTTCCATAAGCCAGCAACAAGAAGATGATTTTTCTTGGGGAATGAAAAGAAAAAAATATCTCAAGTGTTATAGAGAGTAAAATAACTCTATCTAAAGAGTAGAGCGAAGCACAGCCGGAGAGATAGCATGGAGGCAAGGCGTTTGCCTTTCATGCAGAAGGTCATTGGTTTGAATCCCGGCATCCCATATGGTCCCCTAAGTCTCAAAGGAGAGATTTCTGAGTGTGGAGCCAGGAGTAACCCATGAGTGCTGCTGGGTGTGACCCAAAACAAACAAACAAAAAAGAGTAGAGTGAAGCAAAAGATGAACAACATGGCTACAGAAAGTTTTGGTCGTTCAAGTCTCAGATGATGCCTCTGAACCATCTCTCACACTGATTCCAGAAAGACTTTCCTCAGATGATATTAGCAACCAAGGATCCAAGCCCAAGAATCATATTTGAGTCAGTTGACATCCATCACTTGGTAGAATATGAACTTATAAAATTCCTTTTTTGTTTTTAAAGAACACCTGACTAATGTCATGCCTTCGTCATGGTTCTGCACTCAATGATCACTCTTGGAAGGCTCAGGAACCATATGGGGTTTGGAAGATCAAAACCGGGTCAGCTGAGTATAAGGCAAGGAACCTCCCCAGTATTCTATAGCCCCAGCCCTACACTTGTAAAATTATGAAATCACTGAGCCCTAATTTTTTCATCCCTAAAGTAAAGCTAATTGCAAGTAAAGCTTAAGAAAATGTTGTATTCAACAGGCAAACTACTTTGATCCAGCTAGGTGACCTTGGGTAAATTATTCAATATCCTCCTTCAACTTTATTTGTAACGTTATAATTGGTCAATAAGTGTAAATGATCACTACTATTTTTAATATCTTTATTTAAACATCTTGATTACAAATATAGTTGTGATTAGGTTTCAGTCATGTAAAGAACAGCCCCTCTTCACCAGTGCAACATTCCCACCACCAATGTCCAAAATCTCCCTCCATCCCACCCTACGCCCACCTGTACTCTAGACAGGCTTTCCAGTTTCCTCATTTATTCAGAATGTTATGGTAGTTCTCAGTGTAGTTATTTCTATAACTGCACTCACCACTCTTTGTGGTGAGCCTCTTGAAGTGAGCTCGAAGTTCCAGCCCTCCTCTCATTGTCTCTGAGGATTGTTGCAAAAGTGACTGTTATTTTTCTTAAAACCAATAGATGAGTGAGACTATTTTGCATCTATCTCTCTCCCTCTGACTTATTTCACTCAGCATAATAGATTCCATGTACATCCATGTATAGGAAAATTTCATGACTTCATCTCTCTTGACGGCTGCATAATATTTCATTGTGCATATGTACCACAGTTTCCTTAGCCATTCCTCTGTTGAAGGGCATCTTGGTTGTTTCCAGAGTCTGGCTATTGTGAATAGTGCTGCAATAAATATAGGTGTGAGGAAGGGCTTTTTGTATTGTATTCTTGTGTTCCTAAGGTATATCACTAGGAGTGAAATAGCTGGGTTAAATGGAAGCTCAATTTTTAAATTTTGGAGGAATCTCCATATCGCTTTCCATTGAGGTTGGACTAGACGGCATTCACACCAGCAGTGCATAAGAGTTCCTTTCTCTCCACATCCCCGCCAGCATTGATTGTTCCCATTCTTTGTGATGTGTGCCAATCTCTGTGGTGTGAGATGGTATCCCATAGTTGTTTTGATTTGCATCTCCCTGATGATTAGTGACAAGGAGCATTTTTTCATGTGCCTTTTGGCCATTTGTATTTCTTTTTTATCAAGTGTCTGTTCATTTCTTCTCCCCATTTTTTGAAGGGATTAGATGTTTTTTTCTTGTGGAGTTCTGTCAGTGCCCTGTATATTTTGGATACTAGCCCCTTATCTGATGGGTATTGGGTGAACAATTTCTTTCACACTGTGGGTGGCTCTTGTATTCTGGGCAGTATTTCTTTTAAGGTGCAGAAGCTTCTCAGCTTAATGCATTCCCACCTGTTGATCTCTGCTTCCACTTGTTTGGAAAGTGAAATTTCCTCCCTGAAGATGCCTTTAGTCTCAATGTCATGGAGTGTTTAAACGACATGTTGTTCTATATACCTTATGGTATCAGGTTTGAAATCCATTTGGATTTTACCTTAGTACATGATGTTAACTGGGGGTCTGCTGCGAGCCAAATTTTGTTTGCAGTCTACAGCACCTGCAAACAAATCCTTCGTGGAGTTAGGGAAAAATTCCACGGGAAAAGGTGGGCACGCGGAATGGCGAATGACGGAAATATATTGTAAAAATGAATGAAACCACACAGATAGTATGGGGACTCATGTTTACCAGGAACGAGAGACAAATTTATTTTTTAAGCTGGCAGCTTTTAAAAGGTAGAGGCAGGAAGGCAGATGCAAATTCTAGGCATCAAAGAGGCTGGGAGAAGAATGAAGGGACTTTGGCTTAAATTAGCATTTTAAAGAGCTGATGCTGAAGGTGAAAAGGCGGCTTGTAATTAACATGGAAGTTGGAAGAGTGAGGAATGTTTCAGAGTTTCGGGGAAAAGTGAAAATTACTTTGTTTTGAGCTAAGTTATGGAAAAACCTGAATTTAGGCGCCAAAGTAGCAGAAATTACAGGGAGCTATTAAGTGGGAGATTTTTGGCGGGATTAGTACTGTCCTAGAAAGAATTTACTAAGGCCTGATTTCTAATAAAGGTTTAAAATAAAGAGAGAGATAGTTATAGCCACTATTTAGAATTATTGCCAAACCCTCCACGCAAAGGGTCAAGTGATTTTGACTGCTCTAAGCGGGCCTTTTTGGCAAATAATTCCTTTTCAGGAGGACACTACACTATTTGGTGTGTGTCCTTCCTGAGTGGGGTGTGGCAGGGGTCTATGTTTGCTTTTTTGCAAGTGGCTAACCAGATCTGCCAGCACCATTTGTTGAAGATGTTTTCCCTGCTCCACTTAGGATTTCTTGCTCCTTTGTCAAAAATTAGGTGATTGTATGTCTGGGGGACAATGTCTGAGAAATCAAGCCTATTCCACTGATCTGAGGGTCTGGCTTTATTCCAATACATGCTGTTTTGATAACTATTGCTTTGTAGTACAGTTTGAAGTTGGGGAAAGTAATGCCTTCCATATTCCTTGTCCCTAGGAGTGCTTTAGCTATTCGAGGGTGTTTATTGTTCCAGATGAACTTCATAAATGTTTGACCACTTCTTTGAAGAATGTTATGGGTGTCTTTAGAAGGATCGCATTAAATCTGTATAATGCTTTGGGGAGTATTGCCATTTTAATGATGTTAATCCTGCCAATCCATGAGCAGGGTATGTGTTTCCATTTCCTTGTGTCTTCTCTTATTTCTTGGAGCAGGGCTTTTTAGGTTTTTTTTGTATAGGTCCTTCACGTCTTTGGTCACGTTGACTCCAAGATATTTGAGTTTGTGTCGCACTAATGTGAATGGGATTGCCTTCTAAACATCCATCTCTTCCCATTGAAAGGCTATTGATTTCTGTGTGTTAATTTTGTAGTCTGCCACTTTGCTATATGAATATATTGTTTCTAGAAGCTTTTTGGTTGAGTCTTTAGGGTTTTCTAAGTAGAGTATCATGCCATCTGCAAACAGTGAGAGCTTGACTTCTTCCTTTCCTATCTGGATTCCCATTATATCTTTTACTTGCTTGATCGCTATAGCAAGTACTTTCAGTACTATGTTGAAGAGGAGTGGTGAGAGCGGACAGCCTTGTCTCTTACCAGAATTTAGAAGAAAGGCTTTTAGATTTTCTCCATTGAGGATAATATTTGCCATTGGCTTGTGGTAGATGGCTTTAACTAGATTGAGAAAGGTTGCTTTCATTCCCATCTTGCTGAGAGTTTTGATCAAGAATGGGTGTAGGACCTTACTTATCAAGTGCTCTCTCTGAGTCTATTGATATTATCATGTGATTTTTATTTTTCTTGCTGTTGATGTTTTTTTTTATTATGTCGATAGATTTATGGATATTAAACCATCCTTGTATTCCTGGGATGAAACCTACTTGGTCGTAGTGTATGATCTTCATGGTGATACATTGTATCCTATTTGCCAGGATTTTGTTGAAGATCTTTGCATCTGCATTTATCAGGAATATTGGTCTGTAATTTTCTTTTTTGGCAGCATCTCTGTCTGGTTTTGGTATCAAGGTGATGTTGGCTTCCTAAAAGCTGTTTGGGAGTGTTCCCGTTTTTTTATTTTCATGGAAGAGCCTGGCTAGGATTGGTAGTAGCTCCTCTTGAAAGGTTTGAAAGAACTCATTAGTAAATCCATCTGGGCCTGGGCTTTTCTTTTTAGGCAGACGTTTGATTACAATTTCAATTTCCTTCATAGTGATGGGGGTGTTGAGATATGCTACATCCTCCTTACTTAACTGTGGAAGGTTATAAGTGTCCAAAAATTTATCCATTTATTCTAGGTTCTCATGTTTAGTAGCATAAAGTTTCTCAAAGTAGTCTCTGCAATATCTGTTGTGATCTCCCCTTTTCATTTCTAATACGGGTTATCAGGTTTCTCTCTCTCTTTCTTTGTGAGTTTTGCCAATGGTCTATCAACTTGTTTATTTTTCAAAGAACCAACTTCTGCTTTCGTTGATCTTTCAGATTGTTTTTTTGGGTTTCCACTTCATTGATTTCTGCTTTCAGTTTTGCTTTCCTTCTGTCTCACTATTTTTGGTTACTTTTGTTGGTCATTTTCTAATTTTTTGAGCTGCGTCATTAAGTTATTCAGGTATGCCCCTTCTTCCTTTCTGATGTGTGCTTGCAAAGCTATAAATTTTTCTCTCAGAACACTTTTGCTGTGTCCAATAGATTCTGGCAGTTTGTCTCTTCATTATCATTTGTTTCTGGGAAAGTTTTGATTTCATTTTTGATTTCATCTCGGACCCACTGATTGTTCAGTAGCAGGCTGTTTAATTTCCAATTGTTAAAGTTTTTCTTCTGTGTCCCTTTGTAGTTCACATCTAATTTCAGAGCCTTGTGGTCAGCAAAGGTAGCCTGCAAGATTTCTATCCTCTTGATTTTATGAAGGTATGTTTTATGTGTCAGCATGTGGTCTATCCTGGAGAATGACCCATGTACATTGGAGAAGAATGTGTATCCAGGCTTTTTTGGATGGAGTGTCATATATATATGACACTAGTCCTTTTTCTTCCATTTCTCTTTTCAGGGCTAGTATGTTTTGTTGGGTTTCAGTTTGGTTGTTCTATCAAGTGTTGACAGGGCCGTGTTGAGGTCTCCCACAATTATTGTGTTATTATTGATTTCTTCTTTCAGATTTGCAATAATTGTATTAGATAGTTTGCTGGTCTCTCATTGGGTGCATATATGTTTAATAGTCTGATTTCTTCTTGTTGCACATATTCCTCAAAGTGTCCATCTTTGTCCCTTACCACTTTTCTGAGTATGGAGTTGGTGTCATCAGATATTAATATGGCCATCCCAGCTTTTTGAAGGATGTTGTTTGCTTGGATAATTTTTCTCCAGCCTTTGATTTTGAGTCTATGTTTGTTCTGATTATTCAGGTGTGTTTCTTGTAGGCAGCAGAAGGTTGGATTCATCTTTTTGACCCATTTTGCCACTTTTTGTCTTTTAATTGGTAAATTTAGTCCACTGACATTGAGGGAGATGATTGTCATAGGATTTCATGCCATCTTTGTAGATAAGTTTGCTGTGTTTGTTGGTCTCTCTTGTCTTAAAGTAGACCTTTCTGTTTTTCCTTTA
The DNA here is from genome assembly GCF_024139225.1 of Suncus etruscus. NCBI lineage: Eukaryota > Metazoa > Chordata > Mammalia > Eulipotyphla > Soricidae > Suncus > Suncus etruscus. The sequence goes on along the minus strand of NC_064866.1, from coordinate 20,373,073 downwards.
AGGCTGGTTTTTCATCTGTGAAATTTCTGAGCTGTTGTTTATCCATGAAGCTATGTATCCTTCCTTCAAACCTGAATATGAGTCAGACTGGGTGCAGTATTCTCGGTGAGGCATTCATTTCATTCAGTCTTGTCACAATATCCCACCACTCTTTTCTGGCCTTGAGAGTTTCTTGTGACATGTCTTCTGTGAGTCTTAAGATGCCCCTTTGAATGTAATTTCCCTTTTTGATCTTGCTGCTTTCAGTATTCTATCTCTATCTGTGGGATTTGTCATTGTAACAAATATGTGTCTTGGGGTGTTTTTTTTCGGGTCTCTTTTAGCTGGTACTCTTCGGGCATGCAGGATTTGATTGCATGTAGTCTTTAACTCTGGGAGTATCTCTTTGATAATGTCTTTGACAGTTGATTCTTCCTGGGGATCTCCTACCTGGGCCTCTGGGACTCCAATAATTCTTATGTTGTTTCTGTTGAATTTATCAATGACTTCTATTTTCATTTGTTCACATTCCTTGAGTACTTTTTACATTGTCTGATCACTTGTCTTAAGGTTCTTTTCCAATTTCTTCTGCAGTATTTAGTTTTTCTACATCTCATCTTCCAGCACGTTGATTCTGTCCTTAACTGCTGTTAACCTGCTGGAAAGGCTATCCACTGAGTTTTTCAGTTGAGCAACCGTGTTTTTCAGATCTGTTATTTCAGTTTGGAGTTTTCTGATTTCTGTCTTTGTGTTCTGTTCAGATCGATCTATGCTTTCTTTGAGTTCTACGAACATCTTCCATATGTCTATTCTTTTTTTTAAATTTATTTAAACACCTTAATTACATACGTGATTGTGTTTGGGTTTCAGTCATGTAAAGAACACCACCCATCATCAGTGCAACATTCCCATCACCAATGTCCCAAGTCTCCCTCCTCCCCACAAGACCCCCGCCTGTACTCTAGACAGGCTCTCCATTTTCCTCATACATTCTCGTTATTAGGACAGTTCAAAATGTAGTTATTTCCCTAACTAAACTCATCACTCTTTGTGGTGAGCTTCCTGAGGTGAGCTGGAACTTCCAGCTCGTTTCTCTTTTGTGTCTGAAAATTATTATTACAAGGGTGTCTTTCATTTTTCTTAAAAACGATAGATGAGTGAGACCATTCTGCGTTTTTCTCTCTCTGACTTATTTCACTCAGCATAATAGATTCCGTGTACATCCATGTATAGGAAAATTTCATGACTTCATCTCTCCTGACAGCTGCATAATATTCCATTGTGTATATGTACCACAGTTTCTTTAGCCATTCGTCTGTTGAAGGGCATCTTGGTTGTTTCCAGAGTCTTGCTATGGTAAATAGTGCTGCAATGAATATAGGTGTAAGGAAGGGGTTTTTGTATTGTATTTTTGTGTTCCTAGGGTATATTCCTAGGAGTGGTATAGCTGGATCGTATGGGAGCTCGATTTCCAGTTTTTGGAGGAATCTCCATATCGCTTTCCATAAAGGTTGAACTAGACGGCATTCCCACCAGCAGTGGATAAGAGTTCCTTTCTCTCCACATCCCCGCCAACACTGTTTATTCTCATTCTTTGTGATGTGTGCCATTCTCTGGGGTGTGAGGTGGTATCTCATCGTTGTTTTGATTTGCATCTCTCTGATGATTAGTGATGTGGAACATTTTTTCATGTGTCTTTTGGCCATGTGTATTTCTTCTTTGTCAAAATGTCTGTTCATTTCTTCTCCCCATTTTTTGATGGGGTTAGATTTTTTTTCTTGTAAAGTTTTGTCAGTGCCTTGTATATTTTGGAGATTAGCCCCTTATCTGATGGGTATTGGGTGAATAGTTTCTCCCACTCAGTGGGTGGCTCTTGTATCCTGGGCACTATTTCCTTTGAGGTGCAGAAGCTTCTCATCTTAATATATTCCCATCTGTTAATCTCTGCTTCCACTTGCTTGGAGAGTGCAGTTTCCTCCTTGAAGATGCCTATAATGTCCTGGAGTGTTTTGCCTATGTGCTGTTCTATATATCTTATGGTTTTGGGGCTGATATCAAGGTCTTTAATCCATTTGGATTTTACCTTCGTACATGATGTTAGCTGGGGGTCTAAGTTCATTTTTTTGCAAGTGGCTATCCAATTGTGCCAACACCACTTGTTGAAGAGGCTTTCCCTGCTCCATTTAGGATTTCCTGATCCTTTATCAAAAATTAGGTGATTGTATGTCTGGGGAACATTTTCTGAGTATTCAAGCCTATTCCACTGATCTGAGGACCTGTCCTTATTCCAATACCATGCTGTTTTGATAACTATTGCTTTGTAGTACAGTTTAAAGTTGGGGAAAGTAATTCCTCCCATATTCTTTTTTTTTTTTTTTTTTTTTTTGGTTTTTGGGCCACACCCAGTGACGCTCAGGGGTTACTCCTGGCTATGCGCTCAGAAGTCGCTCCTGGCTTGGGGGACCATTTGGGATGCCGGGGGATCGAACCGCGGTCCGTCCTAGGCTAGCGCAGGTAAGGCAGGCACCTTACCTTTAGCGCCACCGCCCGGCCCCTCCTCCCATATTCTTTTTCCCAATGATTGCTTTAGCTACTCGAGGGTGTTTATTGTTCGAAATGAATTTCAAAAGTGTCTGATCCACTTCTTTGAAAAATGTCATGGGTACCTTTAGAGGGATGGCATTAAATCTGTATAATGCCTTGGGGAGTATTGCCATTTTGATGATGTTAATCCTGCCAATCCATGAGCAGGGTATGTGTTTCCATTTCCGTGTGTCCTCTCTTATTTCTTAGAGCAGAGTTTTATAGTTTTCCTTGTATAGGTCCTTCACATATTTAGTCAAGTTGATTCCAAGATATTTGAGTTTGTGTGGCACTATTGTGAATGGGGCTGTTTTCTTAATATCCATTTCATCCTTATTACTATTGGTGTATAGAAAGGCCATTGATTTTTGTGTGTTAATTTTGTAGCCTGCCACCTTGCTATATAAGTCTATTTTTTCTAGAAGCTTTTTGATAGTCTTTAGGGTTTTCTAAGTAGAGTATCATGTCATCTGCAAACAGTGAGAGCTTGATTTCTTCCTTTCCTATCTGCCAAGATTGGCAGTAGTTCCTCTTGGAAAGTTTGATAGAATTCATTAGTGAATCCATCTGGACCTGGGCTTTTGTTTTTGGGCACACATTTGATTACTGTTTTAATTTCATCAATGGTGATGGGGGTGTTTAGATATGCTACATCCTCTTCCTTCAACCGTGGAAGATTATAAGAGTCCAGGAATTTATCCATTTCTTCCAGGTTCTCATTTTTAGTGGCGTACAGTTTTTCAAAGTAGTTTCTGATTACCCTTTGAATCTCTGCCATATTAGTAGTGATCTCTCCTTTTTCATTTCTGATAGGAGTTATCAAGTTTCTCTCTCTCTCTTTCTTTGTTAGGCTTGCCAGTGGTCTATCAATCTTGTTTATTTTTTTCAAAGAACCAACTTCTGCTTTCGTGGATCTTTCGGATTGTTTTTTGGGTTTCCACTTCGTTGATTTCTGCTCTCAGCTTTGTTATTTCCTTCTGTCTTCCTATTCTTGGGTCCTTTTGTTGAGCATTTTCTAGTTCTATTAGCTGTGTCAATAAGCTACTCAGGTAAGCTCCTTCTTCCTTTCTGATGTGTGCTTTCAAAGCTATAAATTTTCCTCTCAGTACTGCTTTTGCTGTGTCCCATAAGTTCTGATAGTTTGTGTCTTTATTGTCATTTGTTTCCAGGATCCTTTTGATTTCCTCCTTGATTTCATCTCGGACCCACTGGTTATTGAGTATGAGGCTGTTTAACTTCCAGGTGTTAAAGTGTTTCTTCTGAGTCCCTTTGGAGTTCACAAATAATTTCAGAGCCTTGTGGTCAGCGAAGGTAGTCTGCAAAATTTCTATCCTCTTGATATTATGGAGGTATGTTTTATGTGCCAGCATGTAGTCTATCCTGGAGAATGTCCCATGTACATTGGAGAAGAATGTGTATCCAGGTTTCTGGGGATGGAGTGTCCTATATATATCCACTAGGCCTCTTTCTTTCATTTCTCTCCTCAGGTCTAGTATATTCTTGTTGGGTTTCAGTCTGATTGACCTATCCAGTGTTGACAAAGCCGTGTTAAGGTTCACCACAATTATTGTGTTGTTGTTGATATTATTTTTCAGATTTGTCAACAGTTGTATTAAATATTTTGCTGGCCCCTCATTCGGTGCATATATGTTTAGGAGAGTGAATTCTTCCTGCTCTACGTACCCCTTGATTAATATAAAATGTCCATCTTTGTCCCTTACAACCTTCCTGAGTATAAAGTTTGCATTATCTCATATTAGTATGGCCACTCCAGCTTTATTATGGGTGTTGTTTGCTTGGATAATTTTTCTCCAGCCTTTTATTTTGAGTCTATGTTTGTTCTGACTATTCAGGTGCGTTTCTTGTAGGCAGCAGAAGGTTGGATTGAGTTTTTTGATCCATTTAGCCACTCTGTGTCTCTTGACTGGTGCATTTAGTCCATTGACGTTGAGAGAAAGAATTGTCCTGGGATTTAATGCCATCTTTATTTCGAAATTTGGTGTGTCTTTTGGGTAGTCTTGTCTTAGATTAGGTCTTTCAGTTTTGCTCTTAAGACTGGTTTTGTGTCTGTGAAGTTTCTGAGCTGTTTTTTGTCTGTGAAACCATGTATTCTTCCGTCAAACTGGAAAGTGAGTTTTACTGGTATAGTATTCTGGGTGAAGCATTCATTTCATTCAGTCTTGTCACAATATCCCACCACTGCTTTCTGGCATTGAGTGTTTCTGGTGACAGGTCTGCTGTAAATCTCAGGGAAGCTTGCTTGAACGTGATTTCCCCTTTTGATCTTGCTGTTTTCAGAATTCTGTCTCTATCTGTGGGATTTGTCATTGTGACTAGGATGTGTCTTGGGGTGGTTTTTCTGGGGTCTCTTTTGGTTGGTACTCTTCGGGCATGCAGGATTTGATCACATGTATTCTTTAGCTCTGGAAGTTTCTCTTTAATGATATTCTTGACCGTTGATTCTTCCTGGAAATTTTCTTCCTGGGTCTCTGGGACTCAATGATTCTTAAGTTGTTTCTTTTGATCTTATCATAGACTTCTATTTTCATCTGTTCCCATTCTTTGACTAATTTTTCCATTTTCTGCTCATTTGCTTTAAGTTTTTTGTCCAATCTCTCCTGCTGTATGGAATTGTTATGTATCTCATCTTCCACAGCACCAAGTCTATTCTCAGCTTCTGATACCCTGTCCCAGAGCTTATACATTTTGTCATTCACTTCGTTTACTGAGTTTTTCAGGCCTGTTCGTTGACATGTTTTTTCAGTTTGGAGTTTTGTGATTTCTGTCTTCATATTTTCTTGGTTTTTATTAGTGTTCTGTTCAACTCGATCCATAGTTTCTTGGAAGTCTTTGAGCATCTTCCATATTGCTAGTCTAAAGTCCTTATCTGAGAGGTTGATTAGTTGGTTGGTTATTATCTGGTCCTCAGAATTGTCATCTTCATTCTCTATGTCTGATGCTGGCCTGCGTTGTTTCCCCATTGTCACACTTGTATTGTGGGTTTTTCTACGTGTTGTGGTGGTATTCATTGTCTATATGATGCAGGCAGCACACTCCTCTGGCTCCTCCCTTTCTGGATGGGCTGACTTGCCTCTAAGGGAGGGGAGTCCTCCGTAGATGAAGCCTCACACTGGATCAAATCTTAGGCCCGAGCATGCAACAGAGAAGACATTCTGGACAGAAATGTTTGCTTCTGTGATATAGCACCGTTCTTGGTGTAATTTTTCCTTCTTGTTTCAATGGTGTTCTTTCATTAGAAAGAGTGCACGGCCGCGTAGCGAAGCGGAGCTGCCGTGCTCCGCTGGAGCCTCTTTTTGCCCCACTCGCAAGAGTTTCACGCAAGAGGACAGTAGACAGACATATACAGGTCACACTCACAGTTTTTCACAGTTGGGCCCCACTGGGCCGGTGTACTTTCGTGGATTTTCCCCGCCTGGTGTCACACACAGGGAGCCCCATATGTCTATTCTAAGCTCCTTGTCCAAGAGGTTAATGAGATGGTTGGAATTTTTTGGGTCATTTTTTTGGTCAATGGAGCTATCGTCTCCATTCTCTGTGCATGGTGTTTGCCTGCGAGGTTTCCCCATTGTCAAGCTTGTAGTGTGATTTTTTTCTGTGTGTTGTGGTGGGGTTTATTGGTTAGAAATTGTGCACGGCCAGAAAACATTTGCTCCCATTTTTAACAAACCAAAATAATAAATGAAAAAAACATATTATAAAGACATAAATTTGTATTTATCTTCAGATGAAATGATTACCCAAGTAGAAAGTTAGAGTATTTCAAAATGGTTTTTAGAATTAATTAATATTAGTGACCTTAGAAACTTCTGGCATATAAGATCAGTAATAAATATGCAAAAATATTTATATACATTAATCAGGAATTGAATGAATAAAAACAATGTGATTTAATATAGTTATATAAAACATGTTGTATACATATTAGGAATATATCTGGCAAAAAATAAAAAGATCAGAATATACCAAAGACTATAAAAACATTGCTGAAATATATTAAAGTTTTAAATATATGGATTTCCTTTGTTCACTAGTAAGATGATGATCAATTACTCATACTATCACTTCTTTTCTTTTCTTTTTTTTTATTTTTGGGTCACACTTGGCTGTGCTCAGGGGTTACTCCTGGCTCTATGCTCAGAAATCGCTACTGGAAGGCTTGGGGGACCATATGAGATACTGGGATTCCACCGTCCTTTGGCATGCAAGGCAAATGCCCTATCTCCATACTATCTCTCCAGTCCCCTATAACTTATTTTCTTGTTCTATAAATCCAACAATCTTAATTAAAATATCAGACTCTTTGGAATAAGAAATCATTTTTTTAATTTTATTCAAAATCCAAAGCATGTGAAATAGCCAAATAAACTAAGAAAATGAAAAAAAAAAGAAAAGAAAAGAAAGAGTGCACGGCCAGGAAGCAGAGCGGCTGCGCACTCTTCTGGGACCTGTAGGTGACAGTTTTTTGGGGGTTTCGCTTCCCAGGCCTCTGAGGAGACCTTCAATAATTCAGGAAAGACAGAAAAGCACAGAACAGAGTTCCCTTCAGGTCCTCAGGGTCCTCAGAAGAAGCACAGCAGGGCGGAGTCTCCGCAGGTAGAGTGATCAGCACTCAGCCTGGCAACCCCCACAGCCAGCCAGTTCTTACTCCTCACTAGCTGAGCAGCTTCAGAATGCAGTTTTTGGGGTTCACTTCCCAGGCCTTTGAGGAGAGCTTCAAGAATTCAGGAAACACAAAGAAGCACAGGAAAGAGTTTTCTTCAGGTCCTCAGGGTCCTCAGCAGAAGATGATCACTACTATTATAATCATGATTATTTATTGTTATTATTCGATCTACCATTGTCATTTAAAAATTAAGTAAAATAATATAGCCTTGTACTCTTACTAAAGGCAACAAGTGAAACTACAGGAACAAAATGCAATATTTGCCTCTTTTTCTCCTTAAATTTCTCAGTATTACTTCACTCAAAAGGGCTTTTGTTTGTTTGTTTTTTCTTTTATTTTACACTTGACAGTGTTCAGTGCTTACTTCTGGCTCTATACTCAGAAATCACTTCTAAGAATTTTTAGCGGATGATATGCAGTGCCAGGACCAAACCTGAGTTGGCTCCAAGATAAACACCTTCACCATTTTACTGCCTCTATGGTCCCTTGGAAACTTTTAAAATTTGGTATTAAATTAATTTGTTTTCTTCAATGTTCTCTAGTACATTTCTGGCTTATTCAAAATAAAATCCCAATTCTAGAATTACTCACAAGTCCCGAAGTGATGTGATTCTCTCTTCCCTCCCTGAACTCATCACCCAAACACCAAGTCCTTCTTGCCCTGCGTAGTCAAAGGGACTCTGAGCTGTTTTTTGAACAAACTAGTTCTTTCAGATCTCCAACTTCATCTGGTCCCTCTGCCTGAAAGTCTGGCACCCTCTCATTGTTTAGGTCTTTGTGTTAACTTTCAGAGTGACCAGCTCAGTCCTGTCCTCTTACCTGCACTCAGTTTTATAGTTCTGCTCTGTTTGTTTGTTTTTGGTTTTTAGTTTTTGGGTTACACCCGGCAACACTCCGGGGTTACTCCTGGCTCCATGTTCAGAAATTGCTTCTGGCAGGCTCGGGGGATCATATGGGATGCCGGGATTCGAACCGCTGACCTTCTGCATGAAAGGCAAACACCTTACCTCCATGCTATCTCTCCGGCCCCTATAGTTCTGCTTTGGATATTGTGCTCTGATTTACTTGATTACTTTATTGTTTTCCTATATCATTAGCTTGTTTTGTCTTCTTCTACTAGACGGTAATTTTTTTAAACTTACAGTCATGCATCTGTTTCAGTACTTAATAATGATCATTTATAAAACTGACTACAGCAAAGGTGGACAGTTTCAAATTATTTACATACAAGGTATATTCCAGCAAACAATTAAATTAAATTAAAAACCAACAATAAAGATAAGAGGAAAAAGAACTCCATATACTTAAAAGAAAAATTTTAGTGTATATAAATATATTAATAAATATACCATAAGTATATATAATAATCTCACTAAGTATTTATATTAACTTTATGTAAATGTATTAAAAATAAAATAAAAAATTACCTGTACAACTACAAATTAAGCAAATGTGTCTTTAGAGAAAAGAAAAAAGTACATGCAACCTAAATTTTAGAAAAAGAACAGAGAAAAATATTTTGGGGAAAATTGGGCCAGAGAGATCACACAGCGGTAGGACTTTTGGCTTGCAAGCAGCCGACCCAGGACCAAAGTTGGTTTGAATTCTGGCATCCCATTTCGTCTCCCATGCCTGCCAGGAGCGATTTCTGAGTAGAGAGCCAGGAGTAACTTAGCGCCGCCAGGTATGGCCCAAAAACAAACAAAAAAAAAATGGAAAACTATAAAATAAAGTTAAAAAAAATTCTGTAGAAAATACAAAATACTATATAAACAGATTCTACAAGTTTTAAAAGCAGGCTATTTTGGAAAATTTTAAAATAGAAAACCTTTAGCAATATTGAGAAAATCCAAAATGGCCAAATAAATAGTTAACAATAAAAAAAAGAAAAACAGTTTAATACTTTGTCAAAAAAATCAGAAAAGATAATAAAATGAAACTGGTTAATTTTATGCCAAGAAATGAGAAGACTTAAAAAAATATAAATTAATATAAATAATTTAACTGTTCAGAACTTGACAAAGTTATCAGACATCTTCCCATAAAGTGAATATGAATGGTCTTATCAGTGTGTTCCACCAATTTTTCAGGGACAGATTCAGAGCAGATTTTTTTACAATCTCTTTGAGGAAATAGAAAACATTGTTCCTTTATTTCCCCTAGGCTTTTTGGGCCATACTCAGCAGTGGTTAAACAAAGAACTTATTTATATGTATGTATGTATGTATGTATGTATGTATGTATGTATGTATGTATGTATGTATGTATATGTTGGAGACAGTGTACTGTCAGAGATCAATTTTTCTGTCTTCTGTCTTTTATGCAGCCTTTCACCTAAGGCTGCCTACCTGCAGACTTTGCTGTAAGCTTTTGAGCTAACAGGAAAGGTATTTCGCAGCTGAAGGAGATTTTCTTTGAAGCCAAAGAGAAAAGTAAACACCCCAATGCCAGTTCCAGATTTAGGCTACTCCCTTTAGCTTCTTTCCGGAGTTAATGGCTACGCTTCAAAAACCTGCCCCTTCACAGACTGTTGTTAGCTCCAGATAAGCGAGCTGCAGAACCCACTTTGGAGACATAAGGCTATCCTTTGAAAGCTGCTGTCTTGGGAATGATTGTAAACTTGTCAATCCTTCTGGGATGATTTACTGCCTTTTGTTCCATAGCCTTCGCGCCAAAAAGTATGATTGACATGTCTTTTTTCCTGCCCATTTCTCCTCCTCTATATAAGAGATGCTGGACCAATAAATTTTACCTCTGACCGGATATTTCGCCTGAGGTCTTCATTACTAACCTCTCTCAGATTTTTTACAGGTGTGGTTATTCTTTTGACCCAGCCAAATAAAAGTGCGGACGTCCGAGAGCCTCCCAGCCGCTTCCCCGCTGGCCGGGCCCCTCCGGGGGGCTTTAGGACCCCGCATATATATATGGGGGGTGATATGTGATATACATATATATCCCATATGAGTGTGATCATTCTTCCTCTGACTCAATTTTCTCAGCATAGCAGTCTTTATATTTATCCATGTGTAAAACATTTCCGTGATGTTATTTTTCCTAATAGCTGCATAGTATTCCATTGTACAGAGGTATCATGGTTTTATCCGTTCTCAGCACTTGAGTTATTTTCAGATTCTAGTTATTGTGAATAGTGCTGCAATAAACATAGAAATTCAGAGGGCTTATATACATTGTGTTTTTGTGCCCCTAGGTTACTTGTTTGTTTGTTTGTTTGTTTGTTTTGGATTTTTTGGGTCATACCCAGCAGCACTTAGGGGTTACTCCTGGCTCTATGCTCAGAAATCACTCCTGGCAGGTTCTGGAGACCATATGGGATGCCAGGGAACCACTATCCTTCTGCATGCAAGGCAAATGCCCTACCTATATGCTATCTCTCCGGCCTCTCAATTTCTTGTTTTTTAAAGGGATGTCTATATTGTTTTCCCAAAAAAGGATGGACCAGCTGACATTCCCTTCAGTAGTGAATGAAAGGCATTTTTGCCAGCACTAGTTGTTCTTGTCCTTTTTATGTGTGCCAGTCTTTGTGATGTCAGATATCTCATTGTTGTTTTCATTTGTATCTTCCTGATGATAATGCTGTGGAGCACTTTTTTCCATTGCTGTGTTTTTTGGCCATCTTTATGGTATTAAGATCCAAAGACAATAGTGATGAGGACAAGGGGAGACCAGTCCATGGTAGGAAGCTTGCCGTAAAAAAGTTCAGTTACAACAGAGAAGAGACCACTATGCCAATGATAGTTGGAGAGGGTCACTCTGGATAGGAACTGGGTATTGAAAGAGACTAAAGTGATATGCACAAATGTCCCTCAGTAACAATAATAAAAACAACAATATCTAAAAGGAAAAAAGAGAGAAAGAGAAGAACAATATCTACCACAGAGGCAGTCAGGGAGGGGGACAGAAGGGAAACTGAGGACATTGATGGTGGGAAATGTACACTGGTGAATGGTGTTGGACACTTTATTAATGAAATTCAATCATGAACAACTTTGTAACTGTGTATCTCACAGTCACTATATCTGGGGCTGAGTGATAGGATAGACGGTAGGGCATTTGCCGTGCATGTGGCCAACCCAGGTTCCTTCCCCAGTATCTCATATGGTCCCCTGAGCTTGCCAGGAGTGATTTCTGAACACAGAGCCAGGAGTAATTTCAGAGCATCACTAGGTGTGGGCCCCAAACAAAAGAAGGAATATAACTATAAAAAATAAGAAATAAAGTAAAACAAAAGAAAACAACAAAGGTTGACTCCTGGCTTCTTGCTTTGACCTGGCTCCTGGTAATGCTCTGTGGACCATATGTAATTCAGCAATTGAACTCAGGCCTTTTCCATTTACACTGTGCATTCTAGATCATTAAGCTATCTCTCTGGCCCCCATATTCTTTAGGAATATATAAAAAGGGAAATAAGAAGGCAATTTTACAGTCTATAAATATCCTAGTCAAATATTACATTCTAAAACTGGAAATGAATAACATATAAAACAATCATGATCGAATTAAGTTATCTCAAGAATTTAAGAAACTTTGGGGGCTGGAGAGATAGAATGGCTGAACAGGGTTCAATCACATATGAATCCCAAACCAGCCAGGAGTGATTCCTGAGCACAGACCCAAAAGTAAGCCCTGAAAACTTCTGGGGTAGCCCCAAAACAGAAGAAATATATTTTGGGTCAGAGCAGTGGTGCAGTGGTAGGGCATTTGTCTTGCACGTGTCTGACCCAGGACAAACCACAGTTCAATCCCCAGCATCCCATATGGTCCCCCAAACCAGGAGTGATTTCTGAGCACATAGCCAGGAGTAACTCCTGAGAGTCAATAGGTGTGGCCCAAAAACAAAAATATATATATATTTTTAACAACAAAACTCAGATATAAAAGGTCCATTTGTTTTGTTTTAAATCTTTAACCTCTGCCAGGTGATACTTATTTAAGTCAAATCGTAACAAACTTATAAGCTTTACAGTTATGTTCAAATAACTCATTTGTTCTTTTGCTTCTCAAAAGTCAAACACCTTACTCAATATACTGTCACTCTGCCCCAAAATATATTCATTTTCTTGTATTATGGAGATTTCCATATGAATTGATGTAAACCTTATAAGAAACATTTGAGAGGTACACTTTAAGTGCATTAGTAAACATGTACAAATATTTCTTTGTATATTAGTATTAAAAGCTAGACTGGGAAATCTACCTATGTTCCAATAACTACACTTACTATTTTTGAATATTTTGATAGTAAGAATTATTTTATGCAAATATGCTTGATAAAGAGTAAATAAATTTTCTTCAATATTATAAATTGAATATTTATTGTGACAACATCTTTCCCTCTGGAATCAAATTATGAAGACACTCTGAGTTTTCAGATTCTAATAATTAAAAAGTTTAAGGGGCCAGAGTGATGGTACAGTGAATAGGGCATTTGCTTTACATGCAGCTGATCCAAGTTTCATCTTGGCATCCTATTCTTAGCACTGCTAGGAATAGTTCCTGAGCACAGAGCCAGTAGTAATCCCTAACCATTGCCAGGTGTGACCCAAAATATTGAAGAAAAGAAGAAGAAGAAGAAGAAGAAGAAGAAGAAGAAGAAGAAGAAGAAGAAGGAGAAGGAGAGGGAGAGGGAGAGGGAGAGGGAGAGGGAGAGGGAGAAGGAGAAGGAGAAGGAGAAGAAGAAGAAGAAGAAGAAGAAGAAGAAGAAGAAGAAGAAGAAGAAGAAGAAGAAGAAGAAGAAGAAGAAGAAGAAGAAGGAGAAGGAGAAGGAGAAGGAGAAGGAGAAGGAGAAGGAGAAGGAGAAGGAGAAGGAGAAGGAGAAGGAGAAGGAGAAGGAGAAGGAGAAGGAGAAGAAGAAGAAGAAGAAGAAGAAGAAGAAGAAGAAGAAGAAGAAGAAGAAGAAGAAGAAGAAGAAGAAGAAGAAGAAGTTCACAGGGTGTGGCCCAAAAACCAAAAAAGAAGAAGAAGAAGAAGAAGAAGAAGAAGAAGAAGAAGAAGAAGAAGAAGAAGAAGAAGAAGAAGAAGAAGAAGAAAGAAGAAGAGAAAGGTTTAAAAACTTTCTCCTAAAAAAATAAACCAAACAAACAAAAAATCTTTCTCCTAGTGGAAGAAAATGACTAGGAAAATCTTGATTGCTTTTTTGAGGTATAATATAACTGGACATTTTTAATTGTCCAAGAATTTTGAATTTTTATTTTATTTGGATTTTAATACATTTCCCTTCTCTCCCCATCTTACTTATTCCATTCATGGGACAAGAGTACAAATTAGTATTGAGGCCTGAATATGTTTCAGGTAACAATAATACTTCACAAGATTCCCATCAAGTAAAAATCTTATTTATATTAAATTGATTTAATTAAATGATAAAATATTACAGTATTTATTTGATTTAGGTTTTCTAGAAACTCAAAGCTCATTCTGAAATAGTTCCTAATGAACTCATAAGGTTTTCATAATGAAAGTTCTTTTATTAGGCTCTCTTTTCTGACAGTTGACTTTGTTATAGATCTATTATTGTCTATTGGATAAATAAACTTAATTCTTTTGTAATATCACTAGAGCTTATTTGCTGCAATTTTAAACTTCCAAATCATATATGACATATTTCCCTAAGTTCTCTTTGTTCTTTCTTCCCTCCCAAAGTTCAGGTATTTGCTTTTGTAATTTAACATTTAGCAGTTAGCATTCTCTGTTCATTATAATCCTAATTATATCATAAGCCCAATGCCAGTTTTTGTTTAAGTATTGTTTAAATAGACCTAGCTCTATGCTTTACTCACAGAAAAAGCAAAAAAAAAAAAAGACAAATGGACAAATGTTCAAATTAGTTGATATTATTGAAACCTATGTTCTCCTTTATTATTATTATTATTTTAAATTTATTTAAAGGAAATATATCACATCGTTGACACAATTGATCATAATACATTTGTTTCAGGAATCTATGTTCTCCTTATCCTCAATACAGGAGGGAAGAAAATCAGTATTGAAAGTACTGGAGAAGTCGTAGTCCAATCACTGACTTAAGGTAAGAATCCTATATATAGCATCTCTACAGAGACTCAAACTTCTGCTAAATGTTTCCAGAAGAGGAAATATAATTTGCTTTTGCCATTTATGGGGAATGCATATTTTTAGAAAGGGAACTTCCTATAAAAAATTTTTTTTTATCAAAACTTGCCTCCTTGATTCTATCTGCCCTTTGGAATGTTGTGTATTTGCACTTCTTAAGTCCGACCGTCCTAGTTCTTAAGTCAGTCATACTAGAGAGCTGATTTGCATTTTATAGTATAATTCTTAAAACATGTTAAAAAGACAAAAACTAAAAGAATTCTATAACAGTTGGTACTGAAGTTTCTGCATGGGAAGTGGCACTGTGGTAAAATGTCTGCTTTTCAGGCTTGAGACCTCTCAAGTGCTATCCCTGTGGCACTGTCATTGTGATCCCTAACATGTAAGCAATCTCCAGCAATCTGTAGCAATCTGCAACGAAGTGAGTGACCCCAGGGAGCACTTTCCTCTGCCCCCTAATAGAGACAACAAAAATTAACAATGAAAAAGGGAAGGGAAGTAGGGAGGTGATAAGGAGAGTTCCTGAAAACTTGTTGCTAAACTGGGTCTTTACAGAAATAACAGCAATGGAAAGGACAGGAATAGGGATAGGCTTAGGCTTGGACCACTTTCATGAAGGTGGGAAAATTGCTTTCCAGTTTTTGCAAGATTTTTAATGTGAGAGAAGCACTGCTTTGGTACTTGATGATGTTTGTAATATAAGAAGATAGAACTTTTTATTTTCCTGGTTGTGACATTTTATATGCTAATATGTAAATGCTAATCAAGAAGTTCTTTATATGCTTTTGCTCTTACCCCCCACCACCATTTTGCTGCTGGCTAACTTGTTATTCATTGTCAGCTCAAATTCTATACAAAGGCCAGAATGACATTCTTATCTTAGTTAAGTTCTTTGCCACCCAGTTTCATTATTTTCACAGGGTTTGTGAAATAGATGGACTTATCTTTCTCTCTCTCTCTTCCTTCATTGTGCAAGGCATCCTGTCATGCACATTTCTTTGTGATGGTTTGTTTCCTATTCATTATTCTTTTTTTTTTTTTAATTATAGCTTAAATAGGTTTTTTGGTTAGTCTTTTGTTGCGATTGATTTTTCACTTGATTTTTCCTGGCTCTGCACTAAGGAACCACTCCCGGTGGTTTTATGGAACCATATAGAATTTTTGAATCAAATCCATGCAAGGCAATTGCCCTACCCACAGTACTCTCTCTCCAGGTCCAGTTTAGGTTATATTTGTGGGTTTTGTTTCTGGATCACAGATTTTTTTCAGGGTTTACAACTAGTTCTACATTCAGAGATCATCCCTGGAAGATTTGGGGAAGCATCTGTGATGTGGGGATTTGCTCTGGGGTCAGCTGTGAGCAAAGCAAGCACCTTACCTGCTGTACTGCCATTCTGGGCCAATATTTATGACTTTGATATACACAGTTATGGCACCTCATGCCAGAAAAATGCCCAAGATCCCCTACCACTGTCCTTATGTCACTTTCAGTTCACCTCTCCCCACTTTCTCAGCACTAATCTAAGTTTTGTAATACAACTCCAAAAGTTTGTCTTACTGAGTACTGTTCCCTTGTTTTTCATTGCTCTAGAGTCGGGACCATATATGAATGACTGTAGTGTTTTTCACATCTACTTCTGTAATTTGCTGTTATAATATACTAAGTGATCCTCATTTTCACATGAGTAAACAATTCCATTTCTGCTTCCCTTCTTCATCCAATGTATTATGAGCTAAAAGGTACATCATAGTCATATCCATCTATCCTAAACTCTGCTACCTTCAATCTGTCACTAAATTTAAAATCTAAAACATACTGCTGTACCAGAAACTACACTACTTTCAATGTCCTCTTTAGTATTGCCCAAACCCATTTTCCCAGCTACCTAGCTTTATGTTAGATATTTTATCTCATTATCTACTTCTTTTCTTCAACTCCAAGTTTAATTTAGTGAATAGTCTCCTACTTGTACTCCCTATATTATTATGTTGCAGTTGCATTTGTATGATTTACTCTGTGCCACCTTTGAAGCCCAAAATTATTCCCCCAGAATTTATCTCAACTATTCTAGGTTTTTTCATCAATTTTCCTTTCTCTCACCTATTATTTTTATTGAAAATTACAAAATACATAAAAGCAAATAAACATAAGTGTGCGGTTGCATGAATGGTTATAAAAAGAACTCTCAAATAACTACCACTCAGAAAGAAAATAGAATATTACTGGCACCCGGAAGCCAGCTCTTAGCTCTCATGTATGTCATCTCAATCAATTTCAGTCTCAATAGTCTGTACCTCATAATTTAGTACTTAAAAGTAATTAAGTACCATCTTTATTTGACTAATGGCTGAAGTGTGTTAATTTTATACCTCAGTCATTTGTAGGATATTGAAAGGCAAGAACTATAAAAATCATTCTTTAGTATATCCCATAGTGTCTCAAGCTGTGCTAAGCAAATACAAGAATTCAATAAATACTCAATGATTATAGACTAAAAAACATTCAAGACTGAGCATAAACAATATGCATGTTTAACTCTAAGAGTTAACACTGTGATATCTTTAAAACTCGTGTTAACCTTTAGATAATGGCACAGTTCTATTTTGTTAGGTTCTTTTCCCACCTATTATACTCTCTGGTTTCAGTTTAATTTTCTTTTATATGGAACTTTGTTTTCTTGGATATTTCTCAGGGAATTTCCAGTTTTGCAAAGCAGAATAGAAGGCTGTTCTGCCGATGAATAGAAGTCCATGGCAACACAACAGAAACATCAGAAATTTTCTCTCATTTCAAAGAACTGCTGTAATCACAAAGTAGCAGTGTTCTACCACAGTACAATTCTCTCACAACAAAAATCCTTTACAATGCACCTGTATATTAAGGCCTATAAAACTTAATGACATAGTAAATGTTAGTAATATTCAACCACTTAGAAGATTTACTTTATAAGACTTTCTGCAAATTTTTTATGCCACAAAGAAAGAAAGATATGGAGAAAATTATAAATATAGGAAAATGTACATTAGCCAAAACCAAAATCTCTGAGGGAGTTCTCTGTGTAAATAAAACTTTTGACTCAAGGAGATAATTCAATTATAATAAAGATGTAAGAAGCAAACCAAAATGATACATTAGAAATAGTATGCTTATTACAAGAGCATAATAATTATAATGTTTGGACATATCTATGTTTACTGAACTTTTGGGTAAAATAATTATTCTTTCAAAGAAAAAATATGAGAGTTGGCAGCAGAAGGAAGTCCATATTTTTGGCTTATTCTAGAAATTTTATGGTTGGTATAAAATTCATTGTATTGAAGAATGATTTTTTTCTTAGGTTGATTATAAGAAAAAAGATATTAGGAAGAAAATTCACATTAAATGTATTTTTATAAAAATCTTAATTTATGCAGAGGTAAGTGAATTATTTACATAATGTAATAAAACAAATTTCTAAAATTAGTACCTGGGAGCTGGAGAGATAGCATAGGGCTGATAGGGCATTTGCCTTCCATGTAGCTGTCCTGTGTTCAGTCTTGTATGGTCCCTCGAGCCTACTAGGAATAATTCCTGACTGCAGAGTCAGGAGTAACCTCTGAGCATTGCTGGATGTGGTCCAAAAATAAAAAGTGAAAAAAATATTAGTACCTGAAAAAATATTATTATATAAGCAAAAAAAGCTGTATAGTCAAAAATTTTTTTTCTTATTTTTTATTTAACCAACTTTATTACATACATGATTGTATTTGGGTTTCAGTCATGTAGAGAACACCATCCATCACCAGAGCAACATTCCCATCACCAATGTCCTAAATCTCCCTCCTCCCCACCCAACCCCCGCCTGTACTCTAGACAGGCTTTCTATTTCCCTCCTACATTCTCATTATTAGGATAGTTCAAAATGTAGTTATTTCTCTAACTAAACTCACCCCTGTTTGCAGTGAGCTTCATGAGGTGAGCTGTAACTTTCAGCTCTTTTCTCTTTTGTGTCTGAAAATGATTATTGCAAGAATGCCTTTCATTTTTCTTAAAACCCATAGATGAGTGAGACCATTCTGCATCTTTCTCTCTGACTTATTTCACTCAGCATAATAGATTTCATGTATATCCATGTATAGGAAAATTTCATGACTTCATCTCTCCTGACAACTGCAAAATATTCCACTGTGTATATGTACCACAGTTTCTTTAGTCATTCATCTGTTGAAGGGTATCTTGGCTGTTTCCAGAGTTTTGCTGTGGTAAATAGTGCTGCAATGAATATAGCTGTAAGGAAGGGGATTTTGTATTGTATTTTTGTGTTCCTAGGGTATATTCCTAGGAGTGGTATAGCTGGATCGTATGGGAGCTCGATTTCCAGTTTTTGGAGGAATCTCCATATCGCTTTCCATAAAGGTTGAACTAGACGGCATTCCCACCAGCAGTGCATAAAAGTTCCTTTCTCTCCACATCCCTGCCAACACTGCTTGTTCTCATTCTTTGTGATGTGTGCCAATCTCTGGACTGTGAGGTGGTACCTCATAGTTGTTTTGATTTGCATTTCCCTGATGATTAGTGATGTGGAGCATTTTTTCATGTGTCTTTTGGCCATTTGTATTTCTTCTTTGTCAAAGTGTTTGTCCATTTCTTTTCCCCATTTTTTGATAGGATTAGATGTTTTTTTCTTGTAAATTTCTGTCAGTGCCTTCTATATTTTGGAGATTAGCCCCTTATCTGATGGGTATTGGGTGAATAGTTTCTCCCACTCAGTGGGGGGGGCTCTTGTATCCTGGGCGTTATTTCTTTTGAGGTGCAGAAGCTTCTCAGTTTAATATATTCCCATCTGTTAATTTCTGCTTTCACTTGCTTGGACTGTGCAGTTTCCTCCTTGAAGATGCCTTTAGTCTCAATGTCCTGGAGTGTTTTACCTATGTGTTATTCTATATATCTTATGGTTTTGGGTCTGATTTCGAGGTCTTTCATCCATTTGGATTTAGCCTTTGTACATGATGTTAGCTGGGGGTCTAAGTTCAATTTTTTGCAAGTGGCTAGCCAGTTGTGTCAACACCACTTTTTGAAGAGGCTTTCTTTGCTCCATTTAGGATTTCTTGCTCCTTTATCAAAAATTAGGTGATTGTATGTCTGGGGAACATTCTCAGAGTATTCAAGCCTATTCCACTGACCTGAGGGCCTGTCTTTATTCCAATACCATGCTGTTTTGATAACTATTGCTTTGTAGTACAGTTTAAAGTTGGGGAAAGTAATTCCTCCCATATTCTTTTCCCTAATGATTGCTTTAGCTATTCTCGGGTGTTTATTGTTCCAAATGAATTTCAAAAGTGTCTGATCCACTTCTTTGAAGAATGTCATGAGTATCTTTAGAGGGATTGCATTAAATCTGTACAATGCTTTGGGGGAGTATTGCCATTTTAATTACGTTAATCCTGCCAATCCATGAGCAAGGTATGTGCTTCCATTTCCGCGTGTCCTCTCTTATTTCTTGCAGCAGAGTTTTATAGTTTTCTTTGTATAGGTCCTTCACATTTTTAGTCAAGTTGATTCCAAGATATTTGAGTTTGTGTGGCACTATTGTGAATGGGGTTGTTTTCTTAATGTCCATTTCTTTCTTATTACTATTGGTGTATAGAAAGGTCTTTAATTTTTGTGTGTTAATTTTGTAGCCTGCCACCTTGCTATATGAGTCTATTGTTTTTAGAAGCTTTTTCATAGATACTTTAGGGTTTTCTAAGTAGAGTATCATGTCATCTGCAAACAGCGAGAGCTTGACTTCTTCCTTTCCTATCTGGATTCCCTTGATATCTTTTTCTTGCCTAATCGCTATAGCAAGTACTTCCTTTGCTATGTTGAATAGGAGTGGTGAGAGAGGACAGCCTTGTCTTGTGCCAGAATTTAGAGGAAAGGCTTTCAGTTTTTCTCCATTGAGGACAATATTTGCCTCTGGCTTGTGGTAGATGGCCTTAAATATATTGAGAAAGGTTCCTTTCATTCCCATCTTGCTGAGAGTTTTGATCAAGAATGGGTGTTGGACCTTATCAAATGCTTTCTCTCCGTCTATTGATATGATCATGTGATTTTTATTATAGTCAAAACTTTAGGTATGACAAGAAGGACAAAAGGCTATTTTGAAGGCTTAGATTTTTCATTCATTAATTAGCAAAACTTTATTGAGCTTTAGTCACATTCTAGGTCTGTTTCAGTTTATTTAGACATCCCTGAATAAAATAAGCAAAGATGATCACTCATATGAATCAGTTTGTTCACAAAACAACTTATACCAGGTGATATGTAACTTCTGTTTACATATCCAAAATAGTCAAAGCCAAAAACTTAAGAAATGTACATATCTCAAATAGTGACTAACTCCCTTTATCAAAGAAATAAGGTGGTAGAATTTAGTAGACTACAATTGATAGCTTTAATAACAATGATAATATTAAAAAATTAACACTGTGATATCTTTGAAACTACTAACTTTTAGATAACTACACAGTTTTATTTTGTTAGGCTCTTTCTCCACCTAATAACTTCATAGTTTTAATTTTTCTTTATATGGAAGTTTTCTTGGAATTTTCAGTTTTTCAGGGAAATTCCAATTTTGCATAGTTTTCTGAAGTTCTGATATAATTATCAGATACCTGTTTTTATTATTTTGCACTACAATTTAAGTAGTTTATATGACATTTTCTTAGTGCATTTAACATTTTTCTAAGTTTTTGGTTGTTGTTTTGTCTTAAATAAAAAAGGACAATTTCAAAAAACAAGTGAGCAGACATGACACAGAAAGACATGGCTCTCTGATATTGTCTCCTCTTTTATTTGTTTATTTATGTATTTATTTAGGTTCTGGGGCCACACATGGTGTGAGGCTCAGGGGTTACTCCTGGCTCTGCCCTCAGGAATTATTCCTGACTGCTTCAGAGACTATATGAGATGCCAAAGATTGAGCCAGGTCTGCAGTGAGCAAAGCAAATATCTTTTTTTTTTTTCTTCCATATCTGGTTCTGCTTAGGGCTTACTCCTGACGCTGAGCTTCTGATCTCAGTTATCACTTCTGACGGGGCTCAGAAGACCATATTGAATCAGGATAGAACTCGGTTTTGGCAAGTGCCAGGCAAACATCCTTCCAATAGTGCTATCTCTCAGGCTCCCAGCTCCAGCCCTTTATATCTTTTCTTATGAGTTCAGTAATCTTGCTAGGAGAACTCCACCCTTATGACGTTATGTAAACCCCATACTTTCCAGAAAACACCAGCTTAAACCACCATCACATTTGAACTTGCATGTTTGGAAACACATTTCACTTTCAACTTATAGTGAATATTATAGCCTAGTCACTAAATTGTATTCTCAGGTTTATAGTGAAGAGTCAGGAGTGCATTCCCATAATTTATATTTTGGGGGGAGTCACACCCGGCAGCGCTCAGGGGTTACTCCTGGCTATATGCTCAGAAATCGCCCCTGGCAGGCACAGGGGACTATATGGGATGCCGGGATTCAAACCACTGTCCTTCTGCATGAAAGGCAAACGCCTTAACCTCTATGCTATCTCTCTGGCCCCAGTGTTCCCATAATTTTAATACTGATTTCCCAGTAAGAATTTGCCAAATTAGATGTGAAATTATCATAGGAGTCATATAACCTCAACAAACAAATCCAAAAACAGAATGTCCAACTAGCATTATACAGTATAGTAGACTTTTAGACAACAACGTAACAACTCCATTGAGAAATACATCAATATTCACAAATTTTCTTTCTATAAAATCTTTTTCTTTTTTTTTTTTTTTTTGGTTTTTGGGCCACACCCGTTTGACGCTCAGGGGTTACTCCTGGCTATGTGCTCAGAAATCGCCCCTGGCTTGGGGGGGACCATATGGGACGCCGGGGGATCGAACCGCGGTCCTTCCTTGGCTAGCGCTTGCAAGGCAGACACCTTACCTCCAGCGCCACCTACCCGGCCCCTATAAAATCTTTTTCAATAATTCCATTACCGTTTGTTGTATCAAGCAATAAAAAATGAATTATTCATACCAGCCAAGGGGCCAGGCTTCAGGGAGTTCAGGAAACTGATGATGAAACTGATAATATAGAAGGAATCATACACTGGTGATAGGATTAGTGTTGGACTATTAAATGTCAGAAAAACAGTATTATGAACAATTTTTAAAACTACAGTGTCTAAAATAAAAAATTAATCAAAATTTAGTAATAAAAATAAAACATTTGATAGAATGCCTGTCTCAAATATAGGCAGGGGTGGGGAAGGAGGGAGATTGAGGGCATTGGTGGTGGGAATGTTGCACTGGTGAAACCTAACTATAAACATGTTTGTAATTATGGTACTTAAATAAATATATTAATAAAAATTACAAAAACAAAACATTTAATAAAATGTGGAATTTTCTATAAGAGAGAGAGAGAGAAAGAGAGAGAAACAGAGAGAAAATGGCCAGAATCACAAACAGAATCACAAAAGCACATAGTTACAAGTATGATTGGAATTATACCTTCACCACTCTTTCAAGGAGCTGTGAAGTTGGATAGCCATGTAGAAGGGTAGTAACTGAAGGTAAAAGGATTAATGTACTATTTAATTTATGAATTCCTCGTTTATAAGGGTTAATTTACTAATGAGTAATGATCTTTCTCTGGAGAATATAAACCAGGGCAACTACTCGGACACAGTGATGAATCATCGATAATTGATATTTCCAACAGCTGCAAAATAGGTGTATAAGCACTGAAGAAGTGACTGAGAAAACCACATTTATTGTGGCTATAGTTTCAGAAGTTAATCTATCATGGTGGTCAAAATAATCTAAAGTTAAGATATGAACTCAATATGCCCTGAAGGGTGTTAGTTGAGGTCTATTAAAAATGTCTCAGCTATACAATCTGGTTAAAATATCATTACTAAGACAAGATTCTTGGACCCAGAGAGATAGCACAAGCGGCGTTTGCCTTGCAAGCAGCCGATCCAGGACCAAAGGTGGTTGGTTCGAATCTCCGTGTCCCATATGGTCCCCTGTGCCTGCCAGGAGCTATTTCTGAGCAGACAGTCAGGAGTAACCCCTGAGCAGCGCTGGGTGTGGCCCAAAAACCAAAAAAGAAAAGAAAAAAAAAAGAAAAAAAAGACAAGATTCTTACAAGGATAATATAAAATAAAATAGCTTAAAGTTGTATAATATTTGGTTCATATTTTCAATAAATGATAGCTATTTTTATATCTTATGTTTTCTTAATTAAGACTGGGTTTATGCAAATAAACAGCCAGATGTCTTAGATGTCACAAAGCAGTTCATTTAGTAAAACTTTTTCTTTGAGCTTTTATTACCTATGGATGGCAATGCATTAGAATTGTTCTGGATTATAGTCATAGTTCTGAGAGAGGTATTTGAAAGGAAAAAAATGGATGTGCTCTCAAGTTCCGGATCAAGAACAATCTCAGTAGCTTCAGAGTAAAGTCAGGAAACTTTCTGAAGAAGTTTCCACTTCCAGTCAGGATGTAGTTAGCTATGAAAGAACTTAGTGCGAAAGCAAGTTATTGGAAATCATCTGAACTGAAGAAAATGATAGCATGTTTTTTTAAGGAACTGCAAAGATAGCTCAAAGGGCTAGAATTTATGCTTTGTATGACTCAGATTCCAAATTTGATCCCTGGCACCATAAAGTACTGCTGGATGTATTGGAGACCTTGTGTACTACTGGTATGGCCCTATTACTCCACATCTGGTCCAAACCACTGACAGGTCAGAGCATTGAATGAATTGTCTGGCCCAGCTGGCAAAGTATCACTGAGAGTAGCCACTGGATCCTCTTATCATTGTTTGGGAGGTCTCTTATTCAACCCCTTCCAAAAGGGAAAAACTATTTTTATAAAGTTATCAAAATATATTAAATTATTGGATATCATATAGTAAAATACACATATTGTAGTCACAAGGGAGTAGAGACAGGAGACAGAGTAGATACAGAGGCCTGATTTTATCACCCAGGACGGAGCAGAAGTCTTCCATACACCACAAAAGCACCAAGGGGAGAGTAAATGGACCTGAAAGGAATCTATAGTTAATCACATGACAATATACTTCAAGGGTGGAGAAATCCTGTATCTCTTAGACCAAGGGAATTCCTTTTTGAATGACCCCAATATTTACTATGCCTGTGCAGGAGGGAAGAAAAAAAGAAAAAAAAAAAGAAAAAAGCACAAAACAATTTTTCTTATTTATCTAGTCTTTGTCGATTTCTTTGTTTTGGTATGGATATTGAAGTTGTTATTTTTTTCTTCTTTTCTTTTCTTCCTTTATGTGCTCTGCCATGTTTGTTTGTTTGTTTGTTTTTATCTCAAGACCATGGCTTTTATGTGGTGCTTATATTTATTGTTGGAGTGCTCACTGGATATTTTATTTGACACCTCTTTTTGTACTGTTGTGGTGTTTCACCTTTTTTTTCCCCTTCGTCTCTCCAACCTAGGATGAGAGCCTCCAGAAGGACTCCGCCCATTTTTGGAGTATTGGATTTTTTCCCCCAGTTTATTACTTTTCTCTTCTTCAAACAAAACCACATAACTTGAACTATCTAGACCCGCCTCCCAATTAGAGAGAGAAATAAGGCAGGTACCACACCAAACAGGGGTAGGACCACTAAGTAGTAAGCTAGGCACAGAGGGGACATCTTATTCTGGCGCCTCGGGGGCGAGGGAGGAGGATATGGGAGGTAGGACGGGAACGGAGATGGAGGGAGGGCAATTCGATGATGGGAATTCCCCTGATTTTATGTTAACATGTACCTAAAATATTGTCAATGATATGTAAGCCACTATGATTAAAATAAAAATTATATTTATTAAATAAAAGAAGTTGGAGTGATAGAACAGCAGGTAAGGTTGTTTTATTTTGCATGTAGTTGACTGGATTTGGTCACTGGAATTCCATTTTGCTACTCAAGCACCATTAGGAATGATCCTGAGCATAAAGCCAGGAATAAACTCTGTGTGATCCAAAATGTTCCTCTTCATCAGAAAGTAGCAATGAGGCCTAAATATTTCCAAACACAAGTATTAATTTTGGATGCTTGGCATAAAAGTGTTGTGGCATAAATCTATATTTGACTTTAATTTTTGATTTTCAATATTAAAAACAATCCATGCTTTCCAAGAATGTAGCTTAGTAGTAGATTACATGCTTTCCATGCATGAAGCCATAGGCTTAGATTTAACATCCAAGATAAAAGAAGAAAAATTAAAAGATTGATGTTTAAGAGAAGAGATTTTTAAAATCAAATTGTTTGTATTTGATTTCAATTATTTGTGACTTAACAATGAAGATGGGACCGGAGAGATAGCACAGCAGTAAGGCGTTTTCCTTGCAAGCAGACGATTCAGAACAGATGGCATGTCAGTTCGAATCCAGCCACTTTGAGCCTGCCAGGAGTGATTTCTGAGGGCAGAGCCAGGAGTAACCCCTGAGCTCTGCCAGGTGTGACCCCCAAATCAAAAACAAACAAACAAAAATATTCAACAAAACAATGAAAATGCATTCTGAGAAAAGCCTCTTTTGCCAAATTCATAATATAATTATACAAACCTAGATTAAGCTTTTAAAACTATGTGATATATAACGACACCACTGGATACTCAGTCAAAATGGAGCAAAATGTCATTAAGTGATGCCTGCTTTTGTATTAGATGTCATCTGAGGAAGGTTTTCCCCTCCCTCCCCCACTTCTCTAATGTTAACTTTTCACCTATAAAATGGGTATAAGAACATTCAGACCTTATAAAAACATTGTAAATAGCTAATGAAAATGTTTCAGAAGTTTTTAATACCTAGAAAGACCTAAATAAATCTAACTATTCTTTCTCATCTTTTTTCTTCTTCACTCTCTTTTTATTCATTCTCTTTCTTCGTTTTTTTTCTTCTTTCATTCTCCTTATTCTACTTGGAAACATCTAGCTAATGGTATACATAGGTCCAAGGACCAATTTTACATTTTGGTCTTAGTTTTAGCACCCAAGATAAAAAAGAAAAATTAAAAGATAATGTTTTGGAAACATAAAATTGGTAAAAATTTAAATTTCAAAGTCTTTTACCCATACCTTAAACTTTATATTCCAAGTTTCTGAATTTTATAATATCTAATTCTAAATTTTAATTTATTTTATTTTGTTTGGGGGCCAAGCCTAGCAGTCCTCAGGGAATACTCTTGGATCTTTGAAATCACTTCTGGAGTGAATGTTCAGGGGATCTTACTGGATGCTGTTGAACCCAGGTCAGTTACATGCAACACAAATTCCATACTCACTGTAGTATTACTCCAGTTCCTTTAAATTTTAATTTCTAATTCTAAATTCTAATTTTAAATTATCATCCTAATATCATGCCCCAAACTACTTGATACAGTATTTTTTTTCTTTTGGGGGGAGTAGGAGTCACACCCGGCAGCGTTCAGGGGTCACTCCTGGCTCCAGGCTCAGAAATTGCTCCTGGCAGGCTCAGGGGACCACATGGGATTCCGGGATTCGAACCACCAACCTTCTGCTTGCAAGGCAAACGCTTTACCTCCATGCTATCTCTCTGGCCTCCTTGATACAGTATTAATTTTTCATATTAAACATTTCTACTGGTTTTTAATGTCTTTGATTAACAGAAGCCAACTGTCTACTGAAGGTGCAGAAAAATTTTTAGTGTTTACTTTCCCCCAATTCATCTTTTAAAATGTTTTCAGAGACCAGTTCCAGTTTTGGTCCTGGAAGAAACCACTATTTTCACCTTTTCAAAGATAAGGTTAATTTTGACTTTAAGTTGTCAACTTCAGACTAGCATTTTAACCAAACATTTTAATGCTCTACTTAACAAGTATTTATCAAATACTTTCTTTTCTGGAGATTCATTAATGGATAATCAGAATTATCATAAATGTAATCAGCAAAACTATGATTATGATGTGTCTTTTTTGTTGTTGTTGTATAGTCTGGGAGGAAGAGAGACATTAAAATACCAGCCACTGATATGAGGCCATTAATCTTAGTAATGTTCTAAAACAGGAGGAACCTACCCAGAATTCACAGAAATGTAAAGTCAAATGCTTGCAACAAGCCCAAATATCTATAAAACTTTTTTCTTGGCTGTGATTCTCTGATTGAGCCTTGATAAGTCCAAGTATTGAGCTAGTTTCCCAACTGGTCCATATCTGAAGCATCAGAGAAGACAGGAAGTGAGAGAAGTTGACAGGAAGCATTCCCAGTTTGCTCCTTTGGAAATTGGCAGAAGTAGATAATGGACAGGTAGTTAAAGCAATGGCTGGGATCAGACATAAAGTTGAAAGATTCAAATATATCTCTGATACAGGGTTCTGTAACAATACCATGTACATATTAGATACTTGGGGAATGTCCCATTAGTGGGAGAGGGAAGGATTCTCAGTGCTCTAGCTTCAGAAAACAGTGTCTTCAAATAAATGTCATCACATGTGTCACAGTATTTGTAGCATTCCCTTGTTTTATCGTGAAGTAACTTACCTTAGTCTTAGATTATTTCAGGCTTCAATAGAATAACCATATTCAATTGGATCAAGGAGTTTGGTGGTACTGCTGCTATAAAGAGTGCAATCTGGCATGGTGCTTAAATAAAGATTTTTTTAAGTGCAATTTGGAATGAATTTAAATGTGTCTACTTAGGTGGTGTGAAACACCAACCCTATAAAATCAACAGCTAGAGACCTTTTGAGAATCTAAAAATAGGATGTTCTTTTTTTTATATGTCCCCAGCCCTTTTTTCATAAGTGCAGGATTTAATATTGTATTTGTTAAACTCTCTCCTCTTTTCCTTTCTAACTTAACTTTTACTAAGAGTAGGAGATTTTTTTTTCAATTGTCACAAAATCATGATAATAAAAGTAGACTGACAGTACATATTTACATTTATGTGGGCAATGCTCACAAAATTTTTTATTGTGCTTTGCCTGAATATGAATTTTTACAATTTAGACCAATACCTGTAATAAATAGTTTTTATGCTATTAATTAGGAGCTATATAATTGGATAGTTCATTAGCTAGTTTTGTGTCTTTGAGTATATATTAATATAAACTCTGAATCTTAACTTCTTTTTATGCTTGTTTAATAATATTTTTCTATATAGAATTTTATCATTTAGGTTTATATTTTGCAATACAGTTTTCAGTCAACAAAAATTCCACGAGTTACCAATACAAGCACTTTATTATCAGTTATGATAGTTACCAATTTTTGAATTTCATTGGTATTAATTAGTGAAAACACATGAATAAAGTTGTTTATTCTCCTAACAGAGAAAAATGTAACACCTAAATGCTTATTACATTAGAACATATTTCCTTTAGGTTTTTATCTTTTAAAAGCAGAAAAAAAATTCCTCTTGGTATTGTCTAAGGAAAATGAAACAGTTTTATTTTAGTGATAATAAATAAACCAAGTGAAAGCTTGACAGACCATGCCCCAAAGAAGAAAAATCAGAACCTCTTACAAATCTTTTTAACATGAAAATTTCCCATTTTCCTTAGGAAATGATTCATGCAGTACAGAAATCTAAAGTCTTTTGAATCTAAAATGAAAAGTGAAAGAAAATTTTTTCACAATTGTGTTTATCAATATATTTGAAGATTAAAGTTTAAAATCTTAGTGAGTTATACAGGATGTGAGATATTCTGATACATTATTTGCCCTGATTCCTAACAACTATAAAAATAAATCCAACCCAGTGACCAGAAAAGGCTACACTTCATTGTATAAAAATGAAAGCTGATAAAATCCTCTGATGAGAACAAAACTAACCAAAACAAAAAGAAATACAGGAATGCCGAAAAAGATGTAAAGAAGTTTCTAGAAACAAGAACTCCACCATTTAAACTATTCTTTTTTTTTTTCCAGGTCACATCCGTTTGATGCTCAGGGGTTACTTCTGGCTAAGCGCTCAGAAATTGCCCCTGGCTTGGGGGGACCATATGGTACGCCAGGGATCGAACCATGGTCCTTCCTTGGCTAGCGCTTACAAGGCAGACACCTTACCTCTAGCGCCACCATGTAAACTATTAAGACCACACACACATATAGTGCTGCACACCAGCAGCACTATAAGTCAGTGAACTACTCCCAGCTCTCAAAAATATTTTACAGACATGATCTTTGACATCTATGACTGGCTAGTATGGCTAGACAAGTGCATTATGTGACACAGGTGAAGCATGTCTGAATTGATCTGGGCATGTCTATCTCCACTAAAATGCTGAGAAAGAAGTAGTCATAGCGTCTTTGAGTGTTTCTTGTGTCACTTGAAACTGATGCCTGTCTGGGTCAGAATCTAGGGAAAGTAACAAGGAATACATTACAAGAAGAGCATTTTCACTGGATCTCAGCAAGTTATTCATAAGCTCTCATGCAGGGCTACACAAAACAAAGGAGAGAAGCTTGTCCCTGTTTATTATAATACAACAGTAGTTTTAGCACATTGAGGAAGGAAGGTCCCAACAGGAAGTAGCAGATACTGAAGAAATAATTGCAGAGCATGCTTAATATTCTGTGGTAGTTAACTGAATATATTCATATATATTCATATATATCACTACTGTACATTTCCTATTTCTTATTAAAGGATTTTAGATAAACAGATATATTATTGCATTAGTCAAGAGCAGCTAGGATGTCATAGAAACGTGCCTCTTTTGCTTTCAACCCAATGGTTGAACTCCTACTTATCTGAACTCACTTATCTGTAAGAAATTTCAGAAGCATATACCTTATTTTGTCTTTACCACCATACACCATGGAATCTATAAGGGCAAGCAGATTGGTGGTGTTAAGGAAGATAGTGAAATGCATTCTTATTTCGATCTCTTTCATTCTTATATACCAATGAAACTGGAGAAATGATTTGTATTCTTAAAACTTTTATTTATTCCTATAACAGTCAGAATAAATAGATTCAGAGATTAAGTGCAACAGAAGGCAAACAGCTGTTCAGTTTTCATTGATTGCAAACTTCTCTTTTTGTGATCTCATGTATGTTATAAAATGTAATGCTTTATTTATTTTTAAAAATTATGGAGTGTTCTGTTTATGACTGTATGATTGTAATCATGGTGCTTAAATATTTTATATAAAAAGCTTACCATACATATTTTATATTTAATTTTATAATCAAATTTTATTAATGCACCATGACTTACAAAGTTATTCATAGTTGAGTTGGACTCATACAATAATACAAGACCTAGCTTACCTCTAGTGACAATTTTCCTCCACCAGTGTTCCCAGGTTTTCCCAACCCCCAGCATCTAGCTTAACATCTTATCAAACACCTTTCTAAGTTTGGTTGTTTGGGGTCTCATGATTTCAGTGCTATTGACTCTGAGTGTTGGAATATCATTCCTTTTTTTTTTTTTTTTTTTGGTTTTTGGGCCACACCCGGTAACGCTCAGGGGTTACTCCTGGCTATGTGCTCAGAAGTTGCTCCTGGCTTGGGGGACCATATGGGACACTGGGGGATCGAACCGAGGTCCATCCAAGGCTAGCGCAGGCAAGGCAGGCACCTTACCTTTAGCGCCACCGCCCGGCCCCGGAATATCATTCCTTAAGGCCACTGATGTACATGATTTCTCTTGACCTTTTCTCTCTGTTACTTTTAATCTCTTTTTTCTTTCCCCTTCACTCGGTATCTTTTTTCTTTTGATGTTTTATGTCATTTTTAATATTCTTTAACTAAATAACTGTGAGATACACAGTTGCAAAGTTGTTCATAATTGAATTTCAGTAATACAATGTACAAACATCCTTCATCAGTGCACATTTTGGGCCTCAAGAAAAGCCAACAACTAGAAATTGAGTTTCCATATGAGCCAGAAAGACAACTCCAGGGAATATAACTTAGGGGTATAAAAACACAATGTAGAAAAGCTGTCTGTACTCCTACATTTATTGCAGCACTATTTATGATAGCCCAAAAACAGATGAATGAATTAAAATAAAAACGTGCTAGGACCAACAAGAGTAGCCATAGGCTGTGGCCAGAGTTTGGATTAAAAAAGCGCCAGAGTCAATTGAACCCATACATGAACCCATACATGAACCGACAGTAGCCTGTAGGTTGTGGTAGGAATTTGGGGAAATGAAAGCCCCAGTTTGAGTACTGCTGAGATGTGTGAGAATGCAGCAGCTCCTTGTTGCTCTGTGGCAGAGCTTTTCTTCTAGTCAAAGCGTTGTACTAAAACATATAATAACGGTACCATACAGCAAAGTTCACAATGGAAAAACTAAGCAGAACATCATCACACATTGTGACTGAAGATGCTAATTATGGAGACCCAAACAACACCAATCATCTACATAACATTTCTGATCAGGACTTTAGAGGGGAAATGTTAAGGATGTTCAAAGAATTTAAAGAAACAATGGAACAGACAGCCCATAAGACTCAAGAGGATATGAGAATAGAAATGAGAATACTTCAAACAGAAATATCGGGGCTATAAAACATGGTAGGTCAAATAAAATACGCACTGGAAAGTTTCACCAGCAGAGGATCAGCTGTTGAGGACAGAATCAGCAAAGTAGAAGATGAACTGCATAAAGCCTCTATACAACAGAAGAAGCTGGAAAAAAAATCCTCAGAGAGAAAAACGGACAATAGAATGCTGAGATAAATTCAATAGAAACAACATAAAATTATTGGGGTTCCAGGGACCCAGAAAGAAAACCCTGAAGAAGAATCAACAGTCAAGGATAGCATTGCTGAAAAATTCCCACAACTAAAGAGTGAATACAACCACATTCTGGATGCCTGAAGAATTCCAGCTAAGAGTTCCAAAGAAAAGCACTAGTCACAATAATAAAAACCACAGATAGGGATAAAACAAGATCAAAAAGAGAAATTGTATAAAAAGAGGCATCCTGGGGCTGGAACAATGGCACAGTGGTAGGGCATTTGCCTTGCACGCGGCTGACCCAGGACAGACTGCGACTCTATTCCCCAGCTTCCCATATGGTCCCCTGAGCCTGGCATGATTTCTGAGTGCATAGCCAGAATTAACCCCTGAGCATCACTGAGTGTGGCCCCAAAACCAAAATAAAATAAAATAAAATAAAATAAAATAAAATAAAATAAAATAGAAGAGGCATCCTTAAGATTTACATTATATTTATCACAAGTAACACTCAAGGCCTAAAGGCAGTGGTGGGAAAAAAACAAAAAGAACTGTGATATTTATTAATATACCTATATACCTTATACATATTATAAATCTAGTAAAACTCTCTGTCTATTATCAGTAATTAAAAAATAAAAATGAGTGGAAACTCAAGTGACAAAAGACATAAAAAGACACCAACTTTCCCTCGAGAAAGCTAAAAACTGTGATCTTGTGAAATTTAGTACCTTTTGTTTATTAATTTGCTGAAAATCATAATTTTCTTTAAACATATAAAAATTTTAAAGCTTTTCATGTCCTGAATTTTGCAGAAGGAGATCAGCACAAAATAGATGCTTAGAGTTGTCACAAAATAATCATCTTCCTTTTATGTTGTAATTTTTAAACTGTTTTATGTGCATACTTAGCTAGAAAATATTTTATGAAAGTTTATTTTAAAAAATTCTTGTTTTATCTTGTTGGAATCCTCAAAGAACAAGGGTAGATCCTGATTTCTCCACAAGAACAAGGATCAAGCAGTACTGAATCACTGGAATTCCATCAAATTGTACAAAATAACCCTGAAATTATTATCCTAGAATAGAGCTATGGGTGCTCAGCATCTAGTGACAGACTGATTGCTGCCTTCACATTTCTAGAATAGAGTCACAGCATATATTCCTACAAATACCCAACAATTTAAATAATTAAAACTATGAGTTCTTTTCTCAAAGTTTGCTCCATAAGTCATTTTCATAACTATCAGCAATCTGTTAAAAATCTGTGGTTTTCTTCCTTGTTCTTCTGTTGTTATAGCAACCATCATACCATAGACATATGCAAAGAAAAGACTACCACCTAGCCAGTGACATCAAATTGTCATGACAGTTGCTATGTTAGATTCAAAATGGAAAACCAATTTCTAATTGCTGAAGCATAAAATTAAAATAAAGTCATACATTCAGGTCAGATCTCTTTTCACAAATACATTAATGATAATGCTGTGGGTTCATTGGGGTTGGGTAATGGATTCAGAAAGGGGAGATTGAAAAACAAAAGAGATTAGCACCACGTAAGGTGAGTTAATTTTGTAAAAGTTAAATTCTGCACTACCTACAAAGCAAAATTAAAAAATACTAATGCAAAAGTGACCAGCTATAAGGCACATGTTTTCTCCATCCAGTAAATATGGCCAATAATTATGTTTATTTTCTGATTTTAAAAAATCCCCTATATTTAGTCTTTTTTTAACTCATTGGATCACTAATTTTTTGCAAATAATATTATTCAGGAACATTCATATGTAAGAGATACATAGGATGAGATATGGTGAAAAGTGTAGAACTTATATGCCCTCTCAGGTATGCCACTCTCTTAAATTTCATTGATTCATCCAACTGGAAGATTCCCTACTGCTAGTCTTCATTAAAGCCAGAGAATCTTAATGTAGAACCTTAGTGTTTTAAAGTAAGATTATGCCTTGAGCAAGGAAGAATTTTATATCATTCAGGGAACAATCCTGAAGGTGCATCACCAGATATACTGGTAGAGCATAAAATTTAGTAGTAAAGTAACCATGGTAGTCAGTGATGTTTATCACAAGTTGAGTTTTGTTGGATTCATTATATTGTAAGATCAACTGAGGCCAACAACCATTAGCTATAAGATAGAAATGAAATATTTCAAGTACACATAAGAATGGATAATAGGGCACAAGTAAGTTATAGAGGTGTTAGCACCCCTGATCTATACATCATTAAACACTGCTGGATGAACCCTTTATGGAGAATCATGGGGTGGTTGGTGGGAATATGTTCCTATTATGACAAACTATTGGAGAAAGACACTAAGTTTGGCTTATGATTGATTCAACACGAGGTTGATTCAATGTATGAGTAAAATGAGGCCAAAAATGAACTGCTGCTGTACTATGATTCCATGGAAAGGTGACTAAAATTCAGCACTGGGGGTGTAGGGGGTATCTACTGGAAAGAGTTTTGTGGAATGCATACCATTCTTTGTATGCACCAAAATTAGAATGAAGATAATTTAATGAATAATGGGAAATGACTTTGCTACATATTAAAGAGCTTAGAAAACTGAAATTTGAAAATCACTTACATAGTGTCTAAAAGGAAAAAAGAGAGAGAAGAGTGAAGAAAAACATCTGCCTCGTAAGAAGGCAGAAAAAAGGTCGGGGAAGAGCAGGAAGAAAACTGGAGCCACTGGTGGTGGGAAATGTACACTGATGAAGAATATTGTATGTTGTATAAGTGAAACTCAATCACGAACAACTTTGTAACTGTGGAAAAAAACTTATATTATAAACAACCGTGTAACCACAGTGTTTAAATAAAGTAACGTAAAAAAATCAAGTGAAGAGGGTCAAGAAATAGTACAGCAAATGCTTATCTTGCATGCCACATGTTGTGAAGTCTTGCTCATGAAAACAGAAACTGTTCCAAATTAAAATCAGTCCTCGGCATGAGCCAAGGTTTTTTTTTTTTTCTGTTTTGTTTTAGAACTGGGCACTAATGGCACCAAAATGAAGTCAATGACCTTTTAATATTTTCTATTTTAAAAAGTGACAATCAGGAATAAGCTCTAAGTTTCGTGGGGTATGGTTCCCAAAATTTTTTTAAAGTCTTAATAAAAGAAATTCAGGTGTAGAAAGTCTGGAGAAAACCTATAGATACAGTAGGAGAATATGTATGAATATGAAATCTATGCATCACATAACAATACACAACAAAGAACCCTTTTATGGAAGAGACATTAAGGAATCAAGGTGCCTTGAATTGGACAAACTAGTTTGCCTGGAGCCTAGAGTCAGTCCTGTGCCAGGAAACTTCAGGGGTAGGGTCTCCTTGTATTTAGACCATAATTTGTCTTTCCATGTCCCTTATGTTTTGGTGGGCCTATGCAAACAAATGCCACTTTAATACCGTTTTTTACTATGTTCCCTTGACTCCAATCCTTAAGAAAAACAACCCACTAAAACTTTTGAGGTTAACTTAAACTAGTAAGCATGTGCATGGAACTAGAGAAATGTACTTTGCCCTCAATGTTTAAGGAGTTACATAAGTCTAATGTCTTTAGATTATATTGTGTGCTGCTAAAAAATAGTATGTACTACAACTGGGGATTTGAGGGACAAAGTAATTGTATTGTACATGGGTTCAGTTTTGTTTTTCTTAATGTTCTTTGGCTGAAAGTTCAAGGCTGGGATATCATCGATGGGACTACTGAGAATTCTGTTTATGGGTGATTGGGCTTCCACTGTAACTTTACCCTGTCCTCTTTCTTTGTATCTTTGTTGTCATAATTAAAATAAAATTAAAAAAAATTAAAAAAAAAAAGGAATCAAGGTGCCATGATGATTCAACCAGTTGTCATCATATAGCCTCTCACATGAGAGCACGATAAACTTCATGAAAACACAATGAGCTTGAATGTTACTAATAATTAAAAAGTGAATGTAGTTTCTGTTTACTAAAGGCAAATCTAATTAGGACTGCAATCAAATGTCTTACCTGCCAGAATTCTCTATATAATATCATTCACTGTAAAAACAATTAGCCACTTGAAACCAATATGGAATCAAAAGTCCCTGCTAGAAACCTGGGCCAAGACTAGGTTATTATGTGGTGTTTATACTAGAGAGTTTTGATTTCCATTTAATAGTCTGACATAATAAACAGTACACTTATTATACAATATAACATTTTTTGCCTTATGATAACCCATCAAATTAAATGTTGTGAAGTCTTGCTCATGAAAACAGAAACTTTCCCAAATTAATATCAATTATCAATCAGTCTTTGGCATGAGCCAAAGGTTTTTCTTTTTAGAACTGGGCACTAATGACACCAAAAGGAAGTCATTGACCTTTATATATTTTCTATTTTAAAAAGAGGCATATTTTATTTTTAGAATATCTGTGTAGGGGCAGGAGTGGTGGCGCAGCAGAAGGGCATTTGCCTTGCACATGGCTGACCTAGGACAGACCACGGTTTGATCTTCTGGCATCCCATATGGTCCCCCAAGCCAGGAGCGATTTCTGAGCTCATAGCCAGGAGTAACCCCTGAGCATCACCAGGTGTGGCCCCAAAACAAAACAAAACAACTCCCACCCCAAAAAATACCTGTGTAGCTTAACTAATCCAGAATCCATCTGCTGCTTTATGCCTTGTCTTCTGTGAAGTTAGTATAGTAGATAGACTTGAACTTCTTTCTTCGAGTGCTAGGTAACAGAATACTTTCATTGTTCTTAAGTTATCCATATTAATGATGTTGAACTCAAAACTAGGCCTCTGGCTACATTTTTATGTTTAGCTTACATAATACTAGTGTGTTCAGATAGGAACATGCTTCAGACATACTGAGCACTGAATAAGTGTCTTCTGAATTATATACTATGAAGAAATAATTCCATAAGACATGTTTATATTTTGTAGAATCTTTCAAAAATAATTAAAAACATCAATACTGTCTGTATCCCATAACCAACTATTTTTTAAATTTGACTATCTTCAGTTTATCTTTTTTCTTTGGTTTTACAGACACTGCCTGTATCTCTATCATTGTTACTTATGCTGACAGAATTGTTCTTATATTCCCATCTTTGACACAGCTGCCCAGCTGTGTAATACTAAAGTAAAAATCTGATAACTTCATATCTCTGCTTAAAACATGTTTGTGGTTTCTTATTGCTTTTAGGATAAAGACCTGAATGCTTAGAGCTTTTCTGTTACTTTAGCTCTGCTTTTTGCCCCCACGCTCTAGAAATGGTGTTTGTTGGGGTGGCAATGTTTAAGGAGAGTCCAGGAGAAGCTAAGTTTTGTTAAATATATAGCCTGCCTTTTCTATTTATATGACTAACTTTGGAAGCTAATGACATCCCTTTGGATGCTTCTAGTTTCTAGCCTCACTTCCTTCCCTTTCGCAGAGTTCTCACTGTGCTTTTTTTTTTCCCCCAAGAGGGTGGCAGGGAAGGGGGTGGACACTGCATGTGATTCTCAACCAGTTGGTCCCTTGGGTCAATGCAAGGATCTCAGTGTTTGATGCAGCTGCTCAGGCTCTGAATTACCAGGGGCCACTTCCAGTACACATGAGAAACCATGTGGTATGAAGATTAAATCCAGGTTGAGTTTATCTCCTGTCTCCTTACTGGTTTCTCTTTTTGTTACCTGTCTCATTTTTGGGGGGCGGGTAACACCCGGTGACGCTCAGGGATTACTCCGGGCTATGTGCGCAGAAATTGCTCCTAGCTTGGAGGACCATATGGGATACCAAAGATCGAACTATGTCTCACCACTGCCTTCTAGCCTTGAGTGTTTCTTGTGACAGGTCTGTGGTAAATCTCAAGGATGTTCCCTTGAATGTAATTTCCCTTTTTTTGATCTTGCTGCATTCAGAATTGTCTCTATCTATGGGGTTAGTCATTGTGACTAGGATGTGTCTTGGGGTGTTTTTTCTGGGGTCTCTTTTAGTTGGTACTCTTTGGGCATGCAGGATTTGATCGCATGTATTCTTTAGCTCTGGTAGTTCTTGACCATTGATTCTTCCTGGATATTTTCTTCCTGGGTCTCTGGGACTCCAATGATTCTTAAGTTGTTTCTGTTGGGTTTATCATAGACTTCTATTTTCATCTGTTCCCATTCTTTGAGTAATTTTTTCATTGTTTGATCATTTGCTTTGAGGCTTTTTTCCAGTCTCTTCTGCTGTATGGAGTTGTTATTCATCTCATCTTCCAGTGTACTAATTCTGTCCTCAGCTGCTGTTAACTCGTGGGAAAGCTCAATTATGTTTTTCTTCAATTCATCTACTGAGTTTTTCAAACCTGTTATTTAACCTGAAATATAAGTTTGGAGTTTTCTCATTTCTATCTTCATATTCTCTTGGTTCTTATTAGTGTTCTCTTCTATACTTTCTTTGAGTTCTTTGAACATCTTCAATATTTCGACTCTAAACTCCTTATCTGAGAGACTGACTAGCCGATTGTCCATATTCTGGTCATCTGAGTTGCCGTCTTCATTCTCTATGTCTGGTGCAGGCCTGCGTTGTTTCCCCATTGTCACACTTATATTGTGGGTTTTTCTACGTGTTGTGGTTGTATTCATTGGCTAAATGATGTGTGTGGTCGCGCTGCACTCCTCTGGCTTCTCTCTTTCTGGGCGTGTAAACTCACCTCCAGGATGAAATCAGGCCAAGAATGCAGCACAGCACAGAAGACAGGCAGATAGGGGTGCTGGCATCTGACTTCCAGCAGAGTTCAGCAGCTTCCCCTTTCTGGGTGTGTAAACTCACCTCCAGGGAAGGCTAGCCATCCGCAGATGAGCCACACACAGGATGAAGTCAGGCCGAGAATGCATCATAGCACAGAAGACAGGCAGATATGGGTGCTGGCATCTGAGTTCCAGCAGAGTGTTGTTCTTGTTCTTGGTCTTCTTCTTTTCTTCTTCTTCTTCTTCTTCTTCTTCTTCTTCTTCTTCTTCTTCTTCTTCTTCTTCTTCTTCTTCTTCTTCTTCTTCTTCTTCTTCTTCTTCTTCTTCTTCTTCTTCTTCTTCTTCTTCTTCTTCTTCTTCTTCTTCTTCTTCTTCTTCTTCTTCTTCTTCTTCTTCCTCCTTTCTTTTTTGCTACAGGGATTAGGCTCAGAAATTGTCCCTGGCAGGTTTGGCAAAACATATGGGATGCCAGGTCTCAAACCCAGGTCTGTTGTGTGCAAAGCAAATGCCCTACCGCTGTGCTATCTCTCAGGCCCTGCATTCTCTAACTTTTAAAAAAGTTTGCGTCACCCTTCACATGCATCCTCACTCTTGTAGGATTCTAAAGTCTGCTTCTTCTTTTTTTTTTATCAATTTTGAATTGAAGTCTTAGCTTTGTCCATTTAATCCAGGTGATGAATTATATTTGAACAATGCTTCCTTGGTGCCAAGGTTTAGTGCAATATAATATCAAGGATGTTTACAGCCTTTTGATATTTAATATGTCTTACCTCTAAAAAATATGTGTGTAGGAGTTTTGCATGACATGTCTGAGCATATTATTATAAAGCCATATTTCCCAAGGTGCACAAAAAAAAAATGACTGCGATTTCTGGAACCAGGCAGATGGCTGTAGAGTCATGTGTAATTTGGGAATGGGAGACACTTTCTGTTTGTTAAAGACAAAATATCAGGGGACACTCAATTATTTTATTTCAAAAGGAGGAAAGTGGGATTGAATAAATATAACAATGAGTAGTAAGGTGCCTTCACACAGCCAAATTGATTTATCTCTCTAGTCACATATATGGTTCCCAAGCCTTGCCAAGAGTTATCCCTGAGCACAGAAATAGAAGTAAATTATGGGGGTGACCAAATGTGGACTTTTTAAGGGAGGGTAGTGGCCAAGTTAATTTCAGAAATCTGTTTTAAAGAAAAATTTAATATATAAATTCTTTTAATTTTCCCCACTCTCCAGTTAACTTTCTCTGGTGACAGAATGGTAAGTGATAGTATCAGAATTTAAATCCAGAGTCCATAACTTAACCACTTAACTACACTACTTTCAGTCAAAATGGTCTTTCCAAACCTACTAGTGGACCTGAAAAATCATACCAAAAATTGCCTCTTCATAGACATCAGGTAAAACAAAACAAGACTAAAAAGCAAGGATAGAAGTAAGATTCAGTGACAGTGCTGAACAGATATATTATTTTTTTGGCCACACCCGGTGACACTCAGGGGTTACACCTGGCTATGAGCTCAGAAATTGCTCTTGGCTTGGGGGACCATATGGGATTCCAAGGGATCAAACCATGGTTCATCCTAAATTAGCACGTGCAAGACAAAGCCCTACTGCTGTGCCATTGCTCCAGCCCCTAGTTATACTATTTTAAGCTGAATGTTTATATTGGGAATTACATGTGTTTAAATGGAACACATTAATTTGGTGGTAAGAATGGTGATATTTGTGGTTGGATTATGAAAAATTCCTTAACTTGATACAGACATGCCTTGTGAGAACTGCTAACATCTAGGCCCACCCTCTCTATGTGAAGGTCACTTAACTCCAAGAGTGGAGAATGTAATGTGATTGAGTGAGACTAACCAACTACTTGTCATATGCTACCTCTTACAAAGACACTGTGAAAAATTCTCAAACAAAATGAGAGAAAGTATTTGCATTTGTGAGATAAAAATAAAGGGAGGCTGGAATTTTAGCTCAGTGGTAAGAGCACTTGCTCTGCATGTTTGTGTAAGGTCCTGGATTTTATCAATAGAACTACAGGGAAAAAAGGGGAAAGGAGGATGGAGAGAAAAAAAGACATGTGGTGAGAGAACAGAATAAGAGAGAGAGAGAGAAGTGAAGTGAGATTTAGAAAGATAGGAATAATGAAGAGTAAAAGATATGGGAATATTTTTGGCTCAAAAGAACATTTTCATAGTTTCTATTAATTTGGAATGTGGCACTGGGATTAATGAATTTTTATTAATATTTATACTGTTGTTTCTAAAATTATTTTTTCTAAAGTTGGCAGTGGCATATTTTTGATTACCCATATCAGTCTCAGACTTTCTCTTAAATTTACCTGTTAATGCACAAGATTCATGATACTGTGTGTGTAAATTAGCTCCTTATTTCTCTTAAGTAAGACTTAGACTTAAGACTATTTACCTAAGCCTTCGATTCTCTGTGAGTTAGATAAGAGGGTAAGAACAAGAATGATCTCATTATAAGTTTTTGTAAAGAAATTCCGTAGCACAGGATAGATCCCATATGGGAGTATAAGTCCATAGGCTTTCGGTTTTGTATTCTAAGGCAGTAGATAATTATTAAATAAACCCCACAATTGGAGGATAGATTATGAAGTAGCTATACTTTTAACCAACCCAATTAAAGTAGAATGTCAATACATTTCTTATGTACATAATTCCAATACCACATATTCCAATCACCAGCGTATATTTAGAGTATTGTCATAGAGAGGAGGGATTTTGATCCTAAGAGGAAGGAGAACAAAAAACTCACATTTGGAGAGAGGGTCCCTGTGTCATATGTAATGTGATATTATAAAATTGTGTCCCGAATTCCCACTAATAATTATGAATAACATGTGAAGAGGTGTTGGTGCTTTTCACACCTGAGTATCATAATCCTATGAAAGCTTTTTGAGACTGCTTGATATGAGTAATGACAAGCATCTCCAGGCTTATTATCCTTTCAGATCTCATTTACAGAAATGTATGCTATTAGGGATTAATGACAAGAATAGAAGGAAAGCTAGATAAAATACAAAATCAGTATCAGATCGCAAAGTACTGATTTCTTTTTTTAAATTATAGTTGCTTTTAATGGAGTGGCAAAAAGACATGAAGGTTGACAGTAGGGCTTGGGAGATAGTACAGAAGCTAGGAACCATGCAAGGTTGTTTACACATTGGCACTACATAGTCTCCAGATCATCATTTGACACAGCCCTAAAGGCAGCTGAAAACTTCTGAAAACTTCAGAGCCAGTGTAGCATCACATCCATGGGCCAAATATCACTGACAATAGACCCTAAGACTCCTGAGTCCTGCTTGGGAGGCCTTCAAATCCCCCAAAAACTAAAATACTGACTTTTTTTTTTAAAATACTGACTTTCTATTTATTTTCAATCACTGTGGAAACCTCAAATTTTGTCTTGTTTCTCAGTAAATTCCTAATTTCCTAATGATGAAGTACATATTTTAAATCTATTTGTTATATTTCCTTGTTTGTTTTTAACTCACCTGGTTATTATTGATCTAATAATTAATTGACCAGACAACTGACTGGTTTGGACTTCCCCAGGACTGCAGGGTTCAAATAACATCATATTTTAGGGACCTTGCACTCAACCAACAGCCTGATTGACTGAGAATCCTTGGTGCAATCTGCCTACTCCCACCTCTTGAGCACTCTTTGTGCTCAAGCAACACCTCTCAAATGAAATAAATAATACATATTTTTAGCACACATCTATATAGTAGTCCAATTCTATTTAATTAACTCTCTAGTCTTTGTTACTGAAATAATACATAAACTCTGATAAAGCTGATAGACTGAATATAATACACACATTGGAGTCATGATGCACATTAAAATGTCAAAATATGAGAAAAATTAATGTCAATTAAATCAAGAAATATTTTTCTCAAGTATTTAGGTTTTA
This sequence comes from Suncus etruscus, assembly GCF_024139225.1. Classification (NCBI taxonomy): domain Eukaryota; kingdom Metazoa; phylum Chordata; class Mammalia; order Eulipotyphla; family Soricidae; genus Suncus; species Suncus etruscus. Next base: position 20,330,399 of record NC_064866.1, on the reverse strand, counting down.
TTTGTGTTTTTCTTTATGGAGAATTTCAAACATATGCCAAAATGGAAAGAGAATAACTCCAGAAGTGACTACTTCATCACACACTCTGTATTACTTCAAAAGTACTTCAGGCAAGTGTTAGGAACTTCATTTCATCATGAAGTATTCCATTATAAATCATGAAAAGATTTTAAAAGCAAACCTGCAATTCAGTGGTCACACATAAAAAATAAACAGTAATCAAGTAAATATCTAATTTAGCATCATTAAATATCCAATATTTCAAATCAATAGAAGTGTTTCTTTAACAGGTTATTTAAATATGAATCCACATAGGATCTACACATTGCAGTAACTTTAGAAAATTCATTAGAATTTACTTCTAATGTGTTTATTCCCCTTTTAATGTATTTATTAAATAATATTTTGGGGGGATCCAGAGAGATAGAGCAGTAATATATGCCATGTATGCAGCCAACCCAGGTTCAATTGCCAGTGCTCCATAAGGTCCCCAAGCCTCACACAGAAGTAATTCCTGAGCACAGGACCAAGAGTAAGTCCAGAGCACCAGTGGTGTGCCAAAAAATCTATATAAATATATAAATAAATATTTTTCTTTCCTTCAAGTTTCCATCAGTCAAGTTTTTGAATACTATATCCCTTCAACTTGATCTGTTTTCTGATAAAAAATACATTTTCACTTGAACAAAAATAGTATAAGATATCGAGTAGCCATGCTTGGCACCTCCTCTTCTTTTGCTCTACATTGAGAATTTATTAAGAGTTTGAATTGCTTATTGTGAGTCATTGTATTCCTAGGGCCAACAAATTCCCTATATCAACAGAATATTTCAACAGAATTTGGCAAACTTTCAAGTGACTGTTGCTTATTGTCACACAATAACAAGTATGTTGAGTTAAATATTAATTATAAAGTCCTTGATGGTGGTGGATGGTGAGATGGAGGGATGGAGAGAGACCTTTCTCTGCCAGCCCGGGCCACGCGCCTGCAACTCCCTCCAGTCACTGGTCTCAGGGTGGCACCGAGGAAATGATCCACAGGTTTTAGGAGACATCAACTTTATTAAGGTCCTAGCCCCATGTGTGACTCCTAAGCTTTTAACCTTTTAAGCCTGCTCCATAAATAGCCCTGCATTCAAATCTGTCTCTACCAGCCACCTCTCTTGCTGAATCCTGTCAATTCTCTTGCTGAGCGTCTCCCGGTCTATCCTCCTCTTGTCCCATGAGGCAACCTTTCTTTTGCTTCTCTAGGTCAGCTAAACAGGAAGCCAAAGACCTCTCCCAGATGTGGGCAGGTCTGCCTCTAAAGGTGAGCAAAACAAGAAGGTCGGGGAGGGGAGTAACAGTATTGATCTTCTGTTCTGGCATAGGAAACTGGAAAATGTAAATCAGTTTACCTATTTTTTTTTTTTTTTTGGTTTTTGGGCCACACCCGGTAATGCTCAGGGGTTACTCCTGGCTATGTGCTCAGAAGTTGCTCCTGGCTTGGGGGACCATATGGGACACCAGGGGATCGAACCGCGGTCCGTCCAAGGCTAGCGCAGGCAAGGCAGGCACCTTACCTTTAGCGCCACCGCCCGGCCCCCAGTTTACTTATTTTTACAAAATTGAGTCAGCTTCTTTTTTTTTGGGGGGGGGAGGTTTTTTTTTTTTTTTTTTTTGTTTATGGGCCACACCCAGCGGTGCTCAGGGGTTACTCCTGGCTGTCTGCTCAGAAATAGCTCCTGGCAGGCATGGGGGACCATATGGGACACCGGGATTCGAACCAACCACCTTTGGTCCTGGATCGGCTGCTTGCAAGGCAAACACCATTGTGCTATCTTCCGGGCCCTTGAGTCAGCTTCTAATAGAATTATAAGCATAGTTTTCTACTTCATTGTTGGGAAGGAAACTGTGGTCAGTTTTGTCAAATTAGTCATGAGTAAAGTGGTATGTATCATTTCTGGAGTTGAACACTTAATTTCCACAGTGAGTAAGATCTTTCTCTCTGCAGTGGTGGGTACATTTGAGACAAGAATGATGGTTATTCCATCAACCTGGGTCACTGAGTTAATAGAAAAAATAAAATTCCCTTGACCCAATGGGGCCCCCAAGATGGAAGTGGAATATGACCCTTTATATTTAAAATTTTTAATTATAACCAGAATTTACCAAGTTGTTCATAATAAGATCATTTCAAGGATTAAATGTTCAAACACCAATTAAATACCAGTGTAACCTTCCCTTCAGCAGTGTCTAATTTTCACAGACAAACCTTGTCCTCCCCTTTGCAAGCACAAAAAAATTTACTTCAGATTTTTACAATTCAAACACATATAGAATGATCAAAAAGATCAACAGGGGTCAATTTGAAGTAATTGTTATATTTCTTTATGTGAATCTTTGTATTTTTTAAGTCATTGAACTTTTGGGATAATTATTACTACAAACTATTCTAACTACTTTCACTGATGTCTAAACTTCCAAAGAACTATATTTGTAAATTACTATTTGGTTTAACAGAAGGAGAACACCTTGGAGTGATTGATATGTGATAGGAGAAATCACTGGGTATCTGGATTTCAATTTCCCAATCTTTTTTTGGCTCAAATGAACATTAAAAGTGATTTAACAGTGACACACTTCAGCATTAAGTGTGCCACTAATAACAGGCTTTGCAGATAGCTTCCCATTAAAGCTCTATGAACAAGATAACACAGAAAGGACTAAAAATAACGTGGTTAAACTATGTTGATGATGCCTTGAAATAAACTCTAGGCAATTTCTGAATTTAATCTAATTCATCATATTTAGGACAATAGTGGAGAGAAACACTATGCAAAATACATTTTTATATTCAAGAAATCAAACATGTTGATTAGAAAAAATCCACAATATAGTTTTCTAATTATATTTTATTAACTTAAACATGCTGTTTCAATGAATTCTTAAACCTTACAACATTCATTGCAATATATATAACTTGATGATGTTGGTATTTATTGTTTTAATTTCTATGGTATCATGTGGCTTTTAATTTACATAATTTAAAGAACATATATCAGATAGTTGATTGTAGCACATTTGTTTCCAGATAATTGGCAGCAAAGTTATTTAAAAAAATTGAAAAAAAAGGAGGAAGAGATTAAAAATGAAAAAAGGGGGCCAGAGAGATCGCATGAAGGTAGTGTTAGCCTTGCATGCAGAAGGATGGTGGTTCAAATCCCGGCTTCCCATATGGTCCCCTGAGCTTGCCAGGAGCAATTTCTGAGCGCATAGCCAGGAGTAACCCCTGAGCACTGCTAGGTGTGACCCAAAAACCAAAAAAAAAATTTTGTGAAAATCATTGTATCTCCAATGAAGTTATTTAATTATTATCAAAGGTTTAGTAAGTTTTTGTTGCTAGCTGACCATTTTTTTTACTTCATTTTTTCTAAATATTAGGTAACTTCAGCTACACATTGTCATGATTCAATGAAGATGACAGTATTAAACAAAAATAGAGTTGTGGCACAGACATAAATATAGCTGAGTGAATCAGGAGTTCCAAGCACTCTTGGTGATACTGCAGCTTTTATGCGGCACATTTGCTATTGCCAGGTCTTCCAGAAGTATGAGAAGGTAGGGACAACCACATTCATTCCAAAAAAAATTCCTAGGGATCTCAGCCCAATACCAGAGTTTTTATTAGATTGTTATCTCTGCAGAGAGTTGTAGAGGAGTGATGAAGCCGGACCATAGGCAAAGCAGTGATTTTGGGTGATGAGATGCAGCAGGCATGGTTTTCGAAGGATGTGAACTTGGTCTATCCTCTCCTCCAAGAAAGCAGCCTGTTAAATATACATAGTCTTATTCAATTACAACGAAAAGTCCATGAAGATGCAGAAAGTTTAAGAAAGTGTTGCTTTTTTTTTTTAATTTAGTTTTTGGTCTTTTGTTTATTTTGGGATCACACCTGGCAGTACTAAGTTTACTCCTAGCTCTTTGCTTAGGCCTCACTCCTAGAGCTGCTCAGGTGACCATATGCCATGCTGGGTATTAAATTTTATTTGTTGTGTGCAAGGCAAGCTCCTTAACTCCTGTCCTCTCACCAAGGTATTTACACAATGATAAGATAGGGGCTTTGGGGCCAGAGCGACAGCAAGCAGGTAGGGATTTGCATTGCACACGGCCAACCTGGAACTGACAGGAGTTCGAGTCTCAGCATCCCATATAGTCCCCAGAGCCTGCCAGGAGTAATTTCTGAGTGCAGAGCCAGGAGCAACCCTCCCCCCAAAAAAATCCAAAAACAAACAAAAAAAATAGGGACTTCATTATCTGATCAATTTCATGGTCTATAATTTCTCAGCATTGTAGTTGGTGCCATGGAAGGATTATATTTATTAGCTTTTTGATTCTATTGGGAAGATAACTAATAGACAATTCTGGATATGAGCAGAATAAAGGTCAGAGAAAGCTAAATAAACATAACCATGAAAATTTTCTTGTAAAATAATGATTTCTTTGGACTTCTCCCATTATCACTCTATCCCAAATATGCATCTACTTATCATTATTTAGTTACACAACAACTTTATTTTACATGTTAATGAAAGACCAGTAATCACTCATTAATCTATGACCATTTCTTAATTCAACTTTTGTAAATTTTTCTTCTTATTTACTTACCTTGGATGTGTGATTTAGAAAGTCAGTTAAGTTTTTTTTAGAAGCACAGGAAAGACATTATTTAATCTTTACTTTCACTTAATTATTTAGACCAACTTAATTAGATTCATAAAATATAATTAGGCAACTGGAGAACTGGAGAATTCAGATTCTATGAAACTAAATTTAGAATGTAAACTTGAGGAATTCCAGGGTGTAAAGGCAAATAAGTGCATCCCCAAGTTGGGTAAAATCTTTTTACTCACTTGTATTCATTGTTTCTGCCCAAGTTTTCAGTAATGTATTTCCAAAACATAGATTTTTTAATTTCTTTTGGGATTTGGACATACCTGGCAGAGCTCAAGGGTTACTCCTGGTGGTGTTTAGGGACCATATATATGGTGCAAGAAATAGAACCAGGGATAACCCTGGACAAGGCAAATGACTTCATCACTGTAGTAGCTCTCCAGTTTCCAACATCTCTCTTTTTGAAAACACATTAAATTTTCTTAAATTTTCTGTATTATCACAATCCATTCTCACCTACCAGCAGGCAGATTAGTTACAGAATGTCTCTCCCTTGCCAAAGAACCACATGACTTTGGTGGTCATGACTTTGGTCTATGTGATTTAGAACCTAGGAAGAATGCCTTCTAATTTTGACATATCTCTCTAGCTCTTATTATCATTGGATTTTTTTTTATCAAATGCATACTAACTCATTAAACCCAATGCAAATGCCAATTCTTAAATTAATCAAGTCTTTCCCCGATGTCCCAGATAAATTTCATCAACCTCTTGATGAGATCAGCAGAGCATTTTGTTCCTATTTATAGAATGTACTTACCTCTTCACATGTCTCTTTTGCTAAAATGAGAGTGAGCATGGCAAATACCATCTGATATCTGACTTTGTATGGTTATTGACATAGCAAATAAAAGAAGAAAGCTTCTTACCTTAATATATACATTGCCAGTTCCAAATCATTAGTGATTCATAAAAGATTGACACAGTGGCCCTATCACAATAACTTACACTTCTGAGAACTGAATTTTGGCAAGTGTTCTACTGAGACAAAACAGGCAGGTTTCCTGCAGGACAGTGACAGATACCTAGGTCAGTAGCCTTGCTATTTTGGGTATTTTGTCGGTTCCCATTTATCTCTGAAGCAATTGTTGAAAAAGTTTTGCTGGCTCTGGTGACCTGGGAATTTAAACTCTGGGAGCTGCCACTGCTGTTTGTCTTTCTGTCACCTATACACAGTCTTCTGAGCAGGCCTTCATAGAGTGAAGTGTCTTGATTAAATAAAATTAAGAAAATATTGCATAGCCATGGTGGAGGATTTTTATAGATAAACTTCATAGCTCCATGTTAAGGGAATGCTTTTTTCCCTTGAAGCATGGATATTCATTAATTTCCACATACGTTTGCTGCTCAGGAGGACACATATAGTAAAATGAGAAGACTACACACATCTGCTATCATTTTCTTTGGCCATATTCCTAGAAATTTTACTTCCACTATTTGCTTCTAAAATGTGTTTCCAAATTTTTCTTTCCCATTCATAAAATTACCATTAAAAATGTGTTTGATTCAGGGATCTTCCTTCATTGTTCAACCATAGAACAACAGTTACAGTGTGAAATGGATTCTGAGTTGCTGAATTTAGAGGGATTCAAAATTTGCCAGTGTCAATATTTTCTCCAATTACTGCCAATTTGGATAATCTGCAACTGCCAAAAATCATTTATCAGTCATCTGTGAGTCCTCCCCCTTGTCACAAGGGTGTTGTATATGCTTGTATTCTAGTGACAGAGAACATATGGATTGATTTAATCAGCTGTAGCAGTTTAGAATAACAATTTGCCTTCACTTAGCTAATTAAACCTCAAAATTAGATAGTTGGTTATATTTTCTGCATATATGCCCAAGATATTTGGAAACAAGCTGTCATTAAAATCCCTAATGTTAGTATAGTTTATTTTATGTTTATATTTTATTTTTATATTCTTTCCCACACTCAACAGTTATTGAGAGCAACGATGGTTTGGATGCTATTGAATCACTCCAGCATATAAAATGCACCGTTGGAACCAAAGCATATATATGCATGTAATTATAGCTCCAATCCTTGTTAAGAAAAAGATTTGTTAAATGAGATTTGTTAAAATGAGATTTTTGCATATTTAAGGACACTTTTTTGGGCTCAGTTTGCTACAGCAGCATCAAGCAGAAGGTACAAAGTACTGCCAAACACCTTAGAAAATTTATTTGGTTTGGGGCCCGGGGAGATAGCACAGCGGTGTTTGCCTTGCAAGGAGCTGATCCAAAACCAAAGGTGGTTGGTTCGAATCCTGGTGTCCCATATGGTCCCCCGGGACTGCCAGGATCTATTTCTGAGCACACAGCCAGGAGTAACCCCTGAGCACTGCCAGGTGTGACCCAAAACAAAAACAAACAAAACAACAACAACAACAAAACAAAAAGAAAATTTATTTGGTTTGGATAAAATGTATTTCTAGCTCTTGGGAAAGCTGCAGTCTAATAGCTGACAATAACAGACTAAGAGTTGCATAAAAAAACAAATTAAATAAAATTATTCATTTTACTAATCTCCCATCTGCAACTATTAGCAAGTGATTGAATCATTTTAATTAATTTAATCAAGATGGCAGGATTATATTTGAAAGTATGACAGAGGAGTCTTTCATATTCATGTCCAAAGTCCATCTGTGTAAAGATATTTAACCTAATAGATGACTGAAAGGGAAGATGATCTCTTCTGAATTATAAGAACTTAATCTAACTAGATCAATTATATGACTTGAAATAAACCAAGTTTTAATATTACATTCCTCAATAAATGTTTTTAGTACATTATATTTATTTACAAATAATATTTATAAAATACTTATTTAAAATAGTAAAATTTAAATATGTGGGCTTGACATTTGATTAACAGAAAGTTCATCCCAAATCTTATTTTGTTTTGCTTTGTTTTGTTTTATAAATTTTTTTTTGTTTGTTTTTGGGTCACACCCGGTGACGCTCAAGGGTTACTCCTGGCTATGCGCTCAGAAGTCGCTCCTGGCTTGGGGGACCATATGGGACGCCGGGGGATCGAACCTCGGTCCGTCCTACACTAGCGCAGGCAAGATAGGCACCTTACCTCTAGCGCCACCGCCCGGCTCCTTGTTTTATAATTTTTATTGAGACCAATGTAAATTGTTCTTGCACAGTTATATTTAAGGTACATAGTGACAGTGAATTAGGGTAATTCTCACCACCAGTGTTGACCTCCCTCTGCCACTGTTCCTAGCATGCATCCCATACCCCACCCTTAGCCCCCTTGTCTGCTAGTGTAACAGGTCCCTTTTGTGTTTAGCTTGTTGTAGTTTGGGTCTCTTGACATTGACTTTGGATTGGCCATTTAGGTCTGATCATTTTTTAATTTCCACTCAATGCTCATGACACTGCTTTGCCCCTGGTACCATCCACTTTTTTTTCACTCAGTTTGTAGGAAGACATAGAAATATGAAGCAGAATGAGATGATTCATATTCTATGGTTCTGTTAATAAAAAAAAAAAGAAAGAAATCATCAGGAGCCCCTGTCTAGAAGCTATAAATATAAATTTAAAAGAAAAAAAGGGGGACTGGTGTGGCAAGATTTGTTGTTGTTGTTGTTGTTATTGTTTAGGCACAGTAAGTATTTGGGAAATTCGAAAGGAAATTCCCTTGGCCTAAGAGATACATGGTGTCTCTACAAAGCATACTGTCATGAGAACAACTACAGGCTCCGAACATGTTCATTGTCGAACCCCAAGGTCTTTCTTTAGGGTGCCAGAAAATGTCTTGCTCAGTTGTGGTTGTCAAAGTCAGTCCTTTGTGATTGGAGGACTTGCTTTATGCACAGATTCTAGGACAAAGGATGTTGTATGAACCTACCCTGTCACCCCAAATCTTAATGCTCTATTTGTCAAATATTTGTTTCATGTCTACTTTGAAAATATATTTATGTGACAGTTAGTCAACTGTTATAGTAAAATTAAAATAAGGTAGAAGAGACAATACAATAGATAAAGCATTTTCTTTGCTTGTAACCATATCACAGAGTCTGGCGCACATCAAAAAGAACAAAAACAACCAGTGCTGGCACAGATTCAGGGAGAACAGAACTTTCATTTACTGCTCATGGGAATCTTGACTTATCCAGCCATTTTTGGAAAACAATATGGAAATTTCTCAAAGAACTAGAAATTGAGCTTCTGTATGACTGAGCAATACCACTCCTAGAATATATGCTGGAGGGGCCCAAAACACAATGCAGAAAATCCCTTTGCATTTCTGAATCTTGAAAAAAATCCAATACCCAAGAACAGATGAGTGGATAAAGGAATTGTGGTACCCCTACACAATGGAATGGGATATAGCTGCTAGGAAAAATGAAGTCATAAAATTTGCTTATGCATGGATAGATATGGAGAGTATTATGTTGAATAAAATGAGTCAGATAGACTCATAAATAAAATGAGGGGGTAGACAAAGAATGACCACACTTATTTGTGACATATAAATAAAGATAATAAGGTAATAGAATTTAAAGACAATAGAGACTAGGGCCAGGAAGATGAATCTATGATAAAAAGCTTGCCACAAAGGGGCAGTGTAGTTAGGGCAGAGAAAGAATCATTATGACAATGATAGTTGAAATGATTAATTTCTACAAGACTGATACTGAAAAGTGGTAGTGATATACATGATACCCCTTCTATAAAATATTATAAACTACAGTGCCTAAAAGGAAAAGAAATGAAAGAGAGAAAAGATAAATGTCTGCGATAAAGGTAGGTGGTGGGGGAGATGACAGGAGAGAACTTGAGACATTGGTAAAGAGAAATGTGAACTAGTAAAGGGATGGTATTGAACATTATATGACTGAAACTCAATCATGAACAACTTTGAATCTCACTGTGATTCAGTTAAAATTTTATTAATTAAAAAAGCCTCATAACCCAAAACAAGATCATACCTGCCTAGTTTAGTATAGACGGATGTTAATTTATGTAGAGAAATGCAAATCTTATCTATCTACATAAAAATACATTTCCAGATTTGCTTGATTGTAATTAAACAAAAAGGTAAAAGGTATGCACATTTTCAGTTTTTACAGTCAGTTGTCAGGAAAACAGCATATATTTTGGCAAAACATCTTTAGTACCTGACCCAAATTATTTTTGGATCACATGATTTAGTAAGACATTATACACTCATCTTTTAAACAAAAACTAACTCTAGAATCCCTGTCAAAAAGAATAACAAGGTGAGGAAAAAATATCTAATCAACATGACTGAAAACATAATCAGTTTCAGAAGAACAAGTTGGTCATTTTGTAAAACCACAATTTTAACCTGGGAACATCTTATATGCGCTACAGTTCTAGCTATGGACTATCATTCTAAACAGGAAACAGTCAGGGTGAGTTTGACCATTTCTGAGGAGCATCTGAAAATTTTTCTTTTTTCTGTTTAATTTTATTGACATCATTGATTTATAATATTATGGATTTTCAGTGATTTAGCATTATACCACTTTAGGTGCATATCCTCACCACTTTCAACATCAAAGTTTTAGTTCCATTTGTTTCAGAAGACTCCTGGTCCCCCTCCCCTTTACTGATAAAGTCTATTTCTTTTTATCACTTTTTGCTAGTTTGTTTTGCTTGCGTTTTTTACAATCCATGTATAAGTAAAATCATGTGATATCTTTTAGTTCCTACTTATTTCATTATCAACATCAATTCAATTCTACCAATTTTGTCTCAAAATGCACAATTGTATCTTTAAATAGAGCAGAATTGCATTGAGTATATGTACTACATCCTATTTATTAAGTTATTTGTTAGTTTATGGTGATTTCATATTTTTTCTATTTGAATAATGCTACAATGAATAATCCTTTTGAATTGGTGTTTTCATATCCTTTGAATAGGTGCTTATGAGTATTTTTTCTGGATCATGCAAAATTTCCATATATGTGCAAATATATATATATATATATATATATATATATATATATTTAAGAACTCGTCAGACTTTTTCAGAGTCCCTGCATCAATTTACAATTGTTCAACAATGTTTTGAGTTCTTTTTTTCTTCATATTATCACCTCCATATGTTTTCAATTTTTCTAGTAAATGCTAACTCACTGCTTTGAGTTGATAATATGCTAGACTTTTGATTTGTTTCACCAATAATAAATGATGCTAAACATTTTTCTATGTGTGTGCAGGCTATCTGCATCTGATACCTTTCAAACTGACTTCTTTGAATAATATAAGAGGTTCAAATATTCTCAAAGTAATTTCATTTTATCCCATCATTTCAACCTGAAGTTTGACATTAACTAAAAAACTAAAAGATCATAAAGAAATCAAAGTGAAGAGATGTGTAAGTTCTATTACATTTTCATTATTATACTAAATCTGAAGATGAGTATATCCAACACACAAAAGTAAAAACATGTTTTAAAATGTACGGCAGGCCCAAACCAAAATTGTCTTTTATGTCATTGAAGTACTTAACTTTGAATTATGTGGTACAGTTTTGGTCTGGTCTCCCCTGCCCTCTAATAATTTGATATAATTTGCTTTCTACCTGTTGAATGGTGGATATTCTACACAAAGCTATGACGATTTCTAATTAATGGTACAATTTATAGAAGTTATAGCTTATTCTAGTCAAGATCATTCTTTGTGAAAAAACTTTGGTTTTTAAATAATTTTTTTATCAACAGCACCAATATCTTTCTTTTAAAGTCATAACAATTATTTAGTTAGCTCAGTAACAGTTAGTTATTGATAGAATATCCTGTGCCTTATAGCTCTGCTAACCACCTAACTGCCCTGTCCTTTCAGATGAAAGAAATGTTTGTTTTGGGACATAGCTGATGCATATGGGAATTCTAGTGACTTGCTTATCTTTTACCCTGGGAATAAAATCCAAAGTTTGGCCTGGAATTAACAATGGGTTGTTAAGAAAGCTTTTCCCAGGTAAAGATTTGCCTCCTTTTAATAAAGCTTGTCTTTTGCCCCTACAGTTTAACCTCTGTGTCATACTTTAGAGGAGACTTAGGAAGTTTTTGTTATTTGTTGATGCCCTAAAAGTAAAAGGTCTGGGGCTGGAGAGATAGCATGGAGGTAGGGTGTTTGCCTTGCATGCAGAAGCCTGGTGGTTCTAATATCTGCATCCAATATGGTCCCTTGAGCCTGTCAGGGGTGATTTCTGAGAGTAGAGCCAGGAGTAACCAGAGTTTGATCTTCGGCACACACTTCAATAATAACTACAGAACATGATTTTTAAGTCAGATTGTGCTACTTACATGCACAACAATATAATATTTTTCTCAGTGAATTTAGAATCAGATCCAAAATACCTTCTATATATATTCTAGGACTTTACACAATCTGGTGCCCACCCATTCTCCAGTTTCTCTATGGACTATCTATTGCTAAGCCTCACCCAAACAACCCTTAAACTCCTTGAATATAACTCAAGATATCTTAATGCGCTGTTTCCTGTGTTAGAATGTTCCTTTCTAAACATTTGACAAAGCTGGTGCTACCACAAATGTCATATCCCACATGCAGTTTATCATTATTTAGATGTCTTCCCTGCGCATCTGATTTACTTTAATCCTCCCACCCCATCATCATTTTGGCACTCTATCACAGCATGTGATTCGTTTCTTCCACATGCTTATTACTAGATAAAATATAATATTATGTCATTCTTTTACTTTTGACAATTTGTTAATGTGTTTCTTTGTCTAGTTCTAGTCTAGTCGTGGTCTTAACTAGAATAAATTTACATGAATAGGAAAATATTTCTATATTATTCTTTTCTTCAACACCAAATACTGACTAGAATGTCATGTTTATATATTGATGCCTCTTTATAAAAGTCTTCTAAAATGAATCCATTTACTTCTCAAAACCAGACATCTTCACAACACTAGCTAAGCATCAAATGTTTCAGCTGATAAAGGTAAGAAATCAGTTTATGGGAGTAGATCATAGAATTGTTTTCTGGTCAATAAACAATTAAATTACTTTCATTTGAGGATCAAAAGTTCCTGAGAGAGTCAAAGCTATAAAATCTAATAATAGTTAAGGATATTTGATTTTAAGACAAATTCTCTGATATAAAAACTAATAGTAAACATGGAATATTGGAGGAAGGAAAGATTCTGTAAAAAGATTGATTGAGGATGTTGGTAATTGGAATGGGTGGGTAAAGAACTAGAATAGATATAAGAGGAAAAGAGTACATATGAACTGGGAGAATGACTTAAGGACATAGAAAAGGGGGAGAGGAAAATAGATAATGATCAAAAAAAAATTTTTTTTTTGGTTTTTGGGCCACACCCGTTTGACGCTCAGGGGTTACTCCTGGCTATGTGCTCAGAAATCGCCCCTGGCTTGGGGGGACCATATGGGACGCCGGGGGATCGAACCGCGGTCCTTCCTTGGCTAGCACTTGCAAGGCAGACACCTTACCTCCAGCGCCACCTAAAATTTTTAATTACAAAGGAAACTACGGGTAAAATGATTAAAGAAAAGTTGAATAGAAACCATTATACGAAGCAGGAAAATGTTTGACCGCAGATCTTGGAAGACAGATCTTAGAAGTCTCGTAAATTCTGCAACAATACAAATAGTTGGAAATATAGTAGGTCACTGCTGAATATATAGTTGGAACAGTGGTTGTTTTTTGGGTTTTGGGTTTTGGGTCACACAGGGTTACTCCTGGCTCTATGCTCAGAAATCACTCCTGGCAGGGTTGGGGAACCATATGGGATGTCAGGATTCGAATCACCTTCCTTCGTTTGCATGCAAGGCAAACGCCCTACCTCCATTCTATCTCTCTGGCCCAGTGATTGTCTTTCTTAGGCTCAAATGGTAACCTATGAGTTCTTCTGCCTGTTTTATTTTGACTTATCTAAAACAGTTTGAGTTGTTGTGGACAAAAATACAATTTTTAGTAAATTTGGGTACCCTAAGTTTTCTAATGTGACTTGGCAAGGGAGAAGATTTTTTTTTCAAGGAGGTTCCTGATTGTGACAAAGGGACTTAAGAGATGAACAAAAAGACAATACTTAAACATACAAGAGGACTGACTTCTCACAGTGGAAGTCTTAATATTCCTTGAAGCCCAATCAAAACCCATCAATTTTGCTGATTAATGTTTGTTCTTAAAAATCTCTCATTTGTATCCTGATTTGCTAATGGCTTTTAAGCACTTTGTTTAACAGTCCACAGATAATATTTTACTGCATTTATTTTATTCTCCATAGGATAGAAAGCTAACTATTTAAATATGAAAAATACTGTTCAGCCTCATAAATTGAAGGGGAAAGATAAATGGTACCAGGTCCAGACACTCGCATGAACATTTAGTGGAAATAAAAAATGTTCAGACCTGAACATCAAACCCAAAGTCAAAGACAGCAGAATCTATACCTAATCTACAGCAAGCTGTGGGGACTAGTTACACTAGTATTCTGGGGGTAAAGAAGGGAGAAATGGGAATGCATGCTGGGAACAGGGGTGGAGAGAGGACATCACTGGTGGTGGGAATGCCCCTGATTCATTGTCACTATGTACCTTAAATATTACTGTGAAAGATTTGTAATTCATTTAGACCACAATAAAAATTAAAGTAAATAAATAAATAAATATGAAAAATACATTAGTAATTTGAATAGCAAATAAAGATGCTTAAATACAATGCAAAAAATATGATGAAAAGCTACCACAAAAATACCTACCTAAATCATTTTAAATGAAAAAATAATATTAAATATCAATTTAAATTTATGGTGTATTTCTGAAGTGAAAAAGTGATAGATATTTGTTAATTGTTTATTTTTTTAATTTGAACACTTAAATTTGTAAAACAATGGTGACTTTTCTTCTCTTGCTATGCTAAAAGTTTGCTTTTCTATCTATGTCTGAGCACATAAAAAAGCACTTATAAGCATATTTACTTCAACTATACCATCAACCTTGCACTATATTCCCACTTATAAAGGGTAACTTCTCTATATAAAGAGAAAGAAGAGATTCTCTTAGTAAAAGTTTCCTAGAGAAATATCTATTTAGCAGACCATCCTAAACCTAGTGCACCCTCTTGAATCACTTTCTATTGCTATTGATAACTATGGGAACATATAGATAAATTAATTGGAATGATGCTTGCTTTCCTTACATGAGTCACAAAGAATGTAGTACTCATTCTACTTCAATTTACAACCTCATTTCTTATGGTTATGGGCCTACTCACTCCCTGCCATCACCATAAGCATAGGCTCTAGATAGGACAGTGGGTAGGGTGTTTGCCTGGTATGCTGGGGTTTAATTCCCAGCACTCCATAAGGTCCCCAGAGCCAGCCAGTTCTGATTCCTGAACTCAGAGCCACAAATAACCTCTGAGCATGCTGCTCTGGCTCAAACACCTAAACAGAATAGAACAAAAAAAAAAAAAAAAAAGTCACCATATGCTTTTCAGATTTTGCTGAAGAGTTTTGAAATTAAAAGGGAACATTGAAGGGGTTTATGCAAAAGGTCACTTTCTACAAAGTTGAGGAAAGAAAAACCAATGAGTTAGAACCTCTGTAGTTTTTCCATATATGGACAAAACTCAGTTGCTAAGCTGGTTTTTTAACACTCTTGGAAATAATTTTTCTTTAACATTCCCCTTGGAAATTTTTTTTGTTTTTAGGAAAACAAATGTTTATTATAGTGATAGCCTTATAATTGAGTTATCTCCAGCAGGCCTTGGCTGGACAATCATTGAAATTGTTGAGTTTCGCACTCCATAATAGGTGAAGCAAGGTATATACAGATATCAGACTTAGTCACTTTAATAGTTCCCTTATTTAGGTATTTGGGTGTTTGTAATTTTTTTCTCTCCACCCACACCTGGCAGGGGGTTTGTAATTTTGAGGTAAAATAAACTACTTCTCAGAGACTCTATAGAGTGAGCCATTTGGGAAGAAATAGAAGTAGAGACTTCCTTGAATTTTGCTAGGTATATTTCCCTTTGAATTTAGTACTCTTATTCTTTTTAGACAGTTTTAAAATTTTTAAATTCCCTCATTCTCAAACTCTTTCAAATTAGATTCCATTCTATCTAAATGTGAAAAGAAAGGGATTCTTTGAAAAGTAATGTCCCACTTTGAAGCTATTACCTTAGAATCAACTCAGACAAAATGAATCTGGATTATATTAATTCAGTTGAGTTCTTAATTATTTTCCATTTGAAGGCAATAAAAAGGCTAATATTAATCTTCCAGAAAAAATTATACCCACTATAGAAAATATAGTGCTTTGATATAGGGCTGGAGAGATTCCCAAGCAAAGCCCTTGCCTTGGGTGCATCCTGAAGTTTTCCAGGAATTTGCCAGGAGTGATCCTTGAAGCAAAGTCAGGAGAAAGACCTGATTATAGTGAGGTGTAACACCAAACATAAAAAAAAAATCTCAAACAAACAATAAAAATAGATTTGTAGGGGTCGGAGCAGTGGCGCAGAGGTAGGGCATTTGCCATGCATGTGGCTAATATAGGCTGACCTAGGCCCAAAAAGCGAAAAAGGAAAAAGAAGAAGAAGAAGAAGAAGAAGAAAAAGAAGAAGAAGAAGAAGAAGAAGAAGAAGAAGAAGAAGAAGAAGAAGAAGAAGAAGAAGAAGAAGAAGAAGAAGAAGGAAGAGGAGAATGAAGAAAAAAAGACAGAGCAGAAGTAAAGAAGAAGGAGGAAAGAAGGAAGGAAGGAAGGAAGGAAGGAAGGAAGGAAGGAAGGAAGGAAAGAAGGAAGGATAAGAAAACCAAGTGTCCTATAAAGTTGAATAGGCAAAGACTAATATCACTTATAAAAATGTTCATCTCTAAAAAGATAAAAAAGAATGAGGAGACCTGTGTTACAATCTGGGGACCTGAGGGACAAAGTAATTGTACATGGATTCTGTTTTATTTATCTTAATGTTCTTTGGCTGAAAGTTCAAAGTTAAGATATCAGTTGGGCCCGGAGAGATAGCACAGCGGCATTTGCCTTGCAAGCAGCCGATCCAGGACCAAAGGTGGTTGGTTCGAATCCCGGTGTCCCATATGATCCCCTCGTGCCTGACAGGAGCTATTTCTGAGCAGACAGCCAGGAGCAACCCCTGAGCACTGCCGGGTGTGACCCAAAAACAAACAAAAACAAAAACAAACAAACAAAAAAAAAACAAAGAAAAAGATATCAGCAAGGGGACTTCTGAGAATTATGTTATGGGTGACTGTCCTTCCACTGTAACTTTACCTTTGCTGTGAGCCAAATTTTGTTTGCAGTCTTCAGCACCTGCAAACAGGTCCTTCGTGGAGTTCGGGAAAAATTCCACGGGGAGAAGGTGGGCACGCGGAATGGCGAATGACGGAAATATATTGTAGAAATGAATGAAACCACGCAGATTGCATGGGGACTTACGTTTCAAAGAACGAAGACAAATTTATTTTTTGAGCTGGCTGACTTTTAAAGGTTAGAGGCTAGGAAAGGCAGGGTGCAAATTCTAGACATCAAAGAAACTGGGAAAGAAAGAAGGACTCTGGGTAGGGACCCCCGGCGTCCATGGTGAGTGCACTCTTTTAGGGCGCTCACACGTGGACGACCCGCAGCCGCCAGCCACCCTGCGCGCGACCCCCCCCATAGACTGCAGAGGCCAGCCGCGCCAACGGGGAGTAGGGACCCCCGGCGTCCATGGTGAGTGCACTCTTTTAGGGCACTCACACGTGGACGACCCGCAGCCGCCAGCCACCCTGCGCGCGACCCCCCCCATAGACTGCAGAGGCCAGCCGCGCCAACGGGGAGTAGGGACCCCCGGCGTCCATGGTGAGTGCACTCTTTTAGGGCGCTCACACGTGGACGACCCGCAGCCGCCAGCCACCCTGCGCGCAACCCCCCCATAGACTGCAGAGGCCAGCCGCGCCAACGGGGAGTAGGGACCCCCGGCGTCCATGGTGAGTGCACTCTTTTAGGGCGCTCACAGGTGGACGACCCGCAGCCGCCAGCCACCCTGTGCGCGACCCCCCCCCCATAGACTGCAGAAGCCAGCCGCGCCAACGGGGAGTAGGGACCCCCGGCGTCCATGGTGAGTGCACTCTTTTAGGGCGCTCACACGTGGACGACCCGCAGCCGCCAGCCACCCTGCGCGCGACCCCCCCCCCATAGACTGCAGAGGCCAGCCGCGCCAACGGGGAGTAGGGACCCCCGGCGTCCATGGTGAGTGCACTCTTTTAGGGCGCTCACAGGTGGACGACCCGCAGCCGCCAGCCACCCTGCGCGCGACCCCCCCCATAGACTGCAGAGGCCAGCCGCGCCAACCAGGGAGTAGGGACCCCAGGCGTCCAGGGTGAGTGCACTCTCCTAGGGCGCTCACAGGTGGACGACCCGCAGCCGCCAGCCACCCTGCGCGCGACCCCCCCCCCCATAGACTGCAGAGGCCAGCTGGTTGGCACAGAGACCACACCACCCGTTGCCTCAACTTCCAGGCCCCAGAGTTCATCCCACCTGACCCGAGCGTAGACTGGGGAGGACATTCCCTAGTACCTAGTGGGCCGGAGTCACCTGCCCAGCTGGGACAGGTGGGACGAATAGACTAGGTGAGCTTGGGCCTGCCCCCTGGACCTTTAGGTAACCTAGAGCAACCTAGCCCCGAGCCCCAGAGTGGACCGGAGACCCCCCCTAGGGCTGAGAGCAGCTACCGGGAGGGCTTGACTGGGGGAATTTCTTCCGCGGTAACTCGGAGGAGCAGAGCTTCATTGACCCCCAGATAAGGGAGGGAACAGAGAGTCAGGCTCAACAGCGCCCGCAACCAGTGTGGCCAGAAGCGGAACTACACCTGCTGACAGGAATAAAGAGGAAGACTGACTTCCAACTAGTAGAGGAGAGGAGAAAAAGGAGAGGAGAAACAGTGCCCCCCACCACTGTGGTCAGGAAAGGGCCAGTACTAGCTGCCAACAAAAGGGGAAAACAACTAACCAGGCCACATAAAGAGTACAGGAGGATCAAAACCTCAGCGAGTTCACCCAAAAGTCCCTCTAGAACCACCCTCAGGGAGGGAACCAACTCCCACACCACAGGGGATCAAAACAGGTGAAAATTAGAAGCACAGCACTCTAAAACACACCATTAAATACAAAGAAGTATGCGTAAATCAAGGAGATCACTAATATCTGGAGATATGGTGACAAACTCTTGCAAGCTTCCAAGTCCACCAAAACGCACAGATACATGCGATGAAGACCTAAAAGCAGCCATGAGGAAGGAAATGCAAGAATTAATAAAAGGAATGAGAGAAACCCTAGCTATCGAGTATAAGAAATCTATGGATGAACAAATCAGCCAAATTAAAGAAGAAATGTTAAAGAACATGAGAGATTCCATACAAAAAGAAGTGAAGGAATTAACAGACAAAGTAACAAGCCTTACAAGCAGAAACACAGAATTGGAGAAACACATTGAAGAACTCGAAGGAAAACTGCAAACAAAAAATGATCAAGAAACCAACAAAGAAATAAAAGGCAAAGCACTGGAAGGAAAGGTCCAGTATCTAATGAACAAGGACAAAAGAAACAACCTAAGAATTGTGGGTATACCAGAAGGGGAGGAAGTAGGGAAAGGGGAAGAACAAGTAGTCAGAGAGATAATAGCGGAGAACTTCCCCACCCTCTGGAAGGATACTGCAATGCCAATACAGGAAATAAAAAGAGTTCCCAATAAGATAGACCCCAATAAACAAACACCAAGACACATGGTAATCCAATTGGCAAAAAACAAAGAGAAAGAAGAACTCCTTAAAGCAATAAGGAAGAAAAGAAACCTCAAGTACCAAGGTAGGGACATAAGAATCAAACCAGATCTCCCATTTGAAATAATTCAAGCAAGAAGACAATGGAATGACATATTTAAACGACTGAATGAAAGAAATTTCCAACCTAGGGTCCAATACCCAGCAAAACTTACATTCATATGGGAGGATAGACTAAAAACATTCTCAAACAAGAACGAATTTGAACTATTTGTGCAAACAAAACCGATCCTAAACGACTTACTCAAAGACGAATTACACAATCCAAACCCCCGATTGTAACAAAAACCACCCTACACAACACAACTACACAACAATCCTCTCTCTCAATAATCTCCCTAAATGTTAACGGACTAAACTCTCCAATTAAAAGACACATAGTAGAGAACTGGATTAGGAAAAATAAACCGGACTTCTGCTGTCTGCAAGAAACACACCTACAGATGCAGGATAAGCACAGGCTTAGAATAAAAGGATGGAAAGTAATTATTCAGGCCAATGGAAAACAAAAAAGAGCAGGGACAGCAATTCTTATATCAGACCAAATTTCATTCAACCTCAAGAAAGTGATCAGAGACAAAGAGGGTCACTACTTACTGATCAAGGGAACATTAGATCAAGAAACACTAACCCTGGTCAATATCTATGCACCTAATGTAGAGCCAGCAAAATATGTGAGGCAACTACTGGCAAACCTGGAGAAACACATGAAGGGAAATGTGATAATAGCAGGGGACCTCAATACTCCACTATCACCACTGGACAGATCCACCAAACAGAAAAATAGCAAAGAAATAAGAGCTCTGAATGAAAAATTAGAAGATTTAGGGCTAATAGACTTATATAGAGCCCTCCACCCCCAGAAAGCAGAATACACATTCTTCTCAAGCCCACATGGAACCTTCTCCAGAATAGACCATATATTAGGATACAAAGCCAACCTATATAAGACCACAAAGGTAAGGATCATTAGAAGTACCCTCTCAGATCACTATGCCACAGAGCTCAAAATTGAGTCAAGAAGAAGCAATGGAGAAAAACTAATACCTGGAGATTAAACAACATGCTGCTCAACAACAGCTGGATCAAAGAACAACTCAAGGAAGAAATAAAAAGATTCCTTGAGACAAATGACAATGAAGAGACAACATGTCAAAATTTATGGGACACAGCAAAAGCAGTAATTAGGGGGAAACTCATAGCAATTCAGGCCTATGTCAAGAATCAGGAAAATAACAAAACCAACAGTTTAAAAGATCACCTCAAAGAATTGGAACAACAGCAACAGAGAAGTCCAACCACATCCAGAAGGCAAGAAATAATAAAAACCAGAGCAGAAATAAACAACATAGAAACCAAGAAAACAATACAAAAAATCAATGAGACCAGGAGTTGGTTTTTCGAAAAAATAAACAAGATAGACAAACCACTGGCAAAACTCACCAAAAAAAAGAGAGAAAACACCCAAATCAGTAGGATCACAAATGAAAGGGGAGAGATTACAACAGAACCCCAAGAAATACAACATATCATGAGATCATATTATGAACAACTATACTCAACTAGGCTAGAGAACCCAGTAGAAATCGATAGATTCTTGGAAAAACACCCTCTTCCAAGACTGGAAAAGGAAGATCTAGAAATCCTAAACAGACCAATCACCTCAGAGGAAATTGAAGATGTAATTAAAAAACTCCCTAAGAACAAAAGCCCAGGCCCAGATGGATTTACAGGTGAATTCTATCAAACATTTCAAGAAGACTTACTACCACTTTTCCATAGGCTCTTCCAAACCATAGAAAAAACAGGAATCCTCCCCAACTCCTTTTATGAGGCTAATATCACACTCATTCCCAAAGAAGGCAAAGACACTACCAAAAAAGAAAACTACAGACCAATCTCACTAATGAACATAGATGCAAAGATACTCAATAAAATATTAGCAAACCGAATCCAGCACTTCATCAAAAAGATCATACATCACGATCAAGTGGGATTCATCCCAGGAATGCAAGGTTGGTTCAACATACGCAAATCAATCAACATTATACACCACATCAACAACATGAAAGACAAAAACCACATGATCATATCAATCGATGCAGAGAAGGCATTTGACAAAATCCAACATCCTTTCATGTTAAAGACACTCAGCAAAATAGGGTTAGAAGGAACCTTCCTCAAGATAGTTACAGCTATCTATGAAAAGCCTACAGCCAACATTATACTCAATGGTGAGAAACTAGAAGCATTCCCACTAAGATCAGGAACTAGGCAAGGCTGTCCACTCTCTCCACTCTTATTCAATATAACCTTAGAAGTCCTAGCAATAGCAATCCGACAAGAGAAGGAAATCAAAGGAATTCAAATTGGGAAAGAGGAACACAAGCTATCTCTCTTTGCCGACGATATGATGATATACATCGAAAACCCTAAAGAGTCCACAGTAAAACTCCTAGAAACAATTAACCAATACAGCAAAGTGGCTGGTTACAAAGTCAATACACAAAAGACAGTAGCGTTTCTATATACAAACAATGAAGTTGAGGAGAGAGAGATTAAAAATACAATTCCATTTAAGTTAGTATCAAAAAATATCAAGTATCTAGGAATCAACCTTACAAGAGAAGTGAAAGACCTATACCAGGGAAACTTCAAAACACTCCAGAAAGAAATTGAAGATGATCTAAAGAAATGGAAGAACATCCCATGCTCATGGATAGGTAGAATTAACATAATCAAAATGACTATCCTACCCAAACTCCTATATAGATTTAATGCAATCCCTATCCAAATCCAGACACAATTCTTTAAAGAATTAGAACAAGCATTCACAAAATTCATCTGGAACCACAAAAGACCCAGGATAGCCAAACAAATACTGAAAAACAAGAAGCTGGGAGGCATCTCCTTACCTAACTTGAAACTATACTATAAAGCCATAGTAATCAAAACAGCATGGTACTGGAACAGAGACAGGACATCAGACCAGTGGGTCAGAACAGAATTCCCAGACATAAACCCCCAGGTATATAGCCAACTAATATTTGATAAAAGAGGCAAGAATCTGAAATGGAACAAAGAAAGCCTATTCAACAAATGGTGTTGGTACAACTGGAAAACCACATGTACGAAAGTGAAAATCAACCCATACCTTACTCCTTATACAAAAATCAACTCAAAGTGGATCAAAGACCTTGAAATCAGACCCGAATCCATAAAGTTTATTGAGAATAAAATAGGCAGAACACTCAAAGACCTATATATCAAAAAGGTCTTTGAGAATGGAGCACCAATGGCAAGAACGTTAGCATCAAATATAAACAAATGGGACTACATCAAACTAAAAAGCTTCTGCATGGCAAAAGAAACCCTGCTTAACGCAAGAAGACAGCTAACAGAATGGGAAAAAATCTTTTCACTCGACATATCAGATAAAGGGCTGATATCTAGAACATACAAAGCACTCAGAAAGCTGAGCCCCCCAAAACCAAACAAAGCTATAAAAAAATGGGGAGACGAAATGAATAGACACTTCTCTGAGGAAGACAGAAGGATGGCCAACAAACACATGAAAACATGCTCACCTTCACTCATCATCAGGGAGATCCAAATCAAGACAACAATGAGATACCACCTTACACCAGTGAGGATGGCCCACATCAAAAATAATGGAAACAACCTTTGTTGGCGGGGATGCGGTATGAAAGGAACTCTCATCCACTGCTGGTGGGAATGTCCCCTAGTCCAACACCTATGGAGGAAAGTCTGGAGAGTGCTCAAAGAACTCAGAATTGAGCTGCCATTTGACCCAGCAATTGCCCTCCTAGGCATATACCCACAAGATGGAAGGACATTCATTCCAAAATACGTATGCACCCCACTATTTATCGCAGCACTCAGTATAATAGCCAAATCTTGGAACCAACCTAGGTGTCCAACAACGGATGAATGGATCATTAAGATGTGGTACATATACACAATGGAATATTACATGGCAGTTAGAAATGATACAATCACAGACTTTGCAGCAACGTGGATGGACCTAGATCATGTTATGTTAAACGAAGTAAGCCAGAAGACAAAAGATAAACACAGAATGGTAGCACTATTCTGAAACACCTAGAACATATATTTTATACACAACTAATACCTAACAATCATATAACAGGGTTTAACAGGGTAGAAACTCCGATCACTGTAATAGTCAACATATACGTGGGAGCAGTGTCCAAAATACATGAAAAAGGAACAATGCAAACTCTTGACTGCACATTATACCACAAGGAAAACAGCAACAACAGAAACAGCAACATGGAGAGAACAGGTATGTAACCAGACTCCTACAACAAAGGCCCACAATAATCCCTTAGAGATCGTAAACAGGAACACAAGTATAGAACACCGTGGGAAATCACGTAATGCAATGGCAACATACCATAACACTACGTTTTAATCCCTTTACCTTACTATATTTTAAAAATAACCTCTCAGCTTTTCTTTCCACAGGCGCCCTTAGATACAAAGGGCGGACAAACTAAGATGGCAATTCGGGATACCACACGAGATACCATACCTTGCTTGCACTATGAGATGGCCACGAGAAAACTCTTTAACATACACTTTATCTCTAGGTTAAACCTTCTTTTAGGAATCGAAGCACGTGACCAGTCAGACCACCAAAGCAGTACCTGCGATGTACAGACCTAAACTACAGGCTCTAGTCATCGAACACATTCAACCAAACCAGCATTCCCTTGCTATTCTCTCCTTTCTTCTCTCTATTTTTTTTCTCTTCTCTTTTCTTTTTCTCTTCTACTCTTCTCTTTACTTTTTTCCCTTTCTCTTCTCCCTTTCTACGGTATTTTCTCTTTTCTCTTCCTTCATACCCCTCCCATATACCTTCCCCTTTCTCCCCCCCGGAAATCCAACTATCCCTTCACCCCTCAATCCCATCCAGATCTCCCACCATATTAAAACTCTCCACCCTCAGTCCTTAATCTTTTAGGCATCAAGATCGACCTCCTACCCAATGAACCAGTACCCAGCACCCAGGCGAGGGGACACCCAACCGAACCCACACATCGTCTCCTGCAAGAAAAGACAGCCAACTCCCCTGTGGACACATGCTGCGAGACCCTCCCTACCAACTCCCCCTAACATGGACTGTTTCTTGAAACCGGACTTAGGTCCAATAGTATCCCCAATGCAAGAACTCTTCCAAGACCTCCCAGCTGCAAATTTTTACCAATCTGAAGGGGGGCAGGGGGTGTGATTGGAAGATGCCTGGGAACCCACACACCACAAGAAAAATCCAAAAGACAATGGGAAAACTGTACTTCCAACATAGGCATAAGACCTGTAATACACCAACTCTTTACCTGTTCTCTCCCAAATGCAAAGTAGTCTTTTGCACCACGTTGGTCCTTTAAAAACTTCGCTAACTCATTTTATTTTTTTTATTTTTTTAAATTAACTTATTTATTTAAATGTTTGCCTTACATATACATTTGTGGGCACATACACTTTTATTTCCTTTTTTTTTTTTTTTTTTAATCGTCTTTGGGTATGTGACCTATCTCTGTTACCCACTCTGTCCACCCCAAATACTCCGACATATAATGGAGCACCACTTCCCCCTGCAAAGGCACACTAAATAAAGGGGAAATCTTACATATTTAAAAAAAAAAGAGCTCTTATCTACTAGAGATAGGAACTCATAGTTGTTTACAATACAGGGTTATCTCCTACCTTGAAAATATGTCAAGTGGAATCAACTTAGACCTCAGGTGATTAGATACCATTCAACCAGCCTTGAACCCTGGATCCCAGACATAGAAACGGCACAGCTCCTCACAACAGCTGTAAGAAACAATCTCCATCTGGGACAGCCTTATTACTGCAGGGTCAACAACAAGGGCCAGCTCTAACATGATATCTCGACAATGAGGAAAATGTGAACAACTTGACCTTAGAGCAGTTT
Organism: Suncus etruscus; assembly: GCF_024139225.1. NCBI lineage: Eukaryota > Metazoa > Chordata > Mammalia > Eulipotyphla > Soricidae > Suncus > Suncus etruscus. The sequence goes on along the minus strand of NC_064866.1, from coordinate 20,304,891 downwards.
AGCCTACCTCACCAGCTAACGACAAGACAAAACCAGAAGACGCGGCACCCTTTGGTAGGTCCAAAAGCCAAGATCGTGATTTACAGATGACTGGATACTAGAACCACGACCAGACTGTATACATCTTGGGACCAATAAAAAAGCTCTAGTCTAGGGTTTGAACTAAGACCTGCACAATAAGCATGATCCCCAGTCCCAAAGGTCCGGCAGAGACAATTGTAACGGAAAGGGGCTTCTGGAAGAACAAAGAAAGACGCTATCCTAGATGCCTTCCTAGGTTCAGCGCAAAGACCAAGATCACCAACCACAGAAGATGGATTAAAATGGCACTGAGGTAACAGAACCTCTAGATTCACAAAGACTGACTTCACCATAAGTCCCACCTCAGGATATGTACAGATACTGGGACTGCTAAACACAGAGCTCTGACGGTATCACACTGGACAGAGCAGAAGCCTTCCACACACCAAAAAAAAAAAAAAAAAAAAAAAAAAAAAAAACACAACCTGGAGAGTAATGATCCTGAGCAAAGACTAGAGCTGATTCCATGACAGTATACTCCAAGGACGGAGAAACCCCATATCTTATAGGGCAAGTGAATTCCTTTTCGAATGACCCCAATATTTACTGTGCCAGGGCAGGAGGGAAAAAAAAATACAAAAAACACAAAACCTTGGTTATGTATATATATATATATATATATATATATATATATATATATATATATATATATATATATATATATATATATCTTACCTTCATTTATTATTGTTATTATTATTTTTATTTACCTAGCTATTTTGGTCGATTCCTCAGTTTGGATGTGATTATTGAAATTGTTGGCCCCAATTATTCTTTTTTTTTTTTCTTTTTTCTTTTCTTTCTCTTCCTTTCTTTTCTTTCGTTATGTGCTACGCCATGTTTCTTATTTCAAGACCACGGCGTGTTTTTTGTTTGTTTGTGTTTGTTTTTAGTTTGTTTTGGTTTGTTTTTTATCTGTTTTTTTGTGGTGCTTATCGTTATAGCTGGAGTCCTCACTGGATATTTGACACTTCTTTTGGTACTGGTGGAGTGTTTCAACTTCTTTTTCTCCTTCATTTCCCAAATCGATGATGAGAACCTCTAGAAGGATTCTGCCCATTTTCGGGGTATTAAACTCTTACCCCGGTTTATTTATTTTCTCTTTTTCAGGCAAAACCACGCAACTTGAACTAGCTACCCCTGCCCCTACTTAGAGGGGGAAATAAGGGAGGCATCAAGACCAAACTGATGCAAGACTACTAAGTAGTTGGTTAGAGACAGAGGGGACCACATATTCTAGCCGCCCTGGGGGTGAGGGAAGAGGAAATGGGAGGTAAGACAGAAACGGGGGTGTAGGGAGGACAATTTGGGGATGGGAATCCCCCCTGATTTTATGTAAATATGTACCTAAAATATTATTGTCAACAATATGTAAGCCACTATGATCAAAATAAAAATTATATTAAAAAAAAAAAAAGAAAGAAGGACTCTGGCTTAGATTAACATATTAAAGAGCTGATACTGAAGGTGAAAAGGCAGTTTGTTTTGGGTTCTTTTAGTTTTGGGTAAAACAGAAGAAACCAGGTAATTATCAGGGAAGTAGGAAGAGTGAGGAATGTTTCAGAGTTTCGGGGGAAAACTGAAAATTACTTTGTTTTGAGCTAAGTATATGGAAAAATCTGATCTTGGCACCAAGGTAGCAAAAATTACAGGGAGCTGTTAAGTGGGAGACTTTTGGCTGGATTGTGATGTTCTTTGTAGGAAAGAGTTTACTAAGGCCTGATTTTTAATATTGGTTAAAAATAAAGAGAGAAATAGTTACAGCCACTATTTGAATTATGTCCAAACAATCCACGCAAAGGGTCAAGTGATTTTGACTGCTCTAAGTGGGCCTTTTTGGCAAATAATTCCTTTTTCAGGAGAACACTACACTTATTGGTGTGTGTCCTTCCTGAGTGAGATGTAGCATACCTTGTTCTCTTTCTTTGCATCTTTGTTTTCATAATTAAAAATTAAAAATAAGGGGCCGGGCGGTGGCGCTAGAGGTAAGGTGCCTGCCTTGCCTGCGCTAGCCTAGGACGGACCGCGGTTCGATCCCCCGGCGTCCCATATGGTCCCCCCAAGCCAGGAGCAACTTCTGAACGCATAGCCAGGAGTAACCCCTGAGCGTCACCGGGTGTGGCCCAAAAACCAAAAAAAAAAAAAAAGAAAAAAAAATTAAAAATTAGGGGCCGGGTGGTAGCGCTAAAGGTAAGGTGCCTGCCTTGCCTGCGCTAGCCTAGGACGAACCGCGGTTCGATCCCCCGGCGTCCCATATGGTCCCCCAAGCCAGGAGCAACTTCTGAGCGCATAGCCAGGAGTAACCCCTGAGCGTCACTGGGTGTGACCCAAAAACCAAAAAAAAAAAAAAAATTTAAAATTAAAAAAAAAAAAAGAATGAGGAGACTTATTGTTCCTACATGTGATTATTTCCCTAACTAAACTCGTCACTCTTTGTGGTGAGGTTCATGAGGTCAGCTGTAACGTCCAGTTCTCCTCTCTTTTGTCTCTGAAAATTGTTGAGGAATGTCTTTCATTTTTCTTTCTTTTTTTTTGTCTTTCATTTTTCTTAAAACCCATAGATAAGTGAGACCATTCTCCATCTTTCTCTTTCTCTGACTTATTTCACTCAGTATAATAGATTCCATGTACATCCATGTATAGGAAAATTTCATGACTTCACCTCTCCTGACGGCTGCATAATATTCCATTGTGTTTATGTACCACAGTTTCTTTAGCCATTCATCTGTTGAAGGGCATCTTGGTTGTTTCCAGAGTCTTGCTATGGTAAATAGTGCTGCAATAAATATAGGTGTAAGGAAGGGGTTTTTGTATTATATTTTTGTGTTCCTAGGGTATATTCCTAGGAGTGGTATAGCTGGATCATATGGGAGCTCAATTTCCAGTTTTTGGAGAAATCTCCATATCGCTCTCCAGAAAGGTTAAACTAGTCAGCATCCCCACCAACACTGCTTGTTCTCATTCTTTGTGATGTGTGCCAGTCCCTGTGGTGTGAAGTGGTACCTCATAGTTGTTTTGATTTGCATCTCCCTGATGATTATTGATGTGGAGCATTTTTTCATGTGCCTTTTGGCCATTTGTATTTCTTCTTTATTAAAGTGTCTGTCCAATTCTTCTTCATTTCTTCTGTCCATTTCTTCTAGATTGGGCACTTAAATTTAAACCTGTTATTTTATAAAAATGAGTGCATACCTTCATAATGCTAATTAATATTAATATTCATCTTAACAAATAATAGGCAAGAAGAAATTCAAACCCTCAGAAAATTTTAATTAAAAAATTAAATGCAAATCTATATAAATTAAGTAAAATATATCATCAATGAAAGGATTATATAGTGATACAATATAGAAATATTGATTACATATTAATATAAAATTTCACAGTTAAGGCCTATTTAATAAAATTTAATTTAATAAAATAACATTTAAATTTAAATATAAAACTAAATAAATTTAATAAAATAAAAAATGAAATTTTATAACAAATTCACTAATTAGGAAGTTAACTTCAGACCACTTAGTGGGAAAATCTCAAGATGAATTCAACATTTCTGAAAACAAGAAGTTCAGTGTGAACTGAGGAAGTAGAAAAATCCTTATATCCTTTTATTTGAAGGGCAAAGAGCCAAATAAAAAGTTCACGGAAGTTATATTGCATATCAGAACTCTCAGCAGAAAGCTACTTGTCTCTTCAAGCTGTTTTTCAGTTCTATTTAGCAATCCTATCTTGTACCTGAAAAGGCAAGTGGAACAGAATACTATATGGCAAAATAGAAACATTTGAAAGGTCTTTTATATTCTAATTTTTTACTCTGTTTCATTAAATTATAGTAATTATATATTGATATTCTATTAATTAGTAAGTTATTTACTCAACATGTAAAAAACCATGTCCAATATGATTACACAATCACATCATTTAAAAATCCTTACTGTAGGGCCCGGAGAGATAGCACAGTGGTGTTTGCCTTGCAAGCAGCCGATCCAGGACCAAAGGTGGTTGGTTCGAATCCCGGTGTCCCATATGGTCCCCCATGCCTGCCAGGAGCTATTTCTGAGCAGACAGCCAGGAGTAACCCCTGAGCACCGCCGGGTGTGGCCCAAAAACCAAAAAAAAAAAAAAAAAATCCTTACTGTAAGCTTATTCTAAGCCCTAGAGATAAAAGTAATGAAACAGACTTGCTACTGTTAATGTGCTCGTGTGGGAGGGCATAAGTAAATAATATATACATAATGCAATTTCAGGAAGCAGTAAGTGCTTTCTGAAAAAAAATCAGGCAGACAAAGGGTTAGAGGAAAATATATGGTTAAGATTGAGGGCCTCTCAGAAGAAATCCAATTTAAGTAGAATTCAGGTGTAAATAAGAAAACAAAACATTATACTAGTTTTAAAGAAAGATACTGGTTTTAAAGTGGAAATGCCAAGATTTAAGGTGGAAGCAATCTTGACACATTTTAAGGAAGGTAAGAAAGGCTGAGTAAAACGATCCAAGGCAGAATAGATGGGAAGGCAGTGAGGAGACAGATCATTTGGAAAGCTAAAAGTATCATTTAGATTTTATTCTAAATGCATTGAGAAACAATTAGAGGGCTTTAAGTGAAGGTGTAATATAATATGATTTACTCTGATTATAGTTGTTGAGAATAAATGAGATATTTGGGGGGTAGAATTCAATAAATTCCATAAATCAAATAACTTATTCCATTAAATAGATTGAAATAGAAGCACTATCTAAAAGTTATTATTTCAGTAACTCAGGTGTGGAATAACAGTGATTTATCTAAGAGTGATAGATATAGATTTGGTGATGATCAATCTTCATATGTTGAGTGGATCAATACTTGCCTTGCAAGTGGTTGATTGGGTTTGATCCTTGACACCCTATATGGTCCCCTGAGCCCTGAAGGAATGATCCCTGAGGGTAAAGTCAGCATCATTTGAGGTGTGGCCTCCTCTCAAATCTGGTTTATTTTATACTTTTCTCCTTGTGGGAAGTGAGTAGGGACCCTGCTTAGTAGAGGTAAGGTGCTTGCCTTCCAAGTGTCCAAGCTGGATTCAATTTATTGTTTCACATATGATCCCTTGGTCCTGCCAGGAATGATTCTAAAGCAGAGTCAGGAGGAAGCTCTGAGCATTGCAGGGTGTGACTTTCCAAAATAAATGAATTGACAAATAAACAAACAAATAAATGGAGTAACAATACCAAGTGCTGACAAGGATGTGAAGAACAAGGGGGAATACTCATAAATTGCTGGTGGCAGTATGAAATGACATCCTTTGGAAACTATTTCTTACAAAGTTAAATATGCACAAATCCAAGTATCTAGCAATTTTAACCTAGTTTTAAACCCAAGAAGAATAAAAATAGGCTTAGTAGAGTTGCTTATGAGCCTTTTAAGTGACATTTTCAGAAACAAACTTTCTTAAAGATTAAAGCATGTTGGCTATCTCCACTTCCTTCCCTTTCATTTAGTCCTCGAGTCACTGCTATTAAAAATCTTTTTTTTTTGACTTCCTGCAAATTTTTTTGGCACAACTCACCAATGGACCCTTCTTTTGCCCGCCCCCCCCCCCCCCCAGTTGCCAAATGCAACAACCTTCAGTACATTTCACTGCAGCACAGGACATTCTTCGACCTTCCCTTCCTTGAAATGTTCTTCCTGTGTATTGCTGATTGTTTTCTTATTTTCTGGTTTCCTGGCTACTACTGTCTTTTGTTCTTTGTTGGTGTCATTGATACTATGGTCTTTCCTCATTAACTGATAGTGTTCTTGTGCTTTTAGTTTTTCTTCTTACCTTTTATAAGTTATCTTGGTAATCTCATATCTTTATTTAACTTCAACCGCTATTTTTGTGTCAATGAATCCATTATACATCTATATCTATGGTTTAATTTTATATCTATCTATGTTTATCTATATATATATAGATATTTTTATAGAAACTGTCATTGAATTCTATATAATTCATATTTGACTGATTTTAACACTATATTTTTCTTTTTTTTCAAGGCATTCCTAGGGATTTTGGAACTTTCATTTATTTAAAAATTCCCCTTGTTTTCACATTGTCTTTATCACCAAATTTATAAAGTCTATTTTCTAAATATTCTTAGGTCTGTCCTTTTGTCAGAGCTACCATTGTTTGAGTTAAATAACTATTCAACTGGAATATGCTCTCAGTCATCTAACACTTATATAAAATTAAAAATTCTCTGAATGCTCTAAGTGGGGCATAGATAAACAAAAATTTCTGCTCACAATTCCCTCAGAGACCAAGTATTTTCCCACCATACTCATACAAAAAATGATATTTCTCATCTCTGTATTAGTATAAAGCATAAGAAGAGCTAATGAAGATTAATTTGATATTTTTCTTAGAAAAATATCAAAGTGAAGGGAAGAATGTTTTTCCTCTAATATCAGAGGGAAATAAGCCTCTGAACTCAGAGCTTCCATCAACCAAACATATCTTATAAAAGACTTGGTTGAATTAAGAATTTGACATCAAGAAAGAAGCAAAAGTGAAAGATGGAAAACAATAGGCCTGGCCTGAGGTTTCAAGAATCTGACCCTATTTGTCCCAAGGTTTAGTATGTAAAGAATTTCTCTTCTCAGCCTGTTGTTAATAGTTTCCTAATGACAATCTCATACCACAATCTTGTCGTTACTCAGCCATTTTTGTTTGTTTGTTTGTTTGTTTGTTTTTAGGCCACACCCGGCAGTGCTCAAGGGTTACTCCTGGCTGTCTGCTCAGAAATAGCTCCTGGCAGGCACGGGGGACCATATGGGACACCGGATTCGAACCAACCACCTTAGGTCCTGGATAGGCTGCTTGCAAGGCAAACACCGCTGTGCTATCTCTCCGGGCCCTACTCAGCCATTTTTTTAATCTGGAACTCCTATCTTCTGGGCTCTCCAAATTGCTTTAATTTAGAAAATACTTAGCAATCTCAAGATCCAATCAGGAGGCACCTTCTCTGGGACACAGTCTATCTCTCCTAGATTTTGACTTATTTAAGAAAGGGACTTTCTTAATGTATTAAAAAATTGTCTGTATTGGCATTATGTGTATTAGCATTGTGTGTATATATTGTGTGGATTAGCATCACACACAATCCAATGAATAAATTCTAAGAAGAATTAATAAATCAGTCTCTTGCCAACTTGTCACCTCTTTTTATGGTTAAGAATGGGCCGGAGCCTAGCAGTATGAGGTTCGGCAGGCCCCCGCCATGCCGGAGACTTTCTTAACCAGGCCTGGGGGGGGGGGGTGCAGGACTTGGGTAACCCCAGCACCCCTCTACCGCCTTGCTCCAGATCTCCAGGGCTTCCCTGGCCCACATGCCTGGGCAAGTCAGTAAGTTGGGCCCCTTGGTGGAGCTTGAAGGTACCCTAGGCTTTCCCCCATAATCCATTCAGCTCCTTAGGGAGGTTCTGGGTGGGGCTCTGAACTTCTGGCCTCCCAGCTTCTTGAAGTCACTGGTAATCTCTTTCCAGTCTATATTTTCAAAAGAAACATTAATAGTACTCACTATCATTGAATTATGTTTTTATGTATGCAGAATGTCCATTTTGTACTCTGACCTTTTGCATACCCCTTCGAAAGATCATATTTCCCTTTAACTTCCTTAACTCCTATCATCATTACTCCTCATTTACCCTTTCTAACTTAAGTACTGTAGAGTCCTAAATCACAGACCAAAGTGGTGCCCTGGAGTTAACACCCACCCAACTATTTTAAAAGGCATAAAAAGGACACATGTCTTTTCAACATTTTATGGGTGTTTTCTTTGACAGCTATAACTTTTGCTGAATATTTTCTTATACAGTGATGATTCCCCCCCCCCATTTTTTATCTTCTCTTTATGAACTGCTCAATATGGAATTTGGTGTGAAAGAATCCCTCAGTTTAATGCTTATGTTTGAACCAAGTCATGGGTATTGTTGGAAATGTTCTTATGCACCCATATACTCTGACAGCGCCACATGGCTTTATTTCTTGTTTGCTTAGGCACACTAAAACGGGAAAATACTACACATACCAATAAGTTCTTATCTAATAGAGATGAGAACACACAAATCTTGTAGTGCAATGGGACCTTACACCCTGAACATTGACATAAAGACCTGGCACAGGCCTCAGAAGAATGGGCATTCTCCATTCACCCCTGATCTAGAGAAGACATCTACAAAACATCCAAGGCTGTATATAACATCACCTGGAGGCATTCCTCTACCAGGGAAGACCCTACAGCTGCTCTGACATTGATTACTCAAAAGAGACTTCCCTTAACACTGAGAAGACTTAAGAACAATGACCTGCTTACTGGACAGGGCTTGCTGTATTGCCCCTTAATTGTGAGGTTTGTCTATATCATCACCTGGAAGCAATCCTCTACCACAGAAGACCCTACCACTGCTCAGACATCGACCTGCTCAAAAGAGACTTTCCTTAACACTGAGAAGACTTAACAACAACGACCTGCTTACAGGACAGGGCATCCTGCATTGCCCTTTCATGGTGAGGTGAAACGAGAAGACGCTCCACATTATGATTTCAATGTAGGATATGAAAATTCCAGGATCTTTAATACAGAAACATGATACCAACAACAGAGACTGTGTGAAAGTGTGTTGGCACTACGGACAATGTCTTGGATTGAACGATAACTTGCCTGGAGCCTAGAGTTGGTCTTATGCCAGGAAACTTCAGGGGTAGGATCTCTTTGTATTTAGGCCAAGGTTATTCCTTTCCATGCCTCTCATATTTTGGTGGGCCTATGCAAACAACATTTGCCACTGTAACACAGTTTTTACTGTGCTCCTTTGACTCTAATCCTTAAAAAAAAAACCACTTAAAATTTGAGGTTAACTTAAGCTAATATGCATGTACATGGAAATGTAAAAAATACTACGCCTCTAATATTTAAGAAGTTATGTAAGTTTTATGGCTTTAGATTGCCTTGTGTGCTGTTAAGAAATATAATGTGTTACAATCTGGGGACTTGAGGGACAAAGTAATTGTACATGGATTCTGTTTTATTTATCTTAATGTTCTTTGGCTGAAAGTTCAAAGTTAAGATATCAGCAAGGGGACTTCTTCTGAGAATTATGTTATGGGTGATTGTCCTTCCACTGTAACTTTACCTTGTCCTCTTTCTTTGCATCTTTGTTTCTCATAATTCAAAATAAAAAAATTAAAAAAAAAGAATGGGCCAGGATCTATATATATTTAGGAAGTGAAACTGAGTTCCAGTAAAGTGAGAAGCAAGACACCTCTCTCTCTCTCTCTCTCTCTCTCTCTCTCTCTCTCTCTCTCTCTCTCTCTCTCACACACACACACACACACACACACACACACCACACCACACCACACCACACCACACCACTCAAACATACACACACACTTTATCTTTCTCTATCTCTATCTTTCTCTATCTCAGTCTCCATGTTTCCAAAAGTGTAGCACTAAATTAATTTTGCCAGGATCTTACATGCCAGGATTGTCTGCTCCTGGAACTAGACCTGATTTAGTGCCACTCCAGATTTGTTCTTTTCAACAGATAGAATTTAGGAACCCCACCCTTATCCAGGACTCAGCTCTCAGAACTCTATCAAGGCGAGTGATTGTCTTTTGCCAGTAGGAAAGGTGATTCAGCTAGGCTTTCTCACCCCAATATGTGGGTAAATCCAAGTTGCCCCTCTGAAGTGACCACATTTCTCACGATTTCCCAGTCCTGACTCCTTGTCGCGTCCCCAGGAACCCCAAGAAGGGGCAGTATGTCTGTCTCTCTCATCATGTGCTTTCTCCAAACCTGGGTCTCCTAGCTGTGCCCAGAGCAGTTCCTGAAATGGGGTTCAGCAAGTCGCAGTGTGGCAGGGACACACAGGGTAGAATGGAAACTGAGTAAGTCCTGCAAGTGGTTGCTGGTGCTGGATATTGTTGAGAACAGCCCAAGAAGGAGGCTCCTGGGGTGTGCATGTGAGAGGCAGTCTGCAAACTGGGGAGGCCATGTGAGGTGGAGCAAGCATGCCTGGCCAAATAGGCAGCTAGGGTGGGCTTTAAGAATGATCTTCCTTAAAGATGCTGTTTTTAAGGAGGAAACAGCACTCTCCAAACAAGTGGAAGCAAAGATAAACAGATGGGAATATATTAAGCTGAGAAGTTTCTGCACCTCAAAGGAAACAGTGCCCAGGATACAAGAGCCACCCACTGAGTGGGAGAAACTATTCACCCAATACCCATCAGATAAGGGGCTAATCTCCAAAATATACAAGGCACTGACAGAACTTTACAAGAAAAAACCCATCTAATCCCATCAAAAAATGGGGAGAAGAAATGAACAGACAATTTGATAAAGAAGAAATCCAAATGGCCAAAAGGCAATGAAAAAATTCTCCACATCACTAATCATTAGGGAGATGCAAATCAAAACAACTATGAGGTACCATCTCACGCCACAGAGATTGGCACACATCACTAAGAATGAGAACAAGCAGTGTTGGTGGGGATGTGGAGAGAAAGGAATTCTTATTCACTGCTGGTGGGAATGCCTTCTAGTCCAACCTTTATGGAAAGCAATATGGAGATTCCTCAAAAACTTGGAAATTGAGCACCCATACGATCCAGCTATATCACTCCTAGGAATATTAAAAAAAATACAAAAATTCCTTCCTCACACTTATATTCATTGCAGCACTATTTATAATAGCCAGACTCTGGAAACAACCAAGATGTCTTTCAACAGATGAATAGCTAAAGAAACTGTGGTACATATACACAATGGAATATTATGCAGCTGTCAGGGGAGGTGAAGTCATAAAATTTTCCTATACATGGATGTACATGGAGTTCATTATGCTAGTGAAATAAGACAAAGGGAGAGAGAAAGACGCAGAATGGTCTCACTTATCTTAAAACTTAAAACCCATGGTTTTAAGAAAAATGTAAGATATTTTTGCAATAATTCTCACAGACAAAAGAGAGGAGAGCTGGAGGGTCCAGCTCACAACTTGAAGCTCACCACAAAGAGTGATGAGTCCTGTTAGAGAAATAACTATATTGAGAACTATCCTTACAATGTGAATGAATGAGGGAAATAGAAAGCCTGTCAAGAGTATAGGTGGAGGCGGGGTGGAGGAGGGAGATTGGGGACATTGGTGATGGGTTTGTTGCATTGGTTAAGGGGGGTGATCTGACATGACTGAAACCCAATTACAATCACATATGTAATCACGGTGTTTAAATAAAGATATTAATTTAAAAATATAGAATGATCTTTACCTAGAAAGAGAACCCAAAGGGACGTCTGAGCTGAAGAGTATGAGGGGAAGTGCTGAGATTTTGGAAAAACATCACAGCATACAAATGCTATGAAAACATGTGTGTGGGCAGTGGCTTAGGGCTACTGTCGCCTAAAATTCAATGCTAGTAGCCTCAGAGTCAGTAGCTGGAAGCTGATCAACAGGTGGCCGATGAGAAGTCTGCAAGGGAGGAGAGTGTGGTCTGCCAAGGGGTGATGTGAGAAGGTTCCCTTGAAAGTGGACATAGATCCATCCCTGTGTGTGCTCCAGTGCCCAGAGCATGCCTGTCTCCAGAGACAGATTAGCGTAGGAACAAACTTACTACTGCTGGTCTTTCTCCATCATTTTGCCTAGAGTGTTCTGTTTTGTCCTTAGTACCCAGGTTTCCCCTTCACAGATCCAACAGCGAGATCTGGTTTTTGTCAGTTGGCTGCAAGAGCTTCTGTGTGTGTATGTAGGGTTCTGGCTCGTTTCCCCAACAAGGCTGATGCAAGGGTGGGTAAGGGTCTCTTCCAACCCGTGGCCTCCAGGCTGGATTCGGGAAAGAGAGGGAAGACTGTGAGCCAAAGACCACTTTCAGGGAAGCACTGTCAGAGCAATGGACTTCGTTTATTGTAGGTAGGGATAAGGCTTTTAAGGATAAACTTTAAGTGGAAATAGAATGTGGGTAATACAGTTTAGACATTACAGCAACAAGGTGGTATGCAGAGACAACAGTCACAAGGTACATGTCATCATTGATTTGGATGGTATGCAAAGATAGCGGTTACAAGCCCATGGCATTAGTAAATCAGGAAGCATGTAAAGATAGTGGTTGTGATGCTTATGGCACTATTAGCCTAGATAGGTTATTTGACCTAGATGACTTTCTCCTGCACTCATAAAAGCAGGGACACAAATCTCTAAACAGAGGCTTTCTTTTATATTCAAGGTCAGCTTGCAGAAATCTCCTATTTCCCAGCCTCTCTCCCCACATGTGTACATTGTGTGGTGTGTGTGGTGTGGATAAGTGGGGTGGATGGGTGTAATCAGTGAGGACCATGCATCACGCTCCAATGTGGAAGAGTCCTGGGGCTGTTGGAGGTAGAGACAAGCTGGATGGTCAGATCAGGCAGCCATCTTCTTGGTACCTGAGCAACTCTGGACTTTGGGATGCAGTGGGAGGATGGTAGTCTATGAGAGGGTATTGATTCCCTTTCAAGTCCACTTTATGTAATGAGGTTTTCAGTCTGAGCCAGTTCTGCAGTCAGATGCTCTGCCACTGAGCTATACCCCCAGTCTGAGCCAGTTCTGATTGGTGGAAAGTTTTTTAAGTGTTGATTGTTTTTATCAGTTTTTTATATCTGTGACTGATGTTGTTGGGCATGTTTCATTATATAGACATATATGTAAACATATACATATATGTTTGGGCATATGTACGTATGGTCCCCTGATAGTGACTGTCTCCATCCTCAGCAGCCTCCGACTTTGTTTTGTCATTACCCAGATTCAGGGGGCTATTTTTTTTGGTTGTTTCAACATCATGTATCGGATTCTAAGTGGTATCTGTAAAACTTTTAGAGAGAAACAAGAATTTGAGTGTTGAGTTGCACAGTTATATTCATTGCTTGAGACTGACAATAGGGGCCCTGGGCTTTATTGGGTACCTATACTCCCCATTTATATACTCCTGGCTCTGCTCAAAAATCACTCCTGGCAGGCTTGGAGTACCAGATGGGATGCCGGGATTTGAACCACCGTCCTTCTGCATACAAGGCAAATGCACTACCTCCATGCTATCTCTCAGGCCCCTCATTTATCTTTCAATAAACATTACTTTAAAAGCTAGAAGACAAAAATAAAATAAAAAAATAAAATAAAATAAAACAACAACAAAAAAGCTAGAAGACACACTGAAATGATTAATATTATTCTATATAAATTATATATCAATAAAACATTTCAATTTGTAAAAATAGAGAATGTATCAGGGACTAATGCTGTATCCATTAAGCTAGTTATTACTCATTTGTAATTTTCAAGATATTTTCAAATTCCTTTTGTTTTTAATGTTACATATAAAGAAAAAGCTTGACAACATTTTCTTTCCTAAAAGTTGATTTTATAATGTTCTTTTAATATATTCAAATTTAATTCCCTCTGCTAAAATCTCAATAATGATTAGATTTATATTTACCCACCTGTGTTAAATGTTCACATTATTTCTAGTGATTTCAGTATTAATATAATTCTCTAGATCATATACATTGATTCTACATAGAGTCATTTTTCAGTCCTTACTTTTCTAGGTGTTGATAATCTAAACTAAATTATTATATATATATATTTAATTCCTCTTCCTTTAGCTTCTATGAGAACCTACTTCACTCTTTTTCTCTCTTATAGCTCTGGTGATACAGCTTATCAGTTCAGATTTAGGAAGAATTTTAAATGTAACATTTCTTTTGAATGCATTTGAATAAAAAAAGGCAACCATGAAAAGAACCAAAACCTGTGTTTGAAACTGCATAATTTATAGAGTTTTTCCTGGATCAGGTAGGTGAAGTAATGTTTAGAGGGTTTGATTAGTCTCAAGCTGTTTTTATCCTGTTTATATCCTGGAAAGATATAAATATCAAATGGTGTATCTTTATATTAACTGTGTGGACTCTGCAAAATCAGATCTGTGATTCAGTTAAGCATTGCCTTCTTAGATCACTACTGTATGATATTCCTTATCTCTTCCAGTTTCAACTAGGGACCACCTAGTTAAGAGCTATATTTATTTTTATTTTTGCAAGCTTTAACTGATTTTGCCTCTATCTCCTCACTAATAATACCCACCACTGACAATTCAGAGGGAATGGATTTCAGTTCAAATTACTAAGGGCAGTTTAGTTTTATTTGGATTCTTTTTTTACTAATAACATTAATTGCTTTGTTTGTTTGTTTTGTTTTTTGGCCACACCCAGTGATGCTCAGGGATTACTCCTGGTTATGTGCTCAGAAATTGCTCCTGGCTTGGGGGACCATATGGGACACTGGGGGATCAAACCGCAGTTCGTCTTATGCTAGGGCAGGCAAGGCAGATGCCTTACTGCTTGTGCCACTGCTCTGGCCCCACATTTATTGCTTTTAGAATGGCATTCAAGGCTCTACATGACCTGGACCTGATTTATTATGTTCTGGTCCTCTTAAGTGCTTTATTCTAATTCAGTTAATCAGGAAAAAGTCATAGACAATATCTCAAATTTGTTGAGTGTTTGCTGACCACAAATCACCTTTAACATAGTGGTCACAGATCTGACCTAAAACAATCCTTATCCTAAACTGACTCTTCCTTCATCCCAACCCAACCACCATTTTACTTCTCTTTTACTCCATGTCTCTGTGGTATCCTGATGTCTTGTTTCTCTTTTCTAGTAACTATATAATCATTGCTTAGGCAGCAAGGGGAAAGTTCTGTTTTATCATCATCATCATCATGATCATCATCATTTCAAGTGCCAGGCTTTCCTGTTTGTTAAGTAACCTCTTGCCTTGCCCTGAGGTTGCCCTCTACAAAATTACCATTACAGGAAACTGTACTGGCACAGGCCCCAGAAATCTAGGCTTCAATTTAATTTTTGACTTTGATACCAAAGGTGTTGGTTCTACTCATTGCATATCTAGCCCTCCTGATTTGATATAAAACAATACTTTATATTTCCTAGAGTCTCTCGATCCTAAAGTAAGTAACAGAACAATTCAATAATCAGAAGTTCTAATTTTTTCTATATATCAAATATTTGGTGACAAAATTTATAAGTTAAAGCATCTTTCTTTAATCCA
Organism: Suncus etruscus; assembly: GCF_024139225.1. NCBI lineage: Eukaryota > Metazoa > Chordata > Mammalia > Eulipotyphla > Soricidae > Suncus > Suncus etruscus. Next base: position 20,289,688 of record NC_064866.1, on the reverse strand, counting down.
AACATTCCAGTTCCTTTAGTTACTTTCTTCTGATTGATTTCCTCAAATTAACTTCATTTAATTACTGCTCCTTTTACATTGAATGGTAGATGGAATTTTAAAACAATGTCTTAATTATGCTGTGATCATTTTGGAGCATAACAGTATTATGTTATTTTATTGTTATTTTTACCTAGTTTTTTGATGCACACATTGAGATTTTTAAAAATAACTTGTGCTGAATAAAGCAGGAAGGAAATGTCTTTAATAAATGGTACTGATTAGCCACATGTAAAAGGTAAAAATTAAACTGCTATCTATGCCATATACAAAAGTTATTTGAAAATTGATTAAAATCTTAGATGTTAGACACGAGACCATAAAGTACATTAAATAAAATACAGGTAAAAATATTCCATACTTACTTTAATGGTAGTATATATAGTAATTCACCTCTACTGGCAAGTTATACAAAACCAAACAAACAAATGGTCTCATGTTAAACTAAAAACCTCTTGCATTGTAAATACTATCACTAAAACTAAAAGGACGGGCGGTGGCGCTGGAGGTAAGGTGCCTGCCTTGCCTGCGCTAGCCTAGGACGGACCGCGGTTCGATCCCCCGGCGTCCCATATGGTCCCCCAAGAAGCCAGGAGCAACTTCTGAGCGCATAGCCAGGAGTAACCCCTGAGCGTCACAGGGTGTGGCCCAAAAACCAAAAAAAAAAACAAAAAACAAAAAACTAAAAGACATCCTATTGGCCTAATGATTCAGCTTCTAGTCACATGCTTCATATGCAGATATTTGGATTCATCTCTGGGGCCACATGGTCCTCAGTGCAGCTAGGAGTGTCCTCCAATAAAAAGCCAGAAAGATTCCTACAGTACAACTGGTTTGTCCCCAAAGTAAAGTAATAAATGAATAAATAAATAAATAAAACAAAAAGACATCCTATTAAATGAGCAAAAGTATTTGTATACTGTATTTCTGACAAAAGGGTAATAACCAAGAAATATAAATCACTCACAAAACTCAGCAACAAAACAACCCATCAAAAAATGGAGGGAATATATATTTCTTCAACAAAGACATATGGACAGCCAATGCATGTGTAAAAAAGTGCTCATTATCATCAATTATCAAGAAATGCAAATAAAATATGACAATGTAATGTAGCCTCATTCCAGTGAGAATGTCTTGTACTTAAAATAAATAAGACCCCCACTATACAAATATCTTATAAATTAATAAGAAACAAGAAGCTAAAAAGAAAATGGGCAAATTATGTGAAAATTCCCCTGAAGAACAAATTCACAGATATAAAAGTAAAATCAAAAATTAAATACATAAAAATGTACAAATATAACTGTAAATATAATGCAAATCTATGATCATGAGCTACCATTTTAAATCTTATCACCAAAGAAATAAAACAGAACATATTTACTCCTTGAAGATGTATGAGAAAGTGGTTTTCCCCCCATGTAGTGGTGAAAAGTGTATTACAGCCATTGGGAAAAGATATCTAACAATATCTGTTATTTAAAATAAAAATAACTTTGTTTTATGTAACTCTACCATAACTTTTCTTTCTCTGGTATATACTTCTGTAACATAAAAATTAATACATGGAGTAATTTATTGTAGTAGTATTTATAACAGAACAGGTTGAAGAATAAATGTGTTTTACTCTGTTCAGAAATTACACCTTCACTGAACTACTCTTTCTGTTCCAGACAACATGGAGTTGAATCAAAGGCACCTACATTCAGGAAACTTTGGTTACAGTTCAGTTTCAGATAACACTGAACAGGTTTTTTGTTGTCATTTTGTTTGTTTGTTTGTCACCAAATCTCTGCCAACTCTGGTCATTTCTAGTCTTTTTGATATATCCCCTTATTCACTGCGATGACATGATAATACCTCAGTGTCATAATTTTCTTAATAAATAAGAGATGATGAAACTTTCCATATACTTATTGTTCTGTTGTATTTCTTATTTGTAGAAATGTTTGTCTCCTCCACCTTTTCTGAGGCAATTATTGTTTTACTTTATTATTGAACTTGGTGGGACCTTTCTATATCTATTATATTTGTCTTTTATATGACTTATAGTGATGTATCTATTCAGTTGCTTTGAAAAAAATTTTTTTTGTTTTTGTTTTTGGGCCACACCCGTTTGGCTCAGGGGTTACTCCTGGTTATGTGCTCAGAAATCTCCCCTGGCTTGGGGGGACCATATGGGACACCAGGGGATTGAACCACGGTCCATCCAATGCTAGCGCTTGCAAGGCAGACACCTTACCTTTAGTGGCACCTTCCCGGCCCCACTTTGAAAAAATGTTTAATGTTACAACTCATTAGAAATTTTGTGATATATTGTTTTAAGTTTGGCCATCTTTTGGCATATTTTTTGGACTACACTGATTGCTCCTGGCTTGGGGTACCATATGGAATGCCAGGGATTGAACCGAGGTCCATCGTGGGTTAGCCACTTGCAAGGCAAACACCCTACTTCTGCGCTACTGCTCCAGCCCATCTTTTATTATATTTTAAATTTGTTTTGCTCTTCTGTGAACTGCCTAGTTATATGCTTGTCTATATTTTCAAATTATTTTATCTTTTTTTAAAAAACAAGTCACCTGTAAGTATATTGCTACATTTTGTTTATATAAATGGCATGCTTTATTTTAGGTCTATATTTTGGTTTGGGAATACACCTGGCAGTAGTCAGGGATACTACTGGCTCTGTGCTCTAGAATCACTCCTGGAAGGCCTGGGATTCTGGGGGTCAAACCTGGGTCAGCTGCTTACCAGGCAAGCACACTGCTTGCTATACTATCTTTCTGACCCTGGCATAATTTGTTTTAGTCTTTATCAATTATTTATGGTTATTATTTATCTCACAGTGTGATTCTCTTTTATTTTTTTTCTTAATTTGGAATTCTATAGCATTTTACTTTCTCATTCTTTATTACATTTTCCTATAATTTACCCATTATCAGTAAAAAGTTAGCTATTATTTATTTACCTTTAAATTTTGTCTTTTTCTACCCAGATAATCTCTCTTTCTCACATTTTCTCTCTCATTATCTCTCTCTCATTCTCTCTCTTTCTCTCTTTTGGTTTTTGGGACATGCCCGGAAGCTCTCAGGGCTTACTCCTGGCTCTGCACTTAGAAGTCACTCCTGAAAGACTCAAAGGACCATATGGGATGATGGGAATTGAACCCAGGTCCGTCCTGGGTCGGCTGCATGCAAGGCAAAGGCCCTACTGCTATGCTATCTCTCTAGTCCTGGTAAGGGTACAGCTGTGTTATCTCTACAGCCCTGGTAAGGTTATTTCTATTCTCCTGCACTTATTTCTGACTTCAATAAGCTGTTGCAATGACTGGTGAAAAAACCTTCCAGGCAGAAGTGATAGTATGTAGCAAGATCTGAAGAGACTGTGCTGTTTTCTAGTGGAAGAAGATACCAGAAAATAGAGAGTACCTATGAATGGTGTGTAATAGGATGTCACTTAAAAAGTTGGAAGATTTTATTTATAACTAACATGAGTCCCACAAGATTTGGAGCAGGGGCATTTTAACCTTAATAACATTTTTATTAACCTGGCAGTGAGTACACATATATACATACTGCTGTTACCTGGAGATAAAGGAGGCAATTATGGAGAATAAACTATCTATATGCATTCAAGTGTGAAGTACAAGGGTCAGCCAGCATAATAGAAAGAAGAAACATTTCTTACAATGAACCCCACCACAGCACGCAGGAAAAACTACACTACAAGCATGACAATGGGGAAACCTCGCAGGCAAACACCATGCACAGAGAATGAATACAATAGCTCGAATGACCTAAAAAATTCCAACCATCTGATTAACCTCTTGGATAAGGAACTTAAAATAGCAATATGGAAGATGTTTGTAGAACTCAAAGAAAGCATAGATTGATCTGAACAGAACACAAAGACAGAAATCAGAAAACTCCAAACTGAAATAACAGATCTGAAAAACATGCTAGCTCAACTGAAAACCTCAATGGAAGGTCTCGCCAGCAGGGAAACAGCAGCTCAGTAGAGAATCGGAGTACTGGAAGATGAGATGCAGAAAAACTCAACACAGCAAAAGAACTTGGAAAAGAACCTTAAGACAAAAGAACAGGCAATGTAAAAAGGACTCAAGGAATGCAAACAGATGAAATAGAAGTCTTTGATAAACTCAACAGAAACAACGTAAGAATCACTGGAGTCCCAGAGACCCAGGTAGGAGATCTCCAGGAAGAATCAACTGTCAAAGACATCATCAAAGAGATACTCCCAGAGTTAAAGAATACATAAAATCAAATCCTGCTTGTCCGAAGAGTACCAGCTAAAAGAGACCCAAAGAAAAACACCCCAAGACACATCCTCATTACAATGGCAAATCCCACAGATAGAGTTAGAATACTGAAGGCAGCAAGATCAAAAAAGGAAATTGCATTCAAAGGAACATTCCTAGAGAATTACAGCAGACATGTCACAAGAAACTCTCAAGGCCATAAGACAGTGGTGGGATATTGTGACAAGACTGAAATGAATGCCTCACTGAGAATACTGCACCCAACTTGATTCAAGTTCAGATTTGAAGGAATAATACATAGCTTAATGAATAAATAACAGCTCAGAAATTTCACAGATGAAAAACCAGCCTTAAAGGAAAAATTGACAGGTCTACTTTAAGACAAGAGAGACCAACAAACACAGCAAACTTATCTACAAAGATGGCATGAAATCCTATGACAATCATCTCCCTCAATGTCAATGGACTAAATTCACCAATTAAAAGACACAAAGTGGCAAAATGGGTCAAAAAGATGAATCCAACCTTCTGCTGCCTACAAGAAACACATCTGAATAGTCAGAACAAACATAGACTCAAAATCAAAGGCTGGAGGAAAATCATCCAAGCAAACAACACCCTCAAAAAAGCTGGGGTGGCCATATTAATATCTGATGACACCAACTTTATACTCAGAAAAGTGATAAGGGACAAAGATAGACACTATCTGCAACAGGAAGAAATCAGACTATTAAACATATTAAACATATATGCACCCAATGAGAGAACAGCAAATTATCTAATACAGTTACTGACAAATCTGAAAGAAGAAATCAATAATAAAACAATAATTGTGGGAGACCTCAACACGGCCTTGTCAACACTTGATAGAACAACCAAACTGAAATCTGACAAAAACATACTAGCCCTGAAAAGAGTAATGGAAAGAAAGAGGACTTATATAGGACACTCCATCCCAAGAAAGCTGGATACGCATTCTTCTCCAATGTACATGGGTCATTCTCCAGGATAGACTACATGCTGACACATAAAATATACCTTCATAAAATCAAGAGGATAGAAATCTTGCAGGCTAGCTTTGCTGACCACAAGGCTCTGAAATTAGACGTGAACTACAAAGGCACACAGAAGAAAAACTTTAACAATTGGAAATTAAACATCCTGCTACTGAACAACCAGTGGGTCCGAGAAGGAATCAAAACTTTCCTGGAAACAAATGATAATGAAGACACAGAATCTAGGGGACACAGCAAAAGCGGTCCTGAGAGAAGAATTTATAGCTCTACAAGCACACATCAGAAAGGAAGAAGGGGCATACCTGAATAACTTAATGTCACAGCTCATAAAATTATTAAATAATGAATAACTTAATGTCACAGCTCATAAAATTAGAAAATGACCAACAAAAGGAACCAAAACTAGGGAGACAGAAGGAAATAACAAAGCTGAAAATAGAAATCAATGAAGTGGAAAGCCAAAAAACAATCTGAAAGATCAACGAAAGCAGAAGTTGGTTCTTTGAAAAAATAAACAAGATTGATAGACCATTGGCAAAACTCACAAAGAAAGAGAGAAAGAGATATCTGATAACCCGTATTAGAAATGAAAAGGGGGAGATCATGACAGATATTGCAGAGATCCAAAGGGTAATCAGAGACTAATTTGAGAAACTCTATGCTACTAAACATGAGAACCTAGAAGAAATGGAAAAATTCTTGGAGTCAACTTGATCAAAGACGTGAAGGACCTATACAAAGAGAACTATAAAGCCCTGCTCCAAAAAATAAGAGAGGACACATGGAAATGGAAACACATACCCTGCTCATGGATTGGCAGGATTAACAACATTAAAATGGCAATACTCCCCAAAGCATTATACAGATTTAATGTGATCCCCTTAAAAATACTCATGACGTTCTTCAAAGTAGTGGATCAAACACTTATGAAGTTCATCGGGAACAATAAACACCCTCGAATAGCTAAAACACTCCTAGGGAAAAGTAAAATGGGAGACATTACTTTCCCCAACTTTAAACTGTACTACAAAGTAATAGTTATCAAAACAGCATGGTATTGGCATAAAGACAGACCCTCAGATTAGTGGAATAGGCTTGAAGTTCTCAGACAATGTTCTCCAGACATACAATCACCTAATTTTTGACAAAGGAGCAAGGTATCCTAAGTGGAGCAGGGAAAACCTCCTCAACAAGTGGTGCTGGCAGAAATGGTTAGCCACTTGCAAAAAAGCGAACATATACCCCCAGTTAACATCATGTACGAAGGTAAAATCCAAATGGATTAAAGACCTAAATATCAGACCTGATACCATAAGGTATATAGAACAACACGTCGTTAAAACACTCCATGACATTGAGACTAAAGGCATCTTCAGGGAGGAAACTGCAATTTCCAAACAAGTGGAAGCAGAGATCAACAAATGGGAAAAATTAAGCTGAGAAGCTTCTGCACTTCAAAAGAAATAGTGCCCAGGATACAAGAGCCATGCACCGAGTGGGAGAAACTATTCACCCAACACCCATTAGATAAGGGGCTAGTATCCAAAATATACAGGGCACTGACAGAACTTTACGAGAAAAAAAAAACATCTAATCCCATCAAAAAATGTGGAGAAGAAATGAACAGACACTTTGATAAAAAAGAAATACAAATGACCAAAAGGCACATGAAAAAATGCTCCTAGTCACTAATCATCAGGGAGATGCAAATCAAAACAACGATGAGATACCATCTCACACCACAGAGATTGGCGTACATCACAAAGAATGAGAACAACCAGTGCTGGCAGGGATGTGGAGAGAAAGGAATTCTTATCCACTGCTGGTGGGAATGCCGTGTAGTCCAACCTCTATGGAAAGTGATATGGAGATTCCTCCAAAATCTGGAAATTGAGCTTTCATTTGACCCAGCTATTCCACTCTTAGGGACATATCCTAAGAACACAAGAATACAATACAAAAACCCCTTCCTCACACCTACATTTATTGCAGCACTATTCACAATAGCTAGGTTCTGGAAACAACCAAGATGCCCTTCAACAGACGAATGGCTAAAGAAACTGTGGAGCATATACACAATGGAATATTATGCAGCTGTCAGGAGAGATGAAGTCATAAAATTTTCCTATACATGGATGTACATGGAGTCTATTATGCTGAGTGAAATAAGTCAGAGTGAGAGAGAGAGACTCAGAATAGTCTCACTCATCTATGGATTTTAAGAAAAATAAAAGTCATTTTTGCAACAATCCTCAGAGACAATGAGAGGAGGTCTGAAACCTCCAGCTCAATTCATGAAGCTCACCACCAAGAGTGGTGAGTGCAGTTGTAGAAATAACTACACAGAGAACTATCATAATCATGTGAATGAATGTGGAAACTGGAAAGCCTGTCTGGAGTACAGGTGTGGGTGGGGTGGGATGAAAGAAGATTTGGGACATTGGTGGTGGGAATGTTGCACTGGTGAAGGGGGTGTTCTTTACATCACTGAAACCTAATCACAATCATATGTGTAGTCAAGATGTTTAAATAAAGCAAAAAAAGCATTGAGGAAGTACAGAAGAGTAGTTGGATTTTGTTGGTAGATGAGATATTAGAGGTGAGAGATAAGATGACTGCATGATTTTTTCCATTGTGAATCTTCAATAATCTGTAATATTTTTAGTTTGGTTTTGTTACTATATGCAATTATTATAAATTGCATGTCTTGAAGCAACACAAATTAATTTTCTTACAGGTCTGGAAGTAAGAAGTAAAAATTATTTTTACTGGATTATAATAATTGTCTACAGGGCTTCCCTGATTCTGCAGACTTTCTAATTTAAAGATATTTCTAACTTATAGAGATTCCTGCATTTTTGTTCTTATTTTTGTTTTTTTTTTACTAATATTAGGACTTTATCTCTGTTCAAGGTGCTATACTCCAACCTTTCCTTCTTAATCACCTCATCTTTCTTGACTGTCCCACTCCTTTCACTCTTTCTCTTCCTCCCTCCTTCCCTATCTCTCTGCCTCTATGTGTGTATCTCTCTCCCATCTCCATCCACCCACACAGGCAAGATATATACTGTGCCACTGAGAAACATCCCTGACCCACTATTTTTTCTGTCTTACTCTCAGTAGTATAGAACACCTTGAAATTTGTCTTTTACAAAGATTCATTTTTAATTTGTTCAAAGTTTCCCAGTCCAAAAAAATACAAATATGCATAAAGATCAAACTTGGGCAGTATATTAGGTCCAAAATCATTTCCTTAAAAATGTGCTCATCATGGCAGATGGGTGTTTAAACATAGTAACCCATACGTTTCTCTCAAATTCAACTGAAGGATGATAAGGTTCCAGTTCTAAATATCGGGGATATTTAGACAAATATTCTGGGTCCTTGCACTCTTCAGACTAATGCACAGCAAAATCTTATCTTAGCAATAATATCAGCACTTATTCCTTCCCAAAACACTCTTAACATGTAAAATAAATGCACTTTTAAAGATTACTTGCCTTCTGTTCTTTAAAGATGTCTAGGTCTGTGGAAGTCTATTTTATGTACACAAATTAAAACCTAAACTTCACAACAGTGAATATTCTGGAATCAAACAAACTGTGATTAAATAGTAGCCTCAATCTACCAAAGACACTGGGAAATTCACCTAAGTAATTCTAGTCGTGTTTTACTATCAGTCATATAATGATATTTAGCTAGATTGTATAAGTATTAAATAAAATGATTCATGCAAAGCACTTTATCCTGGAAAGGGAGAATGTAAATTTTTAATCAAGTCCCATATAAAAAAAAGTGCTAGATACAAATTTCTTTTCTTTACCTTAGGTTGGCCTGAAAAAAAAAAATAACCGGCCAGAGACAGACACCCTGAAAAATTAACAAAAGAAACTATTAACTAAACTATTAACAAAAGAAACTATTAACTAAACTATTAACAAAAGAAACTTTTCCAAACTTATCTGTTTCTCTTTCTTCTTGCCTTCATCATTATTTATTGATTAGAAAAGAATGGACTGGGGCCAAAGCCATAGTATAGCATGTAGGCTGTTTGCCTTGCATGCAATTGACCTAGGTTTAAACCTTATCACCTTAGATGGTCCCAAGTCTGCCAGGAATGATTCTTGAGTTCAGAGCTAGGAGTAACTCCTGAGCACAGCTGGATGTGGCCCCAAACCAAACAAAATAAATGCACTGTTGATGCTTTCATTATTTGAAGGGTCCAGTAAGTCTAAAAAAATATTTTTTTAAATATGGAATGCTTCAAGAATTTGCATGTCATCCTTGCACAGGGGCCATGCTAATCTTTGTATCTATCCTTGACTAGAAAGATATTGAGTTAGGTTCTTGCTTTGCATGTACCTACCTGGGTTCAATACCTGGCACTATATATGTAGGTCACTGAGCATCACCAAGAATGATCTCTGAGGACCATGGTGTGCCCCTAAACAAACAAATACTTAATCATGGCACAGCACTGGAGTGGTCCTGGAAGGTGCTGGTCTGACAGTTTGGGGCTCCGCAGGCCATACATGGGGATGTGAATTAAGAATGAGGCTTATATTCTACTACTTATGCTATCCTGCCAGCCAAAGATTTCCTTTTGAAAGAGTCTTAGATTTCTTTAATTTTTTTAAAAGTGTTAAAAATTTTAAAATTTGCGGCTCCCTGTGTGTGACACCAGGCGGGGAAAATCCGCGAAAGTACACCGGCCCAGTGGGGCTCAACTGTGAAAGACTGTGAGTGTGACCTGTCTATGTCTGTCTACTGTCCTCTTGCGTGAAACTCTTGCGAGTGGGGCAAGGAGAGGCTCCAGAAACCTCGCTCGCCCAGACGCCATTTTCAGGGAGGGACTTCAGAGCATAAAAACCGGCTAAGCTTTGCAAAAGCCGGCTCCCTGTGTGTGACACCAGGCGGGGAATATCTGCGAAAGTACACCGGCCCAGTGGGGCTCAACTGTGAAAGACTGTGAGTGTGACCTGTCTATGTCTGTCTACTGTCCTCTTGCGTGAAACTCTTGCGAGTGGGGCAAGGAGAGGCTCCAGAAACCTCGCTCGCCCAGACGCCATTTTCAGGGAGGGACTTCAGAGCATAAAAACCGGCTAAGCTTTGCAAAAGCCGGCTCCCTGTGTGTGACACCAGGCGGGGAAAATCCGCGAAAGTACACCGGCCCAGTGGGGCTCAACTGTGAAAGACTGTGAGTGTGACCTGTCTATGTCTGTCTACTGTCCTCTTGCGTGAAACTCTTGCGAGTGGGGCAAGGAGAGGCTCCAGAAACCTCGCTCGCCCAGACGCCATTTTCAGGGAGGGACTTCAGAGCATAAAAACCGGCTAAGCTTTGCAAAAGCCGGCTCCCTGTGTGTGACACCAGGCGGGGAATATCCGCAAAAGTACACCGGCCCAGTGGGGCTCAACTGTGAAAGACTGTGAGTGTGACCTGTCTATGTCTGTCTACTGTCCTCTTGCGTGAAACTCTTGCGAGTGGGGCAAGAGAGGCTCCAGAAACCTCGCTCGCCCAGGCGCCATTTTCAGGGAGGGACTTCAGAGCATAAAAACCGGCTAAGCTTTGCAAAAGCCGGCTCCCTGTGTGTGACACCAGGCGGGGAATATCCGCGAAAGTACACTGGCCCAGTGGGGCTCAACTGTGAAAGACTGTGAGTGTGACCTGTCTATGTCTGTCTACTGTCCTCTTGCGTGAAACTCTTGCGAGTGGGGCAAGAGAGGCTCCAGAAACCTCGCTCGCCCAGGCGCCATTTTCAGGGAGGGACTTCAGAGCATAAAAACCGGCTAAGCTTTGCAAAAGCCGGCTCCCTGTGTGTGACACCAGGCGGGGAAAATCCGCGAAAGTACACCAGCCCAGTGGGGCTCAACTGTGAAAGACAGTGAGTGTGACCTGTCTATGTCTGTCTACTGTCCTCTTGCGTGAAACTCTTGTGAGTGGGGCAAAAAGAGGCTGCAGAGGAGCACGGCCGCTCCGCTTTGCTACGCGGCCATGCACTCTTTCTAAGGAAAGAACTCCATTGCAACAAGAAGGAAAAATAACATTAAGAACGGCGCTATATCACAGAAGCAAACATTTCTCTCTGGACTGTCTTCTCTGTTGCATGCTCGGGCCTAAGATTTGACCCAGTGTGAGGCTTCATCCACGGAGGACTCCCCTCCCTTAGAGGCAAGTCAGCCCATCCAGAAAGGGAGGAGCCAGAGGAGTGTGCTGCCTACATCATATAGACAATGAATACCACCACAACACGTAGAAAAACCCACAATACAAGTGTGACAATGGGGAAACAACACAGGCCAACATCAGACATAGAGAATGAAGATGACAATTCTGAGGACCAGATAATGACTGACCAACTAATCAACCTCTCAGATAAGGACTTTAGACTAGCAATATGGAAGATGCTCAACAGACTCCAAGAAACCATGGATCGAGTTGAACAGAACACTAATAAGAACCAAGAAAATATGAAGGCAGAAATGACAAAACTCCAAACTGAAATAACATGTCAACTAACAGGACTGAAAAAGTCAGTAAACGAAGTGAATGACAAAATGGATAAGCTCTGGGACAGGGTATCAGAAGCTGAGAATAGACTTGGTACTGTGGAAGATGAGATACATAACAATTCCATACAGCAGGAGAGATTGGACAAAAAACTTAAAGCAAATGAGCAGACAATGGAAAAATTAGTCAAAGAATGGGAACAGAAGAAAATAGAAGTTTATGATAAGATCAACAGAAACAACTTAAGAATCATTGGAGTCCCAGAGACCCAGGAAGAAAATTTCCAGGAAGAATCAATGGTCAAGAACATCATTAAAGAGAAACTTCCAGAGCTAAAGAATATATGTGATCAAATCCTGCATGCCCGAAGAGTACCAACCAAAAGAGACCCCAGAAAAACCACCCCAAGACACATCATAGTCACAATGACAAATCCCACAGATAGAGACAGAATTCTGAAAACATCAAGATCAAAAGGGGAAATCACGTTCAAGCAAGCTTCCCTGAGATTTACAGCAGACCTGTCACCAGAAACACTCAATGCCAGAAAGCAGTGGTGGGATATTGTGACAAGACTGAATGAAATGAATGCTTCACCCAGAATACTATACCCAGCAAAACTCACTTTCCGGTTTGATGGAAGAATACATGGTTTCACAGACAAAAAACAGCTCAGAAACTTCACAGACACAAAACCAGTCTTAAGAGAAAAACTGAAAGACCTAATCTAAGACAAGACTACCCAAAAGACACACCAAATTTTGAAATAAAGATGGCGTTAAATCCCAGGACAATTCTTTCTCTCAACGTCAATGGACTAAATGCACCAGTTAAGAGACACAGAGTGGCTAAATGGATATAAAACTCAATCCAACCTTCTGCTGCCTACAAGAAACGCACCTGAATAGTCAGAACAAACATAGACTCAAAATAAAAGGCTGGAGAAAAATTATCCAAGCAAACAACACCCATAAAAAAGCTGGAGTGGCCATACTAATATCAGATAATGCAAACTTTATACTCAGGAAGGTTGTAAGGGACAAAGACGGACATTTTATATTAATCAAGGGGTACGTAGAGCAGGAAGAATTCACTCTCCTAAACATATATGCACCAAATGAGGGGCCAGCAAAATATTTAATACAACTGTTGACAAATCTGAAAAATAATATCAACAACAACACAATAATTGTGGGGGACCTTAACACGGCTTTGTCAACACTGGATAGGTCAACCAGACTGAAACCCAACAAGAATATACTAGACCTGAGGAGAGAAATGGAAGAAAGAGGACTAGTGGATATATATAGGACACTCCATCCCCAGAAACCTGGATACACATTCTTCTCCAATGTACATGGGACATTCTCCAGGATAGACTACATGCTGGCACATAAAACATACCTCCATAAGATCAAGAGGATAGAAATTTTGCAGACTACCTTCGCTGACCACAAGGCTCTGAAATTATTTGTGAACTCCAAAGGGACTCAGAAGAAACACTTTAACACCTGGAAGTTAAACAGCCTCATGCTCAATAACCAATGGGTCCGAGATGAAATCAAGGAGGAAATCAAAAGGTTCCTGGAAACAAATGACAATAAAGACACAAACTATCAGAACTTATGGGACACAGCAAAAGCAGTACTGAGAGGAAAATTTATAGCTTTGCAAGCACACATCAGGAAGGAAGAAGGAGCTTACCTGTGTAGCTTAATGACACAGCTAATAGAACTAGAAAATGCTCAACAAAAGGACCCAAGAATAGGAAGACAGAAGGAAATAACAAAGCTGAGAGCAGAAATCAACGAAGTGGAAACTCAAAAAACAATCCGAAAGATCAACGAAAGCAGAAGTTGGTTCTTTGAAAAAATAAACAAGATTGATAGACCACTGGCAAACCTAACAAAGAAAGAGAGAGAGAGAAACTTGATAACTCGTATCAGGAATGAAAAAGGAGAGATCACTACTGATATGACAGAGATTCAAAGGGTAATCAGAAACTACTTTGAAAAACTCTACGCCACTAAAAATGAGAACCTGGAAGAAATGGATAAATTCTTGGACTCTTATAATCTTCCACGGTTGAAGGAAGAGGATGTAGCATATCTAAACACCCCCATCACCATTGATGAAATTAAAACAGTAATCAAATGTGTGCCCAAAAACAAAAGCCCAGGTCCAGATGGATTCACTAATGAATTCTATCAAACTTTCCAAGAGGAACTACTGCCAATCTTGGCAAGACTCTTTCATGAAATTGAACAAACAGAAACACTTCCAAATAGCTTTTATGAAGCCAACATCACCTTGATACCTAAACCAGACAGAGATGCTACCAAAAAAGAAAATTACAGACCAATATCACTGATGAATGCAGATGCAAAGATCCTCAACAAAATCCTGGCAAATAGGATTCAATGCCTCGTTAAGAAGATCATCCACTACGATCAAGTAGGTTTCATCCCAGGAATGCAAGGCTGGTTTAACATCCGTAAATCTATCAACATAATACACAACATCAATAACAAGAAAAATAAAAACCACATGATCATATCAATAGATGCAGAGAAAGCATTTGATAAGTTCCAACACCCATTCTTGATCAAAACTCTCAGCAAGATGGGAATGGAGGGAACCTTTCTCAATATAGTGAAGGCCATCTACCACAAGCCAGTGGCAAGTATTATCCTCAATGGAGAAAAACTGAAAGCCTTCCCTCTAAATTCTGGCACAAGACAAGGCTGTCCTCTCTCACCACTCCTATTCAACATAGCACTGGAAGTACTTGCTATAGCGATTAGGCAAGAAAAGGATATCAAGGGAATCCAGATAGGAAAGGAAGAAGTCAAGCTCTCACTGTTTGCAGATGACATGATACTCTACTTAGAAAACCCTAAAGACTCTATCAAAAAGCTTCTAGAAACAATAGACTCATATAGCAAGGTGGCAGGCTACAAAATGAACACACAAAAATCAATGGCCTTTCTATATACCAATAGTACTAAGGATGAAATGGACATTAAGAAAACAACCCCACTCACAATAGTGCCACACAAACTCAAGTATCTTGGAATCAACTTGACTAAATATGTGAAGGACCTATACAAAGAAAACTATAAAACTCTGCTCCAAGAAATAAGAGAGGACACACGGAAATGGAAACGCATGCCCTGCTCATGGATTGGCAGGATTAACATCATCAAAATGTCAATACTCCCCAAGGCATTATACAGATTTAATGCCATCCCTCTAAAGATACCCATGACATTCTTCAAAGAAGTGGATCAGACACTTTTGAAATTCATTTGGAACAATAAACACCCTCGAATAGCTAAAGCAATCATTGGGAAAAAGAATATGGGAGGAATTACTTTCCCCAACTTTAAACTGTACTACAAAGCAACAGTTATCAAAACAGCATGGTATTGGAATAAGGATAGGTCCTCAGATCAGTGGAATAGGCTTGAATACTCAGAAAATGTTCCCCAGAAATACAACCACCTAATTTTTGATAAAGGAGCAGGAAATCCTAAATGGAGCAGGGAAAGCCTCTTCAACAAGTGGTGTTGGCACAATTGGATAGCCACATGCAAAAAATTAAACTTAGACCCCCAGCTAACATCATGTACAAAGGTAAAATCCAAATGGATTAAAGACCTCGATATCAGCCCCAAAACCATAAGATATATAGAACAGCACATAGGCAAAACACTCCAGGACATTACAGGCATCTTCAAGGAGGAAACTGCACTCTCCAAGCAAGTGAAAGCAGAGATTAACAGATGGGAATATATTAAGCTGAGAAGCTTCTGCACCTCAAAGGAAATAGTGCCCAGGATACAAGAGCCACCCACTGAGTGGGAGAAACTATTCACCCAATACCCATCAGATAAGGGGCTAATCTCCAAAATATACAAGGCACTGACAGAACTTTACAAGAAAAAAACATCTAACCCCATCAAAAAATGGGGAGAAGAAATGAACAGACACTTTGACAAAGAAGAAATACACATGGCCAAAAGACACATGAAAAAATGTTCCACATCACTAATCATCAGGGAGATGCAAATCAAAACAATGATGAGATACCACCTCACACCCCAGAGAATGGCACACATCACAAAGAATGAGAATAAACAGTGTTGGCGGGGATGTGGAGAGAAAGGAACTCTTATCCACTGCTGGTGGGAATGCTGTCTAGTTCAACCTTTATGGAAAGCGATATGGAGATTCCTCCAAAAACTGGAAATCGAGCTCCCATACGATCCAGCTATACCACTCCTAGGAATATACCCTAGGAACACAAAAATACAATACAAAAACCCCTTCCTTACACCTATATTCATTGCAGCTCTATTTACCATAGCAAGACTCTGGAAACAACCAAGATGCCCTTCAACAGACGAATGGCTAAAGAAACTGTGGTACATATACACAATGGAATATTATGCAGCTGTCAGGAGAGATGAAGTCATGAAATTTTCCTATACATGGATGTACATGGAATCTATTATGCTGAGTGAAATAAGTCAGAGAGAGAGAGAAAAACGCAGAATGGTCTCACTCATCTATGGGTTTTAAGAAAAATGAAAGACACCCTTGTAATAATAATTTTCAGACACAAAAGAGAAAAGAGGTGGAAGTTCCAGCTCACCTCAGGAAGCTCACCACAAAGAGTGATGAGTTTAGTTAGGGAAATAACTACATTTTGAACTGTCCTAATAATGAGAATGTATGAGGAAAATGGAGAGCCTGTCTAGAGTACAGGCGGGGGTCGGGTGGGGCGAAGGGAGACTTGGGACATTGGTGATGGGAATGTTGCACTGGTGATGGGTGGTGTTCTTTACATGACTGAAACCCAAACACAATCATGTATGTAATTAAGGCGTTTAAATAAATTAAAAAAAAAAAGAAATCCAAAAAAAAATTTTTAAATTTTAAAAATTTATAGTTAAAAATTATAGACATTCAGAAAAGTTATAGAGAAGGCTTTGGTCCCTTGGCATGGCAGGAAAAACAAACCAGGAATCTGACTTGGGAGAACAGGAATAAGAACATGAAAGAGACACAGTCAAATAAGTTTGTCAAAAACAGACAAAATCCCAGAGCCACTTAGCCAAATAATTTTTTTTTCTTTTTAAATTAGCTTTCTTTGGGGCTAGTATTTGTTTGCGGGGCACCCACCTAGTGGTGGTCAAGGGTTACTCCTGACTCTGCACTCAGAAATTACTTCTGAAGGTATTGGGGATAGGAGAGGATGAAAGAGGGAGACCAAATGGGAAGCGAGGGATTGAACTCCTGATGACTGCATGCAAAAGCAAATGCCCTACTGCTATGCTATCTCTCTGGGTCCAGCTAAACATTTCTGAACAAATTAACTGAACAAATGATTACATCTACTCAAACACTGGATTTAAAATAATAATATGTCAAATTTTTTTCTTCCTCAGGATTTCTTTAAGTCCCTCTTGATATGCTTAAATCTAATCAGATTCCACAATAATAAAATGTACAATCCTGGAGAGGAGTAAACAAATGATTGTTGAGGCATAAAGTTAAAAATTGCATAAAACAGAACATGGGACTGGGTATTTGGTTATGAAAGGACAGTCCTCAAGGCTTTGAGTTCAGTTTTTCCCTTCAGTATAGTATTTTTACCAGGCAAGGGGGTTGGATACTTTCCCTCGTTACACCTCAGGAGAAAGTGTAGAGTGATAGAGTGCAGGTGCCTTATGTCATCTTCTTTCCCTCCAAAGCCTTATTTAGGAATTCCAGAAGCATCTTAGTGATTGATGAAAGGTTGCTCTAGTGCTTGCCTTTTTGTTCTCATAGGAAAAAAAAAAGCATTCAAATACTCAAAGAGCCAAAGTAGCTGCTTAACACCCTGCCTGGATCTCAGGGCCTGGCATATTTATAGGACTTGGAGAATTCCAAGTCTCAAGGTCGAGTTGTACACTATTTTTAGTTGGCTTCTGTTTAAAGTCTTATTACCATGGTTAACACACGAGAAAATGACTTCCAATTACTACTCTAATGATACTTTTGGAAACGAAGAATGGTAAAACTAAGAAAATTAAAATGCACATAAATGAACATTTTTTCTCTTTAAATTCATGCAGCATTCAGAATTGTATGATGCTTCCAAATTTTATGAGCAAAATTTATTCTGTTTTTTATTAATCCATTACATCATTATGTGAGCATGGACATTTCTTCAGGAAAAAAAAAAGTTTTTTAATGTCAATTTGCTGCTGAATAGTATTTTCAATGTTATTTTTATGAGCTAAAGGATGTCCTATTGTATCTTTGTATAGGAGAAGAGAAGTTGTTTTCCTATTTACCTCTCTCAAGGCAGTCCAAGGAACCGGAAGAAATTTTTCATCAAAAGGCAACAATCTGCAGAGTGTCTAGGAATAGTCAGGGGGAAATCGTGCAGAAAGAAAATATCAGACAAACATGAGGTGTCAACCTCCTTATATACTTCTCTGATCTTTTTAGTTCCCTCCAATTACTTTGACTTTTCAAAAAGAAGTCCAGACACCCCCACTGGCATTCAAAGACTTCCACAATTTGTTCTGACTCACTTTTTAAACTTTAGTTTTTACTGCACGTTTACACTTTTCCTTGTAGCTACCAAATAGACCAAATTGCTCTTTTCTACATAGAAGTGTAAAATTTTGCTCTTTACAAACCTAGGCTTATACTTTTCCTGTGTATGTAAATTGTCTACCCATCCTCATAGAAATTTTCCAGTCTTATTTATGACAACAACTCAAATATACCATCTTTGTGGAACTAGGTTTTGAATCCTTTCTACAATTTTCTTCCTGTCCAGTTGTTTATTTTTCCTTTTAGTTTTCACTTATATAAATGCATTAGTTTTCACTTGAGTTATGACCTATTTGACAAAAATATTCTTCTTATACATATTATCATGAATATATATATTGGGTTTGGGCCACACCCAGCAGTGCTCAGGGGTTACTTCTGGATATCTGGCTATCTACTCAGAAATAGCTCCTGGCAGGCACAGGGGACCATATGGGATGCCGGGATTTGAACCAACCACCTTAGGTCCTGGGTCGACTGCTTGCAAGGCAATTGCAGCTGTGCTATCTCTCCGGCCCCATGAAATATTCTTAGATGACTTTTACTGGAAAATTCTAAAGAATTACTAGCATCCACAGTTATGAATACTCATGAGTCCTCTTAATTTTTTGGTTATTTTGTGCGAGGCACACACTCGGCAGTGCTCAGGGATTACTCCTGGCTCTGTGCTCAAAAATCTCTCCTGGCAGGCTTGGGGGACCATATGAGATGCCTGCAATTGAACCCAGATAAAACTCATGCAAAGCAAACTCTGAACCAGCTGCACTTTAGCTCCAGCCCCACTCTTGACATTTTGCATCCTTGTGTGAATAAAATTCCCTTGTCTCATCTGATTCATATTCATCAGAGAAAAAATTTTGTGATGGGTGAGCTTTAGAAATTGTTCCATATAATTATTATGCATTCTGCAAATATGCTCCTACATGCAGCAAGATGTGAAGTTAACTGCCATTCTTAGTACTTGGAATCTGGACTGGTTTGTGAACAAGTTTTTTTGTTTTTTGTTTTTTTTGTTTGTTTGTTTATTTGTTTTTGGGCCACACCCGGTGGTGCTCAGGGGTTACTCCTGGCTGTCTGCTCAGAAATAGCTCCTGGCAGGCACGAGGGACCATATGGGACACCGGGATTCGAACCAACCACCTTAGGTCCTGGATTGGCTGCTTGCAAGGCAAACACCGCTGTGCTATCTCTCCAGGCCCATGAACAAGTTTTTAAGATTTTAATGCAGTGTAAATATAATCAGGTACTTTCAAGATTAGTCAACATTATGAGAAACTTACACTAAACAGTAAAGAATCAAGGCTCAGAACTTTATTGTTACTGCTGAGTTTCCAGTTGACAGGTAACTCTAAGTACCAGAAGTCAGTCATCTTGAATATTCCACCTTAGTCAGTCCTTTGAAGACTGCCTCTCCAGTATTGGGGCTCACGGGAGAACCACCCAGAAACTTGCAGTGATCCTAGAATCAGAAGTTATAAAATCATGGCTGCTTAAAGTCACAAAATATCGGGACTGGTTTGTGTTACATGACAGGTAAACAAATGAACAGGTAAAATATGTGAATTGTAGATAATGGACAGTTTTAAATAAATGGTGAACTCATATAATTTAACCATACATAGAGATAATTTGAAAATATTTAATTCCTGTTAGTTCTTATTCTAGGTTGTAAGCTTCTTATATATATATTATTTAAACACCTTGATTACATACATGATTGTGTTTGGGTTTCAGTCATGTAAAGAACACCACCCATCACCAGTGCAACGTTCCCATCACCAATGTCCCAAATCTTCCTCCTCCCCACCCGACCCCCGCCTGTACTCTAGACAGGCTTTCCATTTCCCTCATAGATTCTCATTATTAGGACAGTTCAAAATGTAGTTATTTCTCTAACTAAACTCATCACTCTTTGTGGTGAGCTTCCTGAGGTGAGCTGTAACTTCCAGCTCTTTTCTCTTTTGTGTCTGAAAATTATTATTGCAAGAATGTTTTCATTTTTCTTAAAACTCATAGAGGAGTGAGACCATTCTGTGTTATTCTCTCTCTCTCTCTGACTTATTTCACTCAACATAATAGATTCCATGTACATCCATGCTATGGTAAATAGTGCTGCAATGAATATAGGTGTAAGGAAGGGTTTTTTGTATTGTATTTTTGTGTTCCTAGGGTATATTCCTAGGAGTGGTATAGCTGGATCGAATGGGAGCTCGATTTCCAGTTTTTGGAGGAATCTCCATATCGCTTTCCAATAAGGTTGAACTCGTCGGCATTCCCACCAGCAGTGGATAAGAGTTCCTTTCTCTCCACATTCCCGCCAACACTGTTTATTCTCATTCTTTGTGATGTGTGCCATTCTCTGGGGTGTGAGGTGGTATCTCATCGTTGTTTTGATTTGCATCTTCCTGATGATTAGTGATGTGGAGCATTTTTTCATGTGTTTTTTGGCCATTTGTATTTCATCTTTGTCAAAGTGTCTATTCATTTCTTCTCCCCATTTTTTGATGGGATTAGATGTTTTTTCTTCTAAATTTCTGTCAGTGCCTTGTATATTTTTGGGTGAATACTTTCTACCACTCAGTGGGTGGCTCTTGTATCCTGGGCACTATTTCCTTTGAGGTGCAGAAGCTTCTCAGTTTAATATATTCCCATCTGTTAATCTCTGCTTTCAGTTGCTTGGAGAGTGCAGTTTCCTCCTTAAATATGTCTGTAGTCTCAATGCCCTGGAGTGTTTTGCCTACGTGTTGTTCTATATATCTTATGGTTTTGGGTCTGATATAAAGGTCTTTAATCCATTTGAATTTACCTTCATACATGATGTTAGCTGGGGTTCTAAGTTCAATTTTTTGCAAGTGGCTATCCAGTTGTGCCAACACCACTTGTTGAAGAGGCTTTCCCTGCTCCATTTAGGATTTCCTGCTCCTTTATCAAAAATTAGATGGTTGTATCTCTGGGGAACATTTTCTGAGTATTCAAGCCTATTCCACTGATCTGAGGGCCTGTCCTTATTCCAATACCATGCTGTTTTGATAACTATTGCTTTGTAGTAAAGTTTAAAGTTGGGGAAAGTAATTCCTCCCATATTCTTTTTCCCAATGATTGCTTTAGCTATTCTAGGGTGTTTATTGTTCCAAACAAATTTCAAAAGTGCCTGATCCACTTCTTTGAAGAATGTCATGGGTATCTTTAGAAGGATCACATTAAATCTGTATAATGCCTTGGGGAATATTGCCATTTTGATGATGTTAATTCTGCCAATCCATGAGCAGGGTATGTGTTTTCATTTCCGCGTGTCCTCTCTTATTTCTTGGAGCAGAGTTTTATAGTTTTCTTTGTATAGGTCCTTCACATTTTTACTCAAGTTGATTCCAAGATATTTGAGTTTGTGTGGCACTATTGTGAATGGAGTTGTTTTCTTAATGTCCATTTCTTCCTTATTAGTATTGGTGTATAGAAAGGCCATTGATTTTTGTGTGTTCATTTTGTAGCCTGCCACCTTGCTATATGAGTCTATTGTTTCTAGAAGCTTTTTGGTAGAGTCTTTAGGGTTTTCTAAGTAGAGTATCATGTCACCTGCAAACAGCGAGAGCTTGACTTCTTCCTTTCCTATCTGGATTCCCTTGATATCTTTTTCTTGCCTAATCGCTATAGCAAGTACTTCCTTTGCTATGTTGAATAGGAGTGGTGAGAGAGGACAGCCTTGTCTTGTGCCAGAATTTAGAGGGTAGGCTTTTAGTTTTTCTCCATTGAGAATAATATTTGCCTCTGGCTTGTGGTAGATGGCCTTAACTATATTGAGAAAGGTTCCTTCCATTCCCATCTTGCTGAGAGTTTTGATCAAGAATGGGTGTTGGACCTTATCAAATGTTTTCTCTGCATCTATTGATATGATCATGTGGTTTTTATTTTTCTTGTTGTTGATGTTGTGTATTATGTTGATAGATTTACGGATATTAAACTATCCTTGCATTCCTGGGATGAAACCTACTTGATCGTAGTGGATGACCTTTTTTTTTTTTTTTTTTTGGTTTTTGGGCCACACCCGGCGGTGCTCAGGGGTTACTCCTGGCTGTCTGCTCAGAAATAGCTCCTGGCAGGCACGAGCGACCATATGGGACACCAGGATTCAAACCAACCACCTTTGGTCCTGAATCGGCTGCTTGCAAGGCAAATGCTGCTGTGCTATCTCTCCAGGCCTGGATGATCTTCTTAATGAGGCATTGAATCCTATTTGCCAGGATTTCCTTGAGGATCTTTGCATCTGTATTCATCAGCAATATTGGTCTGTAATTTTCTTTTTTTCGTAGCATCTCTGTCTGGTTTAGATATCAAGGTGATGTTGGTTTCATAAAAGCTATTTGGAACTGTTTCCGTTTGTTCAATTTCATGAGAGTCTTGCCGGATTGGTAGTAGTTCCTCTTGGAAAGTTTAAAATAATTCATTAGTGAATCCATCTGGGCCTGGGCTTTTGTTTTTGGACAGACATTTGATTACCGTTTTAATTTCACCAATGGTGATGGGGCTGTTTAGATATGCTACATCCTCTTCCTTCAACCGTGGAAGATTATAAGAGTCCAAGAATTTATCCATTTCTTCCAGGTTCTCATTTTTGGTGGCGTAGAGTTTCTCAAAGTAGTTTCTGATTACCCTTTGAATCTCTATCATATCAGTAGTGATCTCTCCTTTTTCATTTCTAATACGAGTTATCAAGTTTCTCTCTCTCTCTTTCCTTGTTAGTTTTGCCAGTGGTCTATCAATCTTGTTCATTTTTTTCCAAAGAACCAGCTTCTGCTTTTGTTGATCTTTTGCATTGTTTTTTTGGGTTTTCACTTCATTGATTTCTGCTCTCAGCTTTGTTATTTCCTTCTGTCTCCCTATTTTTGGGTCCTTTTGTTGAGTACTTTCTAGTTCTATTAGCTGTGTCATTAAGCTACTCAGGTAAGCTCCTTCTTCCTTCCTAATGTGTGCTTGCAAAGCTATAAATTTTCCTCTCAGTACTGCTTTTGCTGTGTCCCATAAGTTCTAATAGTTTGTGTCTTTATTGTCATTTGTTTCCAGGAACCTTTTGAGTTTCTCCTTGATTTCATCTTGGACCCACTGGTTATTCAGTATGAGGCTGTTTAACTTCCAGGTGTTAAAGTTTTTCTTCTGAGTCCCTTTGAAATTCACAAATAATTTCAGTGCCTTGTGGTCAGCAAAGGTAGTCTGCAAAATTTCTATCTGCTTAATATTATGGAAATATGTTTTATGTGCCAGCATGTTGTCTGTCCTGGAGAATGTCCCATGTACACTGGAGAAGAATGTGTATCCAGGTTTCTGGGGATGGAGTATCCTATATATATCCACTAGGCCTCTTTCTTACATTTCTCTTTTCAGGTCAAGTATATTCTTGTTGGGTTTCAGTCTGGTTGACCTATCCAGTATTAACAAAGCCATGTTGAGGTCCCCCACAATTATTGTGTTGTTATTGATATTATTTTTCAGATTTGTCAACAGTTGTATTAAATATTTTGCTGGACCCTCATTTGGTGCATATATGTTTAGGAGAGTTATTTCTTCCTGCTCTACATACCCCTTGATTAATATAAAATGTCCATCTTTGTCCCTTACAACCTTCCTGATTATAAATTTTGCATTATCTGATATTAGTATGGCCCCTCCAGCTTTTTTATGGGTGTTATTTGCTTGGATAATTTTTCTCCAGCCTTTTATTTTGAGTCTATGTTTGTTCTGACTATTCAGGTGTATTTCTTGTAGGCAGCAGAAGGTTGGATTGAGTTTTTTCATCCATTCAGTCACTCTGTGTCTCTTAGCTGGTGCAGTTAGTCCATTGATGTTGAGAGAAATAATTGTCCTGGGATTTAATGCCGTCTTTATATCGAAATTTGTGTGTCTTTTGGTTAGTCTTGTCTTAAATTAGGTCTTTCAGTTTTTCTCTTAAGACTGGTTTTGAGTCTGTAAAGTCTCTGAGCTGTTTGTTGTCTGTGAAACCATGTATTCTTCCATCAAACTGGAAAGTGAGTTTTGCTGGGTACAGTATTCTAGGTGAAGCATTCATTTCATTCAGTCTTGTCACAATATCCCACCACTGCTTTCTGGCATTGAGTGTTTCTGGTGACAGGTCTGCTGTAAATCTCAAGGATGCTCGCTTGAATGTAATTTCCCCTTTTGATCTTGCTGTTTTCAGAATTCTGTCTCTATCTGTGGTATTCATCATTGTGACTAGGATGTGTCTTGGGGTAGTTTTTCTGGGGTCTCTTTTGGTTGGTACTCATCGAGCATGCAGGATTTGATCACATATATTCTTTAGCCTTAGAAGTTTCTCTTTAATGATGTTCTTGACCATTGATTCTTCCTGGAGATTTTCTTCCTGGGTCTCTGGTACTCCAATGATTCGTACGTTCTTTCTGTTGAGCTTATCATAGACTTCTATTTTTTCTGTTCCCATTCTTTGACTAATTTTTTTATTGTCTGTTCATTTGCTTTAAGTTTTTATCCAATCTCTCCTGCTGTATGGAATTGTTATGTATCTCATCTTCCACAGCACCAAGTCTATTCTCAGCTTCTGATACCCTGTCCCAGAGCTTATCCATTTTGTCATTCACTTCGTTTACTGAGTTTTTCAGGCCAGTTAGTTGACATGTTATTTAAGTTTGGAGTTTTGTGATTTCTGTCTTCATATTTTATGGTCCTTATTAGTGTTCTGTTCAACTCAATCCATGGTTTCTTTGAGTTCGTTGAGTATCTTCCATATTGCTAGTCTAAAGTTCTTTTCTGAGAGTTTGATTAGTTGGTTGGTCATTATCTGGTCATCAGAATTGTCATCTTCTTTCTCTATGTCTGATGTTGGCCTGCGCTATTTCCCCATTGTCATACTTGTATTGTGGCTAAATGATGCAGGCAACACACTCCTCTGGCTCCACCTTTTCTGGATGGGTTGACTTGCCTCCAAGGGAGGGGAGTCCTCCGTGGATGAAGCCTCACACAGGATCAAATCTTAGGCCTGAGAAGACAGTCCGGAGAGAAATGCTGGGCTTCAGTGATCCAGCACAGTTCTTAGTGTGATTTTTTTCTTCTTGTTGCAATGGTGTTCTTTTCTTAGAAAGAGTGCATGGCCTTGTAGTGAAGCGGAGCCAAAGTGCTCTTCTGGAGCCTCTTTTTGGCCCACTCCCAAGAGGTTCACACAAGAGGACAGTAGACAGACACACACAGGCAGCACTCACAAGTTTTCAAGTCGGGCCCCACTGGGCAGGTGTAGTTTTTTGGATTTTCCCAGCCTGACATCACAAACAGGGGACGTGGCTTCTGAAAAGTATAGCCAGTTTTCACATTATGGAGCAGTTCCTTAGCTTTCCCACCCTAGAATTGGCCTCTGGGAGAGCGAGTTTTCTGGAGCCTCTTTTCGGCCCACTCCCAAGAGGTTCACGCAACAGGATATTAGACAGACACACACAGGCAGCACTCACAATTTTTCAGTCGGGCCCCACTGGGCAGTCGTAGTTTCCAACAGTTTTTTTTTTTTATTTCATTAAATTCATTATACTTTCTCAGGAAAGCCTTATTGAATAGTCCTTTTTTAGAGGAACCATGTTCTTCAGTAGCAAGAATCATTTTACTTAAAATT
Source organism: Suncus etruscus (assembly GCF_024139225.1). Lineage (NCBI taxonomy): Eukaryota > Metazoa > Chordata > Mammalia > Eulipotyphla > Soricidae > Suncus > Suncus etruscus. Next base: position 20,263,607 of record NC_064866.1, on the reverse strand, counting down.
ATGCATACATTTTTTGAGAAGTGAAAATTTCACTATCATTATGGTTAAAATAAAAGGCTTTTCAAAATAAATTACAAATGTACCTTTCCTGTTTGCAAGGAAAAAGATTAATTATAAAAATCCTTGCAAAACTGCTTTTTAAGTTAAGATTAATTTAAATGTTCAATTCTTTTTTGCAAATTATGCTCAAGTTGACTGTGAAAAGGATTAAAAGAGTATCTTTGGATCTTTGGATAAACTCAAGACAGATATTGCCTAAAATATCTCTTTTTTTAGATATTTTAAAATACCTAAATTTTAAATTTATAGTTAAATTTAAAGACTGTATAAGACAAATATATAAATTTTCATTGTGTTTGAGGATTAGAAGGAATTGTAAAATTTACTAGTGAAAACTCTTCATTTACATACTAGAAAACTAAAGTCCTTTAATGATTAAGGTGACCCCAATGATTACTTTCACCAGAAATTTTAATGGTCACTCCAGTAGGATTTGGCATTTTCCCCTAATTTGCAATTAACAGAAAAAAAGACATTTAAAATGTAAACCAAAGGGATAAAGAGAAACAACTTTTTGTGTTAGAACATTAGCTACCTCTGCATTTCATGAAGTGTTTGTGGACCAATGCAACTTGCCTTTACTTGTAAATAATTTTGAGTTTTAATTTTTCTTTATCATTACAGAGATCAGAAAAAGGGATGGAAATGATTAAAAAAATGTCATGATTTTTTCAACTTGTTAATTATCATGGTTTGATTACTATTTTATGAAAATCAGAGAAGAAAAGTTCAGTAACAGAATACCAATACTACTGATGTGAGTCCATTTTTAAAAAAATAAAAATATAGATGCAGCTATGAAGGAAATAAAACCTTACCCAATACCTCAAATGCCTTGCTATGCCTTCTCAAAAAGCCATTTACTTCCTTCCCACCAAAATATGCAAGTAAATAAGTTTTGTGTTCGGATTTATTGTCATTATGCAGGATATATACTTGGGAGGGAAATCCCAGGCAGATGTTTCTTAGGCTTCATTATAAAATCAGTCAGCTAGGAAAAAAATTTTAAACATTATCTAAGACAAACAGATCACAACCACTTGAAAGACCAGTCAAATCAGGTCACGTATATTCTTTTCAAAACTCTGGCAACTACTATTGAGGCAGAAGATGGTATGTGTCTTACTAAAATTCAATGTAATACATTGAATCTATAAATTGCTTCAGGTAAAATGGCTATTCTGACCATATTTGTTCTTGCAATCCATGAATGAAACATGTCTTTCAATTTCTTTGTGTTTTCTATTTTCTTTCTTATTGATTTCAATGTGTAGTTTTATTTTTTTTATTTATTAAATTTAATCCCAGCTATCTTGACTTTTTTTGGAAGCAATTGTAAGTGATATGTTTTTCATTCTTCCCCTTCTTCAGCTCATTATTTGTAAATAGAAAATATTTTTATCTGTTACCACAAAAGTAGATTTATTCCTGAGTGTGTGTATTCTTGAGAACTGCATAAAAGATTTGCATACAAAGTTCAGATTTTTTGGAGGTAGAAGTTTATTGTAAAATTCAAGTACCTGGCTCCAGGTTCCTCCCAAATGTCCTTTTACTAGTGTCTGATACACTTGTCCTGTATTCTGCTTCCAGGCATAGATAATGACATCTTATCTGTCTCTAACCTGTTTGCTGGCCTCCAGTGCATGATGTATCATTTTCTGTCCATTCTCTGTCCACTGAAAACATTCCTGGGCTGAAATCTGCAGCTGGAACCCTGGAGCCTGATTCCTTGCAGGAATCAGCTGTATTGTAACCTGTCCCTGGACCTCGCAGGGGTCCTCAAACTTTTTATACAGGGGGCCAGTTCACTGTCCCTCAGACCATTGGAGAGTCTGACTATAGTTAAAACAAAACTTATGAACGAATTCTTATGCACACTGCATGTATCTTATTTTGCAATGAAGAAACAAAACAGACACAAATACAATATGTGGCCTGTGGGCCATAGTTTGAGGACCACTGCAGCATATGTTTTTTATATTAATTTCTCAAGCGGTGTGATTAGGATATGTAATGGGACCTTTATTTTTAATTTTTTTTTCTTTTGGGCCAGACCCGGTGACGCTCAGGGATTACTCCTGGCTATGTGCACAGAAATCGCTTCTGGCTTGGGGAACCATATGAGACACCAGGGATTGAACCCAAGACCATCCTGGGTCAGCTGCATACAAGGCAAACGCCCTACTGCTGTGCTATTGCTCTGGCCCCTTAATGGAACCTTTTTGTACTTTCTTGTCTGAGATTGTTTTGCTGTCTGTGTCATCCTTAATACTACTTTTGAGAATAAAACTAATTTCAGCCACTTCAGAAATTAGTTTGGTTTTATCTCTTAACCTCAGCACGTACAATTCCCATGAATAAGCAATTATATTGTCATGTGTAGACTCTAGAAAAATGGTCACACTCTTAGCTGATTCTTTTGAGGTGGCAGGAAGTTTGAGTTATGCCAAGTAGCATTTGGGAATTACTATCTGCTCTGTGTTGAGAGTCACTCATGCAGTGGGGTGGGGACCACAAGGTGCTGAGAATAAAATTGTGGTTGGCTGCATTAAGGCATAGATAGACCTTCTTCCCTATAAACTCCCTCTATTTCTATCTCTTTCACTCACAGCCAGCTAAGGTGATTTTAACATTTACTAGCCAAGAACATAATCTTTATTCATAATATATTAAAAACTGGAAATAGCCCATTGATATTTATCAAAAGTATTAAATCGTTGATAAATTATGACAAAAATTTATAAAAAAATTTAGAAGAATAAAAATTCATGATGTATGGCTACATGCAATATTGCGTGAGTTATGTAAAATAGTTTTGAGTAAGGGAAATAAGTCATTAATCAGCTATACCATTTGATTATATTAGTATAAAGCAAAAAAACTGGCACAATTAAGTAATGTTCTAATTAGGGCTATTTATATGGACATATATCTCTAAAGAACTAAGGAAATGGTTGATAGATAATTTAAGATATTGGTAACTTTTGTGGGAAAATTTTGGTGAGTGAGTGACATCTAAGCACTGAAGAAGAAAATAATACATTATCTTCTTTTTATGTTTATTATTTTTTTATTTAAACAAATTTATTACATACATGATTGTGTTTGGGTTTTAGTCATGTAAAGAACACCACCCATCACCAGTGCAACATTCCCATCATCAATGTCCCAACTCTCCCTCCTCCCCACCCAACCCCCGCCTGTACTCTAGACAGGCTATTTTCCTCCTACATTCTCATTATTAGGATAGTTCAAAATGTAGTTATTTCTCTAGCTAAACTCATCCCTGTTTGTGGTGAGCTTCATGAGGTGAGCTGTTACTTCCAGCTCTTTTCCTTTCGTGTCTGAAAGTTGTTATTGCAAGAATGTCTTTCATTTTTCTTAAAACCCATAGATGAGTGAGACCATTCTGCGTCTTTCTCTCTCTCTCTCTCTCTCTCTCTCTCTCTCTCTCTCTCTCTCTCTCTCTCTCTCTCTCTCTCTCTCTCTCTCTCTCTGACTTATTTCACTCAGCATAATAGATTCCATGTACATCCATGTATAGGAAATTTTTATGACTTCATCTCTCCTGACAATTGCATAATATTCCATTGTGTATATGTACCACAGTTTCTTTAGCCATTCATCTGTTGAAGGGTACCTTGGCTGTTTCCAGAGTCTTGCTATGGTAAGTAGTGCTGCAATGAATATAGGTGTCAGGAAGGGGTTTTTGTATTGTATTTTTGTGTTCCTAGGGTATATTCCTAGGAGTGGTATAGCTGGGTAATACATTATCTCTTGTTCTTAGAATAGACATGGGTATTTGTTTCTTCCCCTTAATATGTTTATGCTCCTTTATTCACTCTTTTTATGTATAATACATTAAAATTTCTTTTAAATAACAGAATCAAAGAACACAGAGCAAATGACTCCATATGATGGTTTATAATAATACTGAGAAATCTGAATTATTTTGTTTTCATTTTGTTCCATTTCATCAGTGCTCAGAGTTTACTCCTAGCTCTGTGTTTAAGGATCACTCCTGGCAGTGCTTGGTAGACCACATGTGGTGCTAGGGATTGAATGAAAATCATCCATGCAGCAGACTTTATAACCTTCTAGCCCTGAAAATATGAATTTTTATCTAGTTCCCATAGTGATTTTGATAGAATAATCTGAAAACCACACCTTGGATAGCTGCTTATTATTACTATTGGTTTGAAATCTTCTGGGAACTTTGCATTTCACAATAAGCTAAAAACATATTTAAAGAAGGAATTATAATAAATAAGCACACAATGTTCTCAATTCCAGAAATTATCATTTTACTATTTAATAAAAACTAAACATTTGCAAAAGAAGATTCAAAGAAGCTGCATTTTAAAACCACATTCAGAAATTTACCCGAGTCTGATAAACAAACATCATAAAACATCTCTGTACCATGTCAGTACCATTTGGGGAAATCCAGTCAACCATTTTACCATAGCTTGAAGTGTTTCGTACCTAAAAGTCAACCCAGTGCTCTCTTGGTTTACAATTTGCCTATAAAAAATATCAACCATGACAGTTTTAGAAACCAAAAATTAACAAATTTGTTAAGCAAAATATTAAAATGATGATATAGATCAGCTACCAGTCAATATTAATTTTAAATTTTCCTACTATTCATTAAGTTACAACAAGCAACGATATTTATTTTAAATGCCTGACTATAGACTGCTGTTCTTCAAAATAATCCTGCTATAACATAATTTTATTTTACATATATACAATAGTATGATTGTATGTACATATGAAGAAACTACTCCAGTCATCATAACCCAATGGTAGTCCCTGATTTTTAGGTAGAGGGTTTACATTTGACTTCTTATTTACTGCAAGGAGTGTAAGGAGCTATTTCTTCTCAACTGTTCTTGATATTCTGGCATCAGGACTCTCATATCGCCGTCCTTATGGAATGATGAGTGATGTTAAGTATTTTGACTGATAAGTGGTGTCTTCAATTGAAATTTTCAATTATGAACTATACCTTGGATTTCTGTGCTTCTACAAGACTATAGGACCCTTTCATGTTAGCCTTTCTTGCAAAGTAAATGATCATTCCAATGGCAGGTATTATTAATGAGGATGCACAGTAGAGTACAAGAAGTTCAGGAGAAAAGTAGTCCTTGTTTCCTTTTCCTGGGAAAATAGCAAAATGAATGCAATTAATGTCTAGTACAAAAAGAAATAGTCTAACAAGAGTCAAATTTTTTATTGTTAAAGAGAAACTTGTTCTCTAAATAACAAGTAAATCAAGTAGTGACAAGAACTAATAGGTTCCTAAATCTGTATTTCTGATTATCCAGAAAGTAAGTTGGTAGTTGTTATGGTCATGTTACATCTAAAAATATAGCTGTTGGCTTAGATTCAAACTTAGATTTAAATAAATTCAGGTAGACTGGAAGGGGGAAATCTTTAATGTGTAAATGAAAGAGATGTTAGATATTTGAAGGATATAGTATGAAAGGCTGAGGGGATTTGCTTAAGTGAGAGAAATTATAGAGGTGTGTTTGCTTTGGGAAATATAAATAAATGTATACTAAAGAAAAGAACTCTAATCAACATGAATTGAAATAACTGATCAGTTGTCCAAGAAAATTCTTGAAACATCTAGTAGTTATGATTATAGTCCAATGCCATATAAAATATAATAAATAAAATAATTATTTCAATAGTTTTTCAGAAATACACAGCAAATTTTAAATTTTGTATCACTGAAGTAGGGTATCTATGTTATTTCTTTTCAGAATTTTATCATCACTTGATAAATTTGAATAGTATTATGTCTTATCTTAAATGTTATCTAAGAGGATGTTATTCTCTGGTTGAAATTTCCATCAACCTAAATTAAGAATTCTAATTTAACTTTTATATCCTCTGAAAATTCTCCTCATGATCCTTAACATAAGTTGTAATTAAACATTTGCTTATATGATTATATACTAAATTTCTCCAGATTATTAATTATATAAAGACATATCTACTTCCTTTTGTTTCTTTTAAGACATATCTACTTTCTATTTGGTTCATCAAGAGCCAAAAACTACTTTCTATTTGGTTCACTGAGAACCTAGTACCTGGTTCACTCTTTGAAATAGAAAACTCAGGGGCCCGAAGAGATAGCACAGTGGCGTTTGCCTTGCAAGCAGCCGATCCAGGACCAAAGGTGATTGGTTCGAATCCTGGTGTCCCATATGGTCCCCCATGCCTGCCAGGAGCTATTTCTGAGCAGACAGCCAGGAGTAACCCCTGAGCTCTGCCAGGTGTGGCCCAAAAAACAAAACAAAAAAAAACTCAGAAAGATTAATGTTCAATATTTGAAATTCTTTGAATCATTTTTAATTGTCACTTTATTAGCTAGATCAATTCTTTTCAGGATAATCACTGCAGGTATATTACTGAAAGTTTTGTATCATCAATTTTTCCCCTTATTAACATTTCTGGATAGATTAATTACTATTATTGTGTTTTGATAAAATAATATAGCAAATATAAAAATATATAATATAATATAGCAAGTATAAGATAATATAGCAAATATAAAAACATAGAAAATTTATAATCTTTAGAAATTTAACCAAAATTATCACTGGCTTTCTGATCTGTTTTATTTTTCTATAAAATTTCTATTAGTTTCTTTCTCTTTTTAAAAAATATTTTAGACACTGGTTTATAATACTGTTAATGATCAGGTTTCATGCATAACACAATCCATCACCTCTACCAAAGTGTTTACTTCCTTTCACCACTATTCTACTGTCCCTTCCCAATCTTCATCCTAAACTCCCACCCCTGCCCTAAATCATCTCTCTGTGGTAAACTTCCTACTAAAGACCAGTTCTTTGTTTCTGTTGGCTGGTGGGTATTTATTATACCTCTACTATATATCTTTATATTCCACACATAAAGGGGTCATTCTGTGTCTGTTCTTCCCTTCTGTCTAACTTCACTCAGTATGATACTTTCCAGATACACCTAACAACAAATTGCAGGATTTTATCTTCTCTTTTAACTGAGTAGTATTACACCGTGTTTCTGTACTATAGAATGTCAGAGGCTATTAAGAGTTCTCGTTAATTTATAGTTTACTATTAGTTAATTCCAAGTACACTTTGAATACACAATGAAAGCTTATTATCATGCAAAGAGTGGAAAACTAATAAAGGCTGGCATATTTCTCATTCCAATACAATCAACAAATCCAATTATCCATACAGAAAAGGAATTAGGAGATAAAGACTTGGAACTTTCTTTGCTAAATCCATTGCCCCTGCCTCTCTTCATAAGATTATGGTTTGATATACAAAGGGCTTGGATTTTTAAGTATAAGTGGACTAGACATTCTTTTCTATATCATTTAACATCAAGATTGTCATTCTAGATTATTGTCTTAAAAAAAAGTCAACCTAGAAGTTTAGAGCAGTTATCAGTTGGTAGGAAGAAATTGACATTCTATTTATTTATTTATTTATTTATTTATTTATGTATGTATGTATGTATTTATTTTGGTTTTGGGGCCACACCCGGCGGTGCTCAGGCATTACTCCTGGCTATCTGCTCAGAAATAGCTCCTGGCAGGCACGGGGACCATATGGGACACCGGGATTCGAACCAACCACCTTTGGTCCTGGATCGGCTGCTTGCAAGGCAAGTGCCGCTGTGCTATCTCTCCGGGCCCAAGAAATTGTCATTCTAGATTATTGTCTGAAAAAAAAAGTCAACCTAGAAGTTTAGAGCAGTTATCTTATTATTTTAATTTTTTATAATCCCTAAAGAAAAATTTAAAAATCAAGTTTAAAAAATTAGAAAATGCAGGACCACTGAAACCCATAATGAACGATCAAACTTGAAAATGCAAAGGGAAACTCTATACTCACAAAGATTATTGTCAATTCTCTTACATAGATAGAGCAGCTGTCTATGACTATTTTAGGAAATATTAAGAAATAACCATAATAACATAGAATTCATTTTCATTTTGTCAACTCTTTCATCTAACCCTAGGAATTTTTTTTACAGTCTACCAAACGATTGGCTTATATTAAAAGATTGCAAAAAACAAGTTACCTTTAACATCAAGTGTTAGACTTCTTAGTTGCAAGCCAACCTCATTTTTAGATTCACATTCATATACTCCTGCATCCCTTAACTGGGCCTTGTGGATGGTATATGCACCATCTGTAGACTTTAGCACTGTATCTCCTGTATCAGCTTTTTTCTTCAGAATTATCCAAGTTTTGGGAATATTTTCACATGTACAAGATATAATTACTGTGTCTCCTTCCTTGACTGTCTCAGAAGGGAAAGCTGTCAGTTGTATGTCCTTTGGAGGAACTGTAAAGACAATTTAAAAGGGAATTCTGACTCCATATAAATTTAATGCCAATAATAACAATGTCTGTCCGAGTCATTTGTGTTTTATGTTTGTATTAAATTTTTGGAGGAAATAACTCAGACAATGCTATAACCACTGCTTTATATGTGTAATATGGCATAGTTCCTGAAGGTAATATCCCAACTTGAAATTAAGAGAATTTCAGTTGGAATGACTCATAAGAAAGTCAGTTCCATCATCTTTAGAATACCACCATGAACAATTTAAAGTCAGTATGTATTTCAGTAACAATTTTGTAATTCCAATCAGAATCAGTAACACAACCAAAATTATAATAGCAGTAATAACTCATTAATCACAGTCAGCTCACCTTGGACAACTAATTCTACTTCTTTTCTGCTTATTCCAGCTGGGTTAAACCCTTCACACACATAAATGCCAGAATCTTCCTTTCTTGTAGAAGTCAAGGTGACAGTTGTATTCTCTGAAAGAGGCTGTAGATTTCCATTGTTTAGCTGCTTGCTCCATAGGACTTTTGGAGCTGGAAATCCATCACTTGAGCATGTCAGATTCACAGAACTACCTTCCTCCAAGATGGAGGAAGGACTCACCAAGATGGTCATCTCCTTGGGGGGAACTGAAAATAAACAGGGACAGTTATTATCATGATCTCTAATACTCTGAGTTCCACAAAGTTTTATTAATATTGTAAAACTGGGCTGTCGATTCAGTGATTCTAACAGCTTACACATTTAGATAAGAAAGGTTTACATCTCTATTTACTTTAACAGATGCAAATGAAAATAGAATATCAACACATCATTAATGCTTTTTAAAGAAACTAAGTTCTGCCAGAATGCTCTTACTACCAAAGAATCGATGACAAAAATATAAGTTTGCCTTGGCATTTATAGTACAATTAAACATGACCACAGATTAATTTGCTCTCCTAATAAAAGGTGGAGTCTATTTTTCCACTCCTTGTAGCTAATCATCTAACTCATCTAGATCAATGCAACATGGAAGTAAGAGGGTGAATATCTGAGACATGAGTCTGCTTCATTATTAATTTTCTTTAAAATTGTGCTTTAGGGGCCGAAGGGATAGCACTGCAGTAGGGCATTTGTCTTGCATGTGGCTGACCCAGGATGGACCTAGGTTCGATCCCTGTCATCCCATATGGTCCCTCTTGCCAGGAGTGATTTCTGAGCACATAACCAGGAGTAACCCCTAAATGTCACCAGTTGTGCCCACCCCCCCAAAATTGTGATTTAGTAATTAAATCTAGGCCATGTTCCATGTGATGAGCCACTATATGAAAAATGGATGGTTTGGAAATCCCAAAGAAGGTCCTGAGCAGAAAGGCAACAGGGATCTTTCAGCCCTTGTTGATCAGCCAGACTACTGAAAGTTCCCTAGTGAGCTCATTTGAAACAATATTTAAATAAATGAACTGTCTATCTGGCCCCTTCCCAACTTGTGGAATTATAATAAAATAAATTCTCATTAATTATTGATGATAATTTGATAATAAATCATTTTATATTTATTATTTTAATATTTTATTGATGGTTTAATATTTATATTATATTTAATAAAACAAAATTTATATTACATTAATTATATAATCATATTTAATGCATGATATTTAACATAATATTATATTGGTAAATTAATATTGCATTTAATATTAATATTTATTAGAATTAATAATTATTTTGATATTTAAGTTTTTCCAAAAATGTTTAACTATTAAACTATGATAGCTATTATCTCTCATTATGATATAGAAATTTATATTAAATTGTGAATCCATCAGAGATATACCTACCATTAACAGAAAGTGTTTTTATACTCTGCCTTTGTTTGGGTTCAAATTCCATTTCATCAATATGTAACTTAGCCAGACAAACAAGAATTTTTCCAGTATCTTCTATGGAAGGAATGAAGCTCATATCCAAACTCTGAGTCTCTAAGGATTTCTTATCCTCATCCTCTAAGAAGTTCTTATTTTTCATAATTCTCTGCCCCTTCAGGAGTTGAAGCTCTAGCCGATCCAAAGGATATACATTCTGAACCTTGCAGCTGACAGTGACTGGATGACCAGTCACTAGTGGATCATTCAGTTCAATTTCTGGATCTCTAGGGAATGCTGCAAATAAGCAAAAATGATGTTTGTGTGTAATATTTGACTATAGATGTAACTAGTAGTAACTAGATGTTAGTAGTCAATAAGAATTAATCTCTTATATGTAAATTCTTCAAAATTATATTTTAGTTTATCTGGGTTAGAATGATTTGAAAATACAAGAAATAACACTAAGTGTAAGTATTTATTATCTTAAATGTAGTAACACTTAAAATGAAAAATACTCAACATATCAAGACACCACACAATAAATTCATTTCTTTTATTATCTTCATATTGGTGCAATCTTGCTAACCGTCATGCCCTCATCTTTTAGAGGAGACATCAACCCCACCATCTTTTTTAATAGCTATATGCTTAAAATGTTTTAAATATTTGCCACAATATATTATAGATTTGCTGCATGTTTTTTCCCTTAATAGACATTATCTTAATCTTCAACACAGCCTGGTTAAGTGGATACTACTTAAGATATGTCCAGCTAGAAAATCTTGCAGAGAATATATTTTACAGCTAATAAAACTTAAAAACTTACAAGGACTGAAAAATTTCATTAGTCAAATATTATAAGATGAGCTGAGATCTGAACTCCTATTTCTCTGAACTCAGAGTCCTCCAATGGCTTTACATAATCTTTTGATATAAAATAAGATACAATAAGTAGTTCTCAATATACCATATATACTAGAGTATAAGCCAAGTTTTTTTTTGTTTGTTTTTTTGTTTTTTTGGTTTTTTTTTGGTTTTTGGGCCACACCCGTTTGATGCTCAGGGGTTACTCCTGGCTATGCGCTCAGAAGTCGCTCCTGGCTTGGGGGGACCATATGGGACGCCGGGGGATCGAACCGCTGTCCGTCCTATGCTAGCGCTTGCAAGGCAGACACCTTACCTTTAGCGCCACCTTCCCGGCCCCATAAGCCAAGTTTTTCTGGCACAAACTTTGTGCCCAAAAACCCGAACTTGTCTTATACTTGGGTCATACAGGTTATTTGATTTGGTGCACGTAGTCTCCAGTCATCTTTTGCTGTCTGCTGGAGGAGGCGGTGTTTCAGCTCAGTTCACAAGTCATAGCTGAACTGAACTGGATGCCACTGAACTATTTAACCCACAATATTCAATGGCACATTTAATTAAGTAAAAACCCATTTAAGGCAGTAAAGTCATGTAAATAAATGTTTATAAATCCTGAATCCTTATAATCAGGAGTTTTGTAGTATAAGGATTCAGAATTTTTAACCATTTATTTACAATGCTTTACTGTCTTAAATGGTTTATTCACTTTATTAAAGTTGCCATTGAATATTATGGGTTAATGTGGTATGTTAATGGTATATACAGTATATCAAATAATCATGTATTGTAAATGCCATCATGAATTTATTTATTTACTGATTCTTAAATATTGTAATTGTTTGGGGTATACATTTTCATTTTTAAAATTTACCAGTGGCTGCTGCATTTTCCACCTCTGCTTATACCTGAGTCGCTAAGTTTTCCCAGTTTTTAGGGTAAAATTAGGGGGGTCAGCATATACTCGAATCGGCTTAGACTCAAGTATATAGGTAATATTTTAACTTTTAATAGCCAACTTGAGGCAGAAACTTTTAAGTATTTCTCATATAATAAGTGTAGATAAGAGAAACAACCACAAGAGATTTAGATTCTAAATATATAAATCTGGTACAAATATAATCTTGTACAAATAATAGTATACAAATCAATAAAAATGAACCTAAAATAGTTCTCAGAGTCATCCATAGTAATTTGTTTTCATGAACTAATATGTTGTTGAAGTTATATATTCTTTGACATTTCCATATTGTAATAATATTTTACTGCTAGTTCTCATTTCTGTTGATAATGTGTCTACATCAGCAGATCCTAGTGACTCTGAATAATATGATAGTACAATAAAATTTACCCTTGTTTTGAAAGCCATTAAGTTTCTTTATGGATATACTCTAACTCATTTTGAACTCCTGAGGGATAAAACAAGTTTGGGCAAGTTTCTGGTGAAAATTCTCCACAATTGTTCATCTCAGTAAAATAAATTTGGGAAAACTTCTTAAAAATAAGTTGGTGATGGGAATGTTGCATTAATGACTAAAACCCAACTACAAACATGCTTGTAATCCTGGTGCTTAAATAAAGATTAAAAAAATAAAATTAAATAAAAAAACCCTTGTTGTTTATGTAGTATATTTTGTTCTTTATATGTTACAAAAAATGTTAAAGAATGAGAGTAGAATGCCTGTCATGAATACAGGCAGGGGTGGGGGAGGAGGAGGCCATTGGTGGTGAGAATATTGCACTGGTGATGGGGTGGTGTTCTGTTTATAACTGAAATCCAACTACAAAGATGCTTGTAATCATGGTGCTTAAATAAAGATTTATAAAAGAAATTGAAAGTTTGGCAATGTTGAATCCATGGATTTCAGGTTTTTAAGGAATTTTATTAAGTTGAAAAGAGCAGCAGAAAAAAGTATAATGTGTGTATGTAGTGTAAATTAGTATTAAGATAGCCTGGTTTTGATTTTTACCTAAGCTCCAGTCTTGGAATATTCCTTATATCCAATCTAAGCTCTTATTCTCCTTGATCCTTCATCCTTCTGCTCTCCCTTGTTCCATTTTTCTCTACCTCACTATATTATTCTTATCAATTTTCAAAAAAAATAAACAAACAAAACAGTGGCTGGAATGGTGGCACAAGCAGTAGGGTGCTTGCCTTGCACGTGCTGACCTAGGACAGACTGTGGTTCGATCCCCTGGCATCCCATATGGTCCCCCAAGCCATGAGCGATTTCTGAGCACATAGCCAGGAGTAACCCCTGAGTGTCACTGGGTGTGGCCTCCCAAAAAACAAAAGCAAAAACAAAACAAAACAAAACAAAACAAAAAATAATAGGTTCAATTCTCACCTTCTACCCAAATAGTTGAATTCTATCTCCAACCATATATCTGCATGGGTCTTGACCCTCTTTCTTACTAATCACCTTTGGGCACTCTATGTACACACAAACCAGATGAAAACCAACTAGCATGTAATGTATGGCAAATGTATGATGAGAGGACTTATGAAATGCATGCTTTGGGGAATAAATGCATAAAATACATAACATTAGGAATGCCATATATACCTATAGTATATAGAAAATACTAGATTAGAGGTTAAGGAACTTTTCCACAATGTTAAATCTCCTTTCTAAATACAAAGGATCTCATTGTACATCACCAACATCTTTTTCCCCAAACCAATGGAATTAGGGTTGACAGTTCTGAAAAGCACTTACAGTAGAGGTTCACCTGGATTCCTTTTTCCATTTTCTTACGTCCACATGTCACGGTGCACAGGTAAGAATGCTCATGCTCAAAACTCACAGGGTTCAGAGTCAATGTGGACTTGGTCTTTTCACTCTTTACTGACCCGACCAGTGGACTGTCCATTTGAGTCCTCCAAGAAAAGGATGGGGACACACAACCCATGGATTCACATGTCAGCGTCACCGAGTCTCCAATCTGAGCAGCAATTTGAGGACCAGGGGAGATCTCAACGCTAAATGGCTTCTCTAAGGGGAAAAAAAAGGAATAAGAAAAAAAAAAAAGAAGATAAGATTCTTTTCTTTCATGACGTTGTAATATATGGTCCTTCTGTTTTTCCCTCACCTCCTTCCATCTAATTTTTGTGCTAGAAAGAAATGAACTCCTTTTTAGCTTGAGACAATACGAATGGAAGTACGTCTTTTAAAAAGAACGCAGTTTCCAGATCGTACAGTGGATAAGGTGTTTACCTTGTACATGGCTAACTAAGGTTCAATCCTCAATACCCTAGAGTACCCCAAGCTTGTCAGGAGTGATCTCTGAGTGCAGAGCCAATACTGAGCCCTGCAGATGTGGGTGTGGCCCACTGAGGGTGTGGCCAAAATAGAAAAATAAAATAAAAAACTCAAAATAAGCCATTTATTCATTCATCAACAGAATTAATATAGATAAAAATGTATCAAGACAGAGTTAGGTGGAAATGGAGCAATAGTAAAGCATGAAAAGCACTTGCCTTGCATGCAACCAACCTACGTTCAAGGCTTGGCATCAAAAGATGGCCCCAGAGTCTGAGTGCAAAGCCAGAAGTTATACCTGAGCAGAGCTAGGAGTTGTTTAAAAAGGAAGACAGAAGTTGGCATCTTTTTTTAAAAAAATAATCGATTCTGGCCCGGAGAGAAGCACAGCGGCGTTTGCCTTGCAAGCAGCCGATCCAGGACCAAAAGGTGGTTGGTTCGAATCCCGGTGTCCCATATGGTCCCCCGTGCCTGCCAGGAGCTATTTCTGAGCAGACAGCCAGGAGTAACCCCTGAGCACCGCCGGGTGTGACCCAAAAAAACAAAAAAAAAAAAATCGAGTCTTTAATATGGCATAGTCAAATTCTTGTAATAATTGACATCATCTTGAGTAATTAAATATTAAATATTAAGAATTAACTATTTCATTTAATCCTCACAACAGCATAGTACTAAACTGGTACTATGAACTCTCCATTTTATAATTAGCTTATGACCTCATTAATTATCTGTCACTTAATTTTTCTCTCTCCCCCCTTCTTCTCTATTCTATCTTCTTTTTCTTTAGTTTTTCCTTGAGGAAAAGTAGGCTCAGAAATATCAGATAACTTCATTATACTCTTAAGTGGGAAAATTAGGCCTGAAGTCAGGTAGGGACATCAGGTTCATGTGTCCAGATACTTAACAACCTCATCTGGAGATAAAATCTAAGAGAGATTCTAAAAATGTCGCAAAATAAATTCTAATTGGACACAGTATCTATAATGTACCAGTGTTTAGGACTTCAGTGCCAACAAAATAGTTAAGTCATTGAAAATCATGCAAAATCACATAGTCAAATAGTTATTTTCTGTGATAAAATACAAGTCACCTCTAAAATGTATTGATGCAATATAAAAATATTTTCCAATGTAAAAGCATAAGTAATACAGAGATGCAAAAAGATATGTGGACAAGTTCCGAGTTTCAAACAATCAGGAGAGTTCTTTGTTGCCAGTGCTATCCCTTCTGGACTGGCTGTTGTGGAGGGAGAAAATTAATTCAAAACTGAGCTCTGTTCTCTGAAAATGGGAATGATTGGGCATTTCTGGAAATGATATGTGACTCCATACAAAAAAAAAACATTAAAATACTTCCTACAAAAAGCAAGCTAGAGATGGAAGAAAAAAATCTTAACACATCAACAATCAAAAAATATTTTTCAGGGTTTTCTCTTCTCTCATCTGTGCTAGAACTTATTTTGTCTATTTAATTCGTCTAAATTGTGATTTTGTGGTATCTTCTCTTGAATGTTTTGTCAAGTTACCCCCAATAAACTTCTATGCTGTTAAACTTGGAAAGAAGATAATTTAGAACCACAGTGTTCAAATTACTTATGTAACAGTGTGGGAATAGGGAACTTTAAAAGAGGACCACTTCCTGCCTGTGAACAGTTTGAGAATCATTCTTGACATAGCTGCTGATCTTTTTGTGGGAACTTGTAGTTCCTCTGGGAGCCATTCTGAGGTATCTGAAAAGTACTTTCTAAGTTGAATTAATTCTTCCGGACTTAAGGTGGTTAGCATTCTCTGATGCAAAATGCAAAACACCCTTCCAGACCTCAGAACACATTTCTTTTTCACAGTGGTCTGAGCAACAGCTGATTATGGACTGAAGTTATTCTAGAATGGATGATTAGTTTTATATGCTCTCATTAGTGTAATATTGTTCTTGGTGTCTTGATAATGCTAATCCAACATCCAACTGAGTTAATCAACTAGAATGTGTTTGATTTTATTTTTCTATGCATTCAAGTTTAAACTCCATGTTTTCCTATTTAAAAAATTAGTGTTTCCCATGCTTACATTTAGCATTTTGATAGCTTTTTCAGTTAACATTACTGAGTTCTCGTTGTGTGGTAGGCACTCTTATGTTAGACAGGCATCTGGCTGCCTAATACAAAACACATGAGCATCTCGTCTGACTTTTAGAAGATTATAGTTAAGTCGAAAGGCATGTTTAAATTGAGGCAATATTTTATCTCTCCTGAAATAATATTTAAATGCACTATTTAATATCTTTTTTTTCTCTAGATTGTAATCTCTTTCAGGGAAATAGCTGTAACTTTTTTCCTAATTTGCACCTCCATGGTACTTTGGGACAATTCCTGATTTAGTGCTTAAATGATCCTTGCATGGGGGACCATATGTTGTCAGTCCAAACCAGGGCCAGCTTTATTACAAGAGAACTGTCTTACTTCCTATACTATCTTATTCCCTGTGCCATAACTTTTACGTGTCTGTAGCCCCAGCATCAAGCACAATTCTAGACTTATTAGAGGTTCTTAAACAATATGCATGGATCTGAACAGAAATGTTAAGTACACACCAAGTTTTGCTTAACACAATCTGGAACTGGGAAGTTGACATGAGTTTAGTCTTGAAAGATGGCTGACTTTGCTAGTCAAAAGAAAGGAAAGACAGGGCATTCCAAGCAGAACAAATAGCTTGAGTAGAGACACTGTAATAAAGGTGCAAAATAGTTCTGAATAGATTTTAAGTATGTGTGTTAAGAACTGTAAGTTTGAGGCCTAGAAGGTACCTCAATAGGAAAATATTGTTCACTTGCATGTGATTGTTGAGACTCTATCCGTGGTCCCACACAATAAATAAATAAATGCATAAAATGTATTTAAAGAAATGTGAATTTTAATTTACCTGATGTTAGGGTTGGTTTTAAGTTCTATAAAACATGTACCTTTTATGATTAAGGCAGATGACTCTGGCAACTGTGTACAGAATTATCTTGGGGACAGAATGTTAACAAAGTGGTGAATTAAAACATATAAGTGACTATAATTGAAAAGTCATGCAGCTAGATTAAAAGAGGTACAACTTTGTTAATAGTAGAGTAAGTATTAGTAATTAACTATAAGCAAAGTTTTAACTATGCTCAGTCTGAGTTTGTAAAGTTATGGCAAAGACTAATGAGATGATGTATATATTAACTGGAAAATAGAATACCTGCGATGTATTAGGTGTACAATCAAAAAGTACTGTGCAATATCATGATCTATTCTGCAAAATGTATATGAAATAACTACTCTATTTTTGAAAATGATGATTAACAAATAAAGACATCTGTCACAGTTAAAATGTAGTGAATGCTTTGCTTAAGAATATCTTGCGGGGCCGGAGAGATGGCATGGAGGTAAGGCGGTTACCTTTCATGCAGAAGGTCATCGGTTCAAATCCCGGCGTCCCATATGGTCCCCCGTGCCTGCCAGGAGCAGTTTCTGAGCACAGAGCCAGGAAAAACCCCCGAGCACTGCCGGGTGTGACCCAAAAACCACAAAAAAAAAAAAAAAAAGAATATCTTGCAAGAGTCTCTGCAGAAAGATGTTAGTTAAACTTATGAAGTGGTAGGAGAAAACTAATATGATAAGGTCAAATATATGAGATAGAACTCATATATTTGGTGATATGGAATGGAACATCAGTCTTAGAGTTAGCTGTCTATTATAGTTCACATCTTGAGATTTTGTTTTATTTTATTTGGGCTTTAGAGGACACACTGGTAATTCTTAGGGCTTACTCCTGTATCTGTGCCCAAAGATCACTTCTGGACCCCTTAGAGCAGACTATATGTGGTTCTGGGAATCATACCTTACCACCTCTCCAACCCTCCATCTTGGAAATCAAAAGGAAGAAGAAAAGGAGACTAGGGTGGCCAATTTTAATATTCAAGGGGAATATTAAATTCCTGAAGAATGAGGCAGTGAAAAAGGTGAGAATAAAAGGAATGATGAAAAAAAAAATAACCAACCAAAAGAGCAAAGACCTAGAATCCCATAGAGGAAATATTTCCATAACTATTTATAAGATGTGAGAACTAAATGAGTTATGTTATGAATGAAAGAAATATAAAGCAGCAATTTTGTCACTGAAGCTGCTTCACAATTGCTCAAATCCCAATGACATCTTCACCATTTATTTTATTTTCGCATCCTGCTTACCTTGCACAATTAATTCCACCTCTTCTCTGTGTTTTCCATGTGAATCAATTCCTTCACAAATATAAGTTCCAGAATCTTCTACCCTCATAGCAATTAAAGTGAGACTTGCATTTGCAGAAAGAACCTGTACATCACCGTTATCTAATTTCTTGCTCCAAATAATTTGGGGAGCTGGTAGATGTTCGCTGACACATGTCATTGTCACTGAGTCACCTTCTTGAAGCTTTCCGGAGGGTTTCACAATTCTAATTGTATTCTTGGGTGAGGCTGAAAAAGAAGAGCACAAGTAATTACTTAGCATCATCTTGATGCAACAGCTGTAACTATTTCCCTTATAAGTGTCATTTTATGAATTTAGCAAACTCATTAGGCCAAACTAGGATAAAGAATTACCAAATCATAAAATAAATCAATCTAATGTATAATTTAATAAGCCTTTTTTGCAGGGGTTTGGGGGCCACAGCTGTCTGTACTCAGGGATCACTCCTGGTGCTACTTTGTGGGCCAATGGGTGCCCAAATTGAATCTGGATCAACAGTATGCAAGATAAGCACTTTACCCACTATACTGTCTTTTCTACTCCTAAACATTTTTAAGTATTCATGTTTAATTATTCATTTTTAAATTATTCATGCCCACAGATATTCAGAAATTAAGAGGAACGGTTCAATCTTCTTGTCTCCCTGTCTCCCATTGTAGTATCTTCATGTTCTTTTATGTTATCTTCAAGAGTTATGGCTGGAGGCAAAGTCACTGCTTTTCACTATTCATTTAATATTCAGACATTAGTACAATGCATTGTATTATTTGTACTATTAATTGTTGAGCTGACATGTTCCTATTTGTTACGGATTTTTACACATTGGCATGATTTTGTCTTCAATTCAAATATGATAAATCAAATTTTTCTTCCATAGTACTGTCTTTCAAATAATCATAGCTCTCTACTAGTTTTTCACTCTCAGGAAAGATTATCCCTATCTTGACTGCTCTTCTCATAATAAATATAAGATACTTTCATTTCACTCTCTTTCAACTAAGTATGCAACTAGAAACGCTTCTTTTAAATATTATTTTCTAGAAGATAACACAGCATATTAGTCTCAAATGAAACACAAATGAGTCAAAACCTACATAATACCTATAAGACTGCTTCATATCTCTGGCCATCTTAGGGTGCATGCCAGTAAGCTTCAACTCTTCTTTCCCATCCATTATACACAGATATGTAAACAAATACTCATTAATTAAATCTCAATGTGCCTTGATACTTGAAGGAAGATTATGAAAAATATGCATATACTTGAAACATTTTGTCATCGAATCTATTTTTTACTGTTTTTTACTACTCAGTATCAAGTGAAATTATTCTCTTCTGATAAATTAATAAAGAAGTTAAGTGACCCAAGTTCACACAGTTAATGGAACTAGAACAAGTTCAAGTCTTAAATTCATTCAGTACTTTGTTCAGTAGATTAGGCTGTTGATAATAAATATTACATTTTCACTAAACAAATTTGGGGTAAAATGAAATTCAGTTTCTTCTTGAATTTAGCTGCTGAAATTAATTG
Organism: Suncus etruscus; assembly: GCF_024139225.1. Taxonomy (NCBI): domain Eukaryota; kingdom Metazoa; phylum Chordata; class Mammalia; order Eulipotyphla; family Soricidae; genus Suncus; species Suncus etruscus. Next base: position 20,243,422 of record NC_064866.1, on the reverse strand, counting down.
CTTTGTACAACAACCAAGACTAAATTCCCATAAAGACTAGAGCATATTACACAATCTCTTACCATATAGTTGCAACTTTTTTCTAGTCTCCCTTTCTCTGAGCTCTGTACCAATTCCATCAATGTGTAATTTAGCATGGCAAACAAGATTTTTTCCAATATCCTCTTTTCTAGGGGTAAAGGTTACTTCCAAGCTTTTGGTTTCCACAATCTTTGACTCCATTTCTTCCAGAAATTCCCGATTCTTCATGAGTTGGTTGCCCTTCAGTAGAGTCATCTCCAGTCTGTCAAATGGGTAAACATCAGCAACTGAACAGGTGACAGTGACTGGCTGTCCAACCTCCAGTGGGCCACTCAAAGAGATCTCTGGTTCCTTAGGGAAAGCTGCAAAGGTCAAATAAATACACATGAGTGGACTTTTTGTTTATGCTTTATAAAGTCCCCTACTGGCTTGTTTACTTAGTTTTTATTTGTTTTTCTTGGGAGGCCATATTTGTCTGTACTCATTTCTTATTCTTGCTTCTATTCTTATTCCAGGGACCATTTCTAGTAGGTATAGAGGGTGTCAGGGACCAAATTCAAGCAGGGTGTGTGCAAAGCCACTGCCCACTGTACTATTGCTCCAAACTCAAACCTTTAGATTTAAAACAGTGTAAACTTACTATCTCAAAACTAAGTATTAAAAAAAATCCTATGTAATTCTGTATGGGTCCAAGAATTGGAATAACATTTTAGAGAGTTTTTTAGTTTTACACATATATGTGTACTACATATATTAAGAGTTGTGAAGAAAAATAAGATAGAACAATTAATGTTTATTGAATATTTGTATATAAAGTCAGTTTATTGCTCATGTGTCATACATTTCAATAGGTAATAATAATTAATAATGATGATAAATGATTTAACTTCTTCACAATAACCCTAAGAAACAGAAGCTACATTTCATAGTTAGGAAAGCATGGACAGCACATTTGCATAGCATTTAAGAATTCACCCAACTAGTAATTGTTAAGACTGAGATTTAATTGCTGAGTGAAGTAAGTCAGAGGGAGAGAGAAAGATGCAGAATGGTCTCACTCATCTATGGGCTTTAAGAAAAATGAAAGACATTTTTAACAGTATCTCAGAGACAAGAGAGATGAGGGCTGGTAGGTGCAGCTCATGACATGAAGCTCATCACACAGAGTGATGAGTGCAGTTGGAGAGATGACTACACTGAAAGCTATCATAACAATGTGAATGAATGAGGGAAGTAGAAAGTCTGTCTCGAGTACAGGTGTGGGGGGGGGGTGGAGGGAGATCTGGGAAATTGGTGGTGGGAATGTTGCACTGGTGAAGGGGGGTGTTCTTTACATGACTGTAATCATACAACTATAATCATATTTGTAATCACGGTGTTAAATAAAGATAATTATAAAAAAAGATTGAGATTTAAATTCAGGATTTCTATTCTTTATTTCATTTGCAGATTTTACTGTTATGTAGTGGGTTTTTTTTTAATCCAGACAGATAAATAATTTCTACTTTACACATTAAAAATCCAAACTTGAAATGTCATTGTAAAAAAAAGAATAATTGTTGGAGGTAATGCTAAGAAATGAAGATTATTTAAATAATTGGGCACTGAATATTATGTCTAATAAAAATTTATCTATGGAAATATATATGCAATATTTAAAAATTTAAATATTGATTTGCTTACCGAAATGCCCAGCCCAATGTCTTAAAAGTTACTCTGCCTAAACTCTTTAGAGTCAGAGACACACACTATTTGTCAGCCATTGATTCTTTTTTCAGGGTTATCTTTTCATTACAAGCCATCAAGATGGTTTGAATTCAATATTGGTTGAATTCAAGAGTTTTAGAAAAAAAAAATACAAAAATCTCACTCTAAAGAATGTTGCATCAAAGTGGAAAAGAAAAGGGAGACAGTCGTGTGAATAGACATTCTTGAAGAATAAACTCAAAATAATTAAAGCCAGAAGAGATTTTATTTATCTTCTTAAATTTTTCCACTGTTTGGTGCATGTGAACAAAGTTAATAAAACTGGAAATGTTTTTCTATGTGAAAAAACAACAGTATTTTTTTTATTTCACAAGTAATTTGTCTCTAATATTTTGTTACAAGTGTGCCTATTTTGCACTGTTCTCTAAAAAAAAATTGGAAGAACTTTTATTTGTATACACAGGGACCTTTTTATGAGTTCTAGAGTTTCACAGGCATAAACTATAAACATACAGCCAGTATAATTAAATGCAGCCTGCCAGGCACCTTCTTGGGAAGCATTAGCAACACATGGGAATTGTTGTAAAATCACCTGAGATTATGAAGTAAAATTGAGTTCCACTACAGTACCAGGGAATACATATAAGATAGTTAAACGAGCTCCGCATGAAAAAATAATCAGAAAGCATTCCTTTGTTTTAGAGGAGAGTCTTGAGGTAGGGTTAGGACCTCACACATTTTTGTTCTGGGTTCTCTCCTAACAGGGCTTGGGAGGCCATATGTAGTACTGTGGATTTAACTTGAATTAGCCATATGTAATCAATGTCTTATCCTATTCTATCTTTCCAGCCCCAAGGAATCCAGTTCTGTATTTGTTGTTTTGGGTTTTTTTTTTTTTTTTGGCTTTCACTTGTTATATTGTATTGTTTTTTGTTTGTTTGTATGTTTTGCTTTGTTTAAAAAGCAGTCATCAGTAACTAGGTAAGTACTGGTTAGTTTTTCAATTCTTTTTGCTAATTTTGCTGGATTGTATTTCATGGAAAACAAATAAAAAGAATCATACAAACAACCTAAAGATGGAGTGACTGAGTGTTAACCCTTAGTTACAAACAAACAAACAAAATCCCTAACTTTATTGATACCAAAGCCAAGTAAGTAAGTTTTTTTAGCTATTTCCTATATCTAGTGCATACTTTTATACAGAAGCCCATTACTAATTCATACAAACTTCTACATTTTTTTATTTTGGTTTTTGGGCCTCACCCGGTGGCGCTCAAGGTTTACTTCTGGCTCTGTAATCAGAAATCACTCCTGCCAGGCTCAGGGGACTACATGGGATGCCAGGGATTGAACCCGGGTTCATCTAGGTCAGCCGTGTACAAGGCAAACGCCCTATTGCTGTACTATCACTCCAGCCTCACTTTTTAAAGTAATTTTAAGCACCAAACAAAAATAAAATAAGAATAAACAGAAAACTCCTTAAGGATGGAATTCATCAATGATTTAGAAGCACCACCAAATAAATATTCAAAGTAAATTATAAAATTAACACTTTAGTATAAAAAGAGCTCTATAAATATTCATTTCTATGGCTAAGAAAACTTCAATCAAAAGAGACATACTCTTAGCAATGCTCACAATATTTGGGACAGAGTAGGAACAAAAATATCAAAATTTGAGTTCCTAATCTAGTGCCAAACTCAGCTATCTTTAGTTTTTGTTCCCTTTTTATTTTGCTGCAGTATGTCCAAAAAATTTAAACATAAATATTCTTTATCAAATGTTTTGTTCAAAAATAACCTTTAACCAAAGAACTGTGGTGAAGGTCCCCTGGAAATCTGGAGTGGTGCAGCTACATTGCAAACATGAAACAAAAATGTTAAAGCTATTGCAAACTATAATAACTCAAAGCACTTTTAAATGATGGTAAAAATACGAGGGCCCTCCTTATAAAAACTTATTCCCAACTACAAACTACAAAATCATGGTACTTCAATAAAGATATTATTCATTAAACAAAGAAAGAAAGAAAAATGGGAGGGGGGAATCAAAGCAAAGTTTAAATAAAATAAAAAAAATTTTCTTAAATTACTCACAGTAAATCTCCACCTGAATTTCTTTCTCCAGTTTTCTGGACTCACACGTTGCCGTACACAGGTAGGAGTGCTCATTCCCAAAGCTGACAGGATCCATGGTAAGTATGGACTTAGTCCCTTCATTCTTCACTTTTCCGTTCAGTGGACTGTCCATCTGGGTTCTCCAAGAGAAAGATGGAGACTCGCAGCCAGTTGTGCTGCAAGTCAGTGAAACTGAGTCCCCAATCTGAGCAATAATTTTGTCTTCAGGGAAAATCTCAATTTTAAAAGCTTGAGCTGCAAAAGCACAATGGGAAGACAAATGGATGATGTTTTGATTAGCATTCTACATCCACTACTTCTGCTAGTCTAACATCCAAAATTCCATCTGCCAGATCTCTTTCCTAAACTGCTTTGAATTAACTGCAAACTCTAGACTCGCTACCAAAGATGCTGGAAGAATCCTTACTTAGAAGAACTTGCTTTTCTGTTCTTGATGTCCATTTATGAGAGCTGTTTTGTTTCTTGATAAGTTTAATTTCATTATCAAGTGCAAGAAACAAAAGAAACAGACCTTACAAGAGACCAAGTTCATTTGCCATTTGCCATTGTTTTTGGTTTGTTTTTTTTTTTTTTATAGAAAAAAAGGTATCAAAGCCATCAGTTTGCCTATTGTTACAACTACTTTAATGGCACAAAACAATTCTCAGCATATTAAACATAAAGTTAAATAGTTTTTCCACTGACTGAAAAATTGTACTACTTTTTTTTCAGTCCCCTAGCAAAACTGAAGCCAGAATCAGAACTGAAATGGAATGCAAGCATTTGGAACAGATCAAGTAAGACTTACAGGCTGCAAACACCATCCAAAATATATTTGAGGCTCCAAAAATCCCGGCCATTTTCCTAGGCATGTTAAGTTGCTGCTGTGATGAGAAAAATATTACTTCCAAAACTTCTTTCTGTCCCAACTGGAAGGGCTTGAGAGGAGCTCCTAAAGTTAGGGTAACTCAGTGAAGAGTGAAGTAGAAAGTTTGCCCTTTATAAAGGACCTTGTTGCCGTGAAGCAGAGGAGGAGGGAAATCCCTTCAAGGGGAAACCCAGCTCAGAGCCAGAAAAAAAAAAAGTTTAACTGACATCCAGCCAAGTCTGGGATTAACCCCTTCAGTTGCTCTCTGTGCTGAAACTACTGTTCTAGGGCTCAGTGCTGAAATTAGTGCCCAGGGAAAGAAAATACTTCCCAGATCATCAAACTAAGTTTTGATTGTTCACTCCATGAGGATAACAACTTTGAAAGAAAGACAAAATGCTTTACACAGAATAAGACTTTTTGAATCCAATGGTGGGAGAGAGAGAAGAAAGAAAATTGTTTTCTATTTTTTTAAAGTGAATAACCACTAAATAACCACTATGTCATCTGAGTTCATTTTTTTTCTCCATTAGAAATTATAGTTTCTCCTACAGAAAAAAGAAAAGTAATTTTGCCTTTGGATAAATTTTTTTATAAGGGAAAAGTTATCATTTTTCCTTTGGAACTTCCTCTGTAGCATACCAGCCTAGCAACACAGTACTGCAATAGCCAGCTGATGCTGGGAATAATGATGGACCCCCAATATATTCTGCAGGGCTGTGAGAGGACTGCAGATTTTGGGAATAGAATAAGGGGCCTTGTGCATGCAAAGCACATGTACTTCACTCCTTTGAGCTATTTCCCTGATCCCAAACTTTTTGGTTTTAGAACTTTTCATTCATAAAAATAGTTTCTTTGGCAATCGACGTTAGCATTACAAAATTATTTTCTTGAGTGGAAACTAACAAAAGTATTTTACCAAAATTAAGCAATTTTCTCTTGTATAGACCCTTGAGTTCAGTTTTCTAGACTCACAGATAACTAAACTCTAGATAAATTCTAAACTCTAGATAATTAGAAGGTTTTGCAGACTTAGAGATGTGTACTATATATCTGCAATAGAAATGTCTTGGACTGTGATTCTTAATCACAAACATGTGGAGGCATGACACGAGAAAGAAATAATATTATTTGGTGTCTGCAAAATGATAATCAGTGATTTTATAGTCTTTCTACTTCCAGCGAACTTACTTTTTAAGAGCTGTTAATAAATTAATTAACTAATTAATTTATGTTTGGATCCATACCTGGTAGAACTCAGGGCTTACTTTTGGTCCTGTGCTCAGGCATGATCAGGGAACCATATGTGTTGTGGATATTAAACCCATGTCAGCCATGTGCAAAATAATCAATTGTTCCCCCTCTGTCCTATCACTCTTTTTTTTTCCATTTTCTTTTTCTTTTCTTTTTTTTTTGTTTTTTGTTTTTGTTTTTGTTTTTGTTTTTTGGGCAACACCCGGCGGTGCTCAGGGGTTACTCCTGGCTGTCTGTTCAGAAATAGCTCCTGGTAGGCATGGGGGACCATATGGGACACTGGGATTCAAACCAACCACCTTAGGTCCTGGATCAGCTGCTTGCAAGGCAAACACCGCTGTGCTATCTCTCCGGGCCCTGTCCTATCACTCTTAATGACACTTAAATGACTATTTTACCTTTCACACACAAGTCTCACACAAAATGCTTCCCCATCAAAAAGAAACCGGAATAACTACTTCGTATATTATATACATGCCCATCTATCTCCCACACTGGATCATCAGTTCCTCTGTGGTTGAAACCAGTTTCTTGTTTATCATTGCATCTATATCTGTCTTCCTAGTTCATGTACCTAGTGCATAATTTTGCACTTGAGATATCAATAATACAATGAAAAATTTTGTAAATGAAAATTATGACAAACCTTTCAAATTCTAGGAAAAGTTCATAAATATTGTGTGATGGAAATTTTGAACCCTACAAAAATACTCCAAGTTTTACAGAACATGAGAATGTATATAATATACAGTGCTAATATTGAAAACTTTAATATTGAAAACTTTCTTTATGATTGGAAAGGCTTCTGGACCTCCTTTTAAAAATTTATTAGGATGCCAAGGGTCAAGGAGAAAACTCAAGTAGGAGAAACTATTAAAAGGTGTGAAGATAAGTAAATGTGTTTTTGCCTACCAAATATTTAAGGATCAGAAAAGTAGCTTCAGATAAAATTAGCTGGTAGATAATCTTTATAGTGAATAGTCCTTTATAGTGTTGATTTCACAAACAGATTATCAGAAGTACTAATACCCTCTCGTTAACTTCAAAAAGGAATTATGGACTGGTTTTGTTTGTGGTGCCAGAGAATAAAACTAAATCTCATGCTTGCAAGTATGTGCTATACCATTGAACTAGTAGTTTGAATTTTGTCATTTTAATGAATTTCTCGGAGGTACAAAGACAAGAGACCAATTATGATCCAAACTGTGATCACTGAGCTGGAGGTAGTTTAGAAAGTAAAGGGCTTACCCTATATGCTGGTTCGAATCCTTCATACCACTTTTTGTCTCCAAACCTGCCAGTAGTCACTACTGAACACATAACTATGAATAACCCCAGATAACTATGAATACCACCAGATATGACTCAAATTCACCTCCACAGAATTTTTAAGTCAATAAATAAAGCCAGAATGGGATCACTGAGATAAAATAATGACCAATTCAGTCCTGAGTCAGAATAGAATCACAAACTTAGAACAATGGAGAAATAGCAACCATAATAAGTTAGTTCATAATGACTTTAGACTTTAAAATAAAAAATATTTTATTATATCTTGAATTGGATGCTATCTGCTCTTCACAAGTTGAATTGATTACCTTCTCTTCTGTGATCTCGCTACTGCAGAGTAGACCTACAGTGAAACATTATGCTGCTGCATTTACTATTAGAATACAAAATTTTTTCTGACTTGAAAATTCAGATGATTATTTTTTTCCATAATAGTATCTACCCCACTCACTAAAAATTGTGAAACAAAAGGCTGGAATGATAGCACAGCGGTAGGGCATTAGCCTTGCACATGGACGAACTGGGACAGTCCTGGGTTTGATCCCTGACATCCCATATGGTCCCCTGAGCATGCCAGGAGCGACTTCTGAGTGTAGAGCCAGGAGTAACCCCTGAGCACTGCTGGGTGTGTCCCAAAAAAAATTTAAAAAAAAAAAGGAAAGAAATAGTGAAATAAGTGAGCATGTGTTTCTTGGGCCTATACATATTTTGCCCACATCACCCCTTTTTGAGATATAAACTGTCCTGCTTTCATGCTGGGTTGTGTACAGGTACTCTTTCCATCTTTGGAGAAAACTGTTCTCTTTGTCTCTCTTTCTTATCCTTTCACTCCCCTTCCTCAGAATTTCCAAATAAAATTTATTTTTACTTCAAAAATAATGTGAAACAAATGAGCAAGTAGAATTTTAAATATAAGACAATGAATGGGACTAACCAGTCTGAATAATAATAATATGATATTGATGCCACTGTGAAAAGCAACTTTGCAAATTTTCACTCTTCAACAGTGAAGTAAGTGGTCTTGTGAAATCACCAACTTCTAGTCGCTGACTGTGTTGTTAAGCACAGTTGGTTGACATCTTCAAAAAATACACTAAAAGCCAAATGCCAAAGTTTTGCCCTATGAATGGTTATTAAGATGACCCCCAATTAGAAGAGTTTATTATTGTAGCTACTCTATCCAGACTTTCTAGTTTAATGCCGCCAATCCCCTCACTGTTTCTATCAAATTCTAAAAAGGAGAGATGACTCAAGAATAACCCCCCTTTTGATTCAGGCTGTTTGTAGGGCCTGTTTAATTACTACAGTGTGTAGCGATTCCAATTCTTTGGGTCTCTAGAGAGCAGAAGATTCTAATTCTCTTATGTTTTTCCTCAGTGTAGTTATTTCTCTAATTGCACTTACACTTTTTGTGGCGAGCTTCACGTCATGAGCTGGACCCTCCAGCCCTCCTCTCTTTGTCTCTGAGGAATTCTGCAAAAATGTCTTCCATTTTTCTCAAAACCCATAGATGAGTGAGACTATTCTGTGCCCATCTCTCTCCCTCTGACTCACTTCACCCAGCATAATAGACTCCATGTACATCCATGTATAAGAAAATTTCATGACCTCATCTCTCCTGAAGGCTGCATAATATTCCAATGTGTATATGTACCACAGTTTCCCTAGCCATTCATCTGTTGAAGGGTATCTTGGTTGTTTCCAGAGTCTGGCCATTGTAAATAGCGTGGCAATGAATATAGATGTGAGGAAGGGATTTTTGTGTTGTATTTTTGCTTTCCTAGGGCATATCCCTAGGAGTGGTATAGCAGGATCATATGGGAGCTCAATTTCCAGGTTTTGGAGGAATCTCCATATCACTTTCCATATAGGTTGGACTAAACGGCATTCCCACCAGCAGTGAATATGAGTTTCTTTCTCTCCACATCCCCACCAGCATTGTTTGTTCTCATTCTTTGTGATTTGCGCCAGTCTCTGTGGCGTGAGATCGTTGTTTTGATTTGCATCTCCCTGATGATTAGTGATGTGGAGCATTTCTTCACGTGCCCTTTGGTCATTTGTATTTCTTCTTTATCAAAGTGTCTGTTCATTTCTTCTCCCCATTTTTTGATGGGGTTAGATGTTTTTTTCTTATAAAGTTCTGTCAGTACCTTGTATTTTGAATATTAGCCCCTTATCTGATGAGTATTGGGTGAATAGTTTCTTCCACTCAGTGGGTGGCTCTTGTATCCTGGGCACTGTTTCCTTTGAGGTGCAGAAGCTTCTCAGCTTAATATATTCCCACCTATTAATCTCTGCTTCCACAGAAGTTTCTAATCCTCCCTTGAGTGACTCAGCTCATGAGAAAGTAGTAACATGCCCAATAGTTAACAATAATTTTTATTCAAGTGAGAGGAGGAACAATCTCTCTCTGTTGAAGGAGAAAGTATCCAATTATTTTAACAATTCTTTTTTTTAACAATTCTAAATCACTTATATTCCAAAAAATTTTTATTTCATTGGGTTTTACATAAGAAAAATATTTTATAGTGACTTAAGTCAAAGTTCAGGGTTCAGGGGTTGAGGTTTGGGGGAATACAAGTCACAGCTAAAACATGAGACAAACATTGAAGACCAAGATTGATTTTATGCTCTAATTTTGCCATCCATAACATAGAGGCTCTCCTTAAAATGACTGTTCTATCCCCAAACCATATATCTATTTCAGGTAGGAAAACAATAAAATTGGAGCTTCCTGCACCCCCCTTTTTTAGGGTCTGTACAACTTCTTTTATAATTCTTTTTTTCTAATAATTTTTATTGTGACCAATGTGAATTATATGTCTTTCACAGTTATATTTAAGGTCCATAGGGACAGTGAAATAGGCCCATTCCCACCACCAGTGTTGTCCTCCCTCCATCCCTGTTCTCAGCATGCATCACATACCACCCTCCTTACCCCCGGGACTATTTTTTCAAGGTTTTGGAAATAGAGGAGACATTAAAATCTCTCACCTTGTATGTGTTCAACCTGATTTGATCTACAGCACCAAAAGCACCACCAGGCATAATCCCTGAACAGAGGATCAGAAGTAAGCCTTAACCACTACTGGAATGATGCAAACCCTCCCCCTTGAAAAAATTTTTTTTTTCTCAAGAAGTCCTATTGGTGTAACATCTTTTACTTCACTGAAAAACATAGACAGCTGAATAATTTAACTGCGTCTGTTTTCCAGTTATTCAGAATTCTGTTCATGAGAACAGGGGAAGACTAGAAGATGAATAGCCAATTAGTAGTGCCTATTGGTTTTCTAATTCAGTTCAATTGTTAAATAGGTTGTTGAGAATTTAACTACTATTAAGACACTAAGCTAGCCCTTTGAATACATAAATGAACCCGTTCTTATGAAAAAGATAAAACTCTGTCAAAAATTCTCATTCAGTTGTGGCTTGCCAACCATTTTAAAATAAATGTATTTTGATTTAAGTTGATATGTTTGGAATTTTCTGAAAAGTAGACTATATGTAGGAGCATTGGGTAAAAGGTAATTTCACTATGATTGTTTGTGATTTCCTGCTAGAATTTTGAGAAAACTGTTACTAAGATATATAGAATTTAATAAAAGCACATGCTTGATGCAAGTGACTTACTAAATTTGAAATCTGGTACTAAATTCTTACATAAAACGTGTAAGAAGATAACCGCTAGTAAAAATGGGTTTTCTTTTTCTTTGCTTAATTTATTTAACATAATTTAGAATCATTTGTGCTTTCACTACCCCATAGTTAAAATTCAGCATTTCCTAAAGGACAAAGGTGCCTTTGTATAGTCCAGATCTGTTTGGAAAGGCCGTTTGTCCCCTATTTCTCTGCTAATCCCCAGCTCCCACCTTCTTAAAAACATTACTTGCTATTTCCAGCACGTACCTTACTTTACAAACAAATTTAACTCTTTAGGTATAGAAACATTGCCTATTTTTAACATATCATCTGTCCGATTATCTGTCTCCTCTAAGTGCCTATGTGGTGATACAAAATAAATATAAGAGCTTACTTCTGAGGTAGTGAGTGCAAGCCATCAAAAGAAAATTACTCAGGATATATGTCAGGTTAATTCAGTTGTTAATAACATTTCATATGTGTGTAACGTTATTAGTTTAAGAGTTTTATCTTTTCTTTTCCTTTTTCTTTCTTTCTTTTTTTTTTTTTTTGTTTGGTTGGTTTGGGGTCATTGATGCTTAGATTTTACTACTGACTTTTGGGCATTTGATACACTCTTTTACTTTGGGGCATTTGATACACCTTTTCAATGTTTCTTCATATCTCACATATGAAAGAGATCATTCAGATTCCATTCCTCTGCCTCAGACTGATTTCACTCAACTTGATATACTTCAGATCCAAACATGTAGTAACAAATTGCATGACTTCATCTTTTCTGATGACTAAGTAGTATTCCATAGTGTGTGTGTGTGTATATATATATAGTTTTTTTAATAGTTATCTGTTCTTAAACATTTGGGCTATTTTCAGGTTTTGAGCATTGTGAATAGTGCTGCAATGAAAATAAGAGGGCAGATTTCTTTTCTGTATTGTGCTTGTTCAGGGCCATTTGTTTAAATACCTAGAAAATTTATTCTGAACATAAAAATGACTGCAGGTCTTTAAGAAAAAAAATAAATAACAAATATGTAAATACCTTTGTTCACCTTTACTATCATTTACATATTATATTATATTGGTTTCAGGAGTACAAAATATTAATGATTTAGGATTTGTATTTATTGTAAAATGATCAGTGCAGTAAATCTAATTACTGCTTCCATGCATTTTTTTTCTTGTAATGAGAACTTTTGGGGTGGGAGCACACCATCAAGGCTCAGGGTTTACTCCTGGCTTTGAACTCAGGATTATTCAGTATGCTCAGGGGACCATGCGGGATACTGATAGATAGAAATCTGTCCTTGCACATGCAAGGAAAATGCCCTATCCATTGTAATATCTAGTCAACTCCTGTAATGAAGACTTTTAAGATTTGCTCTTTAAGTAGATGTCAAGTATATAAAATATTTATTTTTTAACTATAGTCATTATTTTATGCATTATACCCCATGACTTATTTATTTATGGAAATTGGATTCCTTTCATTCATTTTATTTTCTCTCTCCATTCTATCTAGCCCTCTTTCTTAGCTTTCCTCTTTTGTCCTCTCCCTTCTCCCTCCTCAAACTCTTAGAAAAGGAATTCCCTTTGACTCTTTGAGGTTGAAAAGGATAATTAATGAAGCTCCCAAGCATCAAAAACACTCATCTTGTCCATTCTTATAGCAGTATCCACTTAGTTTTAGGTTTCCTTGGAAACAAACCCTGACAAGACAATCCCACCACACTTTCAAGTTCTAAGAACTTTAACTCTTTATTTAAAAAATGAGCAACACACTTAGAAACTAGAGAGAGGGAAAAATAGTTAAATTATTCAGGACATTCTTCCCCATTCCAAAATGATTGCAGAATATCTGTTTACATTAGAAGACTTGGAGAGGACATTTCATGGACCAGCGTAGATAGCGAAAAATAATTATGTAGGAAGGAAAAGAGAGGAAATGCTTCGGAAGGAAATCATTATAAGCTCAAATGTTTCATCAATTAATAAATGGGTTATTTAAAAACAATCTCACGATTTAAAATGATCAGAATTTTGTAGAGAAAACAAAATGCACACATCTCTCCTATGTAACTACAATGCAGGCATTAAACCATAAAGCATACCCCCTTTAGAAATATCCTGTGAAGGGGCCGGGCGGTGGCGCTAAAGGTAAGGTGCCTGCGCTAACCTTGGACGGACCGCGGTTCGATCCCCCGGTGTCCCATATGGTCCCCCAAGCCAGGAGCAACTTCTGAGCACATAGCCAGGAGTAACCCCTGAGCGTTACTGGGTGTGGCCCAAAAACCAAAAAAAAAAAAAAAAAAAAAAAAAAAAAAAAAAAAAAAAGAAATATCCTGTGAAGGTGGAGTGTTTATTTTTTATAAATAAAACCCAACTACAACATGTTTGTAATCATGGTGCTTAAATAAAGATATTTTAAAATAATAATAAAGTTAACTATATTACTAAACTTTGAAACCTAAAAATAAAAAGAAATATCCTGTTAAAATATGAACAATCCACATTTCACAGTAATAGTCACATGAGCAACAGCCCAACTTCACAGCTTTATCATTAATCTTGGAAGAGATGAAAGCCAAGTCACTAAAACTCAAGGATATATTGTCTTGGGGGCTGAAAGCTCTAAGGGGCCCTTTGGAGGGGAGGGGTGTGGGTCAAGTTCCCAAACTGCCAAAGGCAAGGAGCTACTCTAACACTCCACAGTCACAGAAATGCAAAGGGCTCAACTTCACAGCTTCACAATTAATCTCTATAGAGACATCAAGCTGGCAAAAATTTCAGGTACGTCAGTTTTCAGGCTGAGAACTTTGGGGTCTTCTCTGCAGCCACACCCATAGATCACAACCAAGGCCATGTAAACAATAGGCCAACTTTACAGTTTCCCAGCTAATCTCCAGAGATGAAAGCCAAGTCAAGCTGCTGAAACTCATTCTCCCTACCCCCGACTCCCTTCTACAGATCCCCAAGTTCCAGTAGCAAACTGCCACATAACACCTCCAAATTCCACAACACTGACAGACCAGTAGAAACACACCAAACTAGCTGGGGAAGTTGCATAGAAGTTCACTCAGCTACATAACTAAAGCAATAGCACCGAAGGCTCATAGCAGCAAATGATTTTAATGAACTCATTGTGAGGTATAAGAAATTTTACAAATTTTCTTTTACTGAAGTGTTTTTCAATAACCCCACTCACCATTTTTGTTATAGCAAGCAATGTAAAATAAGTTATTTTGTGCCTGCTAGGGTCAGGGCTGGAGGGTGGGTGGGAAACTGGGAACAACAGTGGAGGAAGGTCACAGCGGCGGTAGGACTGATATTGGAACATTGAATACTCAAAACAACCATATTATGAACAACTTTATAAACCAGGTGTTTAAGTAAAGTAAAAAATTACTATTTATATTTTTAAAAATAATAAATGATTAAGTTTTTGTGATAGATTAAACTTTCAGTTTCCATAAATGGAACATGATCTTTAGAAACCTTTGTCAGATATATATGATTTGTGACTATTTTTCCACTTCATGGAGACTCATTTTGATGATAATTTAATTATTTGTGCTTGATCTTTGTATTATGAAATACAGAAGTATTAGAAAATATTTCATAAGTATTATGAAAATGTCTCAACAATTAAACACAGAATTGCCATATGAAGCAATAATTTCATTCCTACCACCTATCCCAAGCTCAAGACATGAAGCTCACCACAAAGAGTGATGAGTGCGGTTAGAGAAATAACTACATTGAGAACTATCCTAACAACGTGAATGAATGAGGGAAGTAGAAAGCCTGGCTAAGCGCTCAGAAATCGCCCCTGGCTTGGGGGGACCATATGGGACGCCAGGGGATCGAACCGTGGTCCTTCCTTGGCTAGCGCTTGCAAGGCAGACACACCTTACCTCTAGCGCCACCGAGAGTCAAAATCTTTAAGTGTTTTTTTTTTTTGGAAGGGGGGTTGTTATTTTGTTTTGTTTTGTTTTGTTGATTTTTTTTCTTATTTTGGTTATTGGGCCACACCTGGTGACGCTCAGGCGTAACTTTTATCTATGTGCTCAGAAATCACTCCTGGCTTGTGGGATCATATGGGACTCTGGGGATAGAACCCAGGTCTATCCTGGGTCAGCCATGTGCAAACGTCTTACCACTGCGCTATCACTCTGGCCCCCAGTATCTTTAATGGACCTACTACAAGGAACACAATTAGGTAATAAAGTTGTTTCCAAGTTTCATGTTGAGCTAATTTTCAAAAAGAGTCTCAATTCTTTTCAATCATGGGCCTTTTTCTTTTCTTTTCTTTTCTTTTCTTTTTTTTTTTTTTTTTTTTTGGTGTTCCTGTACCAGTGACTGTTAGGAAAGCCATCTAGATAACTTAACTATCACCCTTTCCTGGGGTAGGGTATTGTCAGATACAAACAATTGCTGTCATTTTTCATCTTATGTCACAGAAGTCAAGTTTCAGCATTTAAGTTCAGACTTGAAATTCATTGGCCTGTTAGCAAATTGTATTTGTAAAAAGTGAATTAACTGAATTCAAATCAACTGTACAGTAAATAAACTAAATTCAAAAATTCCCTACATTCCATTTCTGTATATTTTTGAATATTTCAGAACATAAGCTGTGGAAATTCCAAAAAAAAAAAGTTTGCTTGTGATTTGCCTTGTTAGAGAAAGAATAGAACTCAGGGAGAATATCCTGTTATTGAAATCTTCTGTGCCAGAATAGGGCACGTATTAAGTGATTAAGGTGTTTTAAAGGAAATTGTAACACAAATATTGTATTATCCTTAAAGAGATGAAAAACTTTTCATAAAAATTCTCTAGGGTATGCTTTTAAGAGTTTCAAAGAGAAAATAAATAATTGAATCCCAAAGGAAAACAAGTGAATAAATAAACAAAAATTCTGAATGTAGGGGCCTGAGAGATATAGCACAGCCTTTGCCTTGCATGCGGCTAACCCAAGACAGACTTGGGTTCGATTCTCGGCTTCCCATATGGTCCTGCCAGGAGCCTGCCAGGAGCAATTTCTGAGCACAGAGCTAATAACCCCTGAGGGCCGCCAGGTGTGGCCCCCCAAAAGTAGAAAAAAAATCTGAATGTAAGAATAGAATTAGATGGCTTTGACCTAAAATATTTGCTATTTGGAGGAAATTGGAGCTACATATCACACCTTTCACAAAATTAAATTTAAATTTGATTAAAAATATCTAGATTAGATCAAATCTATAAAGCACACAGAATTCAGAACCTTCCCAAAAAATGAGCCTCAACTATGTCTTCAAGATAATCACAGAGAAAAGACAACAAAAGCAAAAATAAAGAAATGGAGCCAAGCACATCAAATTAAAAAGTTTCTCTACCAAAAAAGATGCCCAACTAAATATACTAAGTGGAAGAAAATATTTTAGCACAATATAACAGCTAAATAGCAATATACAAGATCTATAAAGCACTCAGCAATAAAAATTTCAAAATCCTATCCATAGTGGGGATAAGAACTGAGCATACACTTCCCCAAAGAAGACATACTGATGGCCAATGGGCATATGAAAAGTGTTTTCCTTATTACTTGTGATTAGGAAATTACCAATCAAAAGGACAATGAACAATGAGATAACATGTCACTCCAGGGAGAATTCCATATATCAAAAAGTAAGAAAACAACCAGTGTCGGTGGAAAGGAGCTCTCATCCACTGGTGGGCATGTATATGGTCCAACGTCTACTGAAAACAATATGAAGCTTTTTCAAAAAAAAAAAAAATCAGTAAGAATAGAAGTAAGAGTAGTACAGTGACTACTTCTTGGCATCTACACTCAAAACACAAAACATTTATTTGAAAGAGTAGATACACATTTATACTTGTTATAGCACTTAGTAAAATCGTTAAGATATTAAAACAACTCAAATATCCACTACCGACAAATGGATCAAGAAGTGGTAGTGTATATATGTGTGTGTGTGTGTGTGTGTGTTTACACACAATCTAGAATACTATTTAGCTGTAAAAAAAGGACAAAATTATAAAATTTGCTATGATGTGAATCAAAATAAAGGTTACCATTTTGAGTGAAATCACTGTCATAAAATAAAATAATCTGTCATATGTGAGATTTAAAGGTACATAATAAAGAAGTAATAAATTACCAAAGGCAGTAAAACTGAATAGTTGATCCATAGACTGAATTTGCATGGTAGAGGCTGTGTCTGTATTGGGGAGGGCTTTTTAGCCCTGGGTTAAGGGAAGTGGATATTCTGATAGTGGTTTTGATGTTGGAATAGGTATGTACAAAACCATTAGTAACAGTATTGTAAATACAGTACTTCAAAAATAAAATATTTTTATAAGTTTTTATTGTGGTCAATCTTTCACAGTAATATTTAAGACACATAGTGACAATGAATGAGAGGCATCCCCACCTCCAGTTTTGTCCTCCCTCCCCCTGTTCCCAGCATTCACCCCATATCTCCCTCCTTTGCCCCTGCAATGCTAGTGTAACTGTTCCCCACTTGTACAGCTTGTTGTAGATTGGGCATCGATTTTGTTTGTGTTGACTTTGGATTTGGTGTTCAAGTCTGATCGTTTCTTATTTTCTTTATATGTTCATATGACTGTCTGGTCTTGGTACCATCCATTTTTCCCACTCAAATTATGAGGGTGAACAATATGATACCAGTAATGTGGTTCTGTTGGAATATAAGAAAAGATCAAGGAGCAAAGAAGAAAAAAACAAGAACAAAAACGAAAACAAAACAACAACAACAAAAACTAGGAGGTGTCCATCTAGGTGTTATAAGTATATATTTAGAAGAAGAAAGGCAAACAAGAACAAGGTAACAAAACAAAACAAGAGCAAAAACAAAAACAATAAGCAGTAACAAGAAAAGTACAAAAAGAATAAAAAAAAAAGAACAAACCAAAAACTAAAAAAAAAAAAAAGGATTTTAAAAAAGAAAAAGCTATGACAGAAACACCTAGTAGAATTCTACTTTCCACTAAAATGGAATTATTTGCCAAAATAAAACTTTAGGTGATGATGTTAAGTAAATAGGTGTGGAAGTAAAAATATAAATTCTATATTGTTTCCACTTATATGTGACAAATAAAAAAGTGAATGAATGGGGCCAGAGTGGCGGCACAAGCGGTTTATCTGCCTTGCCCATGCTAGCCTAGGACAGACTGCATACAGTTCCATCCCCAGGTTTCCCATATGATTCCCCAAGCCAGAAGTGATTTCTGAGCGCATAGCCAGGAGTAACCCCTGAGCGTCACTGGGTGTGGTTGAAAAACCAAAAAGAAAAAAAGTGAATGATCAAACTTGAAAAAAAGAACTAATAAAAAGTAATGCTTATATTGTGTTGATTAACAGAAGCAATATGAAAGAAATGCATAGAGAAGCCTTTTAGTCAGTGAGTTAGCTCTGGAACAATACAAGTTGAGATGGTGACAATTATATACATCAAGAGGTATGAGACTGAACACCCCACATTTCGTAATATTGCAAACCAGTGGCAAATCAATTAAAAATTAAAAATTGAGTCTGGAGGGCCCGGAGAGATAGCACAGCAGTGTTTGCCTTGCAAGCAGCCGATCCAGGACCAAAGGTGGTTGGTTCGAATCCCGGTGTCCCATATGGTCCCCCTTGCCTGCCAGGAGCTATTTCTGAGCAGACAGCCAGGAGTAACCCCTGAGTACTGCCGGGTGTGACCCAAAAACCAAAAAAAAAAAAAAAAAATTGAGTCTGGGCTATAGTACTGCACTAGGGAATTTGTCTGACATGGTCCTGAACCAGGTTTGATTCCTGACACCATATGGTTTGTCACTCCCCTTACTCTCAGCATTATCAGTTACATCCTGGGGATCCCTTAGCATTGGGGTGGACCAGGACACTCTATTTAAAGGGCCAAAAAAGAGCATCCTCAGACCTTGCATTGAACTGCCAGGCTAGTTGGCTGAAAATTGCCAATTGGATTCCTAGACTGCCTGAGCACTGCTTGGGATCCTTTCTCCTAAAAGAAGAAAAATAAAATAAAATAAAAGACAAAATTATAAAACCAAAGACCAGACTTAAACTTTCATTTAAAAAAGAATAAAGTACACCCAATTAATATATTACCTCAAGACTCATATGAGGTGACACAAATAGAACTAATAATACATTTCCTGGTGAACATACACTCCCACATGCCCACATAACAGCAACAAAGAAAATGGTGAAAGGGCAAACACATACAGTCACTCATTTCCTTTATTCTTCCTTTTAAGTTTGAAAATTGTAGCAAGTATGGTTCAGATGATTGGCCTAAAATAACAAAAAGTTCTTGTCCTTTGGATAGTGTTAACATCCATTTTCAGCAGAAGCCAATTAGAAATCATTTATCAGATTTGTAATTTGATCTCTCTTTTTGAAGTTAGTAGTATTTTGTGTAAATGTGTGTAGATAGCTTCCCTGTCTTAATTGCTTACTAGAATGAATTATACAAAATATTAGCATTTATTTAGTCTACTAAAGTCTAGAAAAGTCATCATATTCTCAAATACTTGGAGTTATTTGCACTAGAAACACAATTACCACTTAGGTCTCTGACTTAAAATTAGCTCACTCTTTTCCAGGAGATCAAAATACTACCCTACACCTTTAAAAAAAAATGTAGTGGCAACTGAAGGTACTTAAGAGAAATTTTCTTCTGTAACTATAATATAGTTATTATGTTTCCCAGTTTCCTAATACTTGCTTTCTAGACTCAGCAAAAAAGATATTTGCTCAAGAGTAGAATATGTTTGCTTAGTGGATTTGAAATTCTGTAGATAATATTATTGTCTATAGGAGCCAGTTAATCCAAATATTCATGGAAGAAGCTGTTTAGAAAGTCATAGTATGTAGGTAGGTAGATTCATGGTACAAAACTGCTTAGATGGAATGGAAGGGAATCTGTATTTTTAGGTAAAAATGAATAGTGTATAATTCCTTATAATTTATAGCCCAGAAGATTCAAAGAGGAATATTTTCCTCGCCAAATGAGATTCAGTTAATGCTATTTTTTTTTTTTTTTGGTTTTTGAGCCACACCCAGCGGCACTCAGGGCTGGCTATCTGCTCAGAAATAGCTCCTGGCAGGCACGGGGGGGGGGGGGGGGGGACCATATGGGACACCGGGATTCGAACCAACCACCTTAGGTCCTGGATCGGCTGCTTGCAAGGCAAACACCGCTGTGCTATCTCTCTGGCCCCTCAGTTAATGCTTTTGAGTAATGTTTCTACAGTGAATTATAGCAAACTTCCTCCCTTTTAGGAGACTTTGCTTCAGCCTGAAGTTCAAAGCCCCTGTGAAAGATAGAAAAGTCTATGTAAGAATGTCTGGAATGGCTGTATCAGGCTTTCTTGGGGACTGAGAACCTCGAGTTGATAAGAGAGATTGCAGTGTTGCCACTGGGGCTGCTACGCAACAGTATCAGAAGAATGTGAGAGCTTCATATAAAATTACAAATAAAACAATGTGACAGAATT
Source organism: Suncus etruscus (assembly GCF_024139225.1). Lineage (NCBI taxonomy): Eukaryota > Metazoa > Chordata > Mammalia > Eulipotyphla > Soricidae > Suncus > Suncus etruscus. The sequence goes on along the minus strand of NC_064866.1, from coordinate 20,223,010 downwards.
ATAAAATACAATTGTGATATTACTAAGATAATCATTAAGTCTTCCTAAAGTTTTGTGAGGAAACTATCATAAGATCACAGTGCTCCCATTCCCACCCCCAGCCCCAGGAGATCTTTTTATCATTGCCATTTTCCCATGACACAATCATGGATTTCATCCATCTTTTTCTCCCTGATGAATCTTCAAAAATCATACCTCTAAAACTTTCACTTCTAAGACTTATGCCAGAAACTTGTAGGAATTCCATGGCTCTGATTTTATGGGCTTTGTGGTTTGTTGTTTGTTTGTTTGTTTTTGTTTGTTTGGTTGGTTGGTTGATTGGTTTGGTTTGGTTTGTGGGAGGAAGACCCAGTGATTGTCACTCAGGATCTAGTCCTGGTTCTATGCTTAGGTATGGATCATTGTGGAGTTCAGGCTTTAACATGAAGTGCCAGGGATCAAACACAGGTCAGCCACAAGAAAGACAATTCACCAAATTATCAGTCTGTTTTAATACATTTAATATTACTGCTTTAATATAGTGCTACTTTTAGTACAGACATATTATCTATTTAAATATCAATTTACAATGTTGTCATCATCACCTTTCTCCGTCTCCTCCTCCTCCCCCTCCTCCTCCCCCCTCCTCCTCTCCTTCTTCTTCTTCTTCTTCTTCTTCTTCTTCTTCTTCTTCTTCTTCTTCTTCTTCTTCTTCTTCTTCTTCTTCTTCTTCTTCTTCTTCTTCTTCTTCTTCTCCTTCTCCTTCTTCTTCTTCTCTTCTTCTTCTTCTTCTTCTTCTTCTTCTTCTTCTTCTTCTTCTTCTTCTTCTTCTTCTTCTTCTTCTTCTTCTTCTTCCTTCTTCTTCTTCTTCTTCTTCCTTCTTCTTTTTCTTCATTTTTCCCTTCCTCTTCTACTTTTCTACTTTTCTTCCTCTTTTCTTTTCCCTCTTTTTCTTTCTCTTCATATTCTTCTATTCTTTTCCTACTTCATTGCCATCTTCTTCCTCTTCCTCTTCTTTTTTCATTTCTGTTCTTCATTTTTCTTCTCCTTCACCCTCTTCACTTCTTCATTCTTTTTATTCTCTTCCTCCTTTTCTTTCTCCTCTTATTTTCTTTTTTATTCTTTTCTTCTCCTCCTTCTCAATAATATTTTTCTTCTCTTTATCCCCATTCTCCTCCTTTTCTTTCTTCTTTCCTCTTCTTCTTGGCTTTTCTTCTAATTTTTATTTCTTCATTCTTCCTTTTCTTCTTTTCCTCCTTTTCTTCCTCCCTTTCTTTTTTCTTCTCCTCTTTTTTCTTCTTTCCTTCTTCCACCTTGTCTTCTACTTCTATTTATTCTTCTTCCCTCTCTCATGCTTCACTTTTTTTCCTTTTAGACACTGGTTTGCAATATTTTACTGATGGGGTATCATGAATTCTCCCTTCAGCAGAGGTATTATATCTGGTCGACTAGAAAACAGTTCAATCAGGTCACTAAAGTTGTCATCAGTGACAACCACTATTCTTAATAAATTTCTTAAAATTACTAATTAAATTATATTCATAAAGGGCAGAAGGCATATATAGGAAATGTAATGAAAAATATGTATTGTTTTCTATTTCAGGATAAGATAGGTCAGTGGAGGCTATGTGATATTTTACAAAGAGCAAAGCTAAATCTTATAATTAAAAAATTTCTTCTTTAATTTTTAAATTGCCTCTTTAAAATGTTGGAGAAATAGTACAGCAGATAGGCTACTTGCCTGGCACTTGCTTATCCCTGTTTGATTTCTGCCCCTGAACCCACATTGAGTGAACCCTGAGTGTAGCTGTTTGGGGAGTAAGCCCATAACACAGCCAGACCTCCCAATTTTTTTTTATTTAAAAACTCTTCTCTTTTTAAATTAATGACACAATTCAAGGTCAAGTAGAATAGGTTGATATTTGGGAGCATGGAACATGGAGCACTGACACCATGTCATAAGTATCAAAGATCCTCAGACCCATGAGTTTGTATTAAAAATTGAGTAGAATCTCATGTAGTTTTAAAAAAATGTCTATCACATGTGACCAATAATCTTTCTCTTTGAAAGCTTAAATAAAACTTTTAGGTCAAAATGGCCCCTTCAACCATTCACTTCAACACACTAATGATTTTTTTACTGAATATGTTTCATGTAAACTATTTTATTTTTCAGTGGGAAAATAAAAAATAAAGTAGAGTTGAAAGATTTACAGAATCAGGATTGAATCAGGATTCAAATGGAGATAATTTTTTAAAAACTTATTAAGGTAAGACACAACTTACTAGAGGCACTGCCCAGAGAATTGCCCAGTTAAATCTCTCCCTGCCTAAGAGGAAGTGAAGGAGTTACAGTGAGAGGCTCTCTTTTATATATTAACAAAGGGGCAGGTGTTTGTAGGTGTACTGCGGAGGAGGCTTCTGACATTTCTTATTCTGGGGACTATGTTTAACTTGTCACCTTGTCATCTTTCTTTCTGTGTTTTTTTTTTTATGTTCCCCCTTTAACATTTTCACCCTGTTCTAATGACTCTTTTGTTTCATGAGAAGCTAAGGGTCATCAACCTTCATAGCCATTATTAAGACCTTGTCATTTTGACAGTAATATCAGTCACTCTATGTATCCTCTTCCACTTGATTACTTCTTTGTTATGTTTCAAATGTTAGACATATTTCTCAATCTTGATATTTTTGCTCAATCTTGATTACTTTGTCTCCCAGATCTTGTGAAGCAATGAAAGAATATAGCACTTGGTCTGCCTTCAAGAGGTTTGTCTTTCCAAATAGCTTCCCAGGGGCCGAAGAGATAGGGTAGCGATTTGCCTTGCATGTGAACGGACCTCAGTTTGATCCCCAGCACCGCATATAGTCCCCCAAGCCAAGAGCAATTTTTGAGCACAGAGCCAGAAGTAACCCCTGAACTTCACCGGTGTGGCCCAAAAACCAAAAAAAAAAAAAAAAGCTTCCCAAAAGGACTTACAATAAAACCTTAATACTAGGAACATTCATATTTTCTGTTTTCTCTCTCTCTTCCTTTCTCTTTCCTCTCTCTCAAGTTAGATACGGCATTGAAAGTTACTCAATAAGTAAACATTTTGTTTCTGGTATATGAATTTAAAATGTTTGATTTAATTTTGTCATTGTGTGAACCTAAATTCCATTATAATTTTCAAAAAAGAATGAAACCTGGCATAGTTTGCTTAGATTTACTGTGGCTTACTATTGTAGTATACTGGAAAATTCATTTCAAAGATACATAACAGAGTGTTGACTGGCCAACAGAACAATCTGATTACCTGAAGAAGCCATGAGACAAAATAAAAAATAACCAAATTCAAAGCCAATGACAACAGAATCGATATCCAATTCACAACATACTAGACACAGAGAGGACCATCTATACTAGCAGCCTGGGGGATAAAAGAGAGGATATAGGATGCATGCTGGGAACAGGTGTGCAGGGAGGACAATATTGGTGGTGAGAACGTCCCTGATTCAATATCACTATGTACCTAAAACATTACTTTGAAAGATTTGTAATCCATTTTGATTAAAATGAAAAAAAATAATAAAATTTCAAGAAGTATGTAATTTTTAGTGCACAAAATTTGACTGTTCCAGGCCATGAAAACTCTGTTTGATACCCAGGACTGTATGTAATAAACTGAGCACTAGGATCAGGAGTAAACCCTGAGTACAACCAGGTGAGGGCAAGCCATCCCTCCAAGAATTTCTATTTCTATATATTAAAAGTGAACAATTGGAAATTAAATTATAAAAACTCTACAACTTATAACAGGTCAAAAAATTATACTTAGGTCTATATTGGTAGATGTGCAAGATTTGTACTCTAAAATAAAGAAGATCTTATAACTGCAAATATATACTATGTAAATTAATTAGCTGAATCAATTTTGTTAACATGTAAATTCAGTATAGATATGGCAGAGGAATGAAAGAAGGGAGGAAGGAAGGAAAGAAGAAAAGAAGGGAGAAAGGGAGGGAGGAAGGAAGAAGAAAGGACATTATGGAGGAAGAAAGGAGGGAAAAAAGGAAGGAGAGAAGGAAGGAAAGATGGAGGGAGTAGAAGAGAGAAGAAAGATGGAAGGAGGCAAAGAGGAAATGAAGAAAGGGAAGAAAGGAAGGAGAGAAGGAAGGAAAGATGGAGGGAGTAGAAGAGAGAAGAAAGATGGAAGGAGGCAAAGAGGAAATGAAGAAAGGAGAGGAGAAAGAAAATGGAGGGAAGGGAAGAGGGTAGAAGGGAAGAAGGAAGGAAGGAAGAAAGGAAAGAAGGAAGGAAAATGATAAAAAGGAAGAAAAGTTTCCTTATGATACTGGGATAATAAATAATAATTCAAACAAGAATGTGCACTTGTAAATATTAACAGACCTCAGAAAGTAAAATTTAGAAAATATCTTGAGTTAAAACCTACTTTGATGATATGTGGGATCTGAAATGAATTCTAATTTATTTATTCTCTCTGAAGTTCCAGTTCCCATCTCTTTACTGGTTTGCTCCTTTAAGTGTCTTATCATAAAAAAAAAAAACCCACACAGCTAAACTCACCAGGACAGTAATGCTCAAATAAAGATAATGTAGAGCAGTGAAATGTATGTCTATAAATGTTATTTTTTATAACTGTTGCTCTCTGTATGAATAGACTTTTAAATTAGAACATATCAACATAATAATACTATCATAAATGGATACCAAATACATATATTTCACATTGCTTTCCACTATTCTAAAAAGGTAAAGTGAATAGAAATTGTGTGTTTTTTTAACTTTAAAATGTTGAGATTTCTGTTGTACAGTGAACATCTCCAGGTGTCATTCAGCTAGACAATTAAACTCTCTGTGTGGTACTCCTATCTTTATTTTATGAAATGTTTTATTTTATTTATTTATTTGCAAAATAATATCATTATTTAAGCATTATGATTGCAAACATGTTTGTAGTTGGGTTTCAGCCATAAAAAGAGCACCCCCCTTCACCAGTGCAACATTCCCACCACCAATACCTCCACCTCCCTCTTCCCTCACCCTATTATCTTCCCAATGTCAGTGTTGAGATATAATACTTCATCCACCAAGTAAAATACACAATTAACATTCTAACCAAATCATGGAAAAGACACTCTAAAATGGGTTGCAACTACAAAAGGAAATGGCCTCTTAGTTCTTGAGGAGATGTGGAGGGCGAAAGGAAGTAATTAGAGGAGCAGCCAGTTTTTATTGCACCTTAGAGCAGTGGAGAATCTAGAGTGTCATAAATGCAATGAGGCGTCTAGTTCCTGAATCCTCAGCCAATGGCAACCAAGAATGGCACAGAATGGCTCCTGCGCTGGCAGTCATGCTATGCTACTCAATGCATGCATGACTTCAGAGGAAATGTATGTTTTCCTTTCCTACCCAAGGAACTTTGTCAAAAAGTGCAGAATGAAACCATATGCTGCAACATGCCTTTCGTAGCAGGGGTGGAAATAACAGAATCCCCTTTGCTCTGCTCTTTCCTGATTTATAAACTACATCCAACAACCCACTGACTTTCTAGGCAGGGAAGAGTTTGCTGAAGACAAGAGGAGAGAAAGGATCTCAATGGCCAGATCAGGACATCTAACAAGCAGCATCTCTGTGTTAATAAAAAGGAAAACTTGATTACAATTGTGGGAAAGCTGCTGGATGTCATTCTCCTACCATCCACCCCCCCCCCCCAATTCCTATATTTCAGAATTTCCTTGCTGCAAAAGGCCCCATTTCCCCACCCCCTTGTTTTGACTACAAATCTTTTTTACATATTTTTTATTGTGAACAAAAGTGAATAACAAATCGTTCACAGTAATTTTAAGGTACATAGTGACAATGAATCAGAGCCTTTCCCACCACAAGGGTTGTCCTTCCTTCACCTCTGTTCCCAGCATGTGTCCCATATCTCCCTCCTTTGCCCCCCAGAGTGCTATTGTAATTGTTCCCCTCTTTGTATAGTTTGTTGTAGATAGGGTGTTGATTCTGCTGTCCTTGACTTTGGGTTTGGTGTTTAAGTCTAATCATTTTTTTTATTTCCACTCAATGTCATATGGCTGTTTGGTCCTGGTACCATTTTTATTTTCCCCCTCAATTCATGGCAAATTTGTTTTTCATTACTTATACCTCAGATTATAAGTGATAGCCTTTGTTTTGTGGGCACTGCTTTTAAGTTTTCATCCCTAATTGTTGGCTGAGAATCTTTCACCTCAGCTGGAGAGTAATAGGAAAAAAGAAGAGAAAGGGTTTTTTTGAGGAAAAAGCTGAGGATTCTTCTTGGCCTATGAAATCTTATTGCTGAGGCCTGTTGCTATAACTCCTAAAATTACTGGACAAAGGTGTGGGCCACTCCTTTTCACTAGCCAGCTATAACTCTAAATGCCTCCATTTACCAGCAGTGTGTTTAGGAAGGAAATTTTTCATGACTTTGTCAGTGGGGGGGGGGGGGTGAAAAAAAATTCCATTTGGGTTAGGTGGACACAATCAGTCACAAAGAGGAAATCAAAACCTTTTCCCACTGAAATATGCAGTTCTGCTGTTTTTAAGCCAGAAGAAATTATACTGGGATTAGGAGAAAAACAAACAAAATTGTAAGATTTTTGTTATTAAATAAATTTCAGTCTTTGACCTTTCAGCAGAAGGTAAAATTTGAGAGTGAAAATAGTCTTTGCACTTGTCTCCTTAACCAGCAAAGTAAACACTCTCCACATTACATTACGGACTTTTCAGGCCAGAAAGTATAATCAGGGGTGGAATAAGGCTAAGAAAATGTGCATTCTCTTTCAATCATTGGTGCCTGGTGGCCTTGAAGGCAAAGATATTGTGTTTATTCACCATTGTATACTCAGGGTTGACATGGAAAGGACCATGAAAATCTCAGATGTTTTAGGTTGTTTCTTGAATATACTTAGTGGTAAATCGGTACTATGGGATCTGTGTTAAAGATTACACATATCCAAGGAAAATAATGATGAGATTTGTTAGTGCTATTTGCCATCGACATCAGAAAGATGATGACACAGTAGTAACCCTAGTGGTTTTTTTTTGTTTTTGTTTTTGTTTTTTTTTTTTTGGTTTTTTTTTTTTTTTTTTTTTTTTTTTTGGTTTTTGGGCCATACCCGGCGGTGCTCAGGGGTTACTCCTGGCTCTCTGCTCAGAAATAGCTCCTGGCAGGCACGGGAGACCATATTGGACACCGGGATTCGAACCAACCACCTTAGGTCCTGGATCGGCTGCTTGCAAGGCAAATGCCGCTGTGCTATCTCTCGGCCCCGTGTATTTCTTTTTTTAAAGCAGTTTATTTATTAATTGATTGGTTTGAGGCCACACTCAACAATGCTCAGGGGTTACTCCTGGCTCTGTGCTCAGTAATAGCTCCTGGCAAACTTGTGGACTATATGGGATGTCAGAAATCTAATTGGGTTTGTCCTGGATCAGCTGAATGCAAGGCAAATGCCCTACCACTGTTGCCCCCCAAGTGTATTTCTTTTTTCTTATCAAAATGTATCCCATTCTTTTTTAGTTTGTTTGTTTTATATAAAATCTTTATTTAAGCACCATGATGACAAACATGATTGTAGTTGGGTTTCAGTCATAAACAGAGCATCCCCCTTCATCAGTACTACATTCTCACCACCAATGCCTCCTCCCTCCTCCCCCACCCTTGCCTGTGTTCCAAGTGCATTTCTTATTACTTTTGTAAATGGGGATAAATGGCAGTCAGCAGTTCTCTGTGTAAAGAGCTAACAACAAATAAAACGCTGAGAAGACTGAAAAATCAATATGTCTTGAAGAAAGTGCAAACTACAGAGCCTCAAAGATTGGAGGGGACAGCCTGGCAAATAAGGGGTGTTCAAACTTCTCAAGATCAGAGGCTCAGCAGCAGAATATGCTGTGGGATTGCACTAGAGAAGAAAAATCTGAACTCTTAAGTGTTTAAATGACAGACACAGGAGAGTTTAAGACCCCTAAGAAAATCAAGTGCTGGGGTTGTGGCAGGCACAGCACCTATCATTGATTGATTTTTCGGGAGTTCAATCATATTTTCACGGTAAAAAAAATATGTTCCTGCTTTAGACAAAGATATATTACATTTTTTTTGTTTTATTTTTTTGGGGGGCCACACCCGGTGATGTTCAGGGGTTACTTCTGGCCCTGAGCTCAGAAATCATGCCTGGCTTGGGGACTATATGGGACACGGGGATCGAACCCAGGTCCATCCTGGGTCAGCAGCATGCAAGGCAAACGCCCTATTGCTGCACTAGCACTCGTCCCCAGAAAAAGAAATAATTTTGAAATGTTTGGGAAAATACATTTTTCTCAAAAAAGTCTTCATTCAGGGAACACTAACTAAGCACAACCTAGCTTGCTGCAATATTACTAAAACCAAACTGGCCTTAAGCAAAGAAATAATCAACTCCAGACATCTCTATCTTTATCAGTATGAAAGAAACACTCAGCTCCAGTGCACTCTTGCCATTCTGCCCCACCAGGAACAGGCCTAGAGGAGGAGATTTAAAAACACATATGAAGTTCACATGCCTGATGCATAGTCTACTACCAAATTGAAATCCTTCCCATGCCCAACACCTTATCATTTTGCTAAAGCCTATTTACAGCAATTTACCTAGTCTATCAAGTCTGACTATGTGAAAAATGATAATTTCTTTTGCTATTCTGCAATACAATATGAAGAGAAACAAAATAAGCCCCAGAACAAGACTTTGATATGGCAGCCAGTGGTACTGGAATTAATAGACTGGAAAGTTAAAACAATTGTGATTGAGATGCTAAGAGCTGTAAGTGATTAAGTAGGCAGCAAGCCAAAACATTGATGAAGTTAGCAAAGAGATAAAAGGCCTAATAAAGAACCAGCAAGAAAAGCTAGAGATAAAAGGCACTATTATTAAAAAAAAATGCTTTTTACAACCGAATGAAAAAAAATGCATTTGAAGAAATTATTAATGCACAGTACATAATAGAAAAGAGTCTCCAGGTAAAAGTATATTGCCATAGTCTTTAAAATCAAGAAATTAAAACTTAAAATGAAGAAAGCAGAAGAAAATATTCAATGATTCTGGGAAAAGTACTTAAAGTAAAATAGGTATAAAATAGTAGGACTGTTTCTTGGGAATCAGTCATTCCCAATCTCTTCTAGGAACCTCCTATCAGTGAAATCATGCAATCGTTGCCCTTTTGTGATTAGTATATTTCTTTTCCCAAACTATTTTCATCTATATTTTATTATGTTCCAGAAATTCCTTTTATTTTTAACCAGAATAACTACCATATTGTAAAAATGCCAAATTTTGTTTATCTATTTGTGTTCCAAATGGAAAATAAAAACACCTTGATCAATAAGCTGTGTTTGAATCTTCCTTTGGCTTTTATGGAAGAGCAGATGGAGTGTTATCCATTTCAGGGGCTCATTTCATGGTATGGAATTGCATGACAGTAATTCTTAAACAGGGCCTACATTTTCCCATCTCCTTTGTGTGTAATCAACTGCATGAGTAATTACTGTCAGTAAAATGCTTGAGAAAGTGCTTTGCAACATATTGTACAGGTGTGTGAGCCTCTGAACACCTGCTGAGTGCAGATACCAAGATGACTTTGAAAACAGGTGAAGGTAGAAGTTATGGAATCAAAGCAGCCTGAAGTGAGCCTGATTTACCACTTTCAAAACAGCCTCCCTAGTAGAATTTATTTTTAAATTTGTGTCTGTAAGACGTTCACGCAAACAACCACTGAAGAGGCTACTATTCTTTTTGTTTTGTTTTTGGGGGGTCACAACCCAGTGATGCTCAGGGGTTACTCCTGGCTCTGTGTTCAGAAATCGCTCCTGGCAGGCTTGGGGGACCATATGGGATGCCAGGAATAGAACCATGGTTTATCCTATGTTGGTCATGTGCAAGGCAATGCCCTACCACTGTGCTATCTCTCCAGCCCTGGGGGCTACTATTCAATCCGCTCTTATAAAATCACATCTCTTGGGCCCAGAGAGATAGCACAACTGTGCTTGCCTTGCAAGCAGCGGATCCAGGACCAAATATTGTTCGTTCGAATCCTGGTGCCCCATATGGTCCCCTGTGCCTGCCAGGAGCTATTTCTGAGCAGACAGCCAGGAGTAACCCCTGAGCACTGCCGGGTGTGACCTAAACCGCCCCCCCCAATCACATCTCTTTCAAGTTTCTCTTCCTACCTTTCTAAATTTTCTTTGCCATCATCTGTTGTCCGTTTCTCCTGCCCCCATCTCCACTATCTTAGTTGTTACTTTTGGGTCACCAGGCCATGTGAATTCAAATCCTTTAGCAGTGCCTGCAACAGTCTTCTTTTAAAATATTCTGCTATTATTTAGCTGTAGAGACAGACAACATATAGTTGAAACCAGCTACAATTTTGAAAACTAATCTAGAAGGGGTACTTAAAGACTAATAGTAATATGGGGGTCAGAGAGGAATCAAGATATTTGCCTTTCATGCCATTGACCAGATTTCCATATGTAATACCACATATGGTTCCTCGAGCACAGCTGAGCACAGAGTGAGGAGTAAGTCCTGAGTATTTCTGGATATGAACTAGACCCATCAAATAAAAGACCAATGGAAATTTTACTGCATCAGTAATCACTTCAGGATATGGAAAAGGTCATTAGAAAAATTGAATTATTGGAAGGAGGACTGAGATATTCCTGGGATCTGCATTAGGAACAGTAGATAGAGATGAATATACTTTAGAAAGTAGGCAAATTCTGTGTAAATATAAGATTCTATCCTAAGGAGTGATTGACATTGAAACCTTTATCTAGACAAATCTGTAGCAGATGGGAAATTCTGGGGAGAAATTTTGGTTTGTATTGGAGGCTAATAATTAACCCATTTAATTTCCCATGTTAACCTGAGGCTGACTTGGGATCATCAATTTTTTGCTACTTCTGAGTATTATATCTAATTCCAAATGTCCCTTCTGCCATTCATCCTCCTTACTGCTGCCTTGGGATTTTTCTGAAGTACAACTCCAATCTTACTGTCTTTTGCTCTCCTGGTCATCTTCTAATGAATCATTCTCCTCAGCCATTGAGAGCCACTTGAGAGCAGGAGAGGAAATCCACTTAAATAGTAAAGTCATGGTACCATCATCTCAAATTAGGAGTTGGTATAGGAAAATAAGAATGACTTGGAAAAGGTGAATCTTTTATGCGTGGCTGTTCTGAAATTTTTCATCTCCAATCTTTGTTCAAATTGTTCCTTTCCCCAAAAATCCAGAAGAATAACCTCTCATTTTGTAAGTCTCTTTTTAAAGCTTTATTGAAATCCTTCCTGACAAGTTCCTCAACCCCAGTATATCTTTTGTATCTCTCTCCCTTTCTAAACTCAGGCAATGGCTAAAAAGCAGAAAAGCTTGAATTGTTTTTAGATTGAATCAGGGTCCCTTGGCAGTGTGAGAATACTGTTAGGCTTTCATAAGGAAAGTAGATACTCCACTTACACTGAGGGGGGTTGGCAGCTGCCTCATGCATATAGAGATTGTTGTAATTACTTCTTTTGGATCCCAAGATTGCAACATGTGGGGGAAAGGAGCAGGCTGATCTCCTGTGCTAAACATAGGAGTTTCAATGTCTCCCTTGGGCATAACAATGCCCATTTATCTTTTTCTCTTCCTGAATCCACTTGTTCACTTGGGTACAATCATTCAGCCTTTGGTTAGGAAATGTAAGTTAAGTATCCAAGGGGGTTTAGTCTGAAGTTGAAATGAAGGTAAAATAAGATTTCTCATAGGCAGGAAATCTTTCTACCTTTCAAAATGTGACCCATCTACCTACCCAGAAAGCAGTTAATTTGAAAATTATTAAAAATATTTTTTCCATCACACTTGTATTACCTTTACTGTCATGGCTATTATTTCATTAGCAGTCTCCAAATATCAGGCTAGTAGGTTTGTATCAACCAGCTCTTGAGAGGAAAGATGAATGCTATAAATAACATTATTTTGATGGGGCTGGAGAGGTAGTACTGGGGTTTAGGCTCTTGCTTTGCACATGCCAGGTTCTAATTAGATCACTGGCACTATGTATGGTTTGTCATGTGAGACCATCAGATCTCTGAGCTCCAGGAGCAGCCCTAAGCTCTGCTGGGTGTAACCCCAAAACAAGTAAACAAAAATAAGACATTACTTTGAGATACTAGTTTTAATCCTATTATATGTTCACTATAAAATTAGTTACTGAGAATTTATAGCCAGTTAATGTAACTATGAAAAAAGTCTCTACATGCTCTTTAATCTCATTTTACCATGAGTACTGACCTTATAGTCATTCCTTCATTATTAAATAGGGAATTATGCAACTCACACAACAATTCAGTTCTGTGACCTCTATCGTGAAAGAAATGTCTACTCTTTGCCTGATAACATTTTTTTTTCTTTCTGTGAGCAGGGATTTATTTCAGAACAAGTGGTTAGACACTGCTTGGGTCTGGAGTTAAAAGACAAGACCATATAACTGGAATAAAGTTTAATACTTAATTCCGTCTGCCAAAAAAAAAAAAAAAAAACCCACACAGGCCAGCCAGGGCCATCTTCTCAAAGAGATAAACCCTGCCCACCATAATGAGGAAGATTTTATAGGGAAGGACTATAGGTAGATACCACCTATCAGATGATTTTTTAAATGATTGAGTATTGACTCGAGGTATCTTCCTACTGCTCCTTTGTCCTTACCAGATAGGCTACCTGGTATGTCTATGGAAATAAGCTTGTGAAGACCTACACTATATGGTTCTTACAAAATGGCATCTCTCCCTGCTCAGAACCTGAGAAACCTGCCACGTGGTCTTTACAAAATGGTGTCTCTCTTCGTTCAGAACTCAGGTCCCAACAACACTAAGATAGCATGATCAAATGTTTGCCTATGATAAATAGGGGCCAGAACAATAGCACAGTGGGTAGGGCATTTGCCTTGCATGCAGCTGACCCAGATCCAATCCCCAGCATCTCATAGGGTTCCCCAAGCCAGCCAGGAGTAATTTCTGAGTGCAGAGCCAGGAATAAACCCTAAGCACTACTGGGTGTGGTTCAAAAACAAAAACAAAAATAAGAATGTAATATATATACAAGTACTTGGCAGTTTGATCCAGCACAAACATATAAATAAAAGTGTGGACTAAAAAATGTCAAAGGGAGAAAATCATTATAGAAAACAGTATCTATACAAACTATTTTTTTCACATAAATGTGCTTTTTTTCTAAGCATGCGAAGATCACTATAAACAGTGATCAGCTTTTTTTCTGCTGAGCCTGCCTAGACACTCCAAGGACTATAATCTCTCCAGGACCCACACCCGGTAAGATGTCCCCACCCAACGCACGTGGGGCCAATTCCTGCCATGAGATTGGGTACCCAGAGACTTATAAAGCATGGTGGCCATGCTCTCTGCCTCTTTTCTGCTGAGCCTGCCTAGACACTCCAAGGACTATAATCTCTCCAGGACCCACACCTGAAAAGCGTGTCTGCTCCGCTTCGCTCAGTGGCCGCACTTATCTTGTAACCCCTGAATTCTATTTCTGCACATTGTAAGAAGCAATCTACAGCCTTGCCAATGGAGTAATTTTGCAGTACACCCCCATATTTACAAAAATCAAGATGGCTCCTCTAATAATCTAAAAAGTAGGAAACAAATAGGTATCCTCTCAAATAAGAAGTTTAGAGTAGAATTATGAAAAATGTTCAGGGATCTCAAAAAAGCATCAATAGACTTGACTGGAGCAAAATTAAGCATCAAGAAGATTTGTCAGGGCCGGGAAGGTGGCCCTAGAGATAAGGTGTCTGCCTTGTAAGCTCTACCAAGGAACGGACCACGGTTTGATCCCCCGGCGTCCCATATGGTCCTCCCAAGCCAGGGGCGATTTCTGAGCACATAGCCAGGAGTAACCCCTGAGCGTCAAACGGGTGTGGCCCAAAAACCAAAAAAAAAAAAAAAAAAAAGAAGATTTGTCAACTGAAATTAGAAATTTTCACACTGAACTAACAGATCAGAAAAACTGAGCTTATGCAAGTGTTGCCAGGCACAGGGTTTGGGGAGACCCCATGCTGGAGTCTTTCTCCCTAGCCTGGGGAGTGCTGGAAGGTTTGGCAGGCCCCATAGCCTACCCCCTCTTTTTCCCCTGGACTCCAGGGGTGCTGGCTCAGCTGGCCAGAAATAGGTTCAGGTGGACTCTTAGTGGTCCTCAGGCTTCCCCCCTCCTTCCGTACTCCAGGGGGTAGGTGCCTGGGGAGGAGGGCGGGCAGATATCTGGCCTCCAGTTTTCTCTTTGATTCTGGAGACCAGCTCTTGCCAGGTATGGGGTTTGGGGAGGCCCCATACTGGAGCCCTTCTGCCTAGCCTGGGGAGTGCTGGGAGGCTTGGCATGCCCCCAGCCGTCCTTGTCTTTTTCCCCTGTCTCCAGGCCTTCCCTAGGTGCCTAGCTCAGATGGCCAGAAGTGGGTTCAGGTGGACTCTTAGTGGTCCTCAGGCTTCCCCACTACCTCTCTCTACACTAATGGAAATGCGCTTTGAGAGGAGGGCAGGCCGATTTAGTACTGGTTTATGTTGGGACAGTCACTGGAATTTTTTTCTCCTTGTTTTTCTATTGATAGTATTGTATGCATATATTTTATATATCCATAATATCCATCTTGTATTGTGACCTTGATACTTTCTTACAAATCTCATTTCTAATATTTTACTGCCTCAGTCCCAACCCTTATTTCCCCCCACCTTCCCATGTAGGTGCAGCTCACGACATGAAGCTCACCACATAGAGTGATAAGTGCAGTTAGAGAAATAACTACACTGAAAACTATCATAACAATGTGAATGAATGAGAGAAAAAGAAAGCCTGTCTCGAGTACAGGTGTGGGTGGGGTGGGGGAGTAAATAGATCTGGGAAATTGGTGGTGGGAATCCTGCACTGGTGAAGGGGGGTGTTCTTTACATGACTGTAATCATACAACTACAATTATATTTGTAATCATGGTGTTTAAATAAAGATAATTTATTAAAAAAAGAAAAACAAACAAACAAAAAACCATTATATAACTAAACACAACTATGAATAACTTTGTAAAATACTAAATCAAATTAATAAAAAAAACTATTTTAAAGAGAAATTAAAAACAGTGATCAACTGTTTGTTTAGATCTTAATGTAATCTCAAGAGTAAATGTTTTCTTCTATATGCTTGTATTATTATTTCAAAATGTATGTCATATCCATGTGTTATTTTAAAATCCACTACCCTAAAGTAGTAGATTGTTATCAAATATTAGAAAATAGGCATAAAACAGGAGGAGTGGATTCTAAGATAGCTCTTTTTTCCAGATAGTTTATCTTTCTTTATTCAAATACTTTGAGACCTTCTAACTAGAGTAGAGGGTTCATTATCTATGTAGTTTAACACTCTCTAGGGGGTATCAAAAGGTAAATCTCTTGCCAGTAAAATGCCATGTAAACAACTTCTTTAGTGATTTTAACCTTCCTAACAAATATTTCTCTTAACTACAACACAAGAAAGTGACAGGATGTCCAAGTAAAATATGCAACAATGGCAAGAAACATGTTTTTGAAACTAGCCCTCTAAATCCTGATGAACACAAAATTTATGTTCTCTTTTGCCCTCTATTCTTCTGACACACTTATTTTAAATTTTTTTGTATGTCCTTCACTTTTCTCTGGAGCATTTTTAAGAGTTATTTGGTAGGAGCTTAGAGTGATAGCACAGCAGTAAGGTGGTTGCCTTGCACACAGCAGACTCAGGACTGATGTGGTTTGGATCCCCAGGATCCCAAATGGTCCCCCAAACAAGGAGTGATTGCTGAGCGCAGAGCCAGGAATAACCTCTGAGTACCTCTGGGTGTGGTCCCACTCCAGAAAAAAAGAGTTATTCGGTAAAAGAAAACAAACTAAATAATCATCAAGGGACCAAAGTGGTAGTGCAATAGATGAGGTTCTTGCCTTGCACACATTTGACCTGGGTTTAATTTCTGGCACTATATCTGGTGTCCGGACCATTGTCAGGATGAGCTCAGCCAGGTATGTGGCCCCCAAGAGAAAACAAAAACCAAGTGATCATCTAATGGAAGGAAGGAAAGAAAAAAGAAAGGGAAGGAGGGAGAGAAGGAGAGAAAAAGAGGGGAAGGAAGGAAGGGAGGAAGAGAAGGAGGGAGATAGGGAGACAAAAGCAATAATTGTAGTAGCAATGCAAAGTTTAGCTACGTAAGTCAGTATAAACATGATATAGAAAACTCTCATTCACCGCTGGTGAATGGTGCCATCTAAATCCAGTCTTTATGAAAAACAACGTGGAGATTCCTCAAAAAAAGCTGGAAATTGAGCTCCCATATGATTCAGCTATCCCACTCCTAGGGATAGACCCTAGGAATATAAAAGCACAACACAAAAATGCCTTCTGCACACCTATATTCATTGCAGCGCTATTTACAATAGCCAGAATCTGGAAACAACCCAGACGCCCAACAACAGATGAGTGACTAAAGAAAATGTGGTCCATATACACTGTGAATACTATGCAGACGCCAGGAGAGATGAAGTCATGAGATACATTCCTATACATTGATGGAGTTGGAAGGTATTTTTCTGAGTGAAATAAATCAGAGGAAGAGAAATAGACAGATAATAGTCTCACTCATCTCTGGGATTTAAGAAAATGAAAAGACAATATTGTAATAATACTCAGAGACAATAGAGATGAGGGCTGGAAGGACCGGACTACCATATGAAGCTTACCACAAAGACTGGAGAGAGCAGTTAGATAAATAACTATATCAACAACTATCGTGACAGTGGTAGTGAGCTAGAGAAATAGAATGCCTGTCTCGAAGACAGGCAGAGAGAGATAAGGAGGGATATGGGAAGCACTGGTTTTGGGAAGGTTGCACTGATGAAGGAGGGTGTTCTTTTTTATAATTGAAACCTAACTACAAAGATGTTTGTAATAATAGTGTGTTGTTACCCCTCCCCAAAGCCAAATGCTAATCTTACCTGTATGGTGAGACCCTCTCACCACTGGGAGGGGTCTGTGGTTTGTAATTAAGAGTGGCCTGGGAGGAGGATGCTTAGTTTAAAGGCGATGTGAGGAATAGGCCCATGGCAGTTAGGGCCTTGTAATAAAGCTGGATTTCTCCTAAAACTTCATTTGACTGCTATGGATTATTTCCTAACCCACAGATCAGCGGGCTAGGCCAGGCCCAGAAAAGCCCCCACCATCCATCTATCCATCACTAGGACTTTATAATTAATAATTAATCCAACAGTGTTTAAATAAAAGTATTATTAACGAATTTAGGATTTAAAACCCCACCAAGGATTTACCTTTAGAAGGTTGTGCCTGGGTTTGGGATCAATAAATTAGCCCTGTATCCAGTGACTGACTAACGTAAGCTCAGCCTTCACATAAGTCATAAAAAAAAATAAATAAAAAATAAAAATAAAAAAAATTGGTGCAAGTAGTAAGCCCTGCCAGTACTAGCCTAGGATGGACTGAGGTTTGATCCCCAAGGGTTCCATATGATCCCCCAAGCCAGGAGCAATTTCTGAGTACATAGCCAGGAATAACCCCTGAGGTCAATGAGTGTGGCCCAAAAACCAAAGAAAAAGAAAAATTACAAATTTGACAGTCTTTTTTGATATCAAATATTACGGTACATATACTTTGAATGGAAAAGGTTTGAATTTCTTTTCAGATTCAGTAAGATCTTTAATTACTTTTCAGATTTGATTTTGTTGTGCTGGGGGGGCACTTTCAAGCAGTGATCAGAAATACTAGTGATTTTCAGTTGATTAGACCATATGATTTAAAGAGAGGCTCCAAGGGTAGAGTGCTGCTTGGGTCTAGTGCTTCCAAGAACTACATCAGCAGTACTCAGAGGCCTTTAGGGATATATCCGCTTGTGAAACCAAGTGAAACCAGAGATTAAGGGATCCCATTTATGTAAGGCATGTTCCTTAATCCCTCCCTGTACTATTTCCCTGCCTTTCAGTGACTTCTTATATATGCATAGAGTTCCTATTCCTAATGGTCAAACCATGTTTAATAATTCCTCTTATAATATGGCAGAGATAAGCACTTTGCCAGACATGTGGAGTTGCATTAATCAGTTTTTAATATAGAAAACATATGTACTTTTCAAACAGCAGTAGTATATTTATTCTAAATATATAAAACTTAGATAGAAACAATAATATGAAAGTTTTCTGTGCACATATTTTGCTCCCTCCCATCTATGGCTTAAGCTATTGCTTTGAATTGTTGTGCTCATTCTACTGCCAATTTTTCTTTATTATTTTTAAATATATGCATTTCAGGCCTTGTTTTATCAAGTGTCTACCTTCTCTAATGACTTTCTACATCAGGAGAATATTTAATGTCCTTATATATTCATTATTCACATGATCAATTACTTCCTTTTTTGTTATTCTGATAGAATGAATAGGATATCACAATTTGTGGGTAAAAAATAATAATCAGGGCTAAAGAGATAGTAAAGCAATAGGGCATTTGCTTTGCAAGTGGCCAACTCAGGACCAATGGTGGTTTGAATCCCAGCATCCCATATGATACCCTGAGCATGCCAGGGATGATTTCTGAGTACAGAGCCAGGATTAACCCCTGAGCATTGTCGGGTGTGACCCAAAAAACCAAATAATAATAATTATTATTATTATTATTATTATTATCAGGATTGAGGAAAACAATACGAAGGGTAAAGTGATTTTTCTTGTATGAAGTCAACCCAGATTTGATCCAGTGCACTGCATATGATCCCTTGAGGAAGGAAGAAGAGAAATAATTAGAGCTAGGGAGATGGATCAGAGAGCTGGATCATATGCTTGCATAAGTGAGGCCAAGTTTTGACCCCTGGCATTACATGGTCCTCTGAGCATCTCTGAGTACCACTGGTAGCAATCCTCACTATGCTGGTAATAGCCCCTGGGTACAGCAATAGATGGCTCTCAAACAAAAACCATAAATCAAGAATATTTATGTTGAGCTCTTTATATTGGCCCTTTCTTCCTTCCTGATGAATGCTTCCAATGCTATAATTTTTTTCTCTTATAGCAACTTTTACTGTGTCCACATATTCTGATACTCATGTTCTCATTCTCATTTGTTTCTAGGAATCTTTTAATTTCCTCTCTGACCCCTCTGTTTAGTAGTGAGCTGTTTAATTTTCAGGTGTTAAAGTTATTTCTTCATTTCTGTTTGTAATTCAGTACATCATGATCTGAGAGGGTAGTTCATACAATTTCTATCCTCTTGATTTTATGGAGGTGTGTTTTGTTACCCAGCATGTGGTCTATCTTGGAGAATGATCCATTCACACTGGAGAATACTTTGTAATTGGCTTTTGAGGGATGAAAAGTATTATATATATAATTACATATATACATATGCTAACACCATCTCTTCCATTTCTTCCTTCAAAGCCAGTGTATCCTTGCTGAGTTTTAGCTTGTTGATGTATTAGTTTTAGCTTGGTTGAGAGTGGTGTTGAAGTCTTCCACTACTATTGTGTTGCTATTGATTCTTTTTTCAAGTCTATTAGTTGTTTTAAGTATTTTTCAGGTTGATTATTAGAGATGACATTCTCTGACTCTTATAACCTTTTTGAACCTGAAGTCTATGTTGTCTGATATTAATATGGCCATTCCATGACTAAGAGAGTTGCTTGCTTGAAGGATTGTCTTCCAACCTTTGACTTTGAGTCTGTTTGCTCTGACTATTCAAATGTGTTTCTTGCAAGCAACAAAATGTATTCAGTTTTCTGATTCATTTTGCTACTCTGTGTCTCTTAATTGGTGCAGTTAATACATGAGAGATATTACTGTCATGGGATTTTGTACTATCTTTTCGTACAAGTTTGGTGTGTTTGTGGGATTTATCTTGCCTTAAAGTACCTCTTTCAGCCCTTCTTTTAAAGTTTGTCTTGAGTCTGTGACGTTTGTGAGCTGTTATTTATCCTTGAATCTGTGTAGTGTTCCTTCAAACCTGAATGAGAGTCTGACTGGGCGAAGTATTCTTGGTGAAGCATTCATTTATGAGTTTTTTCACTGTATCTATCTCACCACTTCCTTCAAAACTGAAAGATTGCTTGTGATAAATCTGCTGTAAATCTTTTGTTTTGTTTTGAGGCCACACCCCGTGACACTCAGGGGTTACTCTTGGTTCTGTGCTCAGAAATCGCTTCTGGTTTGGGACGCCAAGAAGGGACACTGGGGAATTGAACTGCGGTCCGACCTGGGTCAGCCGCATGCAAGGCAAACATCCTACTGCTGCACCATCGCTCCAGCCTCTCTGCTATAAATCTTAAGGATTATCCTTTGTATGTATCTTTCGACTTACTGGCTATCCTTTTCCTAGTTGATTTCTTTGAGTTCCTTGGACATCCTTTACATTTCTTCTTTAAAGTTATTAGCAGTGAGGCTATATAGATGAACTGTTACTAGTTAAGTCTTCAGAAATACCACCTTTTAAGTATAGTGTGATTCTGTTTTGTTTCCCATTGTGATCTTTGCAGTATAGTGTTTTTATGTGTAGCATTGTGGCTCATTGACTAGAATAAATGTACAGCCATGTACTCTTCTTGGGGCACATTGACCTGAATAAAAATGGCTCTTTTGAGTCACAAGTAGAACTTGTGACTGTCATTCTGTCTCTCTGCTTCAGTTTCTTGGGACTATGTAGCCTGAACATATTGAAATGAAGGTATAAATATTATCACTGCTAAGCCAAAGAATATTTAAAACTCACTCCCTTTATCAACTCTTTATTTTTTCTTTTTTAAAATTTTTATAGTTTCCATGTGATATATAGTTACTCTATCTTATTTATCAAAATTATTTTTCAGAAACTAGTTCTTCCAGCTTCTCTCCCTCTGGGCTTCTTTCTTTTCTGTAAGAGCCATTTTGGGACTTCTTTACTTTTTTTTTTTTTTTTTGGTTGTTTTTTTTTTTTTTTTTTGGTTTTGGGCCACACCCATTTGACGCTCAGGGGTTACTCCTGGCTATGTGCTCAGAAATCGCTCCTGGCTTGGGGGGGACCATATGGGACACCGGGGAATCGAACCGTGGTCCTTTCCTTGGCTAGCGCTTGTAAGGCAGACACCTTACCTCTAGCACCACCTTCCCGGCCCTGGGACTTCTTTTCTTTTGCTGCTATTCAACTAAACACCAAATTTCTTCTTCTTCTTCTTCTTCTTCTTCTTCTTCTTCTTCTTCTTCTTCTTCTTCTTCTTCTTCTTCTTCTTCTTCTTCTTCTTCTTCTTCTTCTTCTTCTTCTTCTTCTTCGTCTTCTTCTTCTTCTTCGTCTTCTTCTTCCTCCTCCTCCTCCTCTTCCTCCTCTTCCTTCTTCTTCTTCATCTTCTTCTTCTTCTTCATCTTCTTCTTCTTCTTCTTCTTCTCCTCTGTAGCTTCCTATAGCAGAATGTATAGGCACTGCATAATTTGAGATTTTGTGTGTATAAAAATGTTCAATTGCAGAGTCAATGCAGCTCAGTGATAAAGCACATGATTTGCTCTATGTACATTATCCTATGATCATTCCCCTGCACTATATTTTTTACATTTGACCCTCAAATATGAATAAGCCAGTGAATTGGAAGGCAAATAGTGTAGGCAAAAGCAGAGAGACCAAACATGGCACATTTGTGATACTGTGAAAGAAGAAGATCACAAAATACTTAAACCATCTGAGTAATAAATTAATTTGCAGCATTATTTCTACAAGAAGATGATTTTGAGTGAGAACCAAAAAAATAATGCCACTTTAATATGAACTCAATCATTTACAAAAGCCAGGAAGTGTCTAAAAGAGCATAAGAGAGTTTTACCTAGGCATAAAAAGTTAGTACAGTCAATTCCATTAATGATTTTATATTCTAAACTGAAACTTTAACAGCAGCAAGATGTGAGAAGGATGATTTAAACAAATGTTTGTCTATTGCCCTCCCTCAATTTCTCACACTACTACATGAGATTATTGTAGCTGTTAGTCATTTTGTCATCCTAAAACTTGAATTTTTACCCAAATTACTAAGCAATGCTTTATGGACCAGAATGTAGGTCAACAGTGGTGCAGTAACTCAGTTAGAACTCCTGAACCAGGTGGGGGGAGGAGGAAGAAGCAATTCTTTTTTTTTTTTTTTTTAATCAAGTGTCAGTTCTCTACCTCTACTTACTGAATGAAAAGTTAAATGCTTGAATCCTGTGGGGGAAAAAGATAATGTTTGGGGCCAGAGTGATAGCACAGTGGGAGGGTATTTGCCTTGCATGCAACCAACTCAGGACAAAACTGAGTTCAATCCCCAGCATCCCATATGGTCCTGAGCCTGTCAGGAGCAATTTCTGTGCACAGAGCCAGGAATAACCCCTGAGTGCTGCCGGGTGTGCCCCCACCAAAAAAGAGATAAAGTATGGGGAAAAGAAATAGATAGTTCTAGAAACCCACTTTCCCCTCAGGCCTTTAGAAAGACCAATTACCAAAAACCAATTACCAAAATGTGGCTCAGTAATAGAGCAATATGAGACTCTGGGTTCAATTCTAGGCAGCCCACATCCAAAAAAGAAAAGGAAGCAGCTAGAAGTGATATAAAGACATGAGTAGACAGTTGGGCATTTTGGCAGTGATGAAGTGGCAAAAAAATCATTGACATTATCACATATAGCTATGTTACCTAAATTACAATATAATTTTTTAATTTTTAAAGACTTTACAGGGAAAAATAGTACACTGAACTCAGAATGTCCAATTACCCTTCTATCTTGAAAGAAAATGTTATGCCTTATATCCAATCACATACCAATGTCCATAACTCTAATTAAACATCACAATACGCATATGCTGCATTACAGAATGGATTATATATAGCAATATAATATATATATATATCTCCCCAAACCCCCATTATTACCAAATGACATATAACATACTTGAGTATCTACATGATATTTGTTAAATTACTAAGTAAAAAAAATGTAGGTACTAAAATCACATTTTTTTTTTGCCTTTTTAAAGATGTAAGTAAGCAAATACCAAATTTCAAGATTGAAAATGATGAGGCTGAGAGATAAGGAGAATAAGTTACCAAGACCATTTCCATGTTCAGACAGTCTCAAAGTGGACATGAATACTTTTAAAAGGAAATCTTTAGATGTCCACTTGCACAACTACTAATTATGAGCATAAAATTCTTGGACTTTTGAGAAATAAATATTTACTTGATAGGTAATATTTCCGACTATTATTTGCAAGAGATAATAAAAAGCTGACTAATAGCATCTTTAGCAAGGACACTCACTGAAAACTTCCTCATCCTGGAAGATAGTGATTAACAGGGTAAGTTTAACCAATGAGGTGCCAGTTTTCCTTTTTAATACAAATTTCTTATTTAACTAACATTGGTTTGCAGGTTTCTGTTTTAAGGGTATATATGTCACATCTCTTCAAGTACATATGACCATACCACGAACTTACTAATATCCACCACAGTCCTTAGAACTCCTTCATCTTCATGACCCTATTGATAAAATATTTCTGTTTCTGTTTTTATGGAGGTTTTTATTTGGAGGGAGTTATTTTTGGTTTTGTTTGCCCTACCCACTGTACTCTCTCTATTTTTAAATTTTTCTAAATTTGTCATTTTTGTACATTTTTAAATTTTTATTTATTTTATTATTTAACCTATTTATTTAATTTAAAATTTTGCCTATTTTTAAATTTTGGTAGAAATTGATTGAATATAAATGTGGTTTTGCATGGAATTACAATGTTCCTTCTTCCTGCCCATGAACACAGAATATCTTCCTATCACCTATTACTTTTAGCAGTATATTCTTTTTTTAAATAATATCTTTATTTATACACCGTGATTACAAACATAATTGTAATTGGGTTTCAGTCATAAAAAGAACACCCCCCCTTCACCAGTGCAACATTCCCATTATCAATGCTCCAATCCCCCCACACCTGTTGGAGACAGGCTTTCTACTTCCCTCAATCACTTACACTGTTATGATATTTCTCGGTGTAGTTATTTCTCTAACTGCATTCACAACTCTTTGTGATGAGCTTCATATCATGAGCTGGTCCTTCTGGCACTCATCATTATTTCAATAATGTCTTTTTTTTCTTAAAACCCATAGATGAGTGAGACGTGTGTGTGTGTGTGTGTGTGTGTGTGTGTGTGTGTCTGATTTATTTCACTCAGCATAGTAGATTTCATGTACATCTATGTATAGGAAACTTTCATGAAGTCATGAAGAGATGAAGTATCTTGTTTTCAATGTGCCTGCCTTACTTCTTTCCTAAGTTGATACCTAGATACTTACAGTACTTCTTTTGGTGTGATTACAAATGGAATTTTTTCTGTATATTTAATTTTCATGGAATATAAAATTGCCACTGATTTTTGTATGTTGATTGTGTAGACTGCAACTTAATAATATGGATTCTAATAGTTTTAAGTTTTCAGGATTTATGATGCATTACATAAAATATAACCATATTATCTTTCCCAGCTTGGATTTTATTTTTGAAAAGGCTCTCTAGGACTTCCAATATTATATGTGATCACATTGGTGAGAATAAACATCCTTGTATTATGCCTGATTTTAAAGAAAAAGATTTTAGTTTTTATTATTAGGTATAATGGAGGAAATATAAGTCGTCAATAGGGTTAGACTCCCCAGCATTTCCTATGGTCGTCTGAGCTTGCCAGGAGTGATCGCTGAGCCTGAGCACAAAGTAGGAGTAAGCCCAGAGCATGACCAGATGTATCCCAACAACAACAATAGCAACGAAAGCCACAAAAAACAACAGAGGAAAGAGCTTAACACATCTATGAAGAAGCCATACAGAGGGCCAACAAGCGCATGAGTAGAAGGCTCATCATCACTGATTATGTGGACCATGCTAATCAAAATGAAAATGATATATCACTTCACATTAGTGATAATGGCTTATATCAAAATACCAGAACAATAAATTTTGGTGGATGTGGAGAAAAAGAAACCCTCATTTACTGTTGATGAGAAAACCTGTCTAAGCCTCTATTGAATATACTAAGATTTGACAAATTTTTTAAAACATCCTAAGTATATATCCCAAAAATCACAAAAATTTGAAAAGATATGTGAACACTTATGTTCTTTGTAGCATTATTCACAATAACTGATATCTGGAAATAATCCCATTTCCAGCAACAGAAGAATGAATAAGAAAGTTTTATAGAAAATAATGGACTATTACTCAGATGTAAGGAAAGATGGGATCTTCCTTTTTGTGGCAGCATGGATGGAGCAGATGGATCAAGCTAAGTGAAATACAGTAAGTCAAGGGGAGAAATACCATCTCACATGTGGATTAGAGAGAAATTCTCTTACAAAAAGACAAAGTATGGGAATAGACAATACCAAGTCAAACAAACTTACAGACTCTGATAACAAAACTAAGGTTACCTAAGTGGCGTAAAGTAGAAAAGAAAGAACTTAGAAACCATGGTAGAGAGTTATTGAGTCTTGAGCTGGGTATAAAGTGAAATTATTAACCTCTAAACAACCTTTTTCACTCTTGTCAACTTATTTTGCCACAACAAATTAACCATGCAAAACAAAAATACAAAAATTATGATGAATGACCTTTCCTATTTTGAGATATATTTCTTCTTATTTGTTAAGAGATTTTTTTTATCACAAATTGATTTTGAATCTTGTCAAACATATTCTGGTCTTTATTAATAAACTTATACTTTTTAAAATTTTTTTATTTAAGCACCATGATTACATGCATGATTGTAATTGGGTTTCAATCACAAAAAGAACAACCCCCCCTTCACCAGTATAACCTTCCTGCCACCAATGCCCCCCATCTCCCTCCTTCCCCATCCACTGCCTCTATTCCGGACAGGCATTCTATTATTCACCCAATACCCATCATATAAGGGGCTAATATCAAAAATACACAAGGTACTGACAGAATTTAGCAAGAAAAATATCTAGGGGCTGGAGAGATAGCATGGAGATAAGGTATTTACCTTTCATGCAGAAGGTTATTGGTTTGAATCCCGGCATCCCATATGGCCCCCCAAGCCTGCCAGGAGCGATTTCTGAGCACGGAGCCAAGAGTAATCCCTGAGGGCTGCTGGATGTGACCCAAAAACCAAAAAAATATATCTATATAGATATATTTATATATAACCTCATCAGAAAATGGGAAGAAGAAATGAATAGATAATTCCACAAAAAAATACAAATGAAAAAATGCTCAACATAACTAGTCATCAGGAAGATGCAAATCAAAACAACAATGAGGTACCATCTCATGCCACAGAGACTGGTACACATTACAAAGAACAAGAACAATCATTGCTGGCAGAGACATGGAGAGAAAAGAATTCCCATTCACTGCTGGTGAGAATGCCATCTTGTCCAGCCTTTATGGAAAACAAAAAAAATATTCCTCAAAAAACTGGAAATTGAACTCCCATATGATCCAGCTATACCTAGGAACACACACACACATACACACACACACAACTACAAAAACGCCTTCCTCACACCTATATTCATTGCAGTGCTATTTATAATAGCAGACTCTGTAAACAACCAAGATGCCCTTCAACAGATGAATGACTAAAGAAACTATGGTACATATACACAATGGAATATTATGCAGCCATCAGGAGAGATGAAGTCATGCAATTTTTTAAACTTATACGTTTTAGTTTTTTTTTAATTGTGTGACATACTGCATTGATTATCAATGTGTTGAACCACTGTGTATCCTATGTTCAGGATTTTTGCCTATGTTCAGTCGGTCTACAATTTAGTTTTAGTGATATTTGGTGTCAGGGTAATTCTGGCCTCACAAAGAGTATTTGCAACAATTCCTCCTTCTTCATTTTATGGGAGAGAGCATAGCAGATAAATAATCAAATCTGGTCAAACTCGGTAGTGAAACTAACTGGTACTGAGTCTTGATTTGGGATGGCGACCTTTTTTCTTTTTAATACATATAATTTTTATTTTAATCATAGTGGCTTACATATTATTGACAATAATATTTTAGATACTTATTAACATAAAATCAGGGGCAATACCATCACTGAATTGCCTCCCTCCATCTCCATTCTCGTCCTACCTCCCATATCCTCCTCTCTCACCCCCGGGGCTGCCAGAATAAGTGGTCCCCTCTGTGCCTAGCTTACTACTTAGTGGTCCTACCCCTGTTTGGTCTTGATACCTGCCTTATTTCCCGCTTTAATTGGGAGGCAGGATTAGATAGTTTAAGTTATGTGGTTTTGTTTGAAGAAGAAAAAAGTAATAACCTGGGGGAAAAAATCAAGTATGCCAAAAATGGGCAGAGTCCTGGAAGCTCTCATCCTAGGTTGGAGAGACAAAGGGGAAAAAGAAGGTGAAACAACACAACAGTACAAAAAGAGGTGTCAAATAAAATATCCAGTGAGCTCGCCAACAATAAAGATAAGCACCACATAAAAGTCATGGTCTTGAGATAAAAAAAAACATGGCAGAGCACATAAAGGAAGAAAAGAAAAGAAAAAAATAAATATAAATGGAGACAACAACTTCAATATCCACACCAAAACAAAGAAATTGACAAAGACTAGATAAATAAGAAAAATTGTTTTGTGCTTTTTGCCTTTTTCCCCCCTTTTTTTTTCTTCCCTCTTGCACAGGCACAGTAAATATTGGGGTCATTCGAAAAGGAATTCCCTTGGCCTAAGAGATACAGGGTTTCTCCACCCTTGAAATATAGTGTCATGGGATTAACTATAGACTCCTTTCAGGTTCATTTACTCTCCCCTTGGTGCTTTTGTGGTGTATGGAAGACTTCTGCTTCGTCCTGGGTGATAAAAATCAGACCTCTGTATAGAGGTCATGTGGGATGGTGACCTTTTATTACAGAGAAAAAAAGAGTGCATGAGTTAAGGTACTTGCCTGACGTTTTTCTCTCTTTTCTTTGTTTGCCTACCTAATGGTTTTCAATAACATATTTATCTTTTTAAAAAATCAGCTGTTTCATTAATTTCTGTACTGAGTTTTTTATTTCTAGTTCATTTATCTCCACTCTTTTTATTTACTTTATTTTATTGACTTTATCTTTCTTTATATTTCCATAAACATTTAAAATGTATTTATCTTAAGCATCTTGCCTTACAAATATTAAAAATACCACATACATACAGTTCTTAGTATGTAAGTCTAAAATAAAGACAGACTTATGTGGTAAGCAGTTTTTCATTCTTCCTTGGGAGAAAAAAAATGGAAATTCTGTCAATACTCTATTCTTTTCAGATTTTTCCTGATTATTAAATAACACAAATTTTTAAGGTACATGAAAATGTAGAGGAGCAAGAATAAAATTATTCATCAACACTGTGACATATTTATTAGAATTATTTTTCTGAATTTCTTGCATAGCTGAGATATAGTATATAATTTTAAAGTCATGACATTTCCCACTGTGTGAATAAATGTTCCACCTATTTCTAATTATGCTACTGTAATACACCGTTAGAAGAATAAATATGCTGTGAATACTTTTAAAAAATTTATATATGCAGACAAATTGCTTTCCAGAAATTTTGTACCAATTTACCCATCATAGTTAATGAGTGCCCATTTATTTCATTTTAATTAATGCAAGCTTTCTGAAAATTATTCTATGCTAATCTGAAAAACTAGAAGGTACTATCCTTTTGTTTTAATTTGCATTTATTTGACTACTAATGAGGTTTCTGTTCACTAGGTAGTCAGTTTGTATGGGAATGAAAGCTGGATTCATGTTATTTGTTCATTTACCTCTTAAAATCTTACTAATATTTTCTATTATTGACATGAGTTTTTAAAATGTTGAGATTATAAGCTTGTCTATATTTCTTGAAAATACTATACTTACTTTATCCTAAATTTCTTTTTTTTTAATTTTCAATTTAATTTATTTTCAATTTAAGCATATTATCAATAGGGATTAATCCCTCACTAAAAGCTCTTTGGTGTTTTCATCAACCTCATGTTTTCTAAAACATTTTTCCAGACATCTATTGAGTTATCATTTTAATAATGCAGTAAAGTCTAAGGTTCTGAAGATCAAAGTTTACTGAGTCCAATATTACTATTAAGATTAGACATATTCCCAAAGACTTTTAAAATGATGTTGCTTTCCTTTAACTCTAGATGGATTGGTGCCAGTGGGTAAATAAGTATTTTAATATTTTACTATTGGGAACATAATATCATGCATTATGCAATATTCAGTATTTTAATTATTTTATTTTCTTGTCAACTTTTTCATTTAAAGTCATGCAAAGAAATACAATTCACTGATTTATATTTAGATCTTTAAATTACACAGTTCATTTATCAAGTTCATTTCAAGAATGTCCATATTCCATAGAAGAAATGCAGCTTAAATACAAGTTTGATTACAATCATTAAAAAAGTTATAAAATCCAAGATATAGTCAACTGTCAAAAAGGCAATGTAATATCGCTAATCTGACTAAAAGGCCACACTCATACTGCTACTTTCACATTGTCAACACTTGGCATAGAAATTTTCATTATTTTTTATTATTTGAGTTACTTGGTAAGAAAATAATGCAGAAAGCACTCTTAGGCTTCACAGTAGAACATTAGAAGCTTATCCAGCAAAGCAATTTGTTTCCAGATGATCAAATATGAATGGTCCATTCATTCCACAATATCTACTACTTGTTATACATCATTTTACAGCACTCATGTATTGATGATTTTTCAGCGAACATTAAGCATCACCAATTGCAGTCATAATATTTTTTAATTTCCATTATTTTTCCCAATTCAAAGGACAAACTAATATGTCCCAAATTATCAGTACTCGAGGTTTTATGAAATGTATCTTTTAAAAACCTTATAAAGTGATTTCTGTGATAGAAATCTTAATCGCAGTAGCAAAGTGCTTAAAGAGTCAATTAAATATAAAGCAATGGAAGTTAAATCATCCTCATTTTAAGATTGGTCTAATAATACTCTGACTATATTAAAGAGTATTGATTGTCTTTCCCCATCTGACTTTTTACTTGGGGCTCAACACTGTCTCAAGTTCCTCTTCTGGAACTGAAACTGACTTCTCTGAAGCTCGTTCTCCAGCATGAGTATTTTTCGTTGTAGCTGAGGTGTTTCTTGTAGATCTCCTTTGAATGCTAAGATCTTTTCTCCTTTTGGGACTTCTCTCCTCCTCATGAGCTGTGGGTGCTACATCATCAGCATTTATGTTTCTTGGTCTACCACGTTTCCTAGGTGTGTCAGACATGGGGACTTTTGCCTGTTGTGCTGTCAGGGATGACAGCAAAATATCTTCGGTATTCCCAGTATCAGAAAGTCGTGGCATTTTAGGAGGACTTCCTTCAGACTCAACCATATTACTATTACCATCTTGCCCTTTTTCTGTTACATCAGCAATTAGTTCAGTAGAAGAGCTCAGTTTTCAAGGGTGTAAACATACTTTTGAAGTCTTTGGGTGATACTGCATCCTGATATTCCGTGGAAGTCTGGTCCATTATGGTTGAAGCACTGCTGTTTCCTTTGCTCACATCTGATTTCTCCAAGTAATGTGAGGATGTATCCTGTAGCCTTACATGCAATTCTTGATTTTCATTTTCTTAATGGTCTAAGGAAAAAGATACCTTCTTTTGGGTCTTCAGTGAGTCAGGTTTTTTTAGAATTGAACGTGGTGGTGTAGTAACATATATATTAGTTTTGTTGTCATAGGCAACTCCAATTGTACATGGTGCAGTTATGCCCTCTTCCCTCAATGAAATTGTAGTTTCCTTCAGTTGTAAAGGAACAAGAGAAGGTCCAGGAGACAAAGAGGGTGATGCTAAAGTTGACGGACGACAAGACTTTAAAATGGATTGAGGACTAGATTTGGCAAATGCAGAAGCATTAACTGTTGTGGCCAAAATTTTAGCTTTCTTAGCCACAAGAGGAGTTTCAAGGCAATGTAATTCCTTAGCCTTGGTAATTTGGTCCCAAGATCTTTTGACACATGAATTTACTGGCATTAAATAAGATGAAAGGTCCAAAGGAGATTTGGTGGGGCTCTGCAGAAAAACCCTCATACATTGAGAAGGCTGACGTACAGGATAATCAGCCATATTCAGCTGTTTAGATAATTTTTGTGAAGCTTGTGAAATTGGGGTTCCAACAGAAGCATCAGATATTGGGAGAGAAGATACTACAGGAGAAGTTTCTTTTATTCTAGGACTGGTGTAAAGAGAAATGCCAATGTTAGGTTTACTGTTTGTGCCAACTGTCTCCAAGTCAGACAAAACTTTATTTATGAAAACAGATCTTGACCACACAGTTCTCTTTAAAGTTGGCTCTGGGAATGCTGATAACACTTTGGGTGTAGCAGCTTCTTGAACAATGGTTGTTGAACTACTATATGGCTTAGCTCTTTCAACTGTTACTTTTTGCTCAACTCTAGGAACCCCTTTCCCACATTGGGCTAATATGAAATTTCGAACCCGAGGTCTCACTTCCATAAGAGGATCGTGATCATTCATGCTATTCATCTGCAGAGTTTGGTTCAGCTTCAAGGCAGGGATGTAATTGGCATGATGTAAGTGGTGAGGTAAAAGGAAGTTATGGTTCTGAACATTGTTACTGGTTTGCACAATTCTTTTCAAACAGTCCTCTTCAGTGTCTGTCAGAGGTAGCTTTAGAAAATCCTCCAGAAGGCCCATTTTCTGGCACATGTCGTAAGTGTGCTTTAATAAGTCTTTTCTGTTTAAACTACTAGAATGTTGCCGCAGCAAACTTAAGGCCTCAACCACACACCTATTATAGATCAAAATGGTGAGGTGAAGGCAAACATCACCATCTGTGGACATCGTTGGCTTCATGGTATGGATATATGTGAGGGCGATTCTGTGCTCACCATGACTTATGAAAGCTTGAAGAATTATTGTATGTTGCCATGGCAAAGGTTCGACTGTGGCTGGGTCAAGCAGAAGTTCCAAAGCCCTCTCATAATTTTTATGGTCTATATACCACAATCCTTTAATCAGTTTCAGTTGGCTATAAGAAATGGCAAAAAGCTTAAGAAATGATTCAATGACAGAATCCTCTTTGTTTGGAAAACAAGACAGAATATCTAGCAGCAAATAGATGGTAACTGCATGTTTGTTTGCTTCTGGAATATTATCAAGTAAGTATATGTCAAGCACTGCATGCAGATTTGGAGGAGGATATTTTCCAGTGCTTCCTTCATCGTTTTTCCACAAATTCTCAATCCTATTTCCTAGGTGAGAAACCAGTCCATCAATGATCAGGTAATCAGGATTCATTTCCCCCCTTGAAAAACTCTCACACTTCTGTCGACAACTGGTACTCCTGAATTACAGGGTAGTTATAGCATAAACTTCTTAAATGCATAGCATCATGGAAGCCCTCTGGTAGAAGCTCAAAACGACAGAACCACAGAACCACTTGTATGTACTGACATGTGATTTGAGTCAGCATACGTTTATTGTTCAGGCTCAATATGCCTTTCTCAGTCATGCTTTTGGCCTCTGCTAACAAACAATTAAGAACTGCATGAAGGTGGCACAGAAGCAAATAACAACAATGGATAGACTGTATAGTCAGTGGATCAATGATATGGCATGAGCCATCAAATAACGGCGCACACAGTCTGTCCAATTCTTCATTGGTGACATTCACTTTATTCCATGTCCATTCTAGAACAAAGCACAACTTAGTGGCCGAATGTGGGTGTTCTGATGCCCATTGTTTTATGCATCTAGACATAAGTGCGAGGAAATTTGTTTGGTCTACTGCAGACCATAAAGCTTCTAATTGGTCTTGCTGACTTAAATTTGAAGATGGATTATCAAGAAAGTTTGGTGACATGTCAGCCTGAAGACATTGCTTATAATGATCAGGAATGACACTGTTGAGAGATTGCCCCAATACACTTGAAAACATCAGATTCTTTTTCTGAAAGCCAGTGCAATTGATGTGAACCACTCCTGAGTTCATCAAACAAGTAGCATCAAAATTAAGACATCTTGGATGAAAAAACTCCTCAGGAGGTGGATGGGAAGGAGGAATTCCTCGACTTAAACTCCTCTCATGCACTAAGATATGCAAGATGTCATGTGGAAAAAACCTACTTACTACAGAATCCAGGGACCACAGAGCAAAATAAGAGCAATTATGTAGATATTCACCCGATTCTAGTGCAGCAGGAAATTGTGCACTATACCAACTGTTGATATCAAATATCCCCAAATATACAGAAGGCTTTTCCTGTTCAGATGTACTCACTTGCCAGGTAAAGATGGAAACACTAGTTTCAGGAGACAGAGCTTCATTCAGGCCTTCTTCCCTATCACACAGAGATGGAAATTTTTCTATAGTCTGACACCCTAAGAATTTGGTGTTAGTCTGTCCTGTCAAAGGAATGATGCCTTCTGTAAGGTCCAGTGTGTACCTTTCTGCACAGCCGTACAACCCCTCATATAAGCTTTGTCCTGATGTCAAACATTTTTTATCACGAAAGCCTAACTTAAGTAGATGCACACTTGGTATGTCCCCTTGACTGTCCTGTGTGGACTGAACAGCCCACAAATAGCAGAAATTCCTAGGATCATTCTCGGGTTCTTGAAAAGTAATAGCACATATGGGTGTTCTTCCTCCTTTCAACTGTGTGTAATACTCTTCTGTCATGCTTTTCATACTCCAGAGTGCGATGTAGCCATCAGCAAAGCCGACCGCGAGTTGGTTTGTGCGATTTATGTAAGCCAGAGTTGAAATGGCTGTTCCTGATGGGCCTACTAGCTCGAAACCCAGATGGCACCCTCTTTGCCTAGCATGTTCTCTAAGGTGTGGTATTTCCACTGGAATACCAGTCATGAGTTGAAGAAGCGATGTATTTAGTCCAGTCTGTTTGTACGGCAGGTCATCCAGAGATAGGTCAAACAGCAGGATCTGTCCAACATCTGTGGCCACTGCAGCCACACCAAAGAGCCCTTGCAAACTGGGGTGTAAAGTCTCAGTGCCTGCAGTAGGTCCTCCCTGATTACTTACAGGTTCAATAGCTGTTACTCTTCCTGAAATCGCCACTGCTTTCAGCACTTTGGAAAGACTGAAGTCATAAAGACACAGGATGCTCCCTTCGTGTCTTCCAGTCCAACGAGCAAACCTTTTCTCTTGTGCCACAAGAATTCCTTGACAGCTAGAATGATAGCAGGTTCCCCGTTCACACTCCGGAATCTATATGCCGATGCCCTCTGTCCTGTCAAAGTGTTTATGATCTCCAGTTGTGGACCACAAGTCAAGCAAGCGAGTCCATTGATTTCTGGAGCCAGTTTTCCTTGAAGCCCATATTCTCCCGTAGCTTCATCTTGGCCCAGGGCCTGAAGAGTCACTTCTGAGAAAGGCCGAAGCCCACTACTTACTTTTGCAGTTAACTCTGTCATAGTTCCACTAAGCAGAGCTGGACGCCACAACCGCCTAATGGTCCTCAAGAGCCCAAACAGCAGCGACACTGTGCGACTGCATCACAGCATCTCCTGGGAGACGCCACAAAGGTTCGCAGGCACACACACCTCTGCTGCGCACCAGCTGCTGCCTCTATCCAACAGCACTCCACTGGCACTTCCTGGCTCCCTTGAGCCACAGGGAGACTCGAGACGGCCTTGGCTGCTCAAGCCGCGTGGCAGCTCAGCACTCAAGCCATGGTTGCCTGTGCCCAACTTAGTGGTCTGGATTGCGGTGGCATGACTGGGCATTACTGGGAGTAAGGGCTGACCGAGGCCCACCTGGTCAGGAATGGCGAGGAAGGATGGGGAGGATTAGGTAATCTGGTTTTAACCTTTCTTACTTGATTCTGTGCTTCCAGGGAACATTGAGGGCAGGTCCATGAGACCAGGGCAGGAAATTTCACACCTGCTTGTGTCAGTGGTGCCAGTCATTGTATGTAGAAATTTCTGTGAGGAACAGATCGGAAATCACACTGTGCCGAGTAAAACCAGCGGAAAGATCCCCAATTATTTTTATGAAATACATTTTCCACTTTTTTTTTCTGCTAAATGTTGGTTTTTCATTTTGAGCTAAAAATATGGAACGCTTCATGAATTTGCGTGTCATCCTTGCGCAGGGGCCATGCTAATCTTCTCTGTATCGTTCCAATTTTAGTATATGTGCTGCCGAAGCGAGCACTATCCTAAATTTCTAGTAGTGAGAATATACATTATTACTTTCATAATAACATGTCATTGCTTTAATAAAAACTTTTTGGATCACAACCATTGGTACTAAGGGCTTACTCCTGGTATTCGGGAACCATATAGGATACCATGGATTGAACCCGGTCAGCTACATCCAATGTAAAGAGCCTATCCACTGTACTATCTCTCTGACTCCTTTAATAAGAATTTTTTTTTATTTGTGGGTCACATCCGGCAGTGCTCAGAGGTTACTCCTGACACCTGACTCCATGCTCAGAAATCGCTCCTGGCAGACTCAGGGACGGGATTCGAACCAATGACCTTCTGCATGAAAAGCAAATGCCTTATCTCCATGCTATCTCTCCAGCCCCTCCTTTAATAAGAATTTTTATGAGAATAATTATATTCTTAAATTGCTGTTATAGATATCTTGATTTAAAGAAAATATTAAGGAATGAAAATGTAGAAAATTTTACAATGTAAATTGAATTGATACCGTATAAATTTATTATGCATTTATACATTGGTTATATCATCTACTAATTATTGTTGCAGGACAAAGTAAATATGTCCTTATAACAGAACATGTAACTAGTTTAAGGAAAATCTTCTTTTATGAGGTTGTTTTCTTTTCTTTTCTTTTTTTAGGGAAAACATTATTTTTAATATAATTTTTATTGATCATAGTGGCTTACATATTGTTGACAATAATATTTTAGGTAAATATTTACATAAAATCAGGGGGATTCCCATCACCAAATTGTCCTCCCTACACCTTCGTTTTTGTCCTACCTCCCATATCCTCTTCCCTCACCCCCAGGGCTGCTAGAATATGTGGTCCCCTATGTACCTATCCTACTACTTAGTAGTCTTGCACCTGTTTGGTCTTGGTGCCTCCCTTATTTCCCCCTTTAATTGGGAGGCAGGACTAGCTAGTTCAAGTTGCGTGGTTTTGTTTGAAGAAGAGAAAAGTAATAAACTGGGGTAAAAGTCTAATATGCCAAAAATGGGCGGAATCCTTCTAGAGGCTCTCATCATCGATTTGAGAGACGAAGGAGAAAAAGAAGGTGAAACACTCCACCAGTACAAAAAGGTGTGTCAAATATCCAGTGAGGACTCCAACAATAACGATAAGCACCACAAAAAAAAATAAGCAAAAACAAAACAAAACAAAACAAAAAAAAACACTTCATGGTCTTGAGATAAGAAACATGGCATAGCACATAAAGAAAGAAAAGAAAAGAGAAAAAAATAAGTATAACTGGGGACAACAACTTCAATAACCACACCCAAACAGAGAAATCGACCAAAAATAGATAGGTAAATAAAAAGTAATAATAATAAATGAAGATAAAAAATTATATATAAAAATAAACAATGTTTTGTGCTGTTTGTTTTTTGTTTTTTCCCTCCTGCCCTGGCACAGTAAATATTGGGGTCATTCGAAAAGGAATTCACTTGGCCTAAGAGATATGAGGTTTCTCCGTCCTTGGAGTATATTGTCATGGGATTAACTATAGACTCTGTTCAGGATCATTTACTCTCCCGGTGGTGCTTTCATGGTGTTTGGAAGACTTCTGATCTGTCCTGGGTGATACAATTAGACCTCTGTGTCTAGAGATCTCAGTATCTGCACAGATCCAGGGGTGGGACTTATGATGAAGTCAGTCTTTGTGGTTCTAGAAGTTCTGTTCCCTCAGTGTCATTTTAATCCATCTTCTGTGGTTGGTGGTCTTGGTCTTTGCACTGAACCTAGGATGGCACCTAGGTTAGCGTCTTTGTGCTTCCAGAAGCCCCATTCCATTACAATTGTCTCTGCCAGACCTTTGGAACTGGGGATCATGGTTATTGTGCAGGTCGTAGTTCAAACCCTAGATTAGGGCTTTTTTATTGGTCCCAAGATGTATATAGTCTGGTCATGGTTCTAGCAGCCAGTCATCTGTAAATCGCGATCTTGGCTTTTGGACCTACCAAAGGGTGACAAGTCTTCTGATTTTGTCTTATCGTTAGCTGGTAAGGTAGGATAACCTGCTCTTAGGTCAAGTTGTTCCCATTTTCCTCGTTGTCAGGATATCATATTAGAGCTGGCACTTGTTGGTGATCCTGCAGTATTAAGGCTGTCCCGGATGGGATTTGTTTCCTGCAGCTGTTGTGAAGAACTGTGCCGGGAAAACATTATTTTTAATGCTGGTCATTTAGTATTGAATTAGTGTCAATTACCTGAATTTTGATCATAAAATAACTTCAACCCATTGAGTTAGCAAATGCTGGTGATTCATAGAGAAATATCTAGACAAGAATTCTACTATAAATGTTACTGTCCTATCTTAAACTTAATGTGCTAATTTATTCTACTTATTACATCCATGGTAGTTATGCCTCCATGTCAATGTGTCTTTCTATCCTTAGCAAAAATGTATGTGCATGAATGTGTGTCTGTGTGCATGTGTGTGTGTGTAATGAGATGTTAATGTTTATAGTTTACTAATTCCAAAAGCTTCCCTCACAAGGTTATTATTCCTGAACTCACTGCATATTCATTACCCACCAACAATCATAGAAATTCCTAAAAAATGCAGGTGTCTTAAAATATAAAGATTTACTGATGTGTGTTACAAATGCAAATAATGTTACACTGACATTATCTAAATTAAATTTCTCTAATTCTAAAACAAACAAACAAACAAAAAAAACTGAAGAACTACCCTTATCTTCCTTTAGCCACATGGCCAAGACTGTAACACACACACACACACACACACACACACACACACTCACACACACACACCAGCAATAATTATTGTGGCTCTCATTTATTGAGTGTATATTATTGTGTTAATTACTATGAAAGAGCTTCATCAAGAGAAAGTAGTAAAGACAGAATCGATAGGTTTGCTCTAACTTACTTATATCTTGGATTTTGTTGAGCAGTTACTGTGTGCTAGGCACTGTTCTGGGGCAGGGACTACAGCACACCATTTAGCAACTAAATGAGAAAATGTCAATTTGAGAAGTTCAAGAAAGAAAATAAAATTTGATTATGTGCAATGACTGTTACTTCAGTCTGGATCATTAAGGAAGACATGTCTGAAACAGGAAGTGTCCCGAGAGGTGCCCAGGACTATCCATAATAGGCCTACATGGTCACTTTATGCCAGTCTTTGCTATGGCCTCCAGCCAGGATTTTCACTATGGCCTCTGGCCTAAACTATGGTCTATGGCTTCCAGCCTAAGTTAATTGAGATCTGTCATTCATACATTAAAAATGTGATGTTAGGGACCAGAACAGTGGCGCTAGTGGTAGGGTATCTGCCTTGCAAGCGCTAACCTAGGATGAACCGTGGTTCAACCCCCCGGCCTCCCATATGGTCCCCCAAGCTAGGAGTGATTTCTGAGGGCATAGCCAGGAGTAACCCCTGAGTGTCAACAGCTGTGGCCCAAAAACAAACAAAAAAATACAAAAAAAAAGTGATGTTATTGTTTTAAAGTTTAAAGAGTTCGAAGTATCAGATAATGGTTGGGTCTTGGAACATATTTTTGTTTGGGGACTAGATCTGACAGTACTCAGGAGCTACTCCCAGGCTGGTGTTCAGAAATCACTTTTGACAGAGTTCAAGGTTCTATGTCATAGAGATTTGACTTGAACTTCAGCATGCAGAGTATGAATCCCAGCCCTTTGAGCTATCTCCTTCTTTTTAGTGATACAATTGCAATTAGCTCCCAGGTCCTTTGACCAGAGGCAGCTTAGCTGCTCAGCAAGTAGACAACAAATATCTGAGTTAATCTCTTAAACCAGGGGTCTCAAACTCGAGGCCCGCAGGCCATTTGCAGCCCTCTGTACAACATTTTGTGGCCCACAGCTGGCCTTCAAATATTGCAGTTTCCGCTAGTATTCGCTTACCAAATAATCTCAATAAAAATCGCATTAGTAATAAAAATATCGCATTAAATATTCGCATACCCCAAGCAGTTCTGTTCAGGGTATGCAAATGTTTAATGCAATTTTTTGCGATTTTTTTCTTACTAATGCGATTTTTTATTGCAAATATTTGGTAAGCGAATAATCGCAAATACTTTGCGCCTAGCGCAGACCTCATTTCTGCTGCTCCTGCCTACTGTCCCTTGCATTATCGGAGGCCTAAGGGAGAGAAGTTTATTACAGAATTAGATTTTGTCATACCTTTATCATGACTTCATCAAAGCCTGCAGTGAAGAGAAAGATTGATGACGAGCAGACAATTTCAGGAAAAGTGGGAGATGCAGTATTTCTTTGTTGAGCACAAGGGCATCCCCACATGTCTTATTTGCTCAGAGAATGTTGCAATGCACAAGGAATACAACTTGAAACGCCATTATTCAACTAAACATGCTGAGGAATGTGCAAAATATCAAGGAAATAAGAGAGCTAAGCTGGTTGCCAGTCTTAAAGCATGTCTAATGAGGCAACAAGATTTCTTCAAGAAAGCAACCAAAGAGGATATTGCATCAGTCAAAGCTAGTTACATGGTTTGTGAGATGATTGCTAAGACAGGGAAACCATTCACAGAAGGAGAGTTTGTTTAAAAAATGCATGTTACAGGCTGTAAGTATTATTTGTCCAGAAAAGAAAGGTCAGTTTAGCAAAATCAGCCTTTCTGCCAACACTGTGGCAGAGCATATTTCTGACATGTCAAGTGACATTTATCATCAATTGTGTGAGAAAGCCAAATGTTTTGATGCATACTCAGTTGCTCTTGATGAGGGCACAGATATAACAGACACTGAGAGCTCACAATTTATGCCCATGATGTTGATTGCAATTTTGAATTGACAGAAGAGCTGCTCACAATAATGCTAATGTATGGCCAGACCACTGCTAATGAGATATTTTGGCATCTGTGTGATGCCATTTGAATGCAGGTTTGCCATGGAAGAGGTTTGTTGGAATAATAACTGATGGAGTGCTATCAATGACAGGGAGGAAAAATGGACTGGTGGCACTTGTTCAAAAAAAAACTTGAAGAGGAGGGTGTAGAGAAGGCCATTGCTCTTCACTGCATTATCCATCAGCAAGCCCTTTGCAGTAAATGCCTGCCGTGTGACAATGTGATGTCTGTTGTTGTGAAATGCATCAACCAAATCAGATCCAGGGGCTTAAAGCACAGGAGGTTCTGTGCTTTTTTAGAGGAAATGGAGTCAGAATATGGAGATGTGCTCTATTTCACCGAGGTATGTTGGCTCAGCAGGGGAAATGTCCTGAAAAGATATTTTGAGTTGAGAGAAGAAGTGAAAGCCTCATGAAGAAGAATGGGAATGCTGTTTCTGAGTTGAGTGATCACAAATGGTTCATGGACTTAGCTTTTCTTGTTGACATCACACATAAGCTGAATGTACTAAAAAAGATGTTACAAGGCCCAGGGCAGCTTATCAGTGCTGCCTATGACAACGTAAAAGCATTTTCCACAAAACTTGTGTTATGGAAATCCCAGCTCTCTCAGACAAACCTTTGCCATTTCTCAGCATGCAAGGAACTTGTGGATGCAGGCATACCTTTCAGTGGTGAGAAATATGTTGATGCTATTTTTAAGCTAGAGATGGAATTTGATCACAGATTTGTAGACTTTAAAAAGCGCAGAGCCGGGCTCCCTGTGTGTGACACCAGGCGGGGAAAATCCGCGAAAGTACACCGACCCAGTGGGGCTCAGCTGTGAAAGACTGTGAGTGTGACCTGTCTATGTCTGTCTACTGTCCTCTTGCGTGAAACTCTTGCGAATGGGGCAAAAAGAGGCTCAGAGGAGCACGGCCGCTCCGCTTCGCTACGCGGCCGTGCACTCTTTCTAAGGAAAGAACTCCATTGCAACAAGAAGGAAAAATCACACTAAGAACGGCGCTATATCACAGAAGCAAACATTTCTCTCTGGACTGTCTTCTCTGTTGCATGCTCGGGCCTAAGATTTGACCCAGTGTGAGGCTTCATCCACGGAGGACTCCCCTCCCTTAGAGGCAAGTCAGCCCATCCAGAAAGGGAGGAGCCAGAGGAGTGTGCTGCCTACATCATATAGACAATGAATACCACTACAACACGTAGAAAAACCCACAATACAAGTGTGACAATGGGGAAACAACGCAGGCCAGCATCAGACATAGAGAATGAAGATGACAATTCTGAGGACCAGATAATGACTGAACAACTAATCAACCTCTCAGATAAGGACTTTAGACTAGCAATATGGAAGGTGCTCAACAGACTCCAAGAAACCATGGATCGAGTTGAACAGAACACTAATAAGAACCAAGAAAATATGAAGGCAGAAATGACAAAACTCCAAACTGAAATAACATGTCAACTAACAGGACTGAAAAAGTCAGTAAACGAAGTGAATGACAAAATGGATAAGCTCTGGGACAGGGTATCAGAAGCTGAGAATAGACTTGGTGCTGTGGAAGATGAGATACATAACAATTCCATACAGCAGGAGAGATTGGACAAAAAACTTAAAGCAAATGAGCAGACAATGGAAAAATTAGTCAAAGAATGGGAACAGACGAAAATAGAAGTCTATGATAAGATCAACAGAAACAACTTAAGAATCATTGGAGTCCCAGAGACCCAGGAAGAAAATTTCCAGGAAGAATCAATGGTCAAGAACATCATTAAAGAGAAACTTCCAGAGCTAAAGAATATATGTGATCAAATCCTGCATGCCCGAAGAGTACCAACCAAAAGAGACCCCAGAAAAACCACCCCAAGACACATCCTAGTCACAATGACAAATCCCACAGATAGAGACAGAATTCTGAAAACAGCAAGATCAAAAGGGGAAATCATGTTCAAGCAAGCTTCCCTGAGATTTACAGCAGACCTGTCACCAGAAACGCTCAATGCCAGAAAGCAGTGGTGGGATATTGTGACAAGACTGAATGAAATGAATGCTTCACCCAGAATACTATACCCAGCAAAACTCACTTTCCGGTTTGATGGAAGAATACATGGTTTCACAGACAAAAAACAGCTCAGAAACTTCACAGACACAAAACCAGTCTTAAGAGAAAAACTGAAAGACCTAATCTAAGACAAGACTACCCAAAAGACACACCAAATTTTGAAATAAAGATGGCGTTAAATCCCAGGACAATTCTTTCTCTCAACGTCAATGGACTAAATGCACCAGTTAAGAGACACAGAGTGGCTAAATGGATCAAAAAACTCAATCCAACCTTCTGCTGCCTACAAGAAACGCACCTGAATAGTCAGAACAAACATAGACTCAAAATAAAAGGCTGGAGAAAAGTTATCCAAGCAAACAACACCCATAAAAAAGCTGGAGTGGCCATACTAATATCAGATAATGCAAACTTTATACTCAGGAAGGTTGTAAGGGACAAAGACGGACATTTTATATTAATCAAGGGGTACGTAGAGCAGGAAGAATTCACTCTCCTAAACATATATGCACCGAATGAGGGGCCAGCAAAATATTTAATACAACTGTTGACAAATCTGAAAAATAATATCAACAACAACACAATAATTGTGGGGGACCTTAACACGGCTTTGTCAACACTGGACAGGTCAACCAGACTGAAACCCAACAAGAATATACTAGACCTGAGGAGAGAAATGGAAGAAAGAGGCCTAGTGGATATATATAGGACACTCCATCCCCAGAAACCTGGATACACATTCTTCTCCAATGTACATGGGACATTCTCCAGGATAGACTACATGCTGGCACATAAAACATACCTCCATAAGATCAAGAGGATAGAAATTTTGCAGACTACCTTCGCTGACCACAAGGCTCTGAAATTATTTGTGAACTCCAAAGGGACTCAGAAGAAACACTTTAACACCTGGAAGTTAAACAGCCTCATGCTCAATAACCAGTGGGTCCGAGATGAAATCAAGGAGGAAATAAAAAGGTTCCTGGAAACAAATGACAATAAAGACACAAACTCTCAGAACTTATGGGACACTGCAAAAGCAGTACTGAGAGGAAAATTTATAGCTTTGCAAGCACACATCAGGAAGGAAGAAGGAGCTTACCTGAGTAGCTTAATGACACAGCTAATAGAACTAGAAAATGCTCAACAAAAGGACCCAAGAATAGGAAGACAGAAGGAAATAACAAAGCTGAGAGCAGAAATCAACGAAGTGGAAACTCAAAAAACAATCCGAAAGATCAACGAAAGCAGAAGTTGGTTCTTTGAAAAAATAAACAAGATTGATAGACCACTGGCAAAACTAACAAAGAAAGAGAGAGAGAGAAACTTGATAACTCGTATCAGGAATGAAAAAGGAGAGATCACTACTGATATGACAGAGATTCAAAGGGTAATCAGAAACTACTTTGAAAAACTCTACGCCACTAAAAATGAGAACCTGGAAGAAATGGATAAATTCTTGGACTCTTATAATCTTCCACGGTTGAAGGAAGAGGATGTAGCATATCTAAACACCCCCATCACCATTGATGAAATTAAAACAGTAATCAAATGTCTGCCGAAAAACAAAAGCCCAGGTCCAGATGGATTCACTAATGAATTCTATCAAACTTTCCAAGAGGAACTACTGCCAATCTTGGCAAGACTCTTTCATGAAATTGAACAAACAGAAACACTCCCAAATAGCTTTTATGAAGCCAACATCACCTTGATACCTAAACCAGACAGAGACGCTACCAAAAAAGAAAATTACAGACCAATATCACTGATGAATGCAGATGCAAAGATCCTCAACAAAATCCTGGCAAATAGGATTCAATGCCTCGTTAAGAAGATCATCCACTACGATCAAGTAGGTTTCATCCCAGGAATGCAAGGCTGGTTTAACATCCGTAAATCTATCAACATAATACACAACATCAATAACAAGAAAAATAAAAACCACATGATCATATCAATAGATGCAGAGAAAGCATTTGATAAGGTCCAACACCCATTCTTGATCAAAACTCTCAGCAAGATGGGAATGGAGGGAACCTTTCTCAATATAGTGAAGGCCATCTACCACAAGCCAGTGGCAAATATTATCCTCAATGGAGAAAAACTGAAAGCCTTCCCTCTAAATTCTGGCACAAGACAAGGCTGTCCTCTCTCACCACTCCTATTCAACATAGCACTGGAAGTACTTGCTATAGCGATTAGGCAAGAAAAGGATATCAAGGGAATCCAGATAGGAAAGGAAGAAGTCAAGCTCTCACTGTTTGCAGATGACATGATACTCTACTTAGAAAACCCTAAAGACTCTATCAAAAAGCTTCTAGAAACAATAGACTCATATAGCAAGGTGGCAGGCTACAAAATTAACACACAAAAATCAATGGCCTTTCTATATACCAATAGTAATAAGGATGAAATGGACATTAAGCAAACAACCCCATTCACAATAGTACCACACAAACTCAAATATCTTGGAATCAACTTGACTAAATATGTGAAGGACCTATACAAAGAAAACTATAAAACTCTGCTCCAAGAAATAAGAGAGGACACACGGAAATGGAAACACATACCCTGCTCAT
Organism: Suncus etruscus; assembly: GCF_024139225.1. Classification (NCBI taxonomy): domain Eukaryota; kingdom Metazoa; phylum Chordata; class Mammalia; order Eulipotyphla; family Soricidae; genus Suncus; species Suncus etruscus. The sequence continues at coordinate 20,178,217 of NC_064866.1, read as the reverse complement.
GGATTGGCAGGATTAACATCATCAAAATGTCAATACTCCCCAAGGCATTATACAGATTTAATGCCATCCCTCTAAAGATACCCATGACATTCTTCAAAGAAGTGGATCAGACACTTTTGAAATTCATTTGGAACAATAAACACCCTCGAATAGCTAAAGCAATCATTGGGAAAAAGAATATGGGAGGAATTACTTTTCCCAACTTTAAACTGTACTACAAAGCAACAGTTATCAAAACAGCATGGTATTGGAATAAGGATAGGTACTCAGATCAGTGGAATAGGCTTGAATACTCAGAAAATGTTCCCCAGAGATACAACCATCTAATTTTTGATAAAGGAGCAGGAAATCCTAAATGGAGCAGGGAAAGCCTCTTCAACAAGTGGTGTTGGCACAATTGGATAGCCACTTGCAAAAAATTAAACTTAGACCCCCAGCTAATATCATGTACAAAGGTAAAATCCAAATGGATTAAAGACCTCGATATCAGCCCCAAAACCATAAGATATATAGAACAGCACATAGGCAAAACACTCCAGGACATTACAGGCATCTTCAAGGAGAAAACTGCACTCTCCAAGCAAGTGAAAGCAGAGATTAACAGATGGGAATATATTAAGCTGAGAAGCTTCTGCACCTCAAAGGAAATAGTGCCCAGGATACAAGAGCCACCCACTGAGTGGGAGAAACTATTCACCCAATACCCATCAGATAAGGGGCTAATCTCCAAAATATACAAGGCACTGACAGAACTTTACAAGAAAAAAACATCTAACCCCATCAAAAAATGGGGAGAAGAAATGAACAGACACTTTGACAAAGAAGAAATACGCATGGCCAAAAGACACATGAAAAAATGTTCCACATCACTAATCATCAGGGAGATGCAAATCAAAACAACGATGAGATACCACCTCACACCCCAGAGAATGGCACACATCACAAAGAATGAGACTAAACAGTGTTGGCGGGGATGTGGAGAGAAAGGAACTCTTATCCACTGCTGGTGGGAATGCTGTCTAGTTCAACCTTTATGGAAAGCGATATGGAGATTCCTCCAAAAACTGGAAATCGAGCTCCCATACGATCCAGCTATACCACTCCTAGGAATATACCCTAGGAACACAAAAATACAATACAAAAACCCCTTCCTTACACCTATATTCATTGCAGCTCTATTTACCATAGCAAGACTCTGGAAACAACCAAGATGCCCTTCAACAGACGAATGGCTAAAGAAACTGTGGTACATATACACAATGGAATATTATGCAGCTGTCAGGAGAGATGAAGTCATGAAATTTTCCTATACATGGATGTACACGGAATCTATTATGCTGAGTGAAATAAGTCAGAGAGAGAGAGAAAAACGCAGAATGGTCTCACTCATCTATGGGTTTTAAGAAAAATGAAAGACACCCTTGTAATAATAATTTTCAGACACAAAAGAGAAAAGAGCTGGAAGTTCCAGCTCACCTCAGGAAGCTCACCACAAAGAGTGATGAGTTTAGTTAGAGAAATAACTACATTTTGAACTGTCCTAATATTGAGAATGTATGAGGGAAATGTAGAGCCTGTTTAGGGTACAGGCGGGGGTTGGGTGGGGAGGAGGGAGATTTGGGACTTGGGTGATGGGAATGTTGCACTGGTGATGGGTGGTGTTCCTTTTATGACTGAAACCCAAACACAATCATGTATGTAATCAAGGTGTTTAAATAAAAAAAAAATATGAAAAAAAAAAAAAAGCGCAGAGCCACTTTCCAAATTTTTGTGGACCCCTTTTCCTTTGATGTGCAAGATGCCCCTCCTGGAGCTTCAAATGGAGCTCATTGACCTGCATTGCAACTCTGATCTCAAAGCCAAGTTCAGGGAGATTAGTGGAAAAGCAGACATGCATGGGAAATTTTTGAGAGAATTGCCCCCCCCCCCAGTTTCCCTGAGCTTTCCTAAATGTTCAAGCACACCATGTGCCTTTCACATATTTGTGTGAAAAGTTATTCTCCACATTGAACTTCAATAAGTCAAAGTACAGGTCTAGATTTAATGATGATCATCTTCAAGCCATACTGAGGGTTTCAACTGCTTCCTCTCTAAAGCCAAATGTGGTTCAGACTTGTGAGAAGAAGCGCTATCAAGTCTCTGGTAGCAAGGAATAGGCAAAAGATGCCCTGTTCAGAAGAACTGTTCATGATCTTCACTCAATGTTCTATTCATGTTCAGAAGAAATAATTAAAACTGTTAATAATGACGTTTGAGGACTTTTTTTGTGTGGGAAATCCCTTATGCGGCCCTGCCTCACCCTGACTTTGCCTCCTGCGGCCCCCAGGTAAATTGAGTTTGAGACCCCTGCCTTAAACAAATGGTCTTTGGGGCATTTTTTTCCTGGGAAGACACACCTTCATCCTGCTAGTGAATCAATTGTTCCTGCCTGTCTGAATGAACATGTACCTATCCTTGGGATCTCCTCATGGTCCAAAGTTACCACGATGTTTCATTTCTTGCCTCGAGTGCAACCTGATGTCATGTTAGTTCCCTCACCAGTTTGGGGGCGTTTGTTCCCTTTGACGTGGTAGGAGGGAGCAAACACACATACTTCTGCTTTAGCGTTGTTTTGTTTTAAAGCTATGTTTTCTAAGTACAGGTCATTTTATATATAAGCACATATTTTATTTTTTTCTTTATTTACATTTTGGCTTTAGTTAGCTTCCACAACTCAGTCTCAGCAATTGTGTTTTAAGTCTAGCTCTGTTAGATTCTGTTTTTACCGAAAACTTTGTTAGTATATCATGAAACTCTTTCAGCATTTGTTTAAATAATTCTTCAAAATATCACTTTAAAACCACACTGAACTGCGGAGAAATAAATGTGTGGGTTTTTTGTTTGTTTGTTTGATTGATTGATTGATTTTTTAGCTACTCTTAGTATATACAAGTAATTATTACAACACCAAGGTTATTTTTATTTAATAATTTAGTTCATACTTAATTTATATTTAATTATTATTTTTTATTTAATTTATACAATTTTTATTGATTCTTGAGTAATTTCATCCTAGATACCCAGAAAGTATGACTAATATTGTTTACTATCTAGGAAAAAGACTGAATTTTTATGCTACATAAAATTTCATAGAACCTGGGGATTGTTCTGTGGCAGAGTCCCAGCTTTGAGGCATGAAGTGATGCACTTGAATCCTCCAGATGCCCAAGAATGAACATGATGATACTGTCCATTAGGATTCATGGCATCACCAAAAAAAATATGCAGTTTCCTAATCAGAACAGTAGTGTGTGTGAACATTGCAACCAACTTGCAGCCCACAGCAAGCATAAACATCCAAAGTGTGCATCAACACAGCAGTTGACAGCTTCAGGCACTACATGAAATATTGCAAGCATTCCAACCACATGTGTGTGATTTGCAGTCAGCACATAATAACCAAGAAAAGGGAGGGCAATGAGAAATGCATAAAGCCATATTTATCGTATAACTGACTCAGGAGACATGTTACTGATAAGTTTCACTTATAATTTTGGAATTAATTCATCGAACCTATTTTTATCTGATCAAAACTGTTTCCCAGGTGATGTATATGTATACATGTTTGTGTAAAGTTCTTGAAGGGTAGCTAACATAGTGACTATAAGCACAAACTAGGAGGTCAGAACTAATTTGAATTAGAACTGATTTGATAGCACGTGTGATCATGAGTTGGCTACTGACTTCCTTGAACCTCAGTTTCTTAGCTTATAAAATGATGCATCTAATAGTACTTATGGTGTTCTGTGAAGAATAAATAAGACAGTGACAGTTCAAGTAAATTACTTGTTATTATTATTTATTTAGGTTAGAGCCAATTTTTCTGACCTATTTTCTTCCAGTATTTAATATATACCTGAACTGGTAAACTAGGAACTGATTTTAGTAGAATTATAGACATTAAATAAAATTTTGAACTATATGTGGAAAAGCTGTACTCTAAAAAGTCCTGTGTGGTCCTGTTCTTCAATAAGACAAAAGAATAATCTTAGTCCTGATTGAGTCAGGATCACAGAAATTTCAGTGATACATTCTTAAAACTTGAATTCAAGGAGAATTTATCACCAGAAGCTGTAAATAAGTACAGACAGAATCTCTTCTTCCCTTTGGACTAAATTCAAAACATGTACTGGAAGCTAGATTTAAAGTATCTTTGCAAAATAAATAAATAAATAAATAAATAAGAAAAGACAAAAGACATTGGGGTTTTCTCTTAAAGACAATTTCCCACAAGAATTTTTTTCTTATTACCTGTAAATGTCTCAATTCACAGAATCGACTACAATAAAAACAGAATTTTACAGTATTCCTAAGGTCTCAATGGCTTTTTATAGGAGTAGGTGAGATTAGATAAAAGACTAGTTTCTATTTACTGAAAGTGCTTATTTCCTGGATTCTGAACTCAGAGTTTATTGATGCCAAGAAGACTTCTGAAAAGCATTTTGTCATCAACTGTAACTTATCTCATTTCTCTCTCTCTCTTTCTCTCTTTTTTTAATTTCCAAGTTTGAGACTGAGGTTTTAAAGGGAAGTCTAATCAGTGATTTTCCATTTTGATTCTTCAACTGGCACATGCTGGTCTTAAGATTTTTGTAATCTTTTTTTTTTTTTTTGGTTTTTGGTTTTTGGGCCACAACCCGGCAGTGCTCAGGGGTCACTCCTGGCTGTCTGCTCAGAAATAGCTCCTGGCAGGCACAGGGGACCATATGGGACACCGGGATTCGAACCAACCACCTTAGGTCCTGGATCGGCTGTTTGCAAGGCAAACACCGCTGTGCTATCTCTCCGGGCCCAGATTTTTGTAATCTTAACAAAAGCTCTAAATAAACTTCATGCTACACTAAATATATTTCTTACTAGTAATTATATTTTTAGTATTACTACTGATCATATACATTTTATTTATTTTTGTACTTAAAGTACATCATGTGGAAAAAATAAAGTGACCGTTTTGAAGCCAACGACAATGTCTATATCAAAGAGAAAAGCAATAAATTTTATCTATTTAGAACTGAGGCCCTAAACATATATCTGTTCTTGCTATTAGGATCTTTGGGTACACCAAGATAAAATTTGTATTTTAATAAACTACTGAGAGAAGTTGGAGGACCTGATAGCCAAGCAGATTATCTTGAAGGTATTTATGAGACTCTAAGTAAGAAAAAAAAAAACCAGAGCAATTATATTATTGCCCTTATTTACATGCTAATTTAATAAATGTATATGCCACAACCTATATAGAAACTGGAAAGCCTAGGGCTCTACCCTAAAAGGATCAAACATATAAGAAGCTGTTATGAGGGATCAGAGCAATAGCCCAGCGGGTAAGGTATTTGTGGCTGATCCATATGGTCCCCAGAGCCTGGCAGGAGTAATTTCTGAGCACAGAGCCAGGCACAACCTGTGAGCACCACTGGATGTGGCCCCCAAATCAAGCAGAACTGAACTAAAAAGAATTTGTAATACAATACATAGCTCAGAATTGAAGAATCATACAATAATGGGGTCTGATGATCTAAATTTTGCAGGATGAATAGGTAAAGGTGAACACTGTAGAAAGGGCCTGGCAATAGAATAAGTTCTCAAAATAGGAAAAAGCAATCCTGGCAAAAAAAGCAGAGCAAATTTTGAAAGTTTCATTCCACATTTAAACTCATGACAGAGGTCATGTACTGCTCAATTTTATAACCCCAATTCTTTTTTTTTTTTTTTGGTTTTTGGGCCACACACGGCAGTGCTCAGGTGTTACTCCTGGCTGTCTGCTCAGAGAAATAGCTCCTGGCAGGCACGGGGGACCATATGGGACACTGGGATTCGAACCAACTGCCTTTGGTCCTGGATCGGCTGCTTGCAAGGCAAACGCCGCTGTGCTATCTCTCTAGGCCCATTATAACCCCAATTCTAAGTGCAGAGCCTGTAGGTTATGAGGAATGAATGACTGTTGACTAGAGGATTATCAATGCTAATATTATTTTCGGACTCCAAATTTATCATATTCTTTTAAATAGGTCCTGGGAATCTAAGCATTTTTCCAAGTTCTCTTGAACCTCTAGCATGAGGCATTTGTCAAGCCCCTGTGGCTGAGTAGGCAACATCTGGCAACAGCTGTTAAATTTATCTAAGTTTAAAGAGGACCACAGCACTGCTTTTCTTAGCTTTAGGCACTGATGGGAAGTCAAGTAAATCTTAGTGCAAGATAAAAAGATAACTTAATACAAAAAATTTAGAACCTTAGAAGTTTTAACTTTTCTTTCGCTCCTTATCAGTATAATTGGTCTACATCTGAAAATGAAGAGTTTTATGGGGTTTTATTCTTTAATATTTTCTTTGGTCTCTAAATTTTGTTTTTCCCACAATGATTTATGGTTGGGTGGTGAACCATCCTACAATTGTAACTAGCTAATGTAATCTTTAATGTATATTTAGAATACAAAATTGTTTTGATTATTCAATTAATTAATTGGGGATGAAAATTTCTAAAAAATACAAGAATTTTGTTATTGTTTTTTAGACCATACATGCCACTGCTCAGGTTTTACTCTTGCTTATGGATTTGGGGATCCCTCCTTGGTGGGATCAGGATGCCTGGGATCAAACTTGGATCAGCTGTGAGGAGGCCAAGCACCCTACCCACTGTGTGGTCTCTCTGGTCCCTAAAAGAGCAAGATTTTTAAAAATAATATGTACCAGAAATATATGCATATATATTTTGTGAAATATTCTTCTACATATACAGGAGTAGGTATGCATGTACATACAAGCACACATCTCTATTATGTGCTCTCCAGGAGGTATATGGATTTGACTCTGTGGCTTATCATTTACTTTATTATTGTGAGGCTTTGATAGCAGTGAATTCAAGGAAGTCCACTCCTTTCTTAAGAATTAGTTTTTCTCTAGAGTCAAGGAGCTGATGAAAGATAATACTCATTCCTTTGATTGGGAAGGGGAAATATTCATCCATTTTAGTAAACTGGAAACAAGGATCCTTACGTAACCTGAGAGATAATTTAAAAAATTATAATTTCCCTTCAGGCCAGAGAAATAGTACAGTATATGGGGGCACTTCACTTGTGTGTAACCAAAATGTCTTTAGTCCCCAATACCCTGGATGATTCCTCAAGCATCATCAGGGGTGATTCCTGAGCAAGGAGGTCAAGTCAACATGGTGCTCAGCCAGATATGGTGCCCCAAATTAAACTAAGTAAAAATGTCATTGTTCTTTCTTTTGGAGTAAAGACTGATTATATGCAGGTGTCCCTTTCTTCCCAAGAATACTGCAGCCTAAAATTTCTTCTGTATTTGGATTGAGAAAGCATTGCTGGAGCCAGAGTGATAGCACAGGGTTAGGGCATTTGTCTTGCACACAGCTGACACAGGACAGAACTGGGTTCGATCCCCGTTGTCTCATATGGTCCCCTAAGTCAGAAGTGATTTCTGAGTGCATAGCCAGGAATAACTCCTGAGCATCACCAGGTATGACCCTAAAAAACAAAACAAACACAAAAAGAAAGCACTGCTGATCTAGTGAAAAGGCCTATCTCATGTCATGTCATAAATCTCTAGGTTCTATCTTTAGGAGGAGATTTATAAATTTGATTTATGTGATAATTCTCACAGCCTTTTTATTATATAAAAATAAAATTTTCTCAGACCACCTTTTACCAAAAAGAAAAAGCAATAAACTCACACTGAAACAACAACAAAAATCAAGTTTTCCATTAGTAAGAACATGAACTTGAGAGGCTACTTTAGGAAGGGTAGAAATCATATTAAAGTTTGCCCTTATAGAGTAAGAAATCTTGCTTTAAAGTTTTCTAAATTAAGTGTTGTTTTATACTCTCTGACCCTCAAGTACAGAACTAACAAGACTCATGTACAAAGTTAATAATCTCCAGACCCCTAATTCCAGCAGCTTTCTCTTATTGCTGGGGACTGAATTTTGCTAGCAAGTCCACATTTATGAAGGCACTGGAAAAAATCACTTTCACTTTTAAGTAGAAAATAATACAGACAAGTGGTATTTTTTTCTAGACTGAATACAAGGATAGCAGTATTAAGTAATGTTGATAATTGCTGAGCCCAGGTGATAAGAAAATGGGTTCATCATGTCCCTCTTTTACCTTGTATGTTTGTGATTTTACATAACAAAATATATTTTGAAGAGTACCTATCCTTTTCCATAGCACCATTCGTTATTTTTCAGAATTAAAAATAACTTCTATATTCTTCCAAGCATCTTCTAATATTGATAAATAAAAGTATTCATAGACATAAGATGTTTAGTTTTGTTTTGAAGCCGCACCAAGAAGTGCTCAGGGATTGTTCCTGATTGTGCTCAGGGATCTCTCCTGGTAATGCTCAGAGGACCATATGTAGTGCTAGGGATTGAACTGGAGTGTTCTGTATGCAAGGCAAAGGCCCTATTCACTTGTACTATTTCTAGTTCCCTCCCCTCCTCTTGCTTCTCCACTCTCCTCTCCTCCCCATCTCGTTCCCCTCCTGTGCTCTCCTCTGTACCTCTCTCCTTTCCCTTCTTTCCTTTCCCTCTGCCCTCTTCCCCTCTTTTCTCCTCTCTCCTCCCCTCTTCTCCTTTCCTCCCCTCTCTTTCCTCTCTTATTTTCTCTGCTCCTCTCCTCTCTCCCCCCCTACACTTCTATCCTCCTTCCCTTCTCTCCTTTCTCTCCTCGCCTCCTCTCTCCTAACCCCACCTCTCCTCTCCTTTTAGATCTTCCAATTATCCACTCCCCAATCAGGATATCCAAAACTTGGTGTTCTCTCAATAAGGAAAACTTTATATTATAATAGAGCCAACTTGTTCTTGTTCCCTACCCAAGATGCACCGGTTACTGTATCCCATTCGATCATTTACCACCCATCTTTAGTTCCCCTTCTTACTTCTAGATCTTTACTCAGAACCATCTGAAATTCTTGCCTTACAATTAAGCTTATCCAGACCTTTACCAAACTTCTCTTTGTCCTAAATAGAATATGTCCCTCCCCTGAGACCTCAAGGTGCCTTCTTAAGAGAACTAATCTTGGGATCTGAGAGATAGTACAGTGGGGTGGAAATTTGCCATTGCTGCCTTTAGATTTTTCCCTTCTCACTGTCCTTCCCCCTTCTCATTGGAGCCAGTATGGTCTTCCTAAAACTGAGACATGATACCTTCTCACTGTCTTTCTTCTACTGAGATCTGATGCATGGTTACCTTAATTGTAGCAGTGTATTCCCATATATTTAGTCCATTGAAAAGCTTAGTCAGTGAACAGGGTATATTGGGGATCACTTGTCCTATTACAGACTGTTTTTTATCCAGTAATTTTATTTTTTATGATTAAATTGTGGTAGTTGAAATCAGCTCTGATTGGAACATAAAGACTCTGAATATTAGTCAATCCAGAGTGAGTTGCCAGCATATTTTACCTTCCTGACTTAGTACACCTGAGCTTGAACTTTGTTCTTTCTTTGCCCTTCCCTCTGAACTACTGCCTATTCTGCATTTTATACCTCCATTCTCTAGAAGAATCTTCTCTTTCTTATATTAACACCCATATCCTCAATGACATCTTTTATGAAATTCTACTTTTAAACTGACTGTACCCTTCTGTGTACTTACCAGTTTTGCATGGGTTCTGTGTATGCATCTGTGATTACATGGCAAATGATGACTTGCTAGTCACCATAGAGCTTTAAAAAAAGTTATTACTTCATTTAGTCCTTATAAGAATCATAAGAAGGAGCCAGGGTGGTGGTGCAAGCAGTAAAGTATCTGCCTTGCCAGCGCTAGCCTAGGACAGACAGTGGGTCGATCCCCCAGCGTCCCATATGGTCCCCCAAGCCAGGCGCAATTTCTGAGTACACAGCCAGGAGTAACTCCTGAGCATCACCGGATGTGGCCCTCCCAAAAAAAAATAGAAGAAGAAGAAGGAGGAGGAGGAGGAGGAGGAGGAAGAAGAAGAAGAAGAAGAAGAAGAAGAAGAAGAAGAAGAAGAAGAAGAAGAAGAAAAGAAGAAGAAGAAGAAGAAGAGAAGAAGAAATGGCTACTAACTCAGAAAAAAAATTAGTCTAGATTTAGAGCAGTTGTCGTTGTACACAATAAATACTTCATATATCCATTGCTCAGCAATTATCCAGGTACATAATAACTTGCTGGTTTATTGGTATAAATCACTTACTGGTCTGTAAGTTTAATAAATTGCTTAGCACAGCCAATACATATTGGAATGCTTTATATTTAGTAGATTTGAACACAAGTATATATTGAACAAATTAATTATAAATTATTAAAATAATTGCTAGCAAATTTCTACATTGTAATGGTCATATCTTCTTGTCCAACTGTCATATAATTAATCATAAATTCTCTATCTTTTCTTCTCTCTTCTTTTATTTATTTTTATTTTTTTAATATATATGTATAAAAACCCTTCACCAGTGCAACATTCCCATGAAAATATCCCAAGGTAGGCCTCCCAATTCTCACCACAGGCTGTGTTCTTTACACTGACTGTATAGAAAAGGAGGTACAGTAAATTCACCCCATTTACACCTCAACCCAAGCACTATGCCTGGTCTGTATTGTGAATTGGGGAACAAAAAAATAAATAAATTCTCTATAAACTTACAAATAAAGCTGACTGGATTTTGACACTAAAATCCAAAAATAGCTGGTACATGACTATTTTATTAGAAAACAACAATTAAAAACTTTACCCTAAATTGCTATTAATCAAATCCTCATACCTCACTCCATGTTTTCAATAACCTTTCATATCTCAGGAACTGAAACTCTTCTTCATAAAGCCTTGACTTCCTGAGAGTCAAAAATATGTGAAAGCTTTTTTGCAGTTTTGTTTTTTCAATTATGTTTTCTCTATGACTACACTGAGAAATTACTGAGTTATTCTCATGGTTTTAAAACAGCAGCCAAGAATCTAAGTTTTGATATCAAATTAGGAACAAAGGTTATAAACCTGAACTTTTCTAACCATTTAGTTGCACAGTGAGCTATTAGAGTTCTTGTTGTGTTTGTTTTTAGTTAGCAAAAAAATTCCTCTTATGGAAATATTTGAATTTGGGGACAAAAACCGACATTACTTCTCAAATTGCTTCAGCATTTTAGCTGATACCCAAGGCGCATTAATGGTACCTTGCCTGTCAAGGACTTCCTCAACTCTTTCTTTTACTGTATATTGATTTCCAAAATGGATTAAAAACTTTTAATTGAAAAGAGACCTTCTTGGAATGGAAAACATGCTTCCTACATATATATGGTTTACATAATCCATTAAGAAAATTAAAGCAAATAAGAGAAAAACACTTTTTTCAAGTCAATAGTTAAAATTTTGTTATCTATGAAGTAACATCAAAAAGTAAGACTTTTACTAATTATTACTGAAGATTAATGAAAACTGAAGACAAAGTAACAGAAAGCCACTATTTGAAACAAGTTGATAACGTATAGTTCAAGCAAAATTAAAAATAAAACTTTTAAGAATACTTTTGTATTTGTTTGTTTGGTTGGCTGGTTGGTTTTTGGGTTACACCCAGCAGTGCTCAGGGGTTACTCCTGGCTATCTGCTCAGAAATAGCTCCTGGCAGGCACACGGGACCATGTGGGACGCCGGGATTCGAACCAACCACCTTAGGTCCTGGATCAGCTGCTTGCAAGGCAAACGCCACTGTGCTATCTCTCCGGTCCCTTACAAATACTTTTGTAAGAGGAACTTTTTACTGACATCAAGTCCTACATGTCACCATACTTGAAGGAGAGTCTTTAAATACAGGACATATGAAATAACAAAAATATTAGTTAAAATGCCTAATGTGTATGGAAAAGTTGCTTTAATTAAATCTCCTAAAATGCTTACTTCTCTAAAATTGTGGATCACAGAGTACATTACTAGATACAACCATCATCATATCACCAATGTGTAATCAATGAAAGCTAAGTATAGGTATAGGCTTGATTTTTGAATCTTTAAATATAAACTTCTGAAAAGATTCCTTTGTTTTTTTTTTCTTTATTTTTGGGGGGAAGATACATGACCAGCAGTGCTCAGGGATTACTTCTGCTCTGCACTCAGAAATTACTCCTGGCAGGCTCAGGGGACTGACTATAAGGAATGCCATAGATCAAACCTGGGTTGGACACATGCAAGCAAATGCCCTGCCCATTGTATTATCACTCGTTCCTCCTCCTTCCCTTTTTAATATTTTTTCATCATGTTATAAGATACAGACATTAAGGTGCTTCACTTAAATGCATTGCTGATTTTTTTTTTTATATGGCAGATGGGTGAGGTACACTTATGGAACTCACAAGGCAGCATTACTCTGAGCATTACTCAGAACAAAATAGCCCTCAACAATTACTGAACTTCTTTTTTTTGTTTTGTTTTGTTTTGTTTTGTTTTGGGGCCACACCCGGTGATGCTCAGGGGTTACTCCTGGCTGTCTGCTCAGAAATAGCTCCTGGCAGGCACGGGGGACCATATGGGACACCGGGATTTGAACCAACCACCTTAGGTCCTGGATTGGCTGCTTGCAAGGCAAACACCGCTGTGCTATCTCTCCGGGCCCCAATAACTGAACTTCTATCTTTATTACTTAGTGGTCTTAGCCTTGAACTTTTTATAAGAGTCATAATTGTATTTGTTAATGCACAATTTCTTTCACTCAATACTGTGTCTCTTATTCAACAAAATGAATTCAATAACTCAATTCATTAATGATGTCACATAAAAGGATAGTTTTCTCTTGATTACAATAATCTTGATAAATGTTTAGGCTTGGCTAATTCTGGTTATTATAAATAGGATAGTATAAGCAATCTTGTTTATCTTTGAAGTGTACTTTTTTCTTGGGCACATCCCTAATAGTGCAATTGCTAGAGTATAGAGGGGGCTGTGTATATGTCTTTAATTAGTCTGAAAAAATAATAAGGAAATAAAAATATAACTTCTTTTTTTTTTTTTTTTTGATCACACCCGGCAGTGCTCAGGGGTTATTCCTGGCTCCAGGCTCAGAAATTGCTCCTGGCAGGCACGGGGGACCATATGGGGCACCGGGATTCGAACTGATGAACTCCTGCATGAAAGGCAAATGCCTTACCTCCATGCTATCTCTCCGGCCCCAAATATAACTTCTATTAGGATCAATTATATTATATATCCTTAGAGAGTAATAGCAGTTTCCCAGATTGAACTGATTCACTTTTAGGTAATATCTCAAAAATGAGTCAATAAAATCAGAAGGCACTTGAACTACTTTACTAATAATGTCATATATTTATTATATAGACTAATGAAAATTAGATACTTGAGCTTGTTTGAATTCTCAGAGAATGCCGAAGTTCCAAATATGCTGACCATAAAAGATTCTTGGAAAAAAATAAAGTGCTAATTAAACTCACTTATAAGACTTTTTTGTACAACACAGACATATGTGTACCAGAAGCAATCTTGGAGGGATGCTTTAGCACTTGGAGGTAAACTATACTTTTATCATTTCCATTCACCATAGTGGGATCTGAAAATTCCACTTGGAAGTCGTCAGTGAGAATAAAAAACTTCCATATATTATTTCCATCCATAGCACCCACTTCAAATGAAATGTTTCTGTTCCCCCTCCTACCCCTATTCCCTTCTGTTTGCTAGGTTTGAGCTAAAATATTTGTATGGGAAATAAATCTAGTGCCAAGTACAAGCTAATAATTAAAGTAGGCTTTATCCTCGCGGGAAACTGAAGTCAGATCAACTTCCTCACATTGTAGAACTATTTCTTCATTCCTTGCCCTCCCCCATTTCTGTTCTCCCTAACAAACACCAGGTATAAAGAATTGGTATTTACCTTCAGTGTCCTAGCCTCTTTTATGAATCAATTTATTTTCTGTAAAATCCTTTATTAATGAAAATATCTATCTCCTCATATTCCATTGACCTTAGATCAATTGTACAAAGGCTATCTTGATATTTGGGCTAGACACTTAAAAAAAAAAGCATCCTGGGAATAGGTCCAGACTTTTTGATTAACTGGGAAGTTCTGGAAATTAAATCTCTTTTTGCCCTTCCTCACATGAATTACGGTATTTGTCTTTGGACTTCTATATCAGGGTATGCTACTAAGAGTTTCTGTTAATACAGGATGTAATGACTCGAATTTCCATCAAAGTGTTCATTCTGAGATCATTTCACTTTCTTGCTTGAATCTTTATTTTGACTTCTTAATAAGCCAGGGAGTCAATGTTACACCTTTTCTAAAAATTTCTTCTAAGTTCTTAAACAAACTACACCAACCTTCAAATCTTTTTCTGCTGGCAGCTTAACCTCTACTGGTCCAATTTAGCTTTGCTTCAGAGGGACTTTGATCAAAACAGATTATTTTATATACTATGGAGACAACCACTCTGTAAAATATTTGGAATCTGTCTGTGCAATTCAGAAAATTATCATTTTATTCAAATTGAACAGTTATGTGTAGCTATTTGAAAGACTCCAACAAATTTGAGGCCAGCAACTTGTTGATTATATCATTTTATTTCATCTTATTTTCATGAGATGGGACAATAAGTTATTTACTCCTTATTAGTATTCTGATCTTATCAACAGTAAGAAAGGAAGAAACTAGCATTTATTAAGTGCTGCATATCAATACCCCAATTCATGACTACAGGAGAAGAGTGAAATAACTTTTTATAACAATGAGATTGTGAAATTCCTTAAAATCATGGGTGTTACAGATTAGACATTTTCTTGGTCGATCAAAGGGAAGTATATTTTAGGAATAGGGTGACTGTTAAATTTGTCTTAAACTTCCTTGCCTTGAATAATTGTTGGTCTAACTTGTGAATGTGTTTTCTCAGTTGGCTTTCTCTATGCTTTTAGCCTTGCCCTATCTCTGTCTCGTGAAGTTTTAAAGCACTTGTGAATATTTATATATCTGGCTCTAATTGGTATTTACTTGCTAAACAGAGAACAAAGTTTTATCTGGGCTGCTGTTAGTTATTTTGTTAGTTTTTGTTCTGTTTGCATTTCTTGGTCTCTTGCCTTTCCAGAAACCCTTGTTTGGCACCTGATGTAAACCTACATCAGGAGGTTTATTCCTCCTATAAATCATTTCAGTTCTTGGTCAGTTCTACTTGTTTTACCACAAACTAATTACACCTCATTGGTTTTCCCTCTCTTGTTAAGTCTACTCCAGAACTATTGCTTACAATATAATATGCCAATGTGCATAGTGTTTCCAAATTTACCATTTCCTTGTGAAGTTAACTTGCATGGATCACATTGACCAAAGTTATGACCAAGATGATTGTGAAAGTGATTATTTCCACTGACATAAATATAAAATAAAAAATTATTCATTAATTTATCCTGCCAATCAGCAAAGAGTTATATGAGAATCCAAAATGTTTAGCTATATCTTAAATAGCATATAATGGTATGATAATGTCATATCATGAGATACTCTGCCAAAATCATTTCCTGATGTTAGATAAGTTTTGTCTGATACAAGGCAATTACAAGTATGATTTCCTAACTATAGAGTGGATTATAGTGCTGATTAGAAGATATTTATTTTAGGTTTAATTCTTAATTAGTTTTTATTATGATATTGAGCACTCACGTCAGCAGTAAAATTATTAGGATATTCAATTCTTTCAAAGTAGTCTTTTGTAAATGACTTGAAAATTTCTTTGTGAGAGAATATTTATTATGAGCTGATTAAGCACTGAGTAAATATAGTTCACCTCCCACAGAACTCTTCTCGAAGTTTTAAACTGTCAAGTCAGAAATCCAGGTTACTTTACTAGCAAGAAAGATCACTCAGAGAAACACAAAAGTATAAAATATGTGATAAAGAAGCCAGCTTGGACACTAGATCCAATCCCTGACTAGCTCTCTGACTGTAGTTATAGAAAACAGCCCAAGTATGCCCTGACCAGCTCAGTTAACTCAATAAAGCAAAAGAGGTAATAATAACTTATCTTAAGATACTAAGCTTTGGAGTGTTTGATTATATAGCAGGAGATAACTGAGACAAATGATTCCCAAGGTTTAGAATAAAGCAAGAATCTACATGAACCGCTTCCCATAATATTTTTATCTCAGGAATAATATAGAGATGACTCAATAGTCATCGTGCAACATAATCATGCAAGAGGCCAAGATTCCAGCTTTAGTGCCACATATGATCCCTTTAGCACCGACAGGAGCACTATAATGTGAGGCCCCCAAAAGAGCAAAATTTTAAAAATTTATCCCTGGATTTCAGAATCAACATTCAACTAATTTGGTCTTTCTCTGGTTCTTCTATCTATATTTTAATGATTATTGTTAAATGTTATGCCATGCTTGTCTTATATACACATATATACATAAGTAATAAACAATAAATAATAATTTTTGTAAACTTACTATACAAATATACACAATTTGCTAAAGCTACTAGCACATTACAATGTCTGACTTGCAGAATTAATGGTGGGGAAACCCAGTGGAGAGCACCAAATTTTACTTATCAGTGATTTATTTGGCAACAAGGACACACCATCTGATATATGTTCTTTTTTTGTGTGTGTACATAAAGGAAATGAATGGACCATCTATGACCAATGGAAAATATCCAACATGATTATCTGCTCTCTTTCTTTCTAGAGAAAATATACTGCATGATAATTTTCTGACTTCCAGGATATTAATCCTTTGTTATAATGATGAAACTATTCCAGTTTCGAGAGGAGAGAGATAGAAAGCTTTCTGAATTCATAATCTGACTTATATACATTAACTTAATCTCCTGCTTAAACTCTTTGACTCGCTATTCTTATTTCAGTACATGGACCTTTGATTTAATGATTATTGTCCAAGAAGTAGAGGAGTGTTAAGTAGGAAAAAAAGGAGGAGCCAAAAATACATTTTTCACTTACAATACATGAAACTTTTTTTGTCAGTTCTTCTAGGTCTTCTCTTAGTTTAGGAAGAGAAACTTTTCCCTCACAAGTTCTCTGTACCTTAATGAATGCCACAATATTCATCCAGTTGTTTAACCCTTGATCCAATCTTTGATGCCCCTCTTTCTATTACATTTTGAAGAAACTCCATTATCAAGTCCTGTTATGTCATGGTAAGTGAATATCTCAATAAAATCATCACTAAAAATTGAAAAAAATATTTAGTATTTTCACTGTTCACCAATACTTTTATTCATCTTCAACACTTTATCTACTTTTGACTCTTCCCTCTGCCTGGAACATATTTTCTCTCTTTTTTTTCCTACTACAGATCTTCCAAGTTGATTCTAAGTGATATAGTCCCACTCAAGTGTGCTCGCTTCGGCAGCATATATACTAAAATTGGAACAATACAGAGAAGATTAGCATGGCCTCTGCACAAGGATGATACCCAATCATCCCGTTATTCCTTCTCTTTTCAACTTGCTTTATTTTTCCTGTATAATACTAATTCTTTCATGACATTGTATAGCATAATTATTTCTTCAGAGACATATGTTCTCTATGAGCAGATAGATTATTTCACTGGCATTTGAAAGAGTGCCTGTTTCAGTTGCACAGGAAAAAATTATAGAATGTTAAATGGATATGTGATGAGTGAAGTAATAAAGAAATTAATGTCATTAAGAAATCTTTGTAAAATATACATCTTGCTCTTATTTAGGGTCACTGCATATTCAAGGGTAGTGACTTAGTAAAACATGATTGTGGTTCAGTTGGGTCTTACTCCCTACCCAGAACTTTGAAGAATTAACAGGTCACAATGAGTCACTTTGATGAGATATCATAATTTTTAAACTGGAAGGATTAAATGATGTATATTATATCATCAGAAATGCTTAAAGATATCCTCCCCCTACTGAAAGACTCCTTTGAACAATTAATGATCTCCAGTAATAAAAACACTTTCCTAAAAGTGTCAGTCCCACAATCTAATGATATATTCTTCAGAAGCTACTAATTGCATATTATTATATTGCAGTCTCTGTGATCATCATTGACTATATAAAAATAATACAATGCCATCACTTGGTAGGTCTCTTGAATCTTGTTTTTCTGGAAACTAACCTGGTATTTTAATAATATCTAATTATTTTTCAGTTTGAAAAAATAAATATATCATCTGGTTTGGTAAATGCTTCTTAAAATTGCACCCTAGGTTTAATTAAGTTGGTTACTTTGGTTGATTTTATTCGTGTTTATGTCATTTATTCCACTCATGGTTTACTGTGTGGTCTTTATATGTCTTATTCCTCTGCCACAAAATAGAATTGTTCCAGTAAGTGGTTGCTCTTCCTTTCCAGATTCTGGAATTAAAAAATAGGGGAAATAGGAATGCAAATGAAATCTGGGCCTTGTTTATTAAGGCAGTGTGACTTAGCCTATTCTGAATCAACTTCTTATCCAATTCAACAAGTATTCAGTCATTCATTCTACATACAAAAAGTATACTGCTGAGACTACTTTGAATATTATGGAATATACACACGTTTGTAAAGCATTTATCTGTCTTTAATTTTCTTAGTTCTGAATAGTAAAGTAAGACATCTCAATATATATTGCTACAATATAATGCAAAATGTCAAAAACATATTTGGAGATTTGTAAACAGTTACTAAGTTCCAGAAAAGGAAGAAATGACATTATATAGGAAAAATTAGAAACACTGGCACGAAAGTATTATTTGTTTATTGAGGTACAGCTGGCATTACAGTAGATTTTAAAAACATGTTGGGTGGCAAAATTAAAAAAAATGGCAAGGCATACAGACAGTTGTACCCAATAACACTGACATTTCTGTGTTAATTAAATTATTTAATTTCCCACATTAGGCAAATGAAATGTTCCAGGGCAAAAGACAATGGTGCTTAAAAACTTGTGAGTGGGTGAATTTACTTTAACTCGATCTTTAATGAAAGAATTCTTACTCATCGACACTGGTATCTTTTAAATTCCATTTATTTCTGGTTAGTCATGTGGCTTATGATCTACTGATTTGGCAGGCTGCTTAAGCAAGTTTATCTCATAGTCAGCAACCAATGGCTTCCTATTTTTAGTTTTATTCAGGATGGGAACCATCAAGCAGAGTTTCGTAGCCTGTACTTCTAAGTAGACTATTAGTTCAGAGGTCATCAAGACATGGACAAATATCCAAAACAGACAAACACCCCCAAACTTAAATCGCCTATATCAGAGTTTGTTTAAAAGAAAATATCTCCCTATTTCACAAGTTTTTAGAATGATTTAAATGATAAATGGCCTTTTCCTGGATTCATCAAGTACGGTTGAATAGCTTAATCGTGGGCCAGTACCACAGACAGGAAAATAAATGTTAAGTGTAAAAAGATGGAGGGTGGAGTGGCATGGGGGGAATACATGAACTCTGCCTTGGCTTTTCTTAATATAGAGAATAATGAAGCAAAATACAAAAGAAAGAAAATCTCTCTAAGTTATCTCTTCAACTCTGATACTCAGTTTGTCTACAAAACTATGGATATTCAAAAATATTTATCTCTTGGATATGTACAGCCAACTGATAGTGAGACTGAGGATTTTTACCTTTTACTGCTATGTGCTTCCTTCTATTACTTTGTAGTTCCATGGATTTCATGAACAGCCAGCTGCAGGGGACAGCAGTAGAAACCTCACATGTTAGTTTGAACCCCACATTGGAACATCAGTGGAAAATGCCAGCACTAGGGTCAGACATATGAGAACAGGCTCTCCATGGTCTAAGTAGACTGTTTTTTTAGAAATAAAAAGAGTATGTCAAAAGTGCTGTCCAGCAGAATTTCCAAAAGTTTCCAAAAAGACTTCTTTTTTTCACAGTTCTAACCTGAATTCAACATGGTAGTCTGACTTCTAACAAGGTATTACTATTTCTGTAACTGTTTTCAATGTAATATACTACCCAATGGCTTGGATAGTAATATAAAATATAGTTATTTATGGCTATGAAAACACCAAGGACCTAGAAGTATTATATTCACTTCATAATGCATATTTGTTTTCTTTCTCCAGGTTTCTCCCTCAACCTAGGGACACTCCTTAGCTCAGTTCAGTTCTTTTCTTGAGTTCTATTTTATTAAACTTCTTATATTCTATCTTTTAGTTAAAACTTTTTTCACTTGTGTTTAATATGTTTTAAAATAAGCTGAGTAAATATGCACACAAAATGGAGCATCTAGGTTTAAAAAGTTGTGGTGGATTATCTTCTATAGAACCTTGATGTACTTATAGGCTTATCTACAGATTTTACATCAGGTATCATCCATCCCCAAAAAAGTTCTTTGGCCCAAAAGAACATTACTTTATCAAAATTTATCACCTGTGAATTTCTTGATCATTATTCCAGAAGCCCAGAGAAGAAGCTGGCAATTTTATCTTACATCAGTCTCTCTGTCTCTCTCTCTGTCTCTCTCTGTCTCTCTCTCTCTCTCTTTCTCTCTCTCTCTCTCTCTTTCTCTCTCTCCCTCCCTCCCCCCCTCTCTCACCAGTTCACTCACTCAAATATCTATGTTCTCCCCAAATCCAACTTGTTCTCACCAACAAATTGCTCTTTCCACTACCCACTCCTAATTCCCAAGAGTAACAATCATTGTTCCTTTCAAGGGATATAAAGGGTTTCTTACCCTTCTTCATTTTTTTCACTTTGTTGCTATAGTTTATTTTTGAATGTTATATTGACCATGTGCTTTGTCACTTATTAAACATTTGGTTTACAAAAGAGGAAACTAAAGAACAGGAAGGTGAATGATTTACCCAATGCCAAGAAGTTACCAGCAAAGATCAAAGTTAGTACCAGGCTCCTGCCTTTGCTTGATCTTTTTCTTTTAGTGGATTTTAGGTGCAGGAAAAGATCTTCATAAAAATGCATTAAATAAGTTTTATATAAATGTATCTTCAATTTTCTCCACTGTAAATTGAGGATGAAGCCAACTCTTCTTTGACAGAGGTGTAACTACTTGGTTATTTTTAGGATTAAATGTTGGAATAATCCTTAGGAGTCCAGATATCTATGCTTAATTGTGCTGTTTCAGTTTGATAAGACTTGAAAATACATGTCTAAGACACACACCATAACATAATTTACAAATATTTTATAAACTAAGACAGGAAATACAAAAGAGAAAGAAATGTTCTGAGTATTAGAGGAAGGAAAATGATCACACCATAACTTAGTTCAATAGTATTATTATTTATGCTGTGCTTTCATAAATCTTAACTCATTTAAAGCCTACATCAACCTTCTGGGAACAATAGGGAAGATAATATCTGTGCTTGGAAAGATTGAATACTCAAAGAATCAAAGTGAATTCTCAAGGTTACAAACTTAGTAAGTGGTAAAACTGAAACTAGAGGATAACTCTTTCATTTTATATGAGAATTAGTCATTTTCTGCTCTCAATCATATTAAAAGGCTTAATCTCCTATAGAAAATTATGTTTTTAAAAGAGGTATATTCTATATTTTATTAAAAACTCTGAGCCAAGACAATATCATGTTAATACATATTTCCTTATCTAAGTAGAAAGATATTAATGACATAATGATAATAAAGTATTCTGATGGAGGAATAATATTTTTTGTTTGTTTTTGTTGTCACACTGGTAACACTCAGTGGTTATTCCTGGCTCATGCTCAGAAATCGCTCCTGGCAGGCTTAGGGGACCATATGGGATGCCGGGATTCGAACCAATGACCTTCTGCATGAAAGGCAAACGCCTTACCTCCATGCTATCTCAACTGGCCCTCAGGAATAATATTTTTTAACATAGCAGTACATATATCTCTTCAAAATTAAGTTTATAGGCCCTTGGAGTAGATGTCCAGAGGTGGAATTTCTGGGTCACATGAAAGTTCATTTATAGTTTCTTGAGAAGTGTCCATATTGTTTTCCAAAAAATGTTGAACCATTCAAGATACCAACAGTGAGGCAAGTTGGAAAAGGATGCAATGTTGGAAAAGGGGTCCTTTTACTCCACATTATCACCAGGGAAGAGAATAGGGGGTAAATTAGAGGTAACATAAAGAAATTGGTGGAGGATCTTAGCACTTTTTTGGGGGGTTGCAATTACTTTTCATTTATTTAATAGTTTATTTTTTATTATTTTTTATTTTTTGCTTCTTTTCAGGGCTGTGTGTATACATAAATTATGGTATAAGACTTGGATAAGTTTTAAGACTATTATCACCAAGGTATTGCCCAAGCCAGAGCATGAACAATAAAAGTCATGTTTAAAGAGGAGTTTTACTTAATATATCTGCAACAGATATATTGGCCTGTAATAAAAGGTACATCAACCACAAAAGTTCTCTGATGGGACAGCTGATGCCTGGCCAATTGTGGGAAAGCTGGCAGGCCTGAGGGCTCATTCATCACAGCACGGAAGGCATCCTCTCAAGAACATATAAACGAGATGAAGAGCTCTCTTGAAGGTTACAGCTAACATGCGCCAACCCTCTGTATTGTCTGCTTAGGGTCATTTCACTTAAATGACTCATCTTAGTCTCTAAGATTCTGGAAAGCATATAGTTCATCACGCAGGAGTTATTGTGTTTCTAAGCTGACAGCCTCAAGAATCCTAAGGAAATATCAAAGGCTCAAAAGCAAAAGGAACAAAACATAAGAAGTGATCTTCAGTAAAAAGTTCACCACTTGTAAGGAAAGAGGAGGTACAGTAAATGCACACCATATACACCTCAGCCTAGGCCCTTTGCCTGGTCTGTATTGTGAATTGGGGGACAAAAAAATTAGAAAAAAAAAAAAAAGAAGAAGTTCACCACTGAGGGGGTTGGGGGAAATGTAAGATAGAACAAACAGTAAGGGGAACATTATGACAATGTGGAGGAAAATGTCACTCTGGAGAAAGGGGGGGAACTGAAAAGATGAAAAGTGAGAGAGAGAGAGAGAGAGAGAGAGAGAGAGAGAGAGAGAGAGAGAGAGAGAGAAAGAGAGAGAGCTGGGAAGGAAAACTGGGATAATTGGAGGGAAGTTGGCACTAGGAAGAGATTTTACTGGAATATTATTTTTCTGAAACTCAATTACAAACTTATTCATGGTAACTCAATAATTAAAAATTATTTTTAAATGCCTTCAAATCCTTAATAACGGAAAGCAAAAGCTAGAATGGAAAAAAGTAATAATTTTGAATTGTCTTTAAAACTTTGATAATGAGGGGCCAAAGCGATAGCACAGTGGTAAGGCGTTTGCCTTGCACATGGCCAACACAGGATGGACCCCTGTTCAAATCCCATATGGTCTCCCAAGCCTATCAGGAGCAACTTTGAGCCAGGAGTAACCCCTGAACTCCACCAAGTGTGACCCCAAAACAAAAAATATATTTTTGATAATGAATGAGGTGCAGTAACTTTGTGTGTTAAAATCATAAGTATTAGCACCATGTTACCCCAATAAAAATTTTGAAACTTACTTATTTAATATAAGATTTGCCACACTTTGTTCTTTGTACTTATTCTAGATCAACATCTATTTTAGATTAGGCTATTTTACCCTTACTTTATTGCAGTATTCCTGGACTATGTTCCTAATACCGTGGTATTTCTGGACTATGCTTTCAATTCTTTCCATAGACTCTGCTGTAATTTTCGGTAGAAAAAGAATATGATTGGTTCCTTGTCCCTAGGAATCTTTTTATTATTCATTCTAAGTTATTCATATCCCTTCTCCTCTTCTTCTCTGTCAAGCACATTTGAACCATTTCCCACAATAATTCATGAAAATGGCTAATCTTAATGCAGTTTAATATAAGGCAGAGAGTTCTGGATGCAAAACTCAATGGCTTTTACAGAGTTTTTGTTTTTCCCCTTGGTAGCCATCGCCCACCCATCCCATGGAGAGAACTGCATAATATAGGCCACTGAGGTATTTAATCAATGTGGTGTCACTATAATGCCAGCTACAACCCCACAGAGACAGAGAGCCATGGCAGCCCCAGTAAGGGGCCACACAAAGTGCTAGAACAGCAGGTGAAGTTTCTACTTTATTGATTTTTTCATTCATGCCTCCCACAACCATTTAAGAAATAACTGTTAGGTGCTGGAGACTAGAAATCTAATACTGAACAAGATAGATATGTTTCCCATATCACAGAAATGACAACCTAGTGGGGAGTATGGGGGGGGTGAGGAAAACAGAGAAGTTGGGAGACAGACAAAACCTAGTACTGAAGACATCGCTCATATTGTAAAGTACACATGTAAATTCTTATTTTGGTACAATAAAACAAAACAATACACTTATCATGAAAGAGAAAGAAAGAAAGAAAGAAAGAAAGAAAGAAAGAAAGAAAGAAAGAAAGAAAGAAAGAAAGAAAGAAAGAAAGAAAGAAAGAAAGAAAGAAAGAAAGAAAGAAAGAAAGAAAGAAAGAGAGAAGAGAAAGAAGAAAGAAAGAAAGAAAGAAAGAAAGAAAGAAAGAAAGAAAGAGAGAGAGAGAGAAGAGAGAAGAGAAAGAAAGAAGAGAAAGAAAGAAAGAAAGAAAGAAAGAAAGAAAGAAAGAAAGAAAGAAAGAAAGAAAGAAAGAAGAAAAGAAAGAAAGAGAAAGAAAGAAAGAAAAGAAAGAAAGAAGAAAAGAAAGAAAGAAAAGAAAGAAAGAAAGAAAGAAAGAAAGAAAGAAAGAAAGAAAGAAAGAAAGAAAGAAAGAAAGAAAGAAAGAAAGAAAGAAAGAAAGAAAGAAAGAAAGAGAGAGAGAGAAAAGAAAGAAAGAAAGAAAGAAAGAAAGAGAGAGAAAAGAAAGAAAGAAAGAAAGAAAGAAATAAAGAAAGAAAGAAAGAGAGAGAGAAGAAAGAAAGAAAGATAGAAAGAGAGAGAGAGAGAAAGAGAGAGAGAAGAGAAAGAAAGAAAGAAAGAAAGAAAGAAAGAAAGAAAGAAAGAAAGAAAGAAAGAAAGAAAGAAAGAAAGAAAGAAAGAAAGAAAGAAAGAAAGAAAGAAAGAAAGAAAGAAAGAAAGAAAGAAGAAAGGAAGGAAGGATAAAAGGAAGGAAGAAGAAAACGAAAGAAAGAAGGAAGAAAGAAAGAGAAAAGAAAGAAAGGAGGAAGAAGAAAGGAAGAAAGAAGGAAAAAGAAAAATTAACCATAATTTTTATTATTGTGATAATAAAAATAGTGTTCTCTTGTACAACAAAAACGAGGCTACTTAGTTGCATGTCCATTTATGCATATGTTCACAGAAGCTAGCTACCAAGGGTTCCTGGGATTTAAACCATCATTGACACTTAAAATATCAGTTAAACTGATAATAAAGGATGGGAAAAGGAGGAACAGAACCAGTATGTACAAAGACCCAAAGTTGAGAAAGAAGATACCATTAATTCCATGATATTTTTATCATGTTCGTACATTTTACTTTTCCTCTCTGTGACAGAAGACAGTGTCACCACCAAATACATGCGCAACACTAAATCCAGAGCTGCTGAAAGCTGTTGTCCATAAAGTCACTTTCTCTGTTTACAATGTTGAAGTTGTTTGAATACGTAATTTATTGCATCCCCACTTAAAACATGACTAATTTGCAGACAAGAGATGGAGTTCATTGTATTTCCCAGAACCCAGGACAGAGCTCTGTATACATCAGAAGCTCAAGATATGCTTGTGCTAAACAAATAGATAAATGGCAAAGAAAGGTCAGCTGCTAAACTGAAACCACCAGAATTTCCAAGGGAACAGCAGTGTTTATGCAACAAGTTTCTTTAGCCAACTATTTTCTTACATTTCAACTTTACAAGCTTAATCTGAAAGGTCCTCTTTAAATGACATCTTGGCAATACAATAGTCACAGCCCTTCTGACTTGAGTCGAATTGCATGAGATTGAACTTGGTTGATAAAGGGCCAAAATCAGGAGCTTCAAGTTCCATGAAAGATTAATTAGCTTCCAGGAGAGAAAGAAGATTCCTTTCATAGCCCCACAGCTTCAACATCATTCTGTTCTCTGGCCAAGCTAAAGGAAATAGCATTGTATTCAACTCATAATATCAGATATATACTATAACGTAGGTGCTATTGATATGAACATAATAAAGACTTCTGCCTTTAAGATGGACCTGGAACACAATAGCTGATCAGAACTATTTTTTCTCTTTTTTTCTTAATTAATATCTTTATTTAAACACCTTGATTACAAACATAATTGTGGTTGGGTTTCAGTCATGTAAAGAACACCCCCCTTCACCAGTGCAACAATCCCATCACCAATGTCCCAAGTCTCCCTCCTCCCCACCCCACCCATGCCTGTGTTCTAGACAGGCTTTTACTTCCCTCATTCATTCACATTGTTATGATAGTTTTCCATGTAGCCATGTAGTTATTTCTCTAACTGCACTCATCACTCTTTGTGTTGAGCTTCATGTAGTGAGCTGGAACTTCCAGCCCTCCTCTCTTTTGTCTCTGAAAATTATTGCAAGAATGTCTTTTATTTTTCTTAACAACCATAAATGAGTGAGACTATTCTGTGTCTATCTCTCTCCCTCTGACTTATTTTACTCAGCAAAATAGATTCCATCTACATCCGTGTATAGAAAAATGTCATGACTTCATCTCTCCTGATGGCTGCACAATATTCCGTTGTGTATATGTACCACAGTTTCTTTAGCCATTCATCAGTTGAAGGGCATCTTGGTTGTTTCCAGAGTCTGGCTATTGTAAATAGCGCTGCAATGAATATAGGTGTGAAGCTCAGGACTATTTTTACTGAGAATTTGAATAAATATATCTGATAAACTATAGTCTTAAAATAAATTTCTCCTTGGGGTCCTAAAAAAACAAATGCATTTCTTTTATTGAGGGAGAAAGTTGAAGGGGGAACAAATCATATCCCACATGTATTTAAGGGCTACTTCTAGTTCTACACTCAGATGTGGTATTCGGCTGGTGTAGGGATGGGGGTATATGCTAGGGATTTGATCCTGAGTCAGCCACATTCAATATAAGTGCTAGAGCTTCTTGTTGTCAGTCATTCTTCCTCTCTTCCTCTCTCTATCTCTCTCCCTCCTTCTTTCTCTCCCTCCCTCTCACCATGATGCTTTTCTGTTTGTTTGTTTGTTTTTATTCCTTTGTTTCTTTTGAGCCACATAGGACCATGATTTTGAAGATAGTGAGACCTCTCCACTGCCTGGTAACAACAGTATAAACTCTTGATTCTGAGTTCCTGAACCTTAGGTACAACAATTATAGTCACACTGGGAGTTAGTCCAGCATGAGCAGTGACCTAAGTGAGTGAACTGCAGAGTTCTGTTCTACCAAGAACACAACCATACAAGTAGCAAGATACCACATTCAGAACAACCAGAGAGAGTCTACACAACCCCGAAAAGAAGGATGAAAAATATTGCATTCTAACAAGGACAAATATCATTATTTTCTCTGACACCTAGGAAACCATATTGATTTAATTGTGTTCATATCTTGAGTAAGGTCACACTTGATTTCAGGAAGTCAAGCTTCATCTCTGTAAGATCAGAAGTTCTGACTTTGGAATGTTTAAATCATGAGCAAGATGTTTTGCTTTCAGAGAACTTTCCTCAGATTTCCTTAGCCAGGATTGCAGTCAGATCTTAGTACTGATGGGAGAAGAAAACTGTTCGGATTTCCATTGTCTTGGATTAATAGTAATTACTAGATGTGCCCAGAGAAATGAAGAGAACACTACACCCATCCAGTGAGTGGTGATAATTTTCACAGAATGGGTTTGAAGGACAGCAGATCAAATGAACCCAAATGGAAACTAAACAACAGGCAATTTTCAACAACAGATTCAATATTCATCGCTATGAGTACAATTCACTGATTTGGAGAAGAAAGGTCTGATGCACTGAAATATTCCTCTGCAGTTTCATTAACACAAAAATATCCTCCATCAAATGCCATCTCTTTAATTTCTTCCCCAAATTTCTTCCTGAAACTGGGACCTATTCAGTTCTTTTTAGTCCTGTTTTCTTCATTCAGTCATTTGATTGTTCATCACTCACTAAGAATGTATTGATCCCTTCTCATTTATCAAAAAGTAAGACCAAGCTTCAGAGTTTCTATCTAGAAATAAAATATTTTAATTATCGGATGGTACATACAAAGGTATCTTACAAAGCATAGAATGATGGGTTTTCTCTAGTAGAGCAGTTCCTGCTGACTTCCATATAAGTTAGAAACTGATTGCTGTAAGACATACAGAAGTTTCCAAATAAATAAGGGCAGGTATTGGTAAGATACAGAAGGAAAAATAATAGCAGCAACCCATACTTATTGATGTGTCAGGTTCTAATATATTTACAATGTACTAAGCACTCTTCAGCTTTCTTCATTTGTGTCAATTTTCGCAATCCTCACAATAAGGCTATGAAGTAGTCTCATATTTCCCCCAATGACAAATTATGCCCAGTCAAAACATATTAGTCAAAAATCATCACACATTTAAAAAGTGAGAAAAACAAGAAGTGGAGCCTAAGCTCTTTTCCATTACAGGTTAGTTGACAGTAGAAGAGAAAGATTCAGAGATGAAAGAATAGTACTTTCTGGGGTGTGAGGGAATTGGCTTTTTTAAAATAATTTTTTTGTTTTTTTGGGGGGGCACACCCAGTAAAACTCAGGAATTACTCCAGGCTATGCACTCAGAAATTGCTCCTGGCTTGGGGGACCATATGGAATGCTGGGGGATTGAACCGTGGTTCTCCTAGGTTAGCATGAGCAAGGCAAATGCCCTACCACTTGCACCACTGTTCCAGTCCTAAAATAAAATTTTAATTAAATCACCTGAGATACAGTTACAAAATTGTTCTCTGGAGGGAGTTTGGAGCCAATTTGAATGGACTAGAGTAGTTTGGGGGAGCAATAAAGAGATAAAGTGTGTGGTTTAAGTGGTTTGTACTTAATCCTAAAAGCAACTATAGCTATGTTTCAAGATAATGACAGAGACCAGCAGAGAGAATAGCTCTGGGCAATTATCAGGAGAACTGTTAAGACAATAATCTAACTGCAAGGGAGAGAAATGATAAAGGACCTACTTTAAGGAGTAAGGAACAGGGAGAAACAGAAAGAAAGAGCTATGGGAGATATTTAAGTGAAAGAAATTACAGAACAAGGAGGGTAATGAGGGGGTGCAAAGGCTGATCTAGAAGGAAAAATAAAAGGATACTTCCAGATTTGGGCATTACGGATTATGCATTATGCATTAGCTGTGCCATTAGCCAGAAGAGGGCATTTTATTTTTTATTTTTATATAAAATCTTTATTTAAGGGGCCGGTGAGGTGGCGCTAGAGGTAAGGTTTCTGCCTTGCAAGCACTAGCCAAGGAAGGACCGTGGTTCTATCCCCCAGCATTCCATATGGTCCCCCAAGCCAGGGGCAATTTCTGAGTGCTTAGCCAGGAGTAACCCCTGAGCATCAAATGGGTGTGGCCCGAAAAAAAAACAAAAAAATAAAAATCTTTATTTAAGCACCATGATTACAAGCATGATTATAGTTGGGTTTCAGTCATAAACAGAACACTCCCCTTCACCAGTGCAACATTCCCACCACCAATGACCCCCCACCCCTGTGTGTATTCAAGGCAGGCATTCTACTTCTCTCACTCATTAAGATTGTCATGATAGTTGCTAGTGTAGTTATTTCCCTAACAGCATTCACCACTCTTTAATGTGAGCTTCATATTGTGAGCTGGTCCTTTCGGCCCTTATCTCTATTGTCTCTGGGGATTATTACAATAATGTCCTTAATTTTTCTTAAAACCCATAGATGAGTGAGACTATTCTGTGTCTATCTCAAGTACACCTGTTTAAGAGAAAGTTTGTTCAATTTGGAAATGTTAGATGCTTAGTTTAATTGCACGTAACTACATAAAGAATCCTCCCAACAGTTGATAGTTTAGAATGATTTATGTCTAGTATTCAAAGTTATGTGAGTCTTGTGAGTCAGTTGGGCAATTCCAGCCTGGAGTCTCAGAGTTTCTTGTCAGATAGTGGTTGGGTTGCAATCTCCTGAAAGCTCTGTTCTACTGGATGTTCTGAAAGGCTGACTCATATGAAGGGCAACTGCTGATGACTTTGGGATAAAGCAGCTTGCTTTCCTTTCTTTTTTTCCTAAATATTTATTTAAGCATCATGTTTGTAATTGGGTTTCAGTCATAAATAAAGTATACCCCCTTCACCAATACAACCTTCCCACCACCAGTGCCCCTCATCTCCTTCCTCCCCCACCCCTGCTATTTTTTCTAATTATCTAACCTTGGATATTACAGTGATTAACTATGAATCAAGGCCAGTCCAGATTCATGGAGTGAGAATTTTATAAAGCTTGAGGAGTTATTACTCAAAAGACCGAGAGTCTTAACTAACTCAAAAGGGCTCATCTTTGAAAAATAAGTGTCCTTTTTTGGGGGGTCACACCCAGCGTTACTCCTGGCTCTATGCTCAGAAATCACTCCTGGCAGATTTGGGGGACCATATGGGATGCTGGGATTCTAACCACTGTCCTTCTGTGTCTAAGGCTAACGTCCTACCACTGTGCTATCTCTCCAGCCTTAATGACAGTGTTCTTGAGATATACAGTCAATGAGTCTTGACAGATACTCAGAGTATATGTCTCCAGTTCAGGTGAAAATCCAAGATGAAGATTTAGCTTAAAAAACAATTATCATGGGCCCAGAGAGATAGCACAGCGGTGTTTGCCTTGCAAGCAGCCAATCCAGATTGGTTCGAATCCCGGTGTCCCATATGGTCCCCCGTGCTTGCCAGGAGCTATTTCTAAGCAGACAGCCAGGAGTAACCCCTGAGCACCGCCAGGTGTGGCCCCCCCCCCAAAAAAAAAAACAATGATCATGGGGCCGGCGAGGTGGCGCTAGAGGTAAGGTGTCTGCCTTGCGAGCGTTAGCCAAGGAACGGACCCGCAGTTCAATCCCCCTGGTGTCCCATATGGTCCCCCCAAGCCAAGGGCTATTTCTGAGCGCTTAGCCAGGAGCATCCCCTGAGCATCAAACGGCTGTGGCCCGAAAAACCAAACCAAAACAAACAAACAAACAAACAAAAAACAATGATCAAGTGGAAGTTGAAGCCATTGATCCAAAAGATCTCTTCTACCTGTAAAGAATACACAGAGTGCAAAACACATCTACACTCCTATGTTCATTACAGCACTATTCACAATAACCAAAATCTGAAAATTATCTAAAGTCCAAAAACAGATGAGTATATAAAGAATGACCATAAGGGAGAATAAAATCATGTGATTTTCCACTTCATAGATTGATCTAGAGAGCATCGTGCTGTGTGAAGTTAGTCAAAGTGAGTGAAACAGATTCAGAATGATCTCTCTCATAAGTGGAATATAAAGAAACTTCCTTCAAGGCAGAAACAGCACTCTCCATACAAGTGGAAACAGAGATAAATAGATGGGACATTATTAAACTACGAAGCTTCTGCGCCTCAAATGAAATAGTGCCAAGGATACAAAAGCCACACACAGATTGGGAGAAACTATTCATCCAATATCCATCAGATAAGGGGCTAATATCTAAGATATACAAATTACTAACAGAACTTAACAAGAAAAAAATCATCTAACTCCATCAAAAAATGGGGAGAACAAATGAACAATTTCTCAAAGAAGAAATACAAATAGCCAAAAGGCACATAAAAAAATGCTCCACATCACTAATTAGCAGGGAGATGCAAAGCAAAACTACTATGAGGTACCATCTCATGCCACAGAGACTAGCACACATCAAAAAGATCAAGAACAATAAGTGATCATGGAGATATGGGGAGAAAGGAACTCTCATTCACTGCTGGTGGGAATGCTGTCTAGTCCAGCCTTTATGAAAAACAATATGAAGACTCCTCAAAAAACTGGAAATTGAGCTCCCATATGATCCAGCTATAATACCACTCCTAATGATATACCCTAGGAACACAAAAACGAAATCCAAAAACCCTTCTTCACATCTATATTCATTGCAGCACTATATACAATAGCCAGACTCTGGAAACAACCTAGATGCTCTTCAACAGATGAATGGCTAAAGAAACTGTGGTACATATACACAATGAAATATTACACAGCCATCAGGAGAGATAAAGTCATGAAATTTTCCTATACATGGATGGACATGCTGAGTGAAATAAGTCAGGGAGAGAGACACAGAATAGTCTCGCTTATCTATAGGTTTTAAGAAAAATAAAATACATTATTGTTGTAATGGCCAGAGATGAGGGCCAGAAGGTCTGGCTCACAATATGAAGCTCACCTCAAGGAAAGGTGAGTGCAGTTAGAACACTAACAACTACCATGACAATGTTAATGAGTGAGAAAAGTAGAATGCCTGTATAGAATACAGGCAGGGGATGTGGGTGGAGGGATAGGGGGTGAATTGGTGGTGGGAATGTTGCACTGGTGAAGGGGGTGTTCTTTTTGTGACTAAAACCAAACTATAGTCAGTCATGTTTTTAATCAAGCTGTTTAAATAAAGATAAAAAAGAAACTTCCTAGGGAAATATCAAATGCCAAAAAGCAATAGAAATAAAAAATAGGCGAACTGTAAGAAGCCTCAATTCAATAAAAAGCTTGTCACTGGGAATTGGAGGGGTGGAGAAGACAAATTAAGGAAGAAACACTAGGATCAATGCATAGGGAACATATGCTTGTCATAGAGGCAGGCTGGAGGGTGGGAAGAAAACTGGGGATATTGGTGGAGGGTAATGGATACTGATGAAGAAACTGGTTGTGAAACATTGTAATCCTGAAATTCAATTACTAAAATCTTTGTAGCTTTGTAATTCTTGATGATTCATTTAAAAATTAAATAAAAGATTACACAGAATGCTATCAGAATAAAATCAGAGGAAGAGTCTGAAATATCAGCATCAATGGAACAATGAGTCTTTAAAGAAGAATGAAAAAGTTGGGCTGTAGAAGCAGAGAAAACTCGGAGGAGGGGAAGTGTTATGAAAACCAAAAGCAGGTACTGGAGAGATATAATACAAGATGTAAGGCATTTGCCTTGTACCCAGCTGGTCTCTGGTTGAACCTACATTGTTCTCATGGAACCCCAGTGTCATCAGAGTTTCAGAACTAAAAGCAGCCTCTGACCACCATTGGGTGTGTCCCATCAACCTAGAGAGAACCCCTAGGAAAAAAGAGAGAGAAATAGTCAATGGGGCTGGAGTAATAGCACAATAGGGAGGGCATTTGCTTTGCATGCAGTAGAC
Organism: Suncus etruscus; assembly: GCF_024139225.1. Classification (NCBI taxonomy): domain Eukaryota; kingdom Metazoa; phylum Chordata; class Mammalia; order Eulipotyphla; family Soricidae; genus Suncus; species Suncus etruscus. The sequence goes on along the minus strand of NC_064866.1, from coordinate 20,144,954 downwards.
CTAGGTTCAGTTTCTTACATCCTATATGGTCATGGTCCCCCAAGCACTGCTAGGAGTAATTTCTGAGCTCAGAGCCTGCTCAAAAACGAGAAAGAAAAAAGAAAGAGGAAGGAAGGAAGGAAGGAAGGAAGGAAGGAAGGAAGGAAGGAAGGAAGGAAGGAAGGAAGGAAGGAAGGAAGGAAGGAAGGAAGGAAGGAAGGAAGGAAGGAAGAAAGGAAGGAAGGAAGGAAGGAAGGAAGGAAGGGAGAGAAGGAGGGAGGGAGGGAGGAAGGGAGGGAGGGAGGGAGGGAGGGAGGGAGGAAGGAAGGAAGGAAGGAAGGAAGGAAGAAGGAAGGAAGGAAGGAAGGAAGGAAGGAAGGAAGGAAGGAAGGAAGGAAGGAAGAAGGAAGGGATGGAGGGAGGTAAAAGAATGAAAGAAAGAAAGAAAGAAAGAAAGAAAGAAAGAAAGAAAGAAAGAAAGAAAGAAAGAAAGAAAGAAAGAAAGAAAGAAAGAAAGAAAGAAAGAAAGAAAGAAAGAAAGAAAGAAAGAAAGAAAGAAAGAAAGAAAGAAAGAGAAAGAAAGAAAGAAAGAAGAAAAGAAAGAAAGAAAGAAAGAAAGAAAGAAAGAAAGAAATAAAGAAAGAAAGAAAGAAAGAAAGAAATAAAGAAAGAAAGAAAGAAAGAAAGAAAGAAAGAAAGAAAGAAAGAAAGAAAGAAAGAAAGAAAGAAAGAAAGAAAGAAAAAGAAAGAAAAAAAAAAGAAGAAAGAAAAAAGGAAGAAAGGAAGGAAGGAAAAGAAAGGAAGGAAGGAAAAGAAAGGAAAGGAAAGAAGGAAGGAAAAAAGGAAGGAAGGAAGGAAGGAAAGAGAAAAAGAAAGAATAAAGAAAAAGAATTAAGAACGAGAAAGAAGAAACAGAAAGAAAGAAAAAGTTAACCACATCAAATGTAAGAAGCAGGCCTAATAATTCAAACCTAAAAATTATTTTTACCAGGTTTGACAGGTGGTCATGAGGGTGACCCTAGTTAGAAGAGTTTCAGGGACTATGAAGGGAAAAGAAAAAATAGGGCAAAGGAATAAAATAAGAAATAGAGTGCTTCGCAATAAATGTCAGCTGAAAGAGAAAAGAAACTCTCACAAAACATTAGATTGAAGGAAAGTTGTGTTTCAAGAAGGGTAAGGTAAGGACTCAGATCAGACTGCTGTTCGATGAATTTACATTTTTCCTCCTGTGCTGTGTTACTTCTCAAGTAATTTAATTTTCATGTACCATAACCTCTCAGCCCATTTTGAGTTCGAGGTGACATTTAAACTAGCATCTGAAGAAAGAGAAGGAAGTTGCCAGCTGTAAATTGGGACAATAAAGTTCTTGGCCTGAATTGTAGCAATGGTGAGTGGGCCCTCAAGGTTTTCAAGGGTGCTGTTGGTAAACAGTCAGGGGGAGGCCCCTGGAAATGAGCTTTCTAGAAAGAAATAATACCTAGATGAGATATGAAGAGGTTGCCAAAGTCATCAGTCCTTGAAAAGTCATAGACATGAAGGCATCACCTAGGAGCCCAAACTGAGACCCCATCCAGAGAAGAGTAAGTCCTCTCTGGAATCAGAAAATGAGGTCCAGGAAGAATGAAAAGCCTATCAAGATTATGAAAAAGGACCATCACAAATTCAATGCTCTTCTTTCTAGCCATACCCTAAGAAAATTCCCCCTTGGTGCCCTCTTCAACAACAAGAAAGCTGGAATCCATAGATCCCTGAGAATTTGGATTGTAGAGATCATCCCCCATGTAGAACAAACAGAATCTGGGTCCGACTTGACCAACTGGCTGCCTTATGGATCTGGTGGGACTTCATTGCCTTGGTTCCTCAGGTGTTTACAGCAGACATTACCTCACTAAACCATGCCAGACCCTTCCCTGAGTCACCAAAGTAGGTAGACTAAAATGTGAAAGTATTCTCTCTAGCCTACTTTCCTTGCTCCCCCACTTTACCCGTCATCTGCAACCATTGGCATGATAACCAGAAATAAGGTGACCTGTGAGGTAAATTGAGGCCTTTGAAGTAGTTCCCATTTGTATCTTAATTATTTTCTGTTAGTCTTGTTTTTCCAGTGCCTTTTATCTGGTTTTTTTTTCCTCTTCCTGGGAAGGGACTTTGTTTGGATCTCAATAAATGGGAGGCAGGAGAGCTTAGGAGGGGGCTGCCATGTAGGTTTGTGGTTTCACGTAGTGGAGCAACTTCTTATGGGTGAATAACTTTCAGTGTTAGTTTTCTTGCCTGCTATAACCTTCATATCTGTATGGATTCCATATTGTGGGGAATCACTACCAGAGCAACTATCCTCCCCAGATAAGGGGTATGGGATATCCTTTTCCCTTCTGGGAACTATGGGATAACCAAATCTCAACCCAACTCCCAAACAACAACTCATTACAGTGACATAAAACATAACTCAAGCCAGAACCCATATTTTTTTTTTGGTGGTAGCCACTTCTCTCAGCAGCAACATAATGAAAAGCTGGAGTGGATCAGACTGTCAGAAAAAAAGGGGAAGGGAAGGATGCAGATGTATTTAGGGGAGTAGTTTGAGAATGAGCTAAGGAGAAAGGAAACTAAAATTTGATCCCTTCTTGGATTTAAACTTGAGAGGAATTTACCTCAGTACAAGGGAAAGTCACTGAAAAATCATAAACATAAGAGTGACACTGTTTGACACATTTTTAAAAGATCAATCTATTTAAAAAAAAATACACCTACCCAACAGTTCTACCTCAAATTATTCACCCAAATCAAGTGGAAACGATTGTTCATCAAAATAATGTGCAATAATATTCCTAGTATTCCTGAAACTAGAAATACTTTATAAACAGAGCCACTAAAAATATTCACAGGGTCCAGGAAGATAGTGCAACAGGTAAGATACTGGCCTTGATCACAGCCAATCTGCTTTCAATCCCAGTTACCACATATGATTTCCCTGAACAGCAAAAGAAAAAACTAAAACAGACAGCAACATATTATATAGTTCCACTTATGTGATATTCTAGAACAGGTATAGTAAATCTACAGAGAAAAAAAAAGTGGTTTCCTTTGAGATGTGTTAGGGAAGGAATTACTGACAAAATTAAGTTGGTTAAAGAACTGGTTGCTTTTCTGTAGTTAATAAAGAATAAATCTTACAGTTTCCAAAAGCAAATCTAAATTTTGAAAGTTAAAAGAATAAACCACACAAATATTAAATATTAAAATTAAATATTAAATATGTATGCTGAATGTTTAGAAGTAAGATTGCTAATATTTGTAATATATTTAAAATATTAACTGACTAAAGATATGTTCTGTGGGTAGGGTTCTTCTTTTGCTTTCAGTAGACCCAGGTTTGGTCCCTAGCATTCCAAATGATTCCCCTGAGCATCACTAGGAGTGATTCCTGAATGCAGACATGACTAATCCCTGAACAATGCCAGGTGTGGCCCAAAAGCCAAAAAGAAAAAAAGAAGATAAAAAAATATATTACACACATAACATTCAATCTGAGATGCTTACAAAATGGTTAAAACTTGAACAAGGTCTTATCCTAACTACGACAGGACTGAATCAATATGCCCTATTATCTTATCCCTTCCTCAGGCTACATCCCTTCTAAATCACCTCTGAAAAATGAGAACTTACTCTCCATTAAATAATTCATTCCGATGTTTAATAACTACAGCGTGAGTTTGTTTTTTTCTATCAAATTTGAATGTCTAAATATAGTGAGAGCTTCAATTATCAGCTCGAGAATGCAGCTCCTTAAAATGCTAATATATAGTAGAATTAAGTTTATGTTTACCTCATATGCCAGAATCCCTAGTTGGATTTGAAATGCAATATTCTGGCATGCAAAAATAAATGTAACACAGTTCAGAAATGTGTTAGAATTCTGTATTCTTCATCAGTTACAGCACCTTGGTAGAGCCCCTAGATAAACCAACGTAGGCAGGAACATTGGAGGTAAAATGAAAACCTGTCATCCAAAATGTCCCTATTTCAGCAGTAAGTCTTCAGGGAGGTGGAGAAGTGTCATTCAGAACATCTCTGCAATTGCCTGAGCTGCATCATTATCACCACTTGTCTGATAGAATCATTTAGGGCTTGCTGAAATGCTCACGTTTTCTTCCCACACCAAAGCTTCCCTTCTGACCCCTGCGTGGAAACAAAACCAGTGTTTGTTCAAATTCAGTGGAAAAACAGTCACAGGTTCAACCCTAGGTTGGTTGTTACTTTTATAGGCGCAGCTAATAGCTTCCTTCAGTACTCAACAAAGTGTTAGTCTCTGGGCTAAGCATCATTTCATTCAACCCTCCTAGCAACGGTCCCATAAGGTGGTATCTATTATTATCCAAGATTTACAGATAAAGTATCTGAGGCTCTGAGAGGTTAAGTAATCTTTACCCAACTAGTCAGGAAAGGAATTGGAGTTTGAAGTGAAATCAGAAGCAGCGCCTAATAGCTCTGTCCTCAGCATTCCTGAAGGGAATGAAATAAAAAAAAAAAGGGCAGAGGGTGAGAAGGGTCGCCTAAACTTCCTGAATCTTTCACACAGCCACAATCTACAGAGCTTTGGTCTGCATTAGAGAATACAGCTGAATTAGCAGCTCTTACTCTGTATATCTTTCAGGTTCCCCTAGCAAACCTGCCTTTATAAGCCACCAAACCTCCTAACTCACTGCAAGAATCTGTGTGCTGATTCCAGGGCCTAAGCCTTCACATCCCAGTGAAGGCAAAACCAAAGAAAAAAAAAGCAAAGGAGATGAAGCAATAGTATAGTGGGTAGGGAACTCTCCTTACATATGGCTAACTCATGTTTGATCCCTGATATCTCAAATGGTCCCTAACCACCACTATGAGTGAATACTGAGCACAGTCATTAGTAAACTTTAAGCAAGGTGTGTTCCAAAAACAAAAATAAGAAAAAGAGAAGGTGATTTAAATCCATGTCCTGCTAGAAGAGATCTCTGGTTTAGATTTGCTCTTGGAGAGTAGATAGAAAAGAGGATATATTAGCTGGGTATAAAAGGACACTGGGCAGGGGTGAGGGAGTACGGAAAAATATTCAGAAATAAGTACACTGACTCTGAAGTCAAACTTTATATACCAGGTTGCTGATCACCAATCAGCCTGTTAAAAAATTAAATCTGATGTACTTAATCATCATATGATTATTAACCAATTCTTTTTTTATGCTAGTAGAGAGCAAGACAGTAATAGAGTGCTTCTTTCTTTTCTTTTTTTTTGGGGGGTGTGGGGGTTTGGGCCACACCCAGTGACACTCAGGTGTTACTCCTGGCTATGTGCTCAGAAATAGCTCCTGGCTCGGGGACCATATGGGATGCCAGAAATAGAACCCAGGTCTATCCTGGGTCAGCTGTGTGCAAGGCAAACGCCCAACTGCTTCACCATCACTCTGAGTAAGTTTTTGCCGCCTCTTTTGACCTGCCTGTATTTTAACAAGGAAGTTTTGGGGAGGGAGAGTTCAGAAAGAGGACCAGGATGGTTCCCCCAAACAGCTGTCAAACTGCACCAAAGATCTATACTTAATTTTCATGGCATGGGACCTTCTACCAACCACCTGGCTTTGAGAAAACTGTAGTTCTTAGGCAGGAGTAAGTTTGGTCTTCTCAGGGTAAGGACCCCAGTCCTGATCTCCATCTATGTTTCTCAGGTTCATTCTACTTAATACATAAAAGATTGCTAAGAGAGGACAAATAGTGAAGCAAAATATGTAGGAAGCAAGAAGAGGGAACACCATGCAATTAAAGAAAGAAATCACATCTGTTACTCGAATGACCTGGCTTAATCACTTTTTCACTAATCTCTGCAAAAACTTCTAGCCACCAAAAAGTTCCAGACATGCTGGGTTTGTGGCTAACATCTCCAGGAACAGTTTAGAACCTAGGCAGGTCATCTCTTCCAGTGCCTCTGTACTTCCAGAAGTCCCAGTAGGAATACACTAAATTAGATGTGAAATTATCATAGTAGCCACATAAGCTCAATAAAGAAAACCAACCACAGAATGTTCAGTTAACAATATACAGATTTGTAGAGCTTTAGACTCCCCTGCAATATGTGACAATTTTCATAAACTTTATTTTAATGAAGTTTTTTGATGATTCTATTACCATTTATTTTTGCCATGCATTATTATGTAAATTATTCATACCTGCCAGAGGGACAAGTTTCAGGAAGGTTGGAAAACTGATAACAGGTTAGAGAGAATGTTACCCCTCTAACATGGTGGAATTGGTGTTGGAATATTGAAAGCCAAAAATAATTGTATTATAAACAACTTTCAAGAAATATAATTATTTTAATAAGGAATACACCTCCAATTGCAATACAGATGATTCCAGAATAAAATATGTGTGGCTTGAATTTGCAGCATTGAATTTTAGGTTTGTTTTTGTTGTATTTTCTGTTTCATATGGGGACATACCTGATGATACTCAGGGATTTCTCATTCTATGCTCGGGGATCATTTCTGGCAGTGCTCAGGAGACCGTATGTGGTGCCACGGATTGAATAAGCAAGTAATGTTAGCCACATGCAAGGCAAACATCTTACCTGTTGAGCTATTTTTATAGAAAATTTGGTTTTACAGGCTTTTTTACTAAACTGCCTCATCTTGGGGCTTACTATGTAGGTGAGAATCTCATTGGTAGGGCATATGCAAGGGTAAAGGATTTGGGTGATATTTTTTCACATTCTTGTTTTAGAAACATTTGCTCTTGCTGAAGTTTTTCCTCTCCAAAGAAGGCCAGTTAGGTGACATCAATCAATCTTATGAGGCTTTGATTCCTATATCACCAAACAGATGTTGTGGGATGTTTGACTTTCTTCATGCTTTGGCTTAGCAAAAGAGTTAATAGCAGAGAAATTCCTTTTATTTTATTTTTATTTTATTACTTGATTTTGTTTGGGGGTCACACCCAGCAGTGCTCTATTCCTGGCTCTATGCTCAGAAATTGTTCCTGGCATTCTCTGGGGACCATATGGGATGCTGGGATTTGAACCACTGTCCTGCATGCAAGGCAAATGCCCTGCCGCAGTGCTATCTCTCAAGCCCCTTATTACTTGATTTTTATTACCTGATTTAATTATATTTATAAATATTACGTGATTTATTTATTACTTGATTTTATTACTTCCCAAAACTTACTGCCAAAAGTCCTTCTATCCAATTATCAGCAGGCCTTGTTTCAACACTGAAATCATAGACATTTTGTTTATAGGACTCAGGAAAACTAAACTTGTCCCTTGTTTCTTGTCCCTCTTCTGGCTGTTCATCTGCCATTATGTCCAAAAGCTTGTTATTTTCAGAAGGAAATCCATCTTTCAGCAAAAACTTATAATATTCTGGGACTTTTGTTCCCAAGACACACTGGTGTGCCTCCAGAAATTGCATTTCCCACATAACCCAGAGACTGTTCTGCTCTATGAACCACTCTGGCCCCATTGGCCTCATGCAGATTTCTCTAAGGAGTCCCAAATGGTCATAAATAGTAACTCCCTGAGAAACTGAAATGAAGAAAATGAGCTGGAAGAAGAAAAAGGTAATAAGATTTTTTTCCAGAGACTGCTGAAATAATCCTATTATTTAAATCACAAAGTCAAGTTAGCTCCATAGAAAGATTTATAAAGGTGTCTTTATGCCCCCTTAGAGCTGGGTGAAGATTGTCACCGGGTACTTGTGTCATATATGAATCTTAAAGGGAAACCAGAAACCACCTCTGACTAAAATAAAGCCTTACAAGGATATGAAAAATTGGTGTGTCTATTTTAGAAAAGTAAAAATGAGTAGAAGATACACTGAAGTGTTTTTCAGTCAGGAGAGAAATTAAAGAGACAAATTAATCTGTCTTCTAAATTGAAAGAAAAGGTTAGCCTCAGGACTTTAACTTTTCTGAGACTGGCAAATTTGGGGCCTAAATCAAATTATTCTGGTCTAAAGAGGAAAAACAGATCATTCTCAACAAACACCTGTACAGTTATTCCCTCTGAAGGGATGGCAAAGAACTATCCTCCTATAATATCCATCTTAGAGTAATATTGGCTGGCAGGATAGCTCCCATATGGCTTAGACCTGTTTTATTCAGGACTCTCTATTCAGGTTCTAGTTCAGTGACCCAGCCAAACAACACATAGAAACATATTCTTGATCTGTTTTTAAGATCACTCATAAATTGTGCAGCCAATGTATACAGTCTCTCAGAAGATGCACTATTTTCAGGCTCATATAGCTAGACCTTATAGAGGGAGGAAATATTAGCTTGTACTAACAGTATTTTCTCACCCATCTACTTTCATGTAATCATAGGCCTTCCTAAATCAACATGAGCTAGAGTGTTCTTTCTGCTCCCAATCTCCCTATGTTAATCCATTTGCCTTAACCAGTAGGAGTCAGTTCTCTATAGACTCTTTAGACTATGCTACTTCCTATTTCAAAAGCATCCTGTGGCTTCTTATTGTCAATAGAAAGGAAAAATTCTTAGCCTGAGAAAAGAAAGCTTCTGAGTGATCTTAAATGGATTTTATACACACACACACACACACACACACACACACACACACACACACACCCTCTTTGCTCCTTGGGACCATTGTACATTCTACTCTGCCTGCCATGAATAATATTGCTTTCCAATACTGCTTAGATGTCTTACATTACGTAGATCATTTTTTACGTACAAGAACTTTAGGCCATAACCTAGTTCAGTGCTCAGGTGTCATGCTTGGCAATGCAGCAATCAAACCAGGGTTGGCTACATACAATAAAAGTGCCCTAAACATTGTATTCTCTTTCCAGCCCCCATTATGTGTCTCTTTAAAAGCAAGGTTTTGAGGGGCCATATGATAATATAGCAGTTGGATCCCCAGTGTTATGTGGTTATGTGTCCTGGGGAGGACACCATAAAATATTGCCTTAAAAGTCCCAATCACCTCTGGGGAGTGTGGCCCTGGAACCCCAACACCTCCAGAGTGACTCAGGTAATACCTAAAACTACAGAGCCCAAGCAATATCATATCCTTTGGCCCTTATACTGAACGTCTGACCCAATTGGTCTAGAGTTGCTGGGGCTCTTGAGCTTCCTGAAAACTGTGCTTAATAAAGTATTTGAGGGGCCAGCGAGGTGGCGCTAGAGGTAAGGTGTCTGCCTTGCAAGCGCTAGCCAAGGAAAGGACCGCGATTCGATCCCCCGGTGTCCCATATGGTCCCCCCAAGCCAGGGGCAATTTCTGAGCACTTAGCCAGGAATAACCCCTGAGCATCAAATGGGTGTGGACCAAAAAAACAAAAAAACAAAACAAAACAAAAAGAATAAAGTATTTGAGATTAAATTAGATTTTTGGCAAAGAGAAAAGTCTCCCAAGCAATGCTCTAGGAGCCCTGTAGGTGGGGGGGAAATCCACCCCCCCCCCACCAATATTCAGCCAACCAGGCAGGACAGCTTAATGCCACTTCTCAAAAGAGGTGCTGCTCAGGCCCTACTAGACTGGGAAGCACCTGGGCCACCAGTGGTGCTCAGAAGTCATATGGTGATGGGGATTAAACTGGGCTTGAATTTGTGCCTTGCATGCATCCTAACCCCTGTACTGTCTCACCAAATTAAATTTTTAAGTATATTTTCAGGCTTCCGGTGCGAAGGTCAGGGGCAAGATGGGCCACCAGTGCAGGTCTCTCCTCTCATCATGCTTGGCTACCACTCCACACTGTTCCTCAGGGTCACCTATGGAACCAAGACCCACAGTTATTTGAAACTGCAGAAGGAAAGAAGGAGAAAGAAGGAAAGAAGGGAAGAAGACTCTGGATAAGCTTAAGTGCATCGAGGGCAAACTTGCCTAAGCCTGTGATGACAGCATCCTGAAGTAAGCCTGCTCTGTCCAGCCAGACTACCAATGAGCCAATAGAGTGTCTACAATTTAAATTTTAAAAAAATGATATTTTCAAATTTTAGAATAATCTCAGATTTCATAAAAGATGCCAAGATGGTATCAAGTTCCCAAGAACCATTACAGCTACTTCCCCTGAAGTTAACTGATATCTCACATTAGCATGATTTGTCACAACTTGTTAATCAACATGAAGACCTTATCATTACCTGAAGTCCGTTTTGATGCATATTTCCTAAATTTAGACAAATGTTTGTGTTGTTTGAATTTTGGGCTACACCCCTCGTTACTCAGGGCTCCTCCCAGTCATGGTGTTCAAGGAATCAAACATATGATGCCAGGAAATGTGATGCCAGGAATCAAATATGTTCCTCCTGCCTGCAAAGTTCCAGGCCTTTGTGTTCTGTCCCCTAGCCCTGATATCCTTTTTCTATTAAAGGATCCTAACCAGGATGTCACATTAAATTTAATTTTAATTTCTCTTGGCTGTTACTGTTTCAGAAACTTCCCTTGTTTTAATAGCCTTGCCAGTTTTGAGGACTAATGGCCAAATATTTGTAGAATCTACCAGAATTTGATGGTTTTGTTGCCTATTTTTATCTCATTTTGGTTTTTTGCAGAGCTGAGACTAAACCCAGGGTCTCACATCTAGAGGAATGCTCTCCCAGAGACCAGCTCCAGCCTGGTTCTGGTAGGTTTTTCAAAGTTTTGTCTTTTGATTACACTAAGGCTATGAGTTTGTGGGAGGAAGAACACAAAGTGCCATTCTCATCATATACTAGCAAGCATAAAAGCTATCAACGTGATTTATTACTGTAATAGTAACCTTAAAATATTGGCTGGGGAAGAGTTTGCCAAGTTTCTCTTCTATAAAGTCACACACACACACACACACACACACACACACACACACACACACACACTGTCCATATTCTCTAAAATTAAAGCACTTTCTTCTACTCAGTTAATAAATTAAAAAATAATTCCTCCAGGGGATACCTACATAAATTATCAGATTAAGTTTCTAAAAACAGGGCATGGGGTTGGGGGAGACCCCACGTGGAAGGCCTTCTCCCTAACTTGGGTGCGCTGGGAGCCTTGACAGGCTCCCAGGCTTCCTCTCTTCTGCCCCCTGCCTCCAGGCCTTCCGGGGTGGCAGCCCTGGCGGCCAGACAAGGTGGGTGTCGGGGGTCCCTCCTGGATGGGGTCCCAAGCTTTCCCCGCCCTTCCCTCAGCTCTTGGGTGGGAAGGGCACAGGGTGTAGGACGGGCAGATCCTGGCTTCCGGCTCTCTCTCGATCCTCTCTTGAGCTGGAGGCTAGCTCTAGCCGGCATGGGGTTGGGGGAGACCCCATGTGGAAGGCCTTCTCCCTAACTTGGGTGCGCTGGGAGCCTAGATAGGCTCCCAGCCTTCCCCTCTTCTGCCCCTGGCCTCCAGGCCTCCTGGCGTGGCAGCCCAGGCGGCCAGAATTGGTTGTTCCTAACTTGGGATTTGCTGAGATTTGCTCGGTTGCGCTGTTTGTCACTGGCAGTTTCTGACCACTCTGCATACGGAAAACCGCGCGCACTGCTTGTATTAAGAGTATTCCTTATCTTTGTGTTATGTTTTGCGTATCCAGAATGTCCATTTGTATTCTGCCTTTTTCCACAGCCCTTCAAAGCTCATTTTTACTCCTTAACTCTCTCACCCAAACATCACTAACCCACATTACTCTTTTTAACTTCAGTATTGCACAATCCTAATCACAGACCAAAGCTGTGCATTGTGTGTAACAACCCTGAACTGTTTCAAAAGACATAAAATGGACACGAATGTCTTTAGAATATTTTGTTTTTCCCTGACAACTATAAGTCTTACTAAATATTCTCTTATACAATGACGATTCTAACCACTTTTTATCTTCTTTTTATGAGCTGTTCAACAAGGAATTTTGGTGAAAGAGTCCCCCAGTTTAATGCTTATGATTGAACCATGTCATGGGGATTATTGGACTTGTTCTTATGTCCCCCATATGCACCAATAACGCCATGTGGCATTGCTCCTTTTTTGCATAGGCACATTAAAATGAGAAAGTACTATACATACAAATAAGATCCTATCTAATAAAGATTGGAATACACAAATCTTGTAGTGCAAAGGGACCTTACACCCTGAACATTGACATAACGACCTGGCGCAGGCCTCAGAAGAAAGGGCATTTTCCATTCACCCCTGAACCAGGGAAGCCATCCATGAAACATCCAGGTTTGTCTATAACATCACCTGGAAGCAATCCTCTACCACGGAAGACCCTACCACTGCTCAGACATCGACCTGTCAAAAGAGACTTCCCTTAACACTGAGAAGACTTAACAACAACGACCTGCTTACAGGACAGGGCTTCCTGCATTGCCCTTTAATGGTGAGGTGAAACGAGAAGACGCTCCACATCCTGACTTTCAATGTAGGATATGCAGATTCCAGGATCTTTAATACAGAAGCGATACCAACAACAGAGACTGTGTGAAAAGTGTGTCAGCACTATGGACAATATCTTGGATTGGACGATAACCTGAAGTCTAGAGTTGGTCTTATGCCAGGAAACTTCAGGGGTAGGATCTCTTTGTATTTAGGCCAAGGTTATTCCTTTCCATGCCCCTCATATTTTGGTGGGCCTATGCAAACAACAATTGCCACTCTAACACCATTTTTACTGTGCTCCTTTGACTCTAATCCTTAAAAAACCCACTGAAAATTTGAGGTTAACTTAAGCTAATATGCATGTACATGGAAATGTAAAAAATACTATGCCTCTAATGTTTAAGGAGTTACATAAGTTTTATGGCTTTAGATTGCCTTGTGTGCTGTTAAGAAATATAATGTGTTACAATCTGGGGACTTGAGGGACAAAGTAATTGTACATGGATTCTGTTTTATTTATCTTAATGTTCTTTGGCTGAAAGTTCAAAGTTAAGATATCAGCAAGGGTACTTCTTCTGAGAATTATGTTATGGGTGATTGTCCTTCCACTGTAAATTTACCTTGTCCTCTTTCTTTGAATCTTTGTTCTCATAATTCAAAATAAAAAATTTTTAAAAAGTTTCTAAAAACATTTTGTCCTCTTGAACAAATTCAATCATGTAGATTTCTAATAACCCATTCAAAAACTCTTTGGCCCCTTGAGGAAATTTGAGGTGTAAAATAATTTGGAGGAGAGTGGGAATTTGTTCTTTTGTAACCTAGACCCACTGCCATACTTGTTATTATTTGATTCTCACAAACTGGAGCAGAGTGAATTGATTCTCCTTTATGGGTATCTGCACTGTGTGTTCTTCAGTCACTTTACCAAATAAAGAATTGCTATGGCCTACTATCACAGTCAGAAAGGTTACTCCAATTTTAAGTCATCGGGTTTTTGTCTTTTTTTTTGGGGGGGGGGGCACACCTAGTGGTGCTCAGAGGTTACTCCTAGCTCTGTGCTCAGAAATCTCTCCTGACAGTTTTGGGGGACCATATGGGATGCCAGGTATCAAACCCGGGTCCTTCCAGGGTCGGCTGCATGCAAGGCAAATGCTTTACAGCTGTGCTATCTCTCCAGCCCTAGTCATCATATCTTTAAAGTAAATATCTTTTAGCAAAACATCTTATGTCTGTAAAGACTTTTTTTTAAAAAATTAAAAACAACAACAGCCAAAATAGACTTTTGATTTAGCTTCCCATAAAAAATTATCTTAAAAAATTATAGCTAACATCTCACTCAGATCTGGCTATTTTTCTCATTCCAACCCTGTTCTCTTCCTTGTCCTGACTCAGTTTTTGTGTCAGATAAATCCTAACTCTAGATTCTTTTACATTTACAGTTAAGCCTCATTTCTAAATATTCCCAATAAATAAACAATTAAGCTTGGTTCCAATGACCTGAATGTGATCCCTGGAATCTCCCTAAAGTGTTTTCCCTGAGGCAGAATTTCCCTGAAGAAGCATAGAAAAGAACAAAAGAAATAAAGTTAGACTTTATTTTGGAATATCTTTATTGGTAAGGGAAGAGAGTTATTAATCATAGAAAATGTGTCTTCAAGTTGAAAATTTAAAAGAACTGCACAATATCTAGTAAATTTTAAATATAAAATGAAAGCAAGTTCTGGGGTATAGAATGAGAAATTCTAGAGGTCCACATTAATCATTTCATTTGTTTTGAAGTGAATAGCTATAAGAAACATGTCATGTCCATTTAATTACCCATAATCTGAGCAGGCCTGGCATAGGAATCAACATCAACTGTATGATTGAAGGCTAACAATTTTAAACTCATCTTAGCAAGCTACACACATCTTTGTGTGTGGGTATGAAGAACCCCAATTACTTAATTTACAAAGCACCACAGTAATACATAATTTTGGTATATACATCTCTAGCATAAGTATCTATGTCAAAAATTTTAGAAAGGGCCAGAGAGATAGCGTGGAGGTAGGGCATTTGTCTTGCATGCAAAAGAACAGTGGTTCGAATCCCAGCATCCCATATGGTCCCCAGAGCCTGTCAGGAGCAATATCTGAGCCTAGAGCTAGGAGAAACCCCTGAGTGCTGCCAGGTGTGACCCAAAAAACAACAACAACAAAATTTTAGAAAGATAAATATTTGAAAATGCCAACAGTAGCTAACACTAAAGTGTGGCATACACTAAAATGTTAATCATGCTGGGTATATTGTAAATGGTCTCTATTTCTTGTGCTTTATTATATTTTTAAAGTTTCCTAATAGTACTTTTTAAACACTTTCTGAAATATACATAACTCTTTTAATCTAAAATTTACTTTCTTTTCAACAGTTATATTTCTCTTACAGTCCACAAGTATGTTCATCAATGTAGTTAAATATGTTGAAAAATATATTGGAAAAAATATATTGATCATATATAGTATCCGAGGGCACATCACACACTGTGTTTACAGCATCTGTTGTCATCTCTTGGTGGTCATGAATATAGGTCCATATAAAGCAGATATGTGCACTGTTCTCTGATTAATTCTAAGAACTAAAAGCCTCCAAATCTGGAGCTGACAAAGTCTATCAGGACCCCTTTGCTAGGAAGGAAAGTTTATACATTTAAGAGTCTTAAGTTACAGGGCCGCAGAGATAGCATGGAGGTAAGGCGTTTGCCTTTCATGCAGGAGGTCGTTGGTTCAAATCCCAGCATCCCATATGGTCCCCCATACCTGCCAGGAACAATTTCTGAGCCTCGAGCCAGGAATTACCCTTGAGCACTGCCGAGTATGACCCAAAAACCACCAAAAAAAAGAGTCTTAAGTTACTGTGTTGAAAAAAATTTCAGTGGTTTGCACATTTTTTGAATTACATAAAGGGATTCTGAATACAAAACTTTAATGTGCATTAACTTGAATAGTGCTTCAGTCAAAGGAAGGAAGGTGACTACCAAAATAGAGGAATTGTTCTTCACATGCCCTTGACTACTGCTTCTTTAGGCACAAGCCATCCTGCCAGTCAAGCATAATTTCAGGAAAGATAGATAGAACCTGAAATAAGGGAGGAAAGAGCCAACAGGATAACCAACCAAAAGTCAATTGAACAAATTCCAAGCACTCTGAAAAACTTGCTTAATGTCTAAAACTGTAATATGGTGATTGACAATAAAACCTTTTATTTTCATAAAAATCAAAGAGCTTATGAAGGGTGGTGACAGAGATCTTTTTTATTTAATCATTTGTTTATTTAAAGCACCGTGGTTACAGAAATGTTTATAGTTGGGTTTCAGTCATAGAATATACACCGCCCTTCACAAGTGCAATTTTCTCACTACCGATGTCTTCATTTCCTTCCTCCACTGCCTGTCTCTGGGACAGGCATTCTAATTCTCTCTCTTATTGTCAATGTCATGGTACTTGTCAATGCTGTTAGTGCTCTAACTGCACTCACTGATCTTTGTGGCAAGCTTTATATCATGGACTGGTCCTCCCAGCCTTCATCTCTATTGTCTCTAGATATTATGACCATATTGTCTTTTATTTTTCATATATCCCATAGATGACTCATTTCACTCTACATAATAATCTTGATCTTTTTGTTTTATTTTGTTTTTGTTTTGGGCCACATCAGGTGGTTACTCCTGGCTCTGAAATTGCTCCTGGCTGGCTCCAGAGACCTTATGGGAAACTTGTGGCTGACTCCAGAGATGTTGTGGGATGCAGAGGATCAAACTTGGATCTACCATATGCAAGGCAAGGACTCTACCCGCTATACTATCACTTCAACCCAGGTTGCCAAGAGAGATTAAACTACTTGCCTTGCATGCAACCAATCTGGGTTCAATCGTTGGCACCACAGTTGAATGCCCAAGCAACCTCAGGAGTCATTCTGAGCATAGAGTCAGGCTAAGCCCCAACCACTGCTAGGTGTGCCTCCCCCCCCAAAAAGGTTATGGGTAGCTTTTTAAAGTATATATCCCAATCCTATCCCCAGGCATTGGTTTCAGTTCACCCTAAAATTCATGTTTGACAAGTAGGCAGATAGTGAAGCAACTGATTAGCAAATCACAATTAGAGGATAAATTGTCAAGCTATCCTGGTCTTAGGTATTGTCTCCAGATGCTACTAACTGAATAATATTTAAAAAGTGATTGAATCAGTTCCTTTAACTCAACTAACTCCTCTGTAAAACATGGTAAAAAATGGTACCTGCCCCGCAGATAATCCTCAAGATTAAATGATAGCAGTCCAGTAAGGTCCCTGACCAACCTCAATAAATGTCACCTGTAATTATTGCTATTAATATTTTTGGATAGTTCATCAAAATTTTCTATTTCAGTTGTAGTATGCATATGCACCACAGAAGTCAATGCTATTCTTCCTGATTTTAAGTGAAATAGGAAGAAAGATGTCACTCAGCAGTAAAGTAAATGCCTTGTTGGAAACCCGAGTTCAATCACCAGCAATGCATAACTATAAAAATAAAAATAAAAAATCTGGGAAGCATGCTCCAAATGACTGAGTGACCGTCACTAAAGCTAACACTCAAAGAATCTGAAACTTGAATCCTGCATGTCTGATCTCCATTATGATAGCAGCTGAGGCAGCTGGTGCAGCTGGGAAAGGGAGAAGTTTCTAACCACTCTCCAACCCATGATCTTTATGTAAGAAATGAACACAAGAATACATACACCTCTCAAAGCTGACAGACACAAACTGGCAGTGTTTCTGACAATCTGGAAGAGAACAAATTGTCCTGGGTTATCAGGATGGAATCCAAGGCCATGATGAATGAGGAAAATGTTATCATAGTAACTATAAATGTGTTCAATTGCTCCTATTTCTGAACCAGACAGGGTGGTCTGGGTGATATCAACTATGTCCCTTAACTGTCCATGAATTGTCAGGGGTAAGGTAATTTAGTCACAGTCTAGTTCTCTGACAGAAAATGTAGAAGATCAGAGTGTTCAAAGTGTGGTGACTTTTGGTAGACCCTTGGCCCTCTGAGAAAAAGAGAATTCCTTAACTTTGACTTTAATAATATGTACAGTTATGCATTTTTCTTAGAAAAACAGAGCAAATGTCCTTTTCCCTGTCCAAAAAAAGTGAAGTGCTTTTCAGTAAAGCTGCTGAGAAGAGCAATAAATTCTAGCTTGCTGCAATCATGTGTCTATTCTAGAAACCAAAGCATAAGATGCATTTCTCAAGCCTCCAATCAGCTTCTGATGGGACTCTAGGGAGTGATAAAGGTCTTTGGAACATTTTCTACAAGGTGGATTTGATTAAATCTTAGATTAGATTAAATACATCAATATATTTAAAATACCCTGGTTATCTTTATGTAATATCAGAAAATTGTATTTTAGTGACAATCACTTCATAAAATTAATGTGATGATTACATTGATTAATGTATAGATACTCAAAATCTAATACACATTTTAACAGAGTGTATGCTTTGTGTTTGCTATTATAGCTGAAAATCTTAATTATTTGGTGCCATAGAAAAGCCATGGAGAGGGGAGGGCAGGGTGTCTAGCAGAGTGGTTCATTGTCTTTAGTTTTCATGGCTCTATAGTAAAGAAATCCACTCTCCCAATTATGGAAAGAAATATTTTTGACATAAAAGTTTTCCTACCCATGGAAATAAGTCTTTTTGCAAAAGTTGAATTTTGTTTGTTTTTTCTTTCGTTTGGTTTACATTTTGTAGAAAAACATTAAAAAACATCTTAAAAAACTACAATGATTGGGCCCGGAGAGATAGCACAGTGGCGTTTGCCTTGCAAGCAGCCCATCCAAAACCAAAGGTGGTTGGTTCGAATCCTGGTGTCCCATATGGTTCCCCGTGCCTGCCAGGAGCTAAGCTATTTCTGAGGAGACGGCCAGGAGTAACCCCTGAGCACTGGTTTTGGGTGTGGCCCAAAAACCAAAAACCAAAAAAAACAACAACAACAACAAACAAACAAAAAACAAAATAAAAAACACTACAATGATTGTTTTTAACTTAATAAGAATATACAAGCACATTGAAACACACTTCATTTTCTGACTTTCTAGCTCATCGAAATATGTATCCTAAAAACAAATATAAAAATCCTAAGTGTAATCTCTTGGGACCAGAGAGATAAATCAGGGTGAAGACACTTGCTTTCCATATGAACAACCCACTTCAATTTCTAAGACCACATATGGCCCTTCTAAAGCATCAGGAATAACTTCTGGACAAAAAGCCAGGACTAGCTCCTGAACAATGCAGAATGTGGCTAAACCTTATTCCTTCACAAAAGAAATAAGTCTATTTGTCCAACCAGGAAACCTATTAAAATTGTTTATTTTGTTTATTTCTGGTATTTTTATATCTTGATACCTTAGTGAGTTCTGATAGTCATATTTTTGAACAGGACATTTCCATATATTCATAGTAATAAAACCCCTATAGATGTGTTTTTATGCAATGCTAGGAATATAAAACAATGCAACTATCCTTGAGGGTAGTAAATATATGATTCAGAAAAAGTAAAAAAGTGCACTAATTATAATCATTGGCTTCCTGGCCCTATTCTCTAACGCCATCCTATCTATCCTGCTTTGTGATTAGCTCACTTGAGGTCACCACTATCCATTACTGCACTCCCAAGATTAATTTAGAGTTTACATCCAACTCTCTTCACATTGTATAATTGAGAGAGACTATATTCCACCTCAGCTAAATTCTACTAACCCAAAATAAACTGTTACAGCAGCAATGGCTATAGAGAACTCTGATTTCCTGTAAATAATGACTGACATGGATTAATTAGGCAGAATTACAGCTAAAGGTTTCATCCGATCTTGTTTATTTAAATAGCATAATTTTGAACATTAATAAGTAGATGTCAAAAGAAAAATAGTGGGTGTCATAGTTTTAATGTAAACAAAGAAGCTTCTGTAAAAGTGGTTCATTATTTGATAAACTTGTTTTCTGCTTTCCATTCTACTTAAATTTTCTCATTGCAACTTTATATCTAAGCCTCACATATTTTCTTCATTAGAGGATATTTAGGATCTAACACTAACCCATTTCACTCTGCAGCATGCAGAGGCAAGCACCTTGGATTTTGAAGCCTGATGATTATTATATCGGGTATTAAATGTTGTTCAATTGATCTAGATCTTAGTGCTACTCTTTAAAAGAAAACTTTGAAGAAATCAAAACAGCAGCAGGTTATCCAGACAAATATTCATTTAATTGTCATTAGCCCTCAGCAGGAGTTCTTCTGCCATAAAAGGCAAAAAATTAATTTAAAATGTTCCTTTATTTTTCATCTTTAACTTTTGAGTTCAATACAGAGAACCAAAGGGATTATTTTTCTTATTAAAACTTAGGAGTATGTGATATTTTTTCTATCATGCCAATACCTTATATTCAGAATGCAATAAAAAAAATACATCTCAGGGCCGGAGTGATAGCATGGAGGTAAGGCATTTGCCTTTCATGCAGAAGGTCATTATTTCGAATCCCAGCATCCCATATGGTCCCCTGAGCCTGCCAGGAGCAATTTCTGAGCATGGAGCCAGGAGTAACCCCTGAGCGCTGCTGGGTGTGACCCAAAAACCAAAAACCAAAAAAAAAAAAATCTTAAATGAGAAAATTACATCTTCCTCAACAAATACAAATATATTCCTCATAGCAGGTTACAGAGCTAATGTTGGGTCAAATAACCTTCCTTTATGTAATATCAGAAAAATGTGTTTTAGTGACAATCACTTCATAGAATTAATGTGATGGTTACATTGATTAATATATACTCAAAATCTAATACCAAATTCTAACACAGAGTATATCCTTTGTGTTTGCTATTATAACTGAAAATCTTAATTATTTGGTGCCACAGAAAAGCCATAGAGAGGGGATGGCTTGTAACATATGGTTTGTAACATAAGAATTAACAAAGGAAAGAAAAGAATAAACAAAGAAAATAAATGTTCTTTTCTAGACAGCTTCCATTACAAACCATCATTACAAGGCTTCACTCAATAGCTTGGAATTTACTAAAGATTCTAAAACCAAGGGACGCTTAGGCTCAAAAAGAACAGTGTCTGGGTAGTAATGCAGTGCCACCTAGCTTCCCTCCTGAAGGACTTAGCCATCATCAGGTGCCCTCTAGTCAGTAAAGAGACTAGGTTGGGTTCCACAGCATGTATCAGATTTATGAGGCAGAAATAGATGTAGAAAAAAATGTCACCTTTAACATTAATGCAGTCAACTGGATGGTAAAGCAGACCCTAGAGTTAGGCAATATCCCTATAATTTAATCTCACTACCACTGTATAGCCTTCTCCATTACATCATTCCTACAACTCTATAGAAGGAAAACATGTCTTACAGCATAGACAGTGATGTCTATCCACACTATGTACTTCTCTAAACCATTTCAACATATGCCAATACTATTTCTCTTTGGTATATCTTTTCATGACCTAAATAAAATCTTCTCTCCATTATTTTTCTCTTTAAAGTCATTCCAACTTGTCGAGTCTCACTTCCTTTAGGCAGGCTTTTCTCACCAAACCACATCCAATACAAACCTCATCTCTGAAATACATTGGGCTTTCAGTTCTTTATAAGAGTTTTTTCATTAGTTTTTATGCACCTGCCTTTCCAGTCAGGTTTCTGCAGGACTCTGTTCATCCTTCAAGATTCTAGTCAATTATCCACACCTATATAGACCACATTCTGGAGCTCTTTCAGAAAAGACTATTATACCTCTTACTGTTGCCATATTGCAAAATAAACATCTCAATTTAGAGAGCTTTTTTCTCTATATGTCCTGAGCAAGGACCGTATTTTACACTTATTTTAGACTTTATAGTCTATCAGTAATAAATGGTTCTTGAATTAACTAGTTGTTGATAAAATAAAATATAACATTGTCTTTATTTCATATGCTCTTCTTTGTCAAATGCATTTATGTTTCTTGGGAGAAGGACTTGATCTTATAATCCTTCCATTATCACAGTCCTGAACATAATGACGAATAATGGCCTAAACTACCTCAACATATTTTTAATAAAACAAAATAAACTAAAACCTGAATTTATTTAGTGAACTTATTATTCCACTCTTAAGGATAACAGTCTTCAATTTCCCAGATACACTACATCCAATCTACAGCAAAAGACCTTATTTCTCTGAAAAACAGAAGCAATGAGGTTTTCATATTATATAGTTGACCTAAAATTATCCAATTTTCCTCCTACATAATATCAAAAACTGTTCAATAAAGTACCTTAACTGTGAAAATACTTAGATAAAAATAACAGAAAAATTAGAAAAATAAGTTGAGCATGAGATAAATGAAATACCAATGCATATGAGACAAGCTTAGGAGGGACCAGGAAGAAAACTATAATGGGCCCAAGTCTTAAAGACTTTATGTAAACTTGTTATGTAAATCTCTAAGACCCAAGACTATTATTAACTTATCAGTCAAACTGATTATTTTTAAATAGCAATTGTTCATAATCCTCCAATTACTTCCTTCCAGAGTAACACTCCAGGCACTTCAAGACTCCATGATCTGAGGTTCCTCCCTGCCTCTTTCAACTCCCTCTTACCATTTTCATTCTGTTAACTCTTGCCATATTGTCTTCTTAATATCCCTGATATAAGTAGCCAACTATATCAAGTCCTAACCTGTTTCCTGTCTAGAATTGCAAATTTCATGTGGCTTATCTCTCACTTTCTTCAGATCGATGCTCAATAACATATCCGCAGAAAAGACAAACTTGACTATGTTCAAAACAGATTGTCTTGCCTTCCATTCTTTCATCTTCTTACACCTTTTTCTTGCTTTATGACACTATCACTGCCTTAAGTTAAGTTTCAAGTGCCAAGAATATAGTTCAGTGGACACTTGTCTTTCTTGTGTGAGGCCCTTAAGGAAGTCGTCACTAGCCCTACCTTTCTCCTCCCCCTTCTTATGGTATGTAAGAATGAATGTAGAATGCCACGTGGTCATTTGCCTCTGTCCTGTTATGGGCACGCATTTGACCCTGATTGGCCAGAAATAAAAGACTTACTGGAACATTTGCTGGGGCCTCAGTCTCTTCATTTCTCTGAGTCAGGCAGCTAGATTAGGACGTCTGGACCTTTCTTTTTTTTTTTTTTTTTTTAAAGATTCAAATTTTATTTATTTTTTTTTATGCATAATTTTTTTTATTTAAACACCTTGATTACATACATGATTGTGTTTGGGTTTCAGTCATAAAAGGAACACCACCCATCACCAGTGCAACATTCCCATCACCCAAGTCCCAAATCTCCCTCCTCCCCACCCAACCCCCGCCTGTACCCTAAACAGGCTCTACATTTCCCTCATACATTCTCAATATTAGGACAGTTCAAAATGTAGTTATTTCTCTAACTAAACTCATCACTCTTTGTGGTGAGCTTCCTGAGGTGAGCTGGAACTTCCAGCTCTTTTCTCTTTTGTGTCTGAAAATTATTATTACAAGGGTGTCTTTCATTTTTCTTAAAACCCATAAATGAGTGAGACCATTCTGCGTTTTTCTCTCTCTCTCTGACTTATTTCACTCAGCATAGTAGATTCCATGTACATACATGTATAGGAAAATTTCATGACTTCATCTTTCCTGACAGCTGCATAATATTCCATTGTGTATATGTACCACAGTTTCTTTAGCCATTCGTCTGTTGAAGGGCATCTTGGTTGTTTCCAGAGTCTTGCTATGGTAAATAGAGCTGCAATGAATATAGGTGTAAGGAAGGGGTTTTTGTATTGTATTTTTGTGTTCCTAGGGTATATTCCTAGGAGTGGTATAGCTGGATCGTATGGGAGCTCGATTTCCAGTTTTTGGAGGAATCTCCATATCGCTTTCCATAAAGGTTGAACTAGACTGCATTCCCACCAGCAGTGGATAAGAGTTCCTTTCTCTCCACATCCCCGCCAACACTGTTGATTCTCATTCTTTGTGATGTGTGCCATTCTCTGGGGTGTGAGGTGGTATCTCATCGTTGTTTTGATTTGCATCTCCCTGATGATTAGTGATGTGGAACATTTTTTCATGTGTCTTTTGGCCATGTGTATTTCTTCTTTGTCAAAGTGTCTGTTCATTTCTTCTCCCCATTTTTTGATGGGGTTAGATGTTTTTTTCTTGTAAAGTTCTGTCAGTGCCTTGTATATTTTGGAGATTAGCCCCTTATCTGATGGGTATTGGGTGAATAGTTTCTCCCACTCAGTGGGTGGCTCTTGTATCCTGGGCACTATTTCCTTTGAGGTGCAGAAGCTTCTCAGCTTAATATATTCCCATCTGTTAATCTCTGCTTTCACTTGCTTGGAGAGTGCAGTTTCCTCCTTGAAGATGCCTGTAATGTCCTGGAGTGTTTTGCCTATGTGCTGTTCTATATATCTTATGGTTTTGGGGCTGATATCGAGGTCTTTAATCCATTTGGATTTTACCTTTGTACATGATGTTAGCTGGGGGTCTAAGTTTAATTTTTTGCAAGTGGCTATCCAATTGTGCCAACACCACTTGTTGAAGAGGCTTTCCCTGCTCCATTTAGGATTTCCTGCTCCTTTATCAAAAATTAGATGGTTGTATCTCTGGGAAACATTTTCTGAGTATTCAAGCCTATTCCACTGATCTGAGGACCTATCCTTATTCCAATACCATGCTGTTTTGATAACTGTTGCTTTGTAGTTCAGTTTAAAGTTGGGAAAAGTAATTCCTCCCATATTCTTTTTCCCAATGATTGCTTTAGCTATTCGAGGGTGTTTATTGTTCCAAATGAATTTCAAAAGTGTCTGATCCACTTCTTTGAAGAATATCATGGGTATCTTTAGAGGGATGGCATTAAATCTGTATAATGCCTTGGGGAGTATTGACATTATGATGATGTTAATCCTGCCAATCCATGAGCAGGGTATGCGTTTCCATTTCCGTGTGTCCTCTCTTATTTCTTGGAGCAGAGTTTTATAGTTTTCTTTGTATAGGTCCTTCACATATTTAGTCAAGTTGATTCCAAGATATTTGAGTTTGTGTGGCACTATTGTGAATGGGGTTGTTTTCTTAATGTCCATTTCATCCTTATTACTATTGGTATATAGAAAGGCCATTGATTTTTGTGTGTTAATTTTGTAGCCTGCCACCTTGCTATATGAGTCTATTGTTTCTAGAAGCTTTTTGATAGAGTCTTTAGGGTTTTCTAAGTAGAGTATCATGTCATCTGCAAACAGTGAGAGCTTGACTTCTTCCTTTCCTATCTGGATTCCCTTGATATCCTTTTCTTGCCTAATCGCTATAGCAAGTACTTCCAGTGCTATGTTGAATAGGAGTGGTGAGAGAGGACAGCCTTGTCTTGTGCCAGAATTTAGAGGGAAGGCTTTCAGTTTTTCTCCATTGAGGATAATATTTGCCACTGGCTTGTGGTAGATGGCCTTCACTATATTGAGAAAGGTTCCCTCCATTCACATCTTGCTGAGAGTTTTGATCAAGAATGGGTGTTGGACCTTATCAAATGCTTTCTCTGCATCTATTGATATGATCATGTGGTTTTTATTTTTCTTGTTATTGATGTTGTGTATTATGTTGATAGATTTACGGATGTTAAACCATCCTTGCATTCCTGGGATGAAACCTACTTGATCGTAGTGGATGATCTTCTTAACGAGGCATTGAATCCTATTTGCCAGGATTTTGTTGAGGATCTTTGCATCTGCATTCATCAGTGATATTGGTCTGTAATTTTTTTTTTGGTAGCGTCTCTGTCTGGTTTAGGTATCAAGGTGATGTTGGCTTCATAAAAGCTATTTGGAAGTGTTTCCGTTTGTTCAATTTCATGAAAGAGTCTTGCCAAGATTGGCAGTAGTTCCTCTTGGAAAGTTTGATAGAATTCATTAGTGAATCCATCTGGACCTGGGCTTTTGTTTTTCGGCAGACATTTGATTACTGTTTTAATTTCATCAATGGTGATGGGGGTGTTTAGATATGCTACATCCTCTTCCTTCAACCGTGGAAGATTATAAGAGTCCAAGAATTTATCCATTTCTTCCAGGTTCTCATTTTTAGTGGCGTAGAGTTTTTCAAAGTAGTTTCTGATTACCCTTTGAATCTCTGTCATATCAGTAGTGATCTCTCCTTTTTCATTCCTGATACGAGTTATCAAGTTTCTCTCTCTCTCTCTTTCTTTGTTAGGTTTGCCAGTGGTCTATCAATCTTGTTTATTTTTTCAAAGAACCAACTTCTGCTTTCGTTGATCTTTCGGATTGTTTTTTGAGTTTCCACTTCGTTGATTTCTGCTCTCAGCTTTGTTATTTCCTTCTGTCTTCCTATTCTTGGGTCCTTTTGTTGAGCATTTTCTAGTTCTATTAGCTGTGTCATTAAGCTACTCAGGTAAGCTCCTTCTTCCTTCCTGATGTGTGCTTGCAAAGCTATAAATTTTCCTCTCAGTACTGCTTTTGCTGTGTCCCATAAGTTCTGAGAGTTTGTGTCTTTATTGTCATTTGTTTCCAGGAACCTTTTTATTTCCTCCTTGATTTCATCTCGGACCCATTGGTTATTGAGCATGAGGCTGTTTAACTTCCAGGTGTTAAAGTGTTTCTTCTGAGTCCCTTTGGAGTTCACAAATAATTTCAGAGCCTTGTGGTCAGCGAAGGTAGTCTGCAAAATTTCTATCCTCTTGATCTTATGGAGGTATGTTTTATGTGCCAGCATGTAGTCTATCCTGGAGAATGTCCCATGTACATTGGAGAAGAATGTGTATCCAGGTTTCTGGGGATGGAGTGTCCTATATATATCCACTAGGCCTCTTTCTTCCATTTCTCTCCTCAGGTCTAGTATATTCTTGTTGGGTTTCAGTCTGGTTGACCTATCCAGTGTTGACAAAGCCGTGTTAAGGTCCCCCACAATTATTGTGTTGTTGTTGATATTATTTTTCAGATTTGTCAACAGTTGTATTAAATATTTTGCTGGCCCCTCATTCGGTGCATATATGTTTAGGAGAGTGAATTCTTCCTGCTCTACGTACCCCTTGATTAATATAAAATGTCCGTCTTTGTCCCTTACAACCTTCCTGAGTATAAAGTTTGCATTATCTGATATTAGTATGGCCACTCCAGCTTTTTTATGGGTGTTGTTTGCTTGGATGATTTTTCTCCAGCCTTTTATTTTGAGTCTATGTTTGTTCTGACTATTCAGGTGCGTTTCTTGTAGGCAGCAGAAGGTTGGATTGAGTTTTTTGATCCATTTAGCCACTCTGTGTCTCTTAACTGGTGCATTTAGTCCATTGACGTTGAGAGAAAGAATTGTCCTGGGATTTAACGCCATCTTTATTTCAAAATTTGGTGTGTCTTTTGGGTAGTCTTGTCTTAGATTAGGTCTTTCAGTTTTTCTCTTAAGACTGGTTTTGTGTCTGTGAAGTTTCTGAGCTGTTTTTTTGTCTGTGAAACCATGTATTCTTCCATCAAACCGGAAAGTGAGTTTTGCTGGGTATAGTATTCTGGGTGAAGCATTCATTTCATTCAGTCTTGTCACAATATCCCACCACTGCTTTCTGGCATTGAGTGTTTCTGGTGACAGGTCTGCTGTAAATCTCAGGGAAGCTTGCTTGAACATGATTTCCCCTTTTGATCTTGCTGTTTTCAGAATTCTGTCTCTATCTGTGGGATTTGTCATTGTGACTAGGATGTGTCTTGGGGTGGTTTTTCTGGGGTCTCTTTTGGTTGGTACTCTTCGGGCATGCAGGATTTGATCACATATATTCTTTAGCTCTGGAAGTTTCTCTTTAATGATGTTCTTGACCGTTGATTCTTCCTGGAAATTTTCTTCCTGGGTCTCTGGGACTCCAATGATTCTTAAGTTGTTTCTGTTGATCTTATCATAGACTTCTATTTTTGTCTGTTCCCATTCTTTGACTAATTTTTCCATTGTCTGCTCATTTGCTTTAAGTTTTTTGTCCAATCTCTCCTGCTGTATGGAATTGTTATGTATCTCATCTTCCACAGCACCAAGTCTATTCTCAGCTTCTGATACCCTGTCCCAGAGCTTATCCATTTTGTCATTCACTTCGTTTACTGACTTTTTCAGTCCTGTTAGTTGACATGTTATTTCAGTTTGGAGTTTTGTCATTTCTGCCTTCATATTTTCTTGGTTCTTATTAGTGTTCTGTTCAACTCGATCCGTGGTTTCTTGGAGTCTGTTGAGCACCTTCCATATTGCTAGTCTAAAGTCCTTATCTGAGAGGTTGATTAGTTGTTCAGTCATTATCTGGTCCTCAGAATTGTCATCTTCATTCTCTATGTCTGATGCTGGCCTGCGTTGTTTCCCCATTGTCACACTTGTATTGTGGGTTTTTTCTACGTGTTGTGGTGGTATTCATTGTCTATATGATGTAGGCAGCACACTCCTCTGGCTCCTCCCTTTCTGGATGGGCTGACTTGCCTCTAAGGGAGGGGAGTCCTCCGTGGATGAAGCCTCACACTGGGTCAAATCTTTGGCCTGAGCATGCAACAGAGAAGACAGTCCAGAGAGAAATGTTTGCTTCTGTGATATAGCGCCGTTCTTAGTGTGATTTTTCCTTCTTGTTGCAATGGAGTTCTTTCCTTAGAAAGAGTGCACGGCCGCATAGCGAAGTGGAGCTAAGTGCCTTCTGGAGCCTCTTTTCAGCCCACTCTAAGGAGGTTTACGCAACAGGATAGCAGAGAGACACACACAGGCAGCACTCACAGTTTTTCACAGTCAGGCCCCACTGGTCAGGCGTAGTTTTCACTCGCTCGCTGGGCAGCTTCAGAATGCTGTGTTTTTGGGGTTCACTTCCCAGGACTCTGAGGAGAGTCACTGGCTCGCTGGGTAGCTTCCGAATGTAGTTTCTTTGGGGTTCGCTTCCCAGGGCTCTGAGGAGAGCTTCCAGAGTTCAGGAAAGACAGAGAAGGGTAGGACAGGGCTCGCTTCCGGTGCTCAGTTTCCTCAGAAGAAGCACAGCCGGGTGGAGACTCTGCAGGTAGAGCAATCAGCACTCTGCCTGGAGACCCCCACATCCAGCCATTTCTTACTCACTCACTGGCTCGCTGTGTAGCTCCCAAATGTAGTTTCTTCGGGGTTCGCTTCCCAGGGCTCTGAGGAGAGCTTCCAGAGTTCAGGAAAGACAGAGAAGAGTAGGGCAGGGCTCCCTTCAGGTGCTCAGTTTCTGGTTCGCTGGGTAGCTTCCAAATGTAGTTTCTTTGGGGTTCGCTTCCCAGGGCTCTGAGGAGAGCTTCCAGAGTTCAGGAAAGACAGAGAAGGGTAGGACAGGGCTCCCTTCTGGTGCTCAGTTCCTCAGAAGAAGCACAGCCCGGTGGAGATTCTGCAGGTAGAGCAGTCAGCACTCTGCCTGGAAACCCCCACCTGCAGCCATTTCTCACTCACTCACTGGCTCGCTGGGTAGCTCCCGAATGTAGTTTCTTTGGAGTTAGCTTCCCAGGGCTCTGAGGAGAGCTTCCAGAGTTCAGGAAAGACAGAGAAGGGTAGGACAGGGCTCCCTTCCGGTGCTCAGTTCCTCAGAAGGAGCACAGCCCGGTGGAGATTCTGCAGGTAGAGCAGTCAGCACTCTGCCTGGAAACCCCCACCTGCAGCCATTTCTCACTCACTCACTGGCTCGCTGGGTAGCTCCCGAATGTAGTTTCTTTGGGGTTCGCTTCCCCGGGCTCTGAGGAGAGCTTCCAGAGTTCAGGAAAGACAGAGAAGAGTAGGACAGGGCTCCCTTCCGGTGCTCAGTTCCTCAGAAGAAGCACAGCCCGGTGGAGATTCTGCAGGTAGAGCAGTCAGCACTCTACGTCTGGACCTTTCATTGGCGAGCCAGCCAGGAGTTCTCATCCTGCCCAGTACAGAGCTGTGAACAGGCGGCCTGGTGAGTTCTGATGTGTGTGTGTGTGTGTGTGTGTGTGTGTGTGTGTGTGTGTGTGTGTGTGTGAGTGCACTTTGCTTTGTGTCTGACCTAGTCTAAGATTATATTGTGTTCTGTGAACAGTAGGAAGCAGATTTTGTAGTGGCTTAGTGACTGAGGGTATGAGTTCCCTACTTGACATGGAATCTGAGTAGTAGCAGACTTTGTGACTGAGGGTTTGAGTCCCCTACTCGACGAGGAATTTGAGTAGTAGCGAGCTGATGAGCTCTGGTGCTATAGGTCACGACCCTGGAGTCACACAAGGAGGTCGTTAAAAGCAGTGGGAAGGCTGCTGGGAGAGGTTGTCTGCCTGTGATTTGTGAAGCCCGACCAGCTTGGTTGTTATTGGCATTGCTGTCTGTCCTGGATTTATTGTTGATATTTACAGTTGAGAATTAATCTGTGAATTTTACAGTTGTGCCTCTGAATGTTCCTTTGATTCCTCTCTGACTGCCTCCTTTGTCTGTCCACGATTCTAAGTCCGACTCACAAATCCTCAGGTCAAAAATTGTGTGTTAAGCTGGTTTTGTTATTCTAGGGACATGGCAGAGGGTGTCGGAGATTGCAAACCCCAGATTTCTCAATGGCCATTGGGGATAAATTTTCCCTGGAAAATTTCTGGACTTTGCAATCACCCAACTTTCCTGCCATGTGTTAAGGCCAGAAAGATACGGGGCTAACTGGCCGCTTTTTTTTTTACCTGAAGAAAAAAAAAGTGCTTTGTAAACCCTCCAGCCTGAAGGAATTCACTGAGCCCCCAGGGCAATGGCTATTGACCTCCTGGACTCACTTGGCTGGAAAATGTGGGTGTAGGCAAATTAATCCCTGTGGGTCCTTTACATAACAAAGAAAGGACTGGAGCTAAGAAAGTCAGTTAATGGCTGGGAGTCAAGAAAAATTTCCAGCGTTTAAATTTCTAACTTAAAAGCTTCTTAGAATGGACAATTGGGTGAAAAATGTTGCAAATTATTGTGGTTGGCCTTTTTAAACAATATTCTTAATTTTGTGAATGCATGTTATTGTTAAAGTATCTCAATTACATGTCGAATTTATCTCACCAAACTTAATGGTGGATTTTAAGGTGGCTTAAAGTGAAAATCTTGATGGTACTAGGTTGTGAATACCTAAAGAAAAAAGAATCAATAAAATATGGTCCTGCTAGGTGCAAAAATATTCAGCAAAGTAATTCTAAACTGGCAGCAGGCAATTTAAAGCTCTGTTCCTAGGGTCCTAGTGCTAAGTTCTAGTCTGAGTTCAGTGCACATGGCGGTTTTTAGCAGAAAAACCACTCCTAAAGGATGAGTGGAGAAGTTAAAAAAAAGGGAAGAGAAGGAGCTGGAAGGTAGGGCATTTGCCTTGCATACAGAAAGGAAAGTGGCTGAATACAAAAAGTTTAAGGATGTGCAAAAGAAATTAAGCATGTGTACTAGAAAAAATCTGTATAATCAAACTAAATGATTATTGACATGCCTTTAGTTTAACATAAAAGAAGTGTAAATGTTCTTAAGCATGTTCTGCCAGAAGTAGTGAGCATTCATTCATTCTGGTTTTCAGAATTAATTTGTGTAACGTGAATTGCTGATGTCTTCTGCCTGTAAACCAAGGCCAGAAGACTAAGTAAACTTCTATATGTAGAGTTAAGCATGATTAAAATATTATTTTACATTTTTCATTATTTGCTACCAAGAGCATTAATAGTTGTATCACAAGAGGCTTTGTAAAAATGGTCATGGTTTTAAGAATCAAAAAAAATATGAAAGATTTTGTTGTAAAAAAGATTCTAGAATTTTTGTAATATTTGCCTTTTCTCTTTTCCTAGAACCTTTCAGTACCATTTTATGTCACGGCATCATGTTGCTTTGCACAAGATACAAGTAGATGGCTTTCCTCTCTGCATGAGGAGTGATCCCCATGCAGACAGAAAATCCTAAAATTAGTGAGGGGAACCCCAAAGCCCTCTTTGAGAGGAATAATTGGAGTTGAGGTGGTGTGACAAGCAGGCACCCTTAAGCATTTGGCTGTAAAGACAGAAAAGATACCGAGATGAATGGCCTGAGTAAGAAAATTGAAGATTTCGGGATTCCCTGCTTGGGACATCAGGCGGGGAAAAGACACGAATCTAAGCCTGCGCAGAGGGGCCCAACTGTGAGTGTGAACTGTAAATATCTGTCTACTGTCCTCTTGTGTGAAACTCTTGAGAGTGGGGCAAAAGAGGCTCCAGAAATCTGCTCTCCCTACCCCGGAGGCCATTTCCAGGGCGGGATTCAGAACATAAAAACCGGCCGGCAGACTGCTGCAGAAGCTGGATTCCCTGCTTGGGACATCAGGCGGGGAAAAGACACGAATCTAAGCCTGCGCAGAGGGGCCCAACTGTGAGTGTGAACTGTAAATATCTGTCTACTGTCCTCTTGTGTGAAACTCTTGGGAGTGGGGCAAAAGAGGCTCCATCAGAGCACGGCCGCTCCGCTTCGCTACGTGGCCGTGCGCTCCTTCTAAGAAAAGAACACCATTGCAACAATAAGAAAAAATCACAATAAGAACTGTGCTATATCAGAGAAGCAAGCATTTCTCTATGGACTGTCTTCTCTGTTGCATGCTCGGGCCTAAGATTTGACCCAGTGTGAGGCTTCATCCACGGAGGACTCCCCTCCCTTAGAGGCAAGTCAGCCCATCCAGAAAGGGAGGAGCCAGAGGAGTGTGCTGCCTACATCATATAGACAATGAATACCACCACAACACGTAGAAAAACCCACAATACAAGTGTGACAATGGGGAAACAACGCAGGCCAGCATCAGACATAGAGAATGAAGATGACAATTCTGAGGACCAGATAATGACTGAACAACTAATCAACCTCTCAGATAAGGACTTTAGACTAGCAATATGGAAGGTGCTCAATAGACTCCAAGAAACCATGGATCGAGTTGAACAGAACACTAATAAGAACCAAGAAAATATGAAGGCAGAAATGACAAAACTCCAAACTGAAATAACATGTCAACTAACAGGACTGAAAAAGTCAGTAAACGAAGTGAATGACAAAATGGATAAGATCTGGGACAGGGTATCAGAAGCTGAGAATAGACTTGGTGCTGTGGAAGATGAGATACATAACAATTCCATACAGCAGGAGAGATTGGACAAAAAACTTAAAGCAAATGACCAGACAACGGAAAAATTAGTCAAAGAATGGGAACAGATGAAAATAGAAGTCTATGATAAGATCAACAGAAACAACTTAAGAATCATTGGCGTCCCAGAGACCCAGGAAGAAAATTCCCAGGAAGAATCAATGGTCAAGAACATCATTAAAGAGAAACTTCCAGAGCTAAAGAATATAGGTGATCAAATCCTGCATGCCCGAAGAGTACCAACCAAAAGAGACCCCAGAAAAACCACCCCAAGACACATCCTAGTCACAATGACAAATCCCACAGATAGAGACAGAATTCTGAAAACAGCAAGATCAAAAGGGGAAATTACACTCAAGCAAGCATCCTTGAGATTTACAGCAGACCTGTCACCAGAAACACTCAATGCCAGAAAGCAGTGGTGGGATATTGTGACAAGACTGAATGAAATGAATGCTTCACCCAGAATACTATACCCAGCAAAACTCACTTTCCGGTTTGACGGAAGAATACATGGTTTCACTGACAAAAAGCAGCTCAGAAACTTTACAGACACAAAACCAGTCTTAAGAGAAAAACTGAAAGACCTAATTTAAGACAAGACTAACCAAAAGACACCAAATTTCGATATAAAGATGGCATTAAATCCCAGGACAATTCTTTCTCTCAACGTCAATGGTCGAAATGCACCAGTCAAGAGACACAGAGTGGCTAAATGGATCAAAAAACTCAATCCAACCTTCTGCTGCCTACAAGAAACACACCTGAATAGTCAGAACAAACATAGACTCAAAATAAAAGGCTGGAGAAAAATCATCCAAGCAAACAACACCCATAAAAAAGCTGGAGTGGCCATACTAATATCAGATAATGCAAACTTTATACTCAGGAAGGTTGTAAGGGACAAAGATGGACATTTTATATTAATCAAGGGGTATATAGAGCAGGAAAAATTCACTCTCCTAAACATATATGCACCAAATGAGGGGCCAGCAAAATATTTAATACAACTGTTGACAAATCTGAAAAATAATATCAATAACAACACAATAATTGTGGGGGACCTTAACACGGCTTTGTCAACACTGGATAGGTCAACCAGACTGAAACCCAACAAGAATATACTAGACCTGAGGAGAGAAATGGAAGAAAGAGGCCTAGTGGATATATATAGGACACTCCACCCCCAGAAACCTGGATACACATTCTTCTCCAATGTACATGGGACATTCTCCAGGATAGACTACATGCTGGCACATAAAACATATCTCCATAATATCAAGAGGATAGAAATTTTGCAGACTACCTTTGCTGACCACAAGGCTCTGAAATTATTTGTGAATTCCAAAGGGACTCAGAAGAAAAACATTAACACCTGGAAGTTAAACAGCCTCATACTCAATAACCAGTGGGTCCGAGATGAAATCAAGGAGGAAATCAAAAGGTTTCTGGAAACAAATGACAATAAAGACACAAACTATCAGAACTTATGGGACACAGCAAAAGCAGTACTGAGAGGAAAATTTATAGCTTTGCAAGCACACATCAGGAAGGAAGAAGGAGCTTACCTGAGTAGCTTAATGACACAGCTAATAGAACTAGAAAGTGCTCAACAAAAGGACCCAAAAATAGGAAGACAGAAGGAAATAACAAAGCTGAGAGCAGAAATCAATGAAGTGGAAACCCAAAAAACAATCCGAAAGATCAACGAAAGCAGAAGTTGGTTCTTTGAAAAAAATAAACAAGATTGATAGACCACTGGCAAACCTAACAAAGAAAGAGAGAGAGAGAAACTTGATAACTCGTATTAGGAATGAAAAAGGAGAGATCACTACTGATATGACAGAGATTCAAAGGGTAATCAGAAACTACTTTGAGAAACTCTACGCCACTAAAAATGAGAACCTGGAAGAAATGGATAAATTCTTGGACTCTTATAATCTTCCACGGTTGAAGGAAGAGGATGTAGCATATCTAAACACCCCCATCACCATTGATGAAATCAAAACGGTAATCAAAGGTCTGCCGAAAAACAAAAGCCCAGGCCCAGATGGATTCACTAATGAATTCTTTCAAACTTTCCAAGAGGAACTACTACCAATACTGGCAAGACTCTTTCATGAAATTGAACAAACGGAAACACTTCCAAATAGCTTTTATGAAGCCAACATCACCTTGATACCTAAACCAGACAGAGATGCTACAAAAAAAGAAAATTACAGACCAATATCGCTGATGAATGCCGATGCAAAGATCTTCAACAAAATCCTGGCAAATAGGATTCAATGCCTCATTAAGAAGATCATCCACTACGATCAAGTAGGTTTCATCCCAGGAATGCAAGGCTGGTTTAACATCCGTAAATCCATCAACATCATACACAACATCAATAACAAGAAAAATAAAAACCACATGATCATATCAATAGATGCAGAGAAAGCATTTGATAAGGTCCAACACCCATTCTTGATCAAAACTCTCAGCAAGATGGGAATGGAAGGAACCTTTCTCAATCTAGTTGAAGCCATCTACCACAAGCCAATGGCAAATATTATCCTCAACGGAGAAAAACTAAAAGCCTTCCCTCTAAATTCTGGTACAAGACAAGGCTGTCCTCTCTCACCACTCCTATTCAACATAGCACTGGAAGTACTTGCTATAGCGATTAGGCAAGAAAAAGATATCAAGGGAATTCAGATAGGAAAGGAAGAAGTCAAGCTCTCACTGTTTGCAGATGACATGATACTCTACTTAGAAAACCCTAAAGACTCCACCAAAAAGCTTCTAGAAACAATAGACTCATATAGCAAGGTGGCAGGCTACAAAATTAACACACAAAAATCAATGGCCTTTCTATACACCAATAGCAATAAGGAAGAAATGGACATTAAGAAAACAATCCCATTCACAATAGTGCCACACAAACTCAAATATCTTGGAATCAACTTGACTAAAAATGTGAAGGACCTATACAAAGAAAACTATAAAACTCTGCTCCAAGAGATAAGAGAGGACACGCGGAAATGGAAACGCATACCCTGCTCGTGGATTGGCAGGATTAACATCATCAAAATGGCAATACTCCCCAAGGCATTATACAGATTTAATGCTATCCCTCTAAAGATACCCATGACATTCTTCAAAGAAGTGGATCAGGCACTTTTGAAATTCATTTGGAACAATAAACACCCTCGAATAGCTAAAGCAATCATTGGGAAAAAGAATATGGGAGGAATTACTTTCCCCAACTTTAAACTGTACTACAAAGCAATAGTTATCAAAACAGCATGGTATTGGAATAAGGACAGGCCCTCAGACCAGTGGAATAGACTTGAATACTCAGAAAATGTTCCCCAGACATACAACCACCTAATTTTCGATAAAGGAGCAGGAAACCCTAAATGGAGGAAGGAAAGCCTCTTCAACAAGTGGTGTTGGCACAATTGGATAGCCGCTTGCAAAAAATTGAACGTAGACCCCCAGCTATCATCATGCACGAAGGTGAAATCCAAATGGATTAAAGACCTCGATATCAGCCCCAAAACCATAAGATATATAGAACAGCACATAGGCAAGACACTCCAGGACATTACAGGCATCTTCAAGGAGGAAACTGCACTCTCCAAGCAAGTGAAAGCAGAGATTAACAGATGGGAATATATTAAGCTGAGAAGTTTCTGCACCTCAAAGGAAATAGTGCCCAGGATACAAGAGCCACCCACTGAGTGGGAGAAACTATTCACCCAATACCCATCAGATAGGGGCTAATCTCCAAAATATACAAGGCACTGACAGAACTTTACAAGAAAAAAACATCTAATCCCATCAAAAAAATGGGGAGAAGAAATGAACAGACACTTTGACAAAGAAGAAATACAAATGGCCAAAAGACACATGAAAAAAATGCTCCACATCACTAATCATCAGGGAGATGCAAATCAAAACAACGATGAGATACCACCTCACACCACAGAGAATGGCACACATAACAAAGAATGAGAACAAACAGTGTTGGCGGGGATGTGGAGAGAAAGGAACTCTTATCCACTGCTGGTGGGAATGCCGTCTAGTTCAACCTTTATGGAAAGCGATATGGAGATTCCTTCAAAAACTGGAAATCGAGCTCCCATATGATCCAGCTATACCACTCCTAGGAATATACCCTAGGAACACAAAAATACAATACAAAAACCCCTTCCTTACACCTATATTCATTGCAGCACTATTTACCATAGCAAGACTCTGGAAACAACCAAGATGCCCTTCAACAGATGAATGGCTAAAGAAACTGTGGTACATATACACAATGGAATATTATGCAGCTGTCAGGAGAGATGAAGTCATGAAATTTTCCTATACATGGATGTACACGGAATCTATTATGCTGAGTGAAATAAGTCAGAGAGAGAGAGAAAAACGCAGAATGGTCTCACTCATCTATGGGTTTTAAGAGAAATGAAAGACATTCTTGCAATAATAATTTCCAGACACAAAAGTGAAAAGAGCTGGATGTTCCAGCTCACCATAGGAAGCTCACCACAAAGAGTGATGAGTTTAGTTAGAGAAATAACTACATTTTGAATTTTCCTTATAATGAGAATGTATGAGGGAAATGGAGAGCCTGTTTAGAGTACAGGCGGGGGTTGGGTGGGTAGGAGGGAGACTTGGACATTGGTGATGGGAATGTTGCACTGGTGATGGGTGGTGTTCTTTACATGACTGAAACCCAAAAACAATCATGTATGTAATCAAGGTGTTTAAATAAAAAAATAAAAATTAAAAAAAAATAATTTATCATAAAATTATAATAAAAAGAAACAAAAAAAAAAAGAAAGAAAGAAAATTGAAGATTTCCTAGAAGATTCTGGAGCAGCACTAACTGACCACAGCCTGTGGGCCCTGCTCTCACCCTCCACCCTCAATCTCAAGAGAAAGAGGATTCGAGGTCAGTCTCTTCCAAACCTGAAGAGGAGTGGAACAGACAGAAAACCTCTGAAAATTCCTACAGAGGGTGAGATGCCCACGGCCAGCCACAAGATCCTCATGCTGAGCTGACCAACTCATCAGCCAAACCTGGGTGACTGTGATGTGATAAACCTGCTGTGTCTACAACCTATCCTCAGAAAAGCTCTGTAAGTAATGGGGTTGCCCCAGATGGAGATTTCTCCAACAGTGCTGTATATGTGCAAAGGAAAAAGCCAAGTTATTCAAATATCTGGTAAGGTACAAGGTATAGGTGGAGAGAAAAACTATTTTTGTAGCTAATTAAAATTCTAGTGGGCCTAACTTAACACCCACTTCTTTGAAGTAACTTATGTGAAAATGTTCTTACTAGTTGTACTGAACCAGATCATAAACTGTAAGTGCAAATGTTAGTCTGGCTAAAGTAACTCAGAGCTGTGTTTATTGATAATTCTATACTGCTTTGTTTTCTGTTGTTTAATTTGTACTATCATTATAGACAATAAGGACAGCTGTGCCATCCAAGTTGTACTATTTACTGCTCCAAGGCCTGATTGGGCTAAGTAATATTCCCCCTGTCTAATTGATCTGATCCTTTTCAGGTGTTAAGACTGCAAAAGTGAACCAGTTAACTGCTCCTTTAGGGAAATATGAGATTTCTAGAGATTGAGACTGCAGTCCCTTGCCAGCTTGAAGTAGCTACATTAAATTGATCTTCGACCATGTTCCCTTTAACGACTTCTAGGGTGATGAAATCTCTAGAAAAAACATGGAGCAAAATGGTCATCAGAAAAAGCTATGAGGAAAATAAGGGGAAAAGAAAGGCCACAGGAATTAATAAGCCAAGTTAACAATTAAAGATAACATTATGCCTATCTATCCCAGAGGTTGAAGCAGGTATCAAAAATAAACCAACTCTAACATTTAATAAAAATGGGTGATAAAAGGGAAGGAGCAAAAATTATGCTTCCCTTGGTAATGTTAAAAGTAAAAAAATTATTACTAAATATGAAATTTCTTCATCTCTGTCTAACCCAGTGCAGGAAAGGCAACTGAAGTTTAGGGCTCTATTGTTTTCTCTCTACCCCAACGGCCCTTTTAAATTGCAGGATTAAAGAAAAAAATGCAGAAACCTCCTTATCTTTATGGTGAAATTTACAGCCTGGACAAGAAGAAATCCCTGAAGATCCAGCTGAGTCAGCTCATAGGACCAGAACAAAAGGCAGACAGTCCTGGTCTTCCTAAAGCAGCAACCATATGGTGCCCCCCCCCCCCAGTGCAAATGCTTTCTGAGCCTTATAATGTTCTCTCTCCCCATTTCCACTCCCCTAGCAGCTCGGCTGGCCACCTTCGCTGCCCTACAAAGCCAAGTCTGAAAGGGACTCAAACAGGAGGCATATGAACCCAGAGAACTGATGGTGCCTCACCCCTTCAAACCAGGAAACCAAGTCCTGGTGAGACGGCACCACTCGCAGACACTAGCAGGGGTCCTCAAACTTTTTAAACAGGGGGCCAGTTCACTGTCCTTCTGTTGGAGGGCCAGATTATAGTAAAAACAAAAATTATGAACAAATTTCTATGCACACTGCATATATCTTATTTAGAAGTGAAGAAACAAAATGGGAATAAATACAATATGTGGCCCATTGGCCATAGTTTGAGAACCCCTGCTAGAGCCTAGGTGGAAAGGACCTTATGCCGTCCTTCTGATCACCCCGACTGCTGTTAAGGTGGACTGCATTGCTTCCTGGGTTCATGCCTCCCATCTAAAACTTGCCCCTGCTGATCTCAACCATGATGAGTGGAAAGTGGAGCGCACTGAGAATCCCCTCAAGATTTGGGTCCGGCAGGCACACTCCAGCCCTGATGCGCTTCCTGGCACTTGCTGAGGGAGGACTCGATCAGGTCGTACACCCGGATGAACTGGTAAAAAAACTATATGGTAAACTCCAGTGACTGCAGGGGGGGGGGGGCTATCAACTCAACAGTAGGCTTTTGTACACTCGATCAGTAGACTGTGGAACTAGAACTGCTTACCTCCAGTCCCCTACTTCTCATGTGGGGGGGGAAGCTGGAATGGGTGTGTAAATCAAAACCTCAGCTTTTGCCTCTCTCTTAGGGGGGGAAATGCCCCGCTGGATGTATGGAGCTTAATCAAGTGCTATAGGGAGTATTGAGAGTGTACCAAAAATAACAAGGCATATCTGGTGGCCAAGCTCACCGAGACTTACAGGGGGAGCATGGGAGGGGAATGGACAGTTAATAGCCATAAGTCCCCCTATGGAGCCACGAGTTGCATGGCCAAAGTGGGAGACGTGATCTGTTGGCCCCTAAAGGTGCCCATTCACATTTCAGATAGAGGGGCCAACAGACCAGGAAAGAGAGAAGGAGGCCATAGACTGGGCTACAAAGGATGTGGAGACCCTAATGCCTAAGTGGCCCCGGCATCCCTCCTTCCGACCCCGGATGCCTGCTGAGAAGTTAGATCCGAATACTCAGAACATCCTAGAAGAAACTCACAAACTTCTTAGCTGCTGATTGTTGGCTTTGTATGAAGACGGAGGAAAATTGGCCTCTGGCTATCCCTGTCCAACTAGGTAATCTAACCTTTGCTTCTTTTAGTTGTAAGGTAGTCCCTTTTAGCTTTGAATCTTCTGTTTGCTATTCGCATAATGGCACTGAATCTGTAGACATGAGTCAGGTAGAAGCTGCTCAGTGCTCAGAAGTCCTACCTGCCCCCCCCCCCAGCCCAGGGTGCTTACCTCCAGGACGGGTATGGATATGTGGGGGGAAATTTGGCTTACTCTTTTTACCTCAAAACTGGAATTTGTGCCCCAGCATTAGTACTTCCCAACATTGACATCATTCTGGGGACAGAGCCCATCCCTCTGCCTAGCATAGATCTCTTAGGTGGCACTCTCAGTGTTCCTGCCCCTACTAGTAGGGCTCGGAGTAGCAGGTGAATTGGCGACTGGGGGAGCAGGGCTAGCAATATCAATAGACAGGTATGACACTCTCGCAACAGCTAATTTCAGATGTGGAGATGGGTATATAAATCTATTAATGATCTGCAGGACCAGCTCGACTCCGTAGCTGAAGTGATATTACCAAACAAGCGAGGGTTAGATTTAATCTCGGCAGAGAATGGAGGGCTTTGCAAGAAAAATGTTGTTTTTATACTAACAAATGGAGAATAGTGCGGGACAGAATCAGACAACATCAAGAGGAGCTGGCCAAAAGAAGAAAGGAGCTATTAAACGGTCCCTTATGGTCTTTTTGGGGTGGGATTCTCCCCTATTCCACTGGCTTCTAGGATTAGAAGTCTTTCTACAAGAAGTGGGGATTGAAAAGGGAAGTCATTACCCCGCTCCCACCAACCTTGGTGGATGCCCCGCCCTTAAGGAAGTCATCACTACCCCTTCCTTTCTTCTCCCCCTTCTTATGGCATTTAAGAACGAATGTAGAATGCCACATGGTCATTTGCCTCTGTCCTGTTATGGGCACGCATTTGACCCTGACTGGCCAGAAATAAAGAACTTACTGGAGCATTTGCTGGGGCCTCAGTCTCTTCATTTCTCTGCATCAGGCAGCTAGATTAGGACATCCGGACCTGACAAACAGATAGACAGACAGACAGAAACAGAGAGAGACAGAGAGAGACAGAGACAGAGAGATTCACGTATAATCTTGTCAGAATGCTAAAGATTTTGGAGGAAAAGGGTCATCAAAAGAAAATGAATTCAAAAAAATAAAAAGAAAGAAAATGGATTCATCATTGTAGGCTCAACTTTTGCACCAAACAATCCTCATGTTTTAGAGACAGAACACAAGAAAGGCTTATTCCTTACTTAAATTGTAGCTCTCATGAGTGTTCCTAGTCACATTGGTCCTTCTTCAGGTGACTTTTTAAACCTCCTGGATTTTGGGGTTTTCCATGGATCCTTTGCCTCTGGCTAGAAAATGAAGAACTTGGAAGAGTATCAAGTATTATCCAATATATTTTAGGAATCAAGTCTGGCAATGATAACAGTCACCTTCACCCAAACTCCTTTCATCAGAACTCAGCCATATGTACTTGGGTGGAACCTCCCAAGCAGTGCTTAGTGGGCCTTGGAAGCATTCCCAGAAAATAGTTAACTAACCTAACTGCCTGAAATTCAATGAAGATGTAGTGTTGATCAAGCCCAGAAGTAGCAGGGACTACCAGAGCCACCAAGGGATGCACAAAATCCTCCAAGACACCCAGGTAATGCTTGGAGGACAGCAGTATTATATTCACTATGATCAGGAATTCAAGTGGTGCCAGGGATTGAACCTAGTATGTGGAACACACAGTAGGCTTGTGCCTTATCCATTGTAACATTTTGTGGCCCCCTGCTGTACCTCACTTTAAGGAAAACTAGGAAAACAATCTAATTATGGTTCCAGAGAAAAAAATAAGTAGAATAATGGTCATGGTTATAAAACACAACCAGCATGTAATGCACAAGGTGATTGAAAGGTGAGGAATTTACCGTACAGACATGTTCTGGGGGAAGAGAACAACTGATGCAAAGAGAAAGAGGTTGTGAAAAATAATACTGCTTTTCAGATTTTCAAGTTGTAGATGTGTCTATGTCCATTGAGAATGCATAAAATGAAGATAAAAGTCTTAATATTTATGAATATAAGCAAAATATAGATCATGAACACATTTGCTTGCCTCCAGGAAGGGTTCAGCTCCATCATAAGTGTAATAGGAAACCACTGAAGAGTATGAAGAATTGGAAAATAATATGTCAAGTGTGTGTGGTTGAATAATCACTTCTATGGGTGGGTAAATTTAGAAGAGAACAAGACAAAGAGAGTGTAAATTGTTACAGAAGTATAATAAGAATCATTGATGTATGGAGGCTAAAACTAGGTAGTAAAATAGGGTTAATATTTTTCCTTCTGCAAAAATCTCATGAGCATATTTACTGTCTTTAAGAATCTAAAGTCTTGGATATTATTCATGAGGCTTAGAAAAAAATATTAAATACGAGAGGGGCCAGAGCGGTAATGCAGCAGTAAGCCATTTGCCTTGCATGCAGCTGACTTAGGACGGATCAAGGTTCATTCCCCTGGTGTCCCATATAATCTCCCAAACCAGAAGCGATTTCTGAGCACATAGCCAGGAGTATCCCCTGAGTGTCACCTGGTGTGGCCCCAAAACAAAACAAAGCAAAACAAAATATTTAATAGGGGATAATGGCATTTTTATTTTATTTCTTATACCTATCATTAAAAAATAAAGGCCAGCCTAAATAAATATAAAGTTATTTTCTAAAATAGTAGGGGAGTATGGAGGATGCTGGGGTGGGAGTATGTAGAAAAGTAAGGGATGAGAGAACTCTGACATTGCCAATATTTAACAGATGGAAGGATGGATTGTTCATCAATACAAACTTTAAATATGTTCATAACCATAACTAACAACACTTTTTCTATTTTTATCCTTATAAACTTAAAAGTTGTATCCTTATAAACTTATAAAGTTATCCTGATAAACTTAAAAGTTACCCTGAATCATTGTAGGCTGATACATTATTATTATTATTATTATTATTGTTGTTGTTGTTGTTGTTGTTGTTGTTGTTGTTGTTGTTATTTTGGCTTTTTGTTTAATGAGAAAGTGAGAGCTTCCCAATTGGTACTCAGGGACCCTGGGATTCTCCCAGCAATTCTTAGGCAAATAGGCTGGGAGTTCAGTGTCAGGACCCAACGAAGTGGTGCTACTTGAGCCTTACAGTGAAAGGAATTATTCAGGCCATCTTAGCAGTGCTTCATACTCTCCAGGGCTCCACCTGGTAAAGTCTGAAGTCCAAGGTGGAATCGAATCAGATAGAGCACACACCAGTCATGTACCTCAAGCCCTCTGTTATGTCTTTGGCCTTTGTTTAAATGATTGTTTTCATTTTATTGAATTTTTTCAAATGTTTACAATTTTTTATGACTTTCTTTTTTCTTTTATTTCTTTTTTTATATTTTATTTAAACACCTTGATTACATACATGATTGTGTTTGGGTTTCAGTCATGTAAAGAACACCACCCATTACTAGTGCAACATTCCCATCACCAGTGTCCCAAATCTCCCTCCTCCCCATCCAGCTCTCACTACCTCATATTTTATTGAGAAGTTAAGTGGCCCTGGGAAACACTAGGACCAACTATTGTGTTTGTTTTTGCTACACAGAAACCTTTCCACTAAAACTATGACACCAACTATTTAGACAAAAAAAAAATGTGAAAATGTAATGATGTTCCATGCCCATGGATTGTATGGGTTAATATTATTAAATTTTTCATATTTTTTGTTTTGGGGGGTCCACCTGATGGCACTCCTGGCTCTGTGCTCAGAAATCACTCCTAGCAAGCTCAGGGATGCTGGGAATCGAACCACCATCTGTCCTGGGTTGGTTGTGTGCAAGGCAAATGCCCTACTGCTGTGCTATCTCTCTGGCCCCAAATTTTCCATATTATTCAGAGCCATGAATAAATTCAACAGAATCCCTATCAAAATTCCAAAGGCATTTTGCACAAAAATAGAGAAAATAATTCTAAAATGTATATGGAATTGTTATGGTGGAAATAGAATAAGAGGTGAAAGGCACTAGGTAATCTAGTTAATCTAATTGGCCATTTGAAATGCAGAAAATAGCTGAGGGCAGAGATAAATTAAGGCAAGCGTAAAGGAGGGTATAGAACAGAGGTGGCAAACACGCAGCTCTCGAATCACATGTGGATTCTGGCCAAAATGAATGTGGCTCTTTGCCTTTTATCATGATTTTATATCCTGTGGCTCTTTGCCAAGTTTGGATTTTGTTCTGCTGCTTCTGAGGAGGGACCTCTGAGGAGAGATCTCCCAGCGCATAGTCAGTCTCCCATCCCTCTGAAACAACTGCACGGGCCAGCAAGTGGGGGACCCGT
Organism: Suncus etruscus; assembly: GCF_024139225.1. NCBI lineage: Eukaryota > Metazoa > Chordata > Mammalia > Eulipotyphla > Soricidae > Suncus > Suncus etruscus. The sequence continues at coordinate 20,100,627 of NC_064866.1, read as the reverse complement.
GTGTCACATGTTGGGTCACATCTTGCTGTTAGTTCTTAGTGTGGAGGACTCAGCACACCCTCACCATCACTGCAGGATTTTGACCCTCACTCAAAATGGCAAAATGTAATATGTATTTAATAGATCATTGTTAAAATTAGATGCGTTTGTGGGAGTGTTTGTCTGTTTTGGCAGGTCACTGCGTGGTGTGGCTCTCTGACTCTCACAGTTTAAAATTTTGGCTCTTTGTGTCAAACTTGTTTGCCACCCCTGGTATAGAACAACTTCCAGTCATTGTTTCTTCACCTGTGCCAAGGTGAAAACAAGGGGGGGGGGGAATAGTTCTCTTACAGATGGAGAAAGGTGAAAACAAAGGAATAAAGAGCAGTTGGGCAACCAACCTTGGGAGGCAGTGACCCATACAGCAGAACTCAGACCTGGAGCTCATATACCAGAAGAAGAGACAAGAAACTACAGCCAACTACTGAAGAGAAACTATTCAAGCTGGAAAATCAAAAAACTGTAATATCAAACACTTCTGGCATTCTCTTGCTAATTTTACACACAGATTTCCAAGGAACCACTCAGCAACTTGTCAAAATTCACTGTATCAGAAGCAAAAGACCCTACTGTTCAAAGTTATCTTCAGAAATAACAAGGCTAGAGACTGAACACTTTTGATTTCAAACTATTTTACAAAGCAATGGTAAAACTTTAAAATAGTATGGTATATACTCCTAGGGATATACCCTAGGAACACAATAATACAAAACAAAAATCCCTTCCTTACACCTATATTCATTGCAGCACTATTTACCACAGCAAGACTCTGGAAACAACCAAGATGCCCTTCAACAGATGAATGGCTAAAGAAACTGTGGTACATATACACAATGGAATATTATTCAGCCATCAGGAGAGATGAAGTCATAAAATTCTCCTGTACGTGAATGTACATGGAATCTATTATACTGAGTCAGAGGGAGAGAGATAGACACAGAACAGTCTCACTCCTATATGGGTTTTAAGAAAAATGAAAGACATTCTTGCAATAATTTCTAGAGACAAAGAAAAGGAGGGCTGGAAGTTTCAGTTCACTTCATGAAGCTCACCACAAAGAGTGATGAGTGTAGTTAGAGAAATAACTATATTGAGAACTATCATAACAATATGAATGAATGAATGAATGAATGAATGAATGAATGAATGAGGAAGTAGAAAGCCTGTCTAGAGCACAGGCAGGGGTGGGGTGGGGAGGAGGGAGATTTGGGACATTGGTGGTGGGTATGTTGCACTGGTGAAGGGGGTGTGTTCTTTACATGACTGAAACCTAATCACAATCATGTTTGTAATCAAGGTGTTTAAATAAAGATATTAATTTAAAAATGTGTGGTATAATATATAAATACAAACAGACTAATTAAAGAGACTAGAAAGTCCATATATATAACCTCATTCATTTGGCCAACTAATTTTTGACAGAGGCACAAAACATATACACTGTGAAAAGGATAGTCTTCAAAATATGCTTTGGGACAAATGATTATCAACATGCACAAAAATAAAACTACAATATTATATAGATCCTATCCAAAAACCAATTCAAAATGATTAAATTATTTAAGCAGAAGATCCCAAACCAGAAGCTGGAGCAATAGCATCAAGATAGAACATTTGCCTTGTACACTGCCGATCCAAGACCAACTCAGGTTCTACCCTTGGCATCCTTCCAAGTGTGATTTCTGAGCACAGTCAGAAGTAACCACTGAGTGTCAGTGAGTGTGGCACAACACCCCCAATAAAGAAAAAGACTCCAAACCCTAAAACTATAAAAACAGGATAAAACTCCTTTACATAAATCTTGGCAACAGCATTTTGGATTCGAGACCAAAATTTCAGTCAACAAAAACAAAAAATTAAAGTTGAAATTCAGGGCCAAAGAGAGTACAAGTGAGCAGGTGTTTGTTTTGCATGAAATCCACCCAAGTTTGAAACCCAGGAGCCTGTATATTACCTGGAAATCTGCCATAAGTGATTCCTAACACAAGTCAGAAGTAAGCCCTCACCACTGGTGGTGTGACCTTTATTTCAACTTTCCACAAATAGGAATGATGAGAAAAATTGATTAAAAAAAGTGATTTAAAAAATGGGATTGATTACATCCAGCTAAATGTTTCAGCAAAACTAAGGGGGAAATGCAATTTATAAAATAGGATAAAGCATTTGAAAACCAGCTATTTCTTAATATCTAAGTAATTCTGTTTTTAAATGATTAAATGTAAAATATATTTTAAACTACAGAAAGAAAAGAAGGAAACATTATTTTTACTCTAGAAATAATAGAAGGGTTCTAAAAACTAGAGAACAAATCAAAGAATCAGCAATAATTTTTAAAAGCAACTTTTAAATAATTATGTTGAATCCAACTTAAGTATTTGATTTTCTGTGGTACTACTGTGAATGAGATTATTTTTAAATGTCTATTTTTTCTCTATAATTATTCATGTATAAGAAGGCCATTTATTTTTTCATACTGATTTTGTAGTCTGCCACAAATCTTTGTTTCTAGAAGCTTTTAGATAGAGTCTTTAGGGTTTTTGAAATACAGTATTATGTAATCTGCAGACAGTGAGAGCTTGATTTTTTTCTTTTCTTATCTGGATGCCCTTGATATCTTTTTCTTGTCTAATTGCTATAGCAAGTACTTCCAGTACTGTGTTAAATAGGAGAGGTGGGAGGGGATAGTCTTGTCTTGTGTCAGATTTTAGGATAAAGGCTTTAAGTTTATCTCCGTTGAATATATTTGTCATGGGCTTGTGGTATATGGCCTTGACTATATTGAGAAAAATTCCTTTCATTCCCATCTTGTTGAGAATTTTCATTATGAATAGGTGTTGGATCTTATCAATTGCTCTTTATCTATTGATATGATCATATGTTTTTTTTTTCTTTTGCTGATATGGTGCATCACATTGATTGACTTGTGTATGTTAAACCATCCTTGACTCTCTGGATTGAGACTTATCTGGTCATGGTGTATGAACATTCTTGATGAGGTATTGAATTCTATTTGATAAGATTTTGTTGAGAATCTTTGCATCTGTGTTCATCAGTGAATGGCCTTTACAAAGAAAACTACAAAATACAACTTCAAGAAATAAAAAAGGACATAAGGAAATAGAAACATATACTCGGTTTATGAATTGGGAAGATTAAAATAATTAAAATGGCAATATTTCCAAGGCATTGTACAGATTTAATGCAGTCCCTTTAATGATACCAATAACATTCTTTAAAGAAGTGGATCAAATACACCTACAATTAATTTGAAAAAATAAACACACATAAAGTAACCCTTAGGAAAAAGAAGATGGGAGGCATCACTTTCCCCAACTTTTTTTTTTTTTTTTTTTTTTTTTTTAGTTTTTGGGTCACATCCAGCAGATCTCAAGGGTTACTCCTGGTTCTGCACATAGAAATGGTTCTGCACTCCTGCTCCTGGCACAGGAGAACTTATGGGATTCTGCATTTAAACAACTGTTCATCCTAGATTGGCTGCATGCAAGGTAAGTGCCCTACTGCTCTGCTATCTCTTTAGCCCCAATTTCCCCAACTTTAAGTTGTACTACAAAGCAATAGTCATTAAAACAGCATGGTATTGTAGTAAAGAGAGACCCTCAGATCAATGGAATCAATTTGAGTCTTCAAATAATGAACCCCACACATGCAATCAATTAATCTCTAAAAAAAGGGGCAAGAAATGCAAAATGAAGCAAGGAAAGCTTCTTCAACAAATGTGTTGGGACAACTGATCCTATGCAAAAAAAAAAAATGAACTCAGACTTCCATCTAACACCATTCACAAAGGTCCAATCCAAATGGTTTAAAGACCTTGATATCAGACCTGAAAGTAAATGGTTTATAAAAGAAAACATAATCAAAACACCCCCATGACATTGAGATTATAGGCATTTTTAAGGAGGAAACACCACTGTCCAAACAAGTGGAAGCAGAGATAAACAAACGGTAACTACATTAGACTAAGAAGCTTCTGCACCTCAAAAGAAGCACTGACTAGGAATCAAAGGATGCATAATGGGAGAAAGCTAATATCCATCAGATAAAGGGTTAATATCTAAGATATACAAGGTACTGACAGAACACAAGAAAAAAATCTAACCCCAGCAAAAAATGTGGAGAAGAAATAAACAGACATTTCTTCAAAGAAAAAATACAGACAGCCAAAAGGCATATACAAAAGAGCTCCACATCACTAATCATCAGGGAGATGCAGATCAAAACAACAATGAGGTACCATCTCATGATCTCATGTCACAGAGACTGACACACATCACAAAAAAAAAAAAAAAAAGAATAATCAATGGTGGTGGGGATGTGAGGAGAAAGGGACTCATTCACTGCTGGTGGGAATGCTGTCTAGTCCAGCCTTTACAGAAAATAATATAGAGATTCCTTAAAAAACTGGAAACTGAGTTCTCATATGATCCAGCAATACCACTCCTAAGGATATACCCTAGGAACACAATACAAAAATGCCCTCTGCGCGCCTATGTTCATTGAAGCTCTATTTACAATAGCCAGAATCTGGAAACAACCCAGGTACCCAACAACAGATGAGTGACTAAAGAAACTATGATATATATACACAATGAAATACTATACAGCCATCAGAAAAAAATGAAGCCATGAAATTTTCCTATACATTAATGGACATAGAAACTATTGTGAAGAGTGAAATGAGTCAGAGGGAGAAAGTTAGACACAGAATAGTCTCACACATCTGTGGGATTTATGAAAAATAGAAGACAGTATTGTACTAATACCTGCTGAAGGCAGCTTCTATCCTACAGATATCAGTGGGATTTTTAATGAATCTACTTTAGGGAGAGTGGGTTGCACGGGTGGCGAAATATGAAATAATGAGACTACACAAAATGAATTGTATGGGGACCCGCGTCTTCAATAGACATGAGACAACTTTACTCCTCTATGGTATGAAAGGCATTTCTGCGCTGACAAAAGGCAGGCCCCAAAATATACATATCAAAAAACTAGCCAATACAGGTGAAAAGAATCCCAAACTAAAAAGAAGTAACATAAGGAGAAGGGGGTGTTCTAGTTTAGAAAGGATGCTCTATGTCAAAGGATGAGAAACTTGTTTTGCTACAATTTTGCAGCTGGCCCGAATAGAAAAAGACAAGAAAGCTAGAAACTGTTTACCACCTAGAAGCTGAAACTAGAAAAGCAGATTCGCATTTTCCACTGACCACTAAATTTTAGAAATGCAGATTTATCTGGCTAGGGGGCGAAAATCAGCGGAGTTTTGGTGCTGAGAATTTCCCTGAGTCATAGAGTGAGGCCTGTAATTTTGGCCTGTAATTTTGCAAGGGAGAGAATATGCCAGATAGTAAGAAAGAAATTGTAATGTCACTATCATGTCATGAATATCAGAAATATTGCCAGTAATCCACGTATGGGGTATAATTAACGTCCACCAACGGGCCTGCTGGCTAAAATAATTCTTGGGGGAATATCAGCTCCAGGAAAATCATAAGAAATACTTCTGGAGGTGTGCTTCCCCTAAAATGGAGGTGTTTGTGCTGCATGACGTGGCAGATACCCAGAGACAATAGAGATGAGGGCCAGAAGGATCAGCACATGATAAGAAGCTTACCACTAAGAGTGGTGAGTTCATTTAGAGAAATAACTCCACTAACAACTACCATTATAATGATATTGAGAGAGAGAAATTGAATGGTAAAATCTCTTTTAACTTAGTAGGAACTAATTCTGAGCAATTTAAAAGCAGAGTTTATCATTCCTTGAGTCACACTCTCTGGATACAGTGAACCTCCTTTTGGCTTTGTTGTATTGGTAAATTGGTAAAATAGGTCAGTAAATTTTTCTATACTCATACAGTATAGCAAAATCTATTGCAGCTTCTGTAGCATTTTATTCTGTTTTGCTCTCTTTTATTTTTTTTTTCAAAACATTCTGAAATGTAAAGGCCACTAACTTTTTGGTCCTACAAAAGGGCCCATACTTTTCTAACACTTATTCTCTAATATTCAAATAATAACAGTATTACTGTATAGACTAGTGACTTTTCAAAGAATAAAATACAAAAATCATTGGAACATTGCAGAGGATATAAAAAGACCTCAATAGACAAAATGACATTACTACTGGCTTTATAGCTTATTGTGTCTAAGATATCTATTCCATTAATGGGAATACACCAATAAATGATTATTAGATAAATATAAATGTAGAAGTAATTTAATCTCAATAGTATCTGCACTCTCATCAAGCTCTGTAGTCCTATGACCTTCTAGACTCTTGTGGACATTTTCCAAGGAAAAGACTGATGAAAGGTGGAGGTGGTTGTTGGGGAGGCTGGCAAAGAAGCAGACTTGCTTGAAAATGTCTCAATCTAGAAAACTGAAATAAAAACTTGAAAGGTCAAAAGCTTAACAAATGAGAGTATGATTTTGTCACATATATTCATACAAAGTATATGTCACAAGTTTATTTTAGAAAGCCTGCTCTCTTTTCCCTGAAAGAGCTACCCTTGGAGACTTTTGATATTATCTCAATGGAAAAGGTCGTCATCATTTGCTGCGACCCAATTTTTATCCCTAAGTGACATAAATTAAACACTGAAGGTGCCCTGGGCTTCCAAAATACTTTCCTTCTTTGATGGTTGTATTAACAATTTATAATGAAACAGATAAAATATCAAAATATTCAATGTTAGTTAATGTCTTTGGAACTGAATATAAAACAAACCAACTAGCACTGCTTTGCTGTAGCACTAGTGTTTATTTAAAAAAAATTAGATTTAAATGCTTAATGAGAGCATAAAAATACAACTACCAAGGTATAATTTTTCCCTCTGCCCCCTGCCAAGGTATTATTTTTATAGAAGTGATTTATAATAAAATCACTGACAAAAAAAAAAAAAGAAAGAAAGATAAGTAATGCCTGGGCTTCTTTTAAGCCCTGAATAGGCATAAAGAACAGCATCTATATTTTTTAAAATACAGTTCCCTCTTGGACTCCAAGCATTGAATCAGAAAATTCTGACCTGCAATCTCTGTATTAACAAGTCCTCTAAACAAGAACATTTTGAGAATTAGTAGCAAGGCCCTTCCTCAAACTTTCCCTAGTTCTTTCCATCTGTCTTAGAACATCTATACTACCATTTATTCCTCATGGTTTTTTTCCTTCAAGCTGGCAATTCAAGATCAAGGCACTGGAAGATTCAATGTTTGATTAGGAATCACAAAAAGCACACACATAATTCTTTGGAAACTTTAAGATTAATTGCAGCACAGTTTTGATTCCTAATCACACTCTATGTTGTACTGTTACTTCATGATTCATAAACAAATAAATTATTTATTGATTGAATCTAGACCAATTTACTAAAAGCCAAGTTACTTGGCTGGGCCTTGTGAAAGTGCAAACACAGAACCTACCTTTAGTGAAATTAGTCTTGTAATAGATGATAGAATCATACAAGTACTAGGATATAGAAAACACATTAAAAAGAAGCACAGATAAAATAGGTTTTGGTGGGGACAGAACTATAGCCAACAGCAGGCAGGGCTTTTGCCTTGCACACAGCTGACACTTCCATTAAAACACTTCTTATGAATCCATAGCATTCCATAAGATCCCCAATCCAGCTAGCCTGGAGTAAGTTCTAAGCATAGAATCAGATATAACTCCTGAGTGCCGCCTGGTGTGGTCCAAAAACCAAAACCAAACAAACAAAAGAAAGGCTTGTTTGTTTGTTTTTTGTTTTTGGTGATCTCCTGGTCTTTAAATACCTACTATATACATATGATTTCCAAAATTTACATCATTACCATAAACCTCCTCTGATTTATGAAGAAATAAGATATACTATAATAGTAAGATATAATATTGATATAAGAAATAGCAGTTCCATAAACGCCAAAAGGTAGTTTCAACATCTCAAAAGCAACACGTTCTTAACTGAATCTTAATCGCTTTCTTCAAACCTGTTACCACTGCTCATCTTCCCCATCTATATTCTCATACCCATATCCAACTATGAATTCTTGCTAGCTTTGCTCTATGTGCAAAACTTTTCCCAAAGTCTCAGGGGAACTCACTACTACCACCATTACCACAAAGTTTGTGACATTCTTCTTGCTTCCATCCTAGTCTATTTGCAAACCAAAAATCAAAACAACCCTTTCGAAACATGCCGGATGCTATTACTTCTCAGTGTAATGGTGTTTATGCTCTAAACAAAACGATAAAATAGCTACAATTTTGGCGATCCAGCCCCATCCCACTGTTATGTAACAGCCCTCATCCACTTTAGACTTTCTCTTTGCTGGGCACATTTTTTAATTTGTTATTTCATATCTCTAGAGCCTGGTTGGGGAAGTTGGCAAGGGGAGAGTAGTAAAAATAAATAAATAAATAAATAAATAAATAAATAAATAAATAAATAAATAAATAAATAAATAAATAAATAAATAAATAAATGGCAACAGAAAAAGGTCTCAACTCACAGTGACCAAAAATGAATTCAAATTCAAGCACTTAATGAATTCCTAGTGCTTTTGGCAGCATTCACCTATGTGAGATTTCGAAAGTGAAATGAGAGTCTCAATAAACTGTAGGCCCTGAATATACTGATTACCAGGCCCTGAAGGCTGCAAGTTGAATTACACAATGCCCTGATGGGATGGAGAAAGTAATTATTGGATTAAAAGTGAGGTAAACTTTGTTAAGGGCTCTTTGGTGATGAAGGGAAATGGGGTAGTTTTGTACATCAGTACTATATACTTTAAGGGATCTCAAGTGGAAACAGTTTAAGAAATCTTTCATCCTCCATCACCTTCCCAGTTTACTTCCTCACTAGTCATAGGAATGGCCCTGATTCACTGTATATCTGAAATTCAACTATGAAGGACTTTGTAGGTCACAATGGTTTCAATAAAATAAAATTAAAAAAAAAGAAAAGGGGCCCGGCGTGATAGCACAGCGGTGTTTGCCTTGCAAGCAGCCGATCCAGGACCAAAGGTGGTTGGTTCGAATCCCGATGTCCCATATGGTCCCCCGTGCCTGCCAGGAGCTATTTCTGAGCAGACAGCCAGGAGTAACCCCTGAACATCGCCGGGTGTGGCCCCAAAAAAAACAAAAAACAAATAAAAAAAATGGTCTTTAATTGAAAACCTATTGGAAGTGGGAAAAGTGGTTTCAACCATGGGAAAAGAGAGGAGATTTCTGTAGAGTTCTGGGCAGGACATGGAAAGAATCAAAGGTGTGAGAGTTAATCAGACTGAAGGTGTAGGTAATCTCTATCTTTTCAGTTTTATTGATCACATAACTCAAGAAATCTTACTGATATTACTGGGGATACTTTTCTAGACAGCAAGAGGAAAATGGTTAAAGAATTTTTGAGGAATACTTTGATGATCAGGAATACTTTCTTGATGAGGAATACTTTGGTGAGGAGGATTCAGTTACTTTACATTTTAATATCATAAAATTGTTCATGATGTACCCATACCACAACTGTTTTAAAATTTTAAAATAGGGCCAAAGAGATAATACAGAAGGTAAGGCAAAGCCTTGCAAGTGTCTGCTTTCCACTGACCCTGTTGTGATCCTCAACACCACATATAGTCCTTTGAAATTCCTAAAGGTCATTCTTGAGCACTGAGCCAGGAATATCCCTGAAAACTGGCTTGTTCCAACCCCTGCTCTCAGCGCCCCAAAATAGTTTTAAAACATTATGTATATTTCTGATTGTGCGTGACAAAGAGTAAGAAAGAAATTTTGAAAAAAAGGAAAAATCTGATTTCAGTCAAAGCTTGACTCCAGAACACAGAGGAATCAGGAAAGAATTATTGAATGGTTCACCTATTAAAATAGTATAAAATATAATTAGTTCAAACACCCATGGTTGATTCTTTGAATCTCCAATGAGAGTTTTAAAGTCCTTTACAAAAACTCAGTAAGGCACTTATTTTATCTTTGCACAGAAAAAGTGACATCCAAGAAAAATAAATGGGGGCTGGAAGGAACTATGTATATTGTTTATTCACTTCCATTCTCCAATGTAAAAGTGGGTTTCTGAGATATGCTAGTGCCTATTCAAGAGTACACACTTGATAAATATCAGATCCTGGACTGAATCCAGAGATTTGGCTCCTTAACCAATTGTCACTAGCTGACAATTGTCTTCTCCATTGTTTGTGTTACTGAATCACAAAGCAGTTCAAGTGGCAGTTCTTGATCTGATATATCATGCAGAACTCAGATTTTGCCTTACACTTGAATTCTCACTGATGATCAAGGCAGACTTAACAATTGTTCATTTTATTCATTCACTAAGTATTTCTCTGGCACTTACTATGTACCAGACACCAATAGAAGCAACCAATCTAATACTAAATATGACTGCCCTACTGCTGCCTTTACTGTGCCTTTACTTTGCTTTACTGTGCATTTACTTTGGTTTGGGTCGCAGGAAATAATGACAAAATATCATGCAAAAATTAAATAGTCAAGGTATAGGTTAAAAAGGATGTATTTTAAATTGAGGAATTTTCTAGAAAAGGTTATTTAGGTTCAGTATCAAATAGGCAAAGAACAGGCATTGGAGTCAACTTCAGGAAGAAAGAACCAGAGCAAGAAAGAAGAGCCTGAGGGGCCGGGCGGTGGCGCTAGAGGTAAGGTGCCTGCCTTGCCTGCGCTAGCCTTGGACAGACCGTGGTTCGATCCCCCAGTGTCCCATATGGTCCCCCAAGCCAGGAGCAACTTCTGAGCGCATAGCCAGGAGTAACCCCTGAGCGTTACCGGGTGTGGCCCAAAAACCAAAAAAAAAAAAAGAAAGAAGAGCCTGAAATTGACCTGAGAGAGGAGATAGATTAAAGATGAATCTATCAAAAGAATTTGCAATGCTCTGACAGTAGGAAGGGGAGAACCTTAGAGGACAATGACTGAAAATCATAAAAAGGCAACAGTTTGGTTTTGCTTGATTTGGTTTTCCCATCCGTTCTTTTTTGTTGTTGTAGTGTCCAGGGTCCCACATGTTTTAATGGTTATGATTGCTCATTTAATGTGGAAGTAACCCACTTGTTGCACTTTCTGGTGGTTGTATACTTTTTTTGTGGTGCTCACATACCTAAAGCTATCAGAGATCTCACACTTTGTTGTAGTCCTGAAGAGCTAAATGGTAGTGTTATATGAATGTCTTGTGGGTCTTGATCCCATAAGGTAGTGATCCATCAGTCTCCAGTAGATGATTTATTGTGAGAAATGATAGAGTTAGATTTATCACTACACTGTTGAGAAGTCCTTTGGGTGAATTAGATGAACAAGCCCACTTAGTTCAATAAACTCCAGTGAGCACCTGTCCTTTCACCACCCTCTTGCCTACTTGCTACATACATGAAAATGTGCATTTATATCTTCATTCCTGCTAATATATTTTTTACATTCAAAAATCCTCCGAGTAAAAGATCATATCAAGTCTTTTCTATCCCTTCAAATGACTATATTTTGGATCATTTCTGGATATAGAACATTTTATAAGAAAGAACAGAGAGAGAGAGAGAAATGAGTGTGAAATAGAGTGGGAGAGGATATTGTCAAAGTGGTGGAGAGAGAAAAGTTGAAATGATGGATGACATAAAAGCAAGGCTTGGTTTCACACATTTGCCTAGGGCCTGCTTTCTGCACTGAGTCACTTCTGTTTCAGAATGGTATTCTAGCTGACATTTGATTTGATAAGTGAACATGAAATCTTCCTTATATTTCCAGAGGGTATAAGTAAGAGCTCTCTTTATATGAAATATAAGACTGATAATGAAATTATTGATTGAATTAACTTTAACTTTATAAGCGTTATTTCTACATTCTCCCTGAGGATGGATTTGGACATAATTTGAGACAAAACTCTAATGAATGTATCCATACCACATGCTACTCAGTCCAATAACAGTATGAAGAAAGGAAAACATACCAGTAACAAGTATCTTCAGACTAGCTTACACTAATATGCACTAACTCATTGAATGTCAAAAATGTGCACTTGCCAGAGAGAAAGCTACCTTAGGCTAAGTTCATCACTGAGTGCTTGATGAACTCAACTCTGTTAGGGTTCTGGAGTAGAAGGACGACTGGAATAAAATTCCACACAACTGGAATAAAATTTAATACTTTAACCTGTCTGCCAGCCAGGACCATCCTCCGAAAGAAATGAGCCTCACCCATGGTCATAAGGAAGATTATATAGAGAAGGGATCAAGGGAGGATCCAACTTTCTGATGATCCTTATAATGATTGGCTCTTTTCTAGGGGTACCTTCCTACTGCTCCCTTGTCCTTCCCTGATAGGCTACCTGGTATGGTCAAGTAGCTTGAAGCGGGGGTCTATGTAAATAGGCTTGTGCCATGTGATCCTTACAAAATGGCGCCTCTCCCTGCTCAGAACCTGAGAGGAAACCAGCGATGTGGCCTTTACAAAATGACATCTCTCCTTGTTCAGAATTCAGGTCCCAACAAGCTCTTTAACCTGAAGGCATTAGTTGCCCACTTTTTTAGACTCTCTTAATTCTTTATTGTTTCACAACAGTTCTTTTAAGGAGAGTTCAACTGAAAAACTGATTCCTTTTTGTGTTGTTTAGTATTGGCCTAGTAAACTAGACCACCATATGGAGTGGTCAGAATATTGTGCATCATAGTGCCATGTCTTATAAACCTTCCTTTTCTCTTTTCTTAGAGGAACAAAACAATTAAAACAGGCTTTCTGACCAAACTTGTGACTGGAGAGCAATGGGATATTATTTCTTAACTATAGAAAATTCTACTCAGATGAATGAATAAATATAATAAAATTCTATTCAGATGAATGAATAAATGTAATTCTATTCAGAATGAGCAAATGAATGAAATAAAATGGCATATGATTTTCTATAGAATATTCCAGGTATCAATCCAGGGGGTTAGGTCCCTATCAGACTCAGAAAAAGGGCCTAAGATTGGGACAGATAAGGCTGGAATGCAGGAAAAGCTAGAGGGGACATAAACAAAGAGTCCTTGGCCCTTGGGCAATGGGGGGGAGATTATGTTTGGGACATTTGTCCTTGTAAAGTCTTTTAGGAAATCATAGTCAACTTCTCAAATTTCTTATCTGAGGATGAAATTTCCCTGACTGGGCATAAATGAGGCGGCTGATGGCCTCCCTCAGGAGATATTTTTGAAGAGCAAGCATTTCCCCGCTTCAGAGCAACCCCCTTCAGAGAAGGTTAGCATTCCTGGAGAGGCTCCAAGCTGTCCCTGGAGTCTCAACACAGAAACAAGAGGAAGAGAAAAAGTCAATGAGATTCCTTAATAAAACAAAACAAGCAAACAAACCAAAAAACTTTCATTGGGAGCCTCAAGATAACAAAGGGGAGTGGAGGGTAGGGAGTCTGAGAAGGGCTACATCATGTAAAGATAGTCAGCTCCTGGTGCCCCAAAAGATGGACTGTAATTCAGTAGTGGAAGTAGATTTTGATATGCCTTCCAGATGATAGTACCAGGGAGAAATGCTCTCCTCTTTTTATTTTTTCAATTTATCAGTACTCTTTCCTATTTAAATAATAGATTATGCTCTTGATTGTCCAAATGGTGTTTTTAATGCATTCAGTAGTTTGATGGGTCTACTTCATGAGCTAACTGCCTTCTCCATGACCAGAAGAGAGAACATACTTCCCTTCCCATTTATACTGGGAGATCCTTTCTTATCCTCTGGTCTGAAGCTTTTGAAGACATAAATAAGTATCTGTTATATAAATATAAAATAAAAAGTCCTATGTTGGGGTGAGGCCTTTCTCAGCATGGTGCCTGTTGTCCTTTGGCTGGCAGGTCTGAAGGCATAGGATAATGGCATACAAACAAGCTGTCAGAGTTTCATCAGTCAGCTTGGTTTATTCCAAGGCCCTATCAACCATTTCCATTTCTTCACATAGCTTCTATGTTAAGCTTTTCTTTTTTTTTTTTTAATTTCCTTTTGTTTTGTTTTGTTTTGTTTTGGGGCCACACCTGGTGACCCTCAGGGGTTACTCCTGGCTCTGAGCTCAAAAATCGCTCCTGGCTTGGGGAGCCATGTGGGATGCTGAGGGATCGAACCACGGTCCATCCTAGATCAGCTGCATGCAAGGTAAATGCCCTATCTCTGTGCCACCACTCAGGCCCCAATGCTAAACTTTTCATTCAGCCTTTCAGCTGCCCTCCAGGCATCCTTACTGTTTCTACTCTTGTTCTCCCCATACCTCCCTCCAGCCAGCCCTATTATTCTTCCTCCCAGGTGTGAATGAGTTTGACCATTCAGGTGATACTAAATATTAGTATTATAGGGGAGAGGTAACAATAAGCAAATAATTTCAACATTCAGCTTCTGCTTTATGGTACACCTTTACATGAAAACACTCCATAAACATTATTATGCAACTTTCTTTGTGTCCGAAGAGATCAGTAGGTGATCACCTTTCTTGGGACAATTTTATGTACAAGTTTTTACAAATGAAGAATTTCAGTCAATTTATAAAAGGAGGAAAAAGGAAAGAATAAAATGAGGATGACACTCACCTTTAGCTCCTTTTACAGAAAAGAAAATGACTCAGAAATGTAAATAATTTGCCTTGGATTTCAAAGATTGTAATGGTATTTCAACTATCCCAGTGGTTGGCAAGCCGCGAATTTCTGTGTGGATACTTGCATTCAGAATATTCTCAATAAAAACTTACTGAAACTAAAAACAGTGTACCATCCTATGTATTTTCAGTTTTAAAAATGTGGCTCTCAAAATAAATTTTAATCATGGTTTTGGCGAGATTTGGCTCAGTTGAAAAAAAGGTTGCTGACCACTGATCTAACCCAAATGAAACTTTTTGCTGCAAAATCAAAAGTGATTGAGAAAGAAAGTCTGGATTGATTTCAGAAACCCTGATAATCAGTAGTTTTATCAGCCTACTATTTTTCCACAGTATCCACAAGTGACAATGACTGAGAATCAGGACCAGGGAAATAATAGAGGGGTGGGAGTAAATGCCTTAAATCTGTGGAACACCCCTTGAATTTCCATTACCACACAGATCCTAAAACATAGGATATGAATGGATCTGAAACATAGAATCTAAACAATGGATCTAAACATAGGATCTTGAATGGTCCTGGAGGCCCTGCACATCTCTGGGGTGGCCCTAAATTCCCTGTCTACTACAGGATCTGAGCAAAGCCATATCTTTAGGTCTTAGTTTTCAACCATCTGGCCCTGTTGGCTGAAAATCATGGAGAGGCCCCTATAGCTCCTGAACCACACTTGGAAGGCCAACCTCCCCTCAAGAAAATGGCTTTATAAACCTTTTTTTTCTTTCCTTCTAACAGAACCACATAACTTGAACCATATTGTTCTGCCTCACAAATTGAGGAAGAAATAATGGAGGGTACCAAGACCAAACAGTCATATGAACATTGAGTAGAAATAAAAAATGATCAGACTTAAACACCAAATCCAAAGCCAACAGCAACAAAATCGATAACCAATCTACATCAAGAAAGACACAGGGGACCACTTATACTAGCAACCTGGGGGCAAAGGAAGGGGATATGAGATACATGCTGGGAACAGGGGTGGAGGGAGGACAGCATTGGTGGTAGAAATGCCCCTGATTCAATGTCACTATGTACCTAAAATATTACTGTGAAAGATTTGTAATCCACTGGGGTTAAAATAAAATTTATTTAAAAAATAACTAAGAAAAAATAACTAAGATCTGCTAATGACTTGGTGAATTTATAAAAATTCTTCTAAAAAACGTTTTAACTAGAAAAGCAGCTCCCTGTGCTCTCTATTGACTGAAGTTTAAAGTCCCAGGATTACCTTTGGTCTCATTCCAGTATCTAAAGTCCCTTGCTCAGTCGAGAACTTGTCCAGAGAGATGTTAGTTTAGAGGCTGAACTTTGCACTCTCAGCAGTCTTGTCCTAGAACAGAGAACGATTTGTCCAGCAGAAAGCCCTGAACTTCACCATCCAAACAAACATCCATAAGGACGCAGCAGCACCTGCCCTCCCCAACTTCTCCAGACAAGAGGGTCCAGAGCACCAGAGAAATAAAAACAATATTTTTCTCTTCCTTTCATTGAGAATTTTCTCCTCAAAGTTTTCTGCATGTCAAGTCTCTAGTTTATTTAAAAGGGAAAATCTTTGCTTCTGCCCTACTTGTCTTCATTGTCTTTTTTCTCCTACAACACAAGGTCAAACAGAGGTTTGTTTCTGCAGACAGTAGCAGTGACAACTAGGACCCAGGAAGAGATTCCTTGGGGTGAGGATACAAGCATGACCCAAGAGCAGGAGGGCAATAGCTGGAAGTGAATATTAGGGATTAGTTTGAAACACAAATCTAGAAATCATATACCTCGGAACAGAGGTTCTCTTGGGTTACAAAGTCCTAGGTTAGATAGCTAGTCAGTCAGATTGCTGTAGACAAATTCAAACCATACAGTGGATTTAGTAACCAACTAGGACTTAGTGCATTTCTATTTCATACTCTTTGGCTCTCATTATAAGAATTTATGACTCAATCTCCAGTTCTTCTAAGCCTTGTCATTTCTACCTGACTCTGAGGATCAACACAACTTCTCTCTCTCCTTCCTTCTCTCCTTGTCCTTATGTCCCTTTCTTTGAGCTTCCTTCACTTCTTGATTCTCTATAAGTAACATGAAAGTCACTCTTGAACCTCTGACTTTATGATTTTATGTGCATGCTTAAATTTTAAATAAATTGATATTTTTATAAACACCCTATTTTACACCCTGGCTTCCAGGGGGAATTTTTTCCCAGTCTATTATGTACTTAGATCAGTCATATTTCTATAGATTATTTCTGATTTTATTTTTTTTATAATGTATTCATTTAAGCACTATGGTTACCAATGTTACCCCTCCCAAAGTAAAATGCTAATCTTACCTGATGGTCAGACCAACCCAGAGCTGAGAGGGGTCTGAGGTTTGTAACTAAGGACTGGGACAGAACACGGAGCAAGACGTCACAGCAAAGAGAGCAGAGACAGAATGGAGATAGAGGCTCCTTAGCGTAGAAGCCATGTGAGATATGCACATGGTGGTTAGGGCCTTATAATAAAGCTGCATTTCTCCTAAAACTTTATCACTACTATGGGTAATTTCCTCGCCATTACCCTGATACCCTCAGATCAGTCAGGCTAAAAAAAGCTGCAGGCGCCGAACAGACTGAAAAAGGCTGTTCTATCCACTCCATAACATCAATATAATTAATATAATATAATAATATAATATAATATAATAATACAATATAATATAATAATATAATTAATATAATATAATATAATATAATCAATATTTAATTCAACAACAGAAATGTTCATAGTTGGTTTTCAGTCACTGAATGTACACTGCCCTTCACCAGTGCAACTTTCCTGCCACCAATATCCCCCATTTCCCTCAGAAATTCTTACAAACAAATCTAAAATTGAAAGAGGGGTCCTAATCTGGCATACTTGAGAAAGAAAGTAAATCAATTTTATCAAGACCAGGGTAGGCACCACACTTTCATCTATATTGTTAAGTGACTCTTACAAGTGAACTCTGGCAGCCACCCAGTAACTAGTTTTAGGAGTATAAGTTAAGTGAGAGATAATAAATTCTTGATGGAATATTATAAGACATTCAGGGCATCCAGAATCATTAAATCCAAAAGCCAAATTAAATTCTATAAACATACAGACTATCCCTTCATACTAGCAAAAGACAGACAGCTAAAGGAATATATCCTATGGTCTTGCATTTCTCAAAAAATGAAGAGCAAATCAGCTTCTCCTCACAGATATGATCAGATTCCTTAAGAAAATTCAGAATTCTTGCAAGAAACAAAGAAGACCTACACTAAAATATGTCCTTTTTGTAAATGAGGAATGATATATATTATATGTTGTTGATGTTTGAAATTTAAGCTCTTGAAACTTGAAGCACAGTTGAATGAGCATAAACTCAATCTTTTGAGACTTAAAATGTATATTTTGCATTCACTATTATAATATCATACAAAATTTTTGCCAGGGCTGAAGAGATAGTACAGTGACTAGGGCACTTGCATTGCAGGAAGTCAATGCATGTTGGTTCCCAGCACCACATATGGTCCCCCAGACTCTGCCAAGAGTGATCCCTAACACCTGAGCCAAGAGTCAGGAATAAGCCCTCAGAACTGTGGGCTTTTTTTCATAACAAAAGTTTAAGAAATAATTTTTCTGTTCTGAAAATGCTCTGTGCACCATCTGTTCTTTCTAGGGCTATTATTTAGAAACTATGAACTAGTTTACCAAATTCATCTTTATCTTCTGTAATATATTTCTCCCGAATCATTGTGTTACTAAATCTTCTCTTAACCCTTTAGTCACTAAGTGTAAACAACTGTGGTTAACAAGTCTCCTTCTGGGAAACTGATATGTCAGGAAAACAACCTGAAATCCATACATTCCTGTGAGATCTGATTGGTTCAAACTGGCTGTAGAGGCACAGTTGGAAGAAGGAGTTGATTTTTTAATAAAATTTGATACTATAGTCATAAAACTCATCAACAAAAAAGGCAAATAATCCCACCAAAAGTTAAGGAGAAGAGTTTAACAGTCACTGTTCCAAAGAAGACATACAAATGCCCAACAGGTACATGAATAAATACTCATCATCCCTGATTATCAGGAAACTGCAAATCAAAACAATAGTCAGAGGTCATCTCAGTATAGTGAGAATAACCAATGTCAAAAGGCCATAAACAAGTGCTAGCAGAGATGTAGAGAAAAAGATACTATTATGTACTCTTGGGAATGTAAATTGGTTCTGCTTCTACTAGAATAAAAGGGATGGAGATGTCTCAAAAAGTATTAAAAATAGAATGACCAGATATACTTTAGTAACTTGACTCATATATTTATCCAAGAAATAAAAAATAATAAGTTGGGTTAATTAAATAGTACAGGGGTAGGAGTGACACTAACCATGGTTTGATTCTCAGGACTACATATAGTCCCTGAAGCCCAGTCAAGAATGATTCATGAGAATAAACCCAGTAGTAACCCAGACCATTGCCTGGTGTGAACTCAAAATCAACAAACCCAGAAACATTAACTTTAAAAGATATATACACACCTATACTTATTACAGCACTATTTATAATTGATAGTATTTGTGGTGACAGCACAAGTGCCCAGCAAGTGAATGAAAAAAGAAGGTATGATATATATGGTATATATGATCAATGAAACATTGCTCTGTGATTAGAAAAGATAAAATATTTCTAATTGAGATGTAGATGGACTGGAGAATTCTTTGCTAAGCAAAAGAAATCAATAAACATACAAATTTTGCATGATTGTACTCATTGATATAAAAGCAACAAAGCCAGGAAGCAGACAGTGTCCAATGAAAAATAAACCTTATAATTGGATCATAGATGGAGGTTTCTATGGGATTTAGAAAATGGGTTGAAAGGATAGAGAGGACCCAGTGGAATTTGGTGGAAGGATATATTGGTTAGTGCTTTGATGGTGGATGATTAGTAAACTTATTTATAGTCTTTTAATCCAATGTTATTCAATTAAAAGATAAAACAAGGGTCAGAGAAATAGTACAGTAGGAAGGGAGTTTGCATTGCATGTGGCCAACCTGGGCTTGATCCAAGGTATTCCATATCGTCCTCTGAGCTCCCCAGGAGTGATTTCTGAGTGCAGAGCTATGAGTAATCTCTGAGCACTAAATGTGTCCCAAAAACCAAAATAAATAAATATAAAAGAATCTCTGCCTTTGTGGTAATATGGAAGAAATTTTTGCAGAAAAACATAAAGTTTGTATATTAGATGATTCTTTTTAGAATCTATTTTATCTATCTAAAAAATGCCCACTTTAGCTTATTTTTCAAGTGAAACTGCAAAAGTTTAATTTCTCTTTTTTAAAAATAATTGATGTTTCTTTATTTGCATGCAGTTGACTCCAGTTCATCTTTGCCATCATATTTGATTTCCTGAAGACAAATAAGGGCACTTGAAAGCGCAGTACCAGAAATAGTCCTTGAACACTACAGGGTAAACCAAAACCAAAAACAGACAAATAGTAAAGAAAAATTAAAATTTTACTTTCATTTCTACGAATAAAATTGACCAAAATTGCCTTTATGTGAATGAATTATCACATGATTACAGAAAGCAATTGAAAGTCACCTTTTCCATCTTCAAGAAAACAACTTTTATAAGGATCTAACAAAGCCTGATATAATCACCTAATTTGCTTTAATCTAGGACTGTGTGTAAGCACCTCTGTATGTGAATACATATAAGGTTATCTTATACTTAACCTTAAATATTAATCATTATTAACTGATTGCACTGCACAGAGAATTTCACAGCGTTGCTTCCTTCAATTTAACTGCTGATACCTATTTTTAAATACCAGCAAAATATACATGTTTTCTTTTCCTGAGATGTGAAGAGTAATGGAGACACTTTAGTGCTAAAGTGATATGCAAGATAGGCCTTGAGATAAATAGCAGAGTTGAAAGAAAAATGCATTGCAAGCACTTATGAGAGTATAGGTACTCTTGAAATCAGGAAAAAGGAAGTCAATTGTGTTTCTTCCTCAGAAGGACAGATCTGGAGAGTTCTATAATGGTCCCAAACAATCTACTTGCAAATTTAAGACAAAAGACTTGAGGAAATGACAGCTTGTCATTTTTTATTTACAACTTCCCTCCAAACAGAGACTTCACTGAGGCCCATCTGAAATATGTCTGTTGGGGAAGATTTTGAAGGGATAGCATGCTTGGTGCTCAAGCATGAGTTGCCACAACTTCACACAAGGGCCAAGTAGTGACCTTCATACAAGAGTCCATAGCACCTATCTCAAAGAATTGTTGGGCTCAGGGCAGATTGTGATTCACAGCACAAAAATAAAGCCAAAAATAGAATAAATAACATAATATAAGCAAATTTTTCTTTAAAATGTTGTCCATAATGGATGGTATCAAGACCAAAGAAATCATATGAACATGAGTAGAAATAAAAAATGATCAGACTCAAACACCAAACTCAAAGTCAACGACAACAGAATAGATACTCTATCTACAACAAGCTATACACAGCAGTTATACTAGCAGGCCAGGGGGCAAAGGAGGGAGATACAAGACACATGGTGGGAACAGAGGTGGAGGGAGGACAACACTGGTGGTGGGAATGGCCCTGATTCATGGTCACTATGGATCTTAAATATTATTGTGAAAGAGTCATAATTCACTTTATTCAGAATAAAAATTAAAAAAATAAATAAATACCCATATAACTATGTATGTTGAATTATATTAGCCACTATTTAAGTGTTTATGATAGATCTGGCACTATTAGTTTATTTTAAAATATAAAATTTTATGATGTATTACTTCTACACAGAATAGCAAAAGAAACTTTCCCAGGGTCACACGTGGTAAAACAAGCCATTATCAACTACAGTTCTTTTACTCCTGTACCTTTTGCTATCACCTCTTTGAGCTTTCTGTGTTTTAAGAGCTGCCCAAATATTTAATAGGATCATAAGTATTCTATAGTTAAATTTATTAGATGAATAGTCTATGTTCCCTGAATTTATGGTTTTAGCATGCCTCCTTTATTCCTCACCCTTTCCAATCTGGCCTTGTTATTGCTTTGTCATATCCCTTTAAAAATTAAAAGATATTATGCATGATGAAATTACAAAGGTATTCATAATTGGGTTTCAGATGTGCACTGTTTTGATATTTATCCCTTCACTAATGTCCACTTTCCTCCACTAATTTCCCCCAACCTTTGTCACAGCTCTTATCAAAGTGTCTAGTGGTTTTTATGTTATCTATGAAATAGTTTATTTCATTTCTTGACTGGTCTCTGGTCTCTGGCACAATAAAATATGATCCTCAGAGATGTAGTGCAATACTAATACTAATTAATACTAGATGTAGTATTAATGTGTTTTTGTTTTTAAGGTTTTTTAACACAGCCAAGGGTGTCAAGGACTTTCTTCTGGCTCTGTGCTACAAGATCATTGCTACAAAACTCATTAGAGTATTGCATGAGGGGTAAAACACCAAGGTCTCCTGCCAGATATTTTTCTTGCTGTAGTTTCTCTGAATCAATTACTAATTTTTGTTGTTGTCGTTGTTGGGTTTTTTTTTTTTGGGGGGGGTCATACCCAGTGGCCTCAGGGGTTTATTGGCTCTGAGCTCAGCAATTACTCCTGGCAGTGCTCAGGTGCTCAAATGAGATGTGGGATGCTGAAGATCAAATCTGGATCAGCATTGTGCAATGCAAACTCCCTATAACTTGTACTATCACTCTAACTACAATTAATCAAGTACTAAATATTTTTAAGGAGAAAATCTGGAAATGCTCAAAACATGTTTCTTTTTGCACAGAGGTGTGTGTGTGTGTTGTTGTTGTTGTTGTTGTTGTTGTTGTTGCTGTTCGTTGGTGATTTTCAATTTCTTCAGAAATACCACGTGTGTTTTTTTAAATTCTAATCATGGTTCTTAAGTCAAGATAAGTATTTAAAAAAAAAAAAAGGTGTTGTTAAGAGGACTTGAAATTATAGGTTATGTGGCTCAAGCTGAATCAGAAAGAAACTGAAAATAAAGAGAGCAATATTCAGAAATTATGCATTTTTAAGAACTGGTAAAGCTGTAGTACAAAATTTCAAATATGTAGACAGATATGAAGTTCAAGAAGAGATCTGGAAGGTCACAAGACTGAGGTCAAACTGAATTTAAGCTTTTACTTTAGAGAGTGGCGAGTTTTGGGTGCAATGCTGAAAATTAACTTGAAGATACAAGTAAAAAAAAATCTTGGATTTGAAATGATTCTTTTTTTCTTTGGGGGTGTTTTTGGGCCACACCTGGCAATGCTCATGGGTTACTCCTGGCTCTGTGCTTTAGAAATTGCTCCTGACAGGCTCAGGGAACCATATGGGATCCCAGGATCAAACCCAGGTCCATTTGCAAGGCAAATACCCTACCGCTATGCTATCACTCTGGCCACTGAAATGATTCTTGAACTCGATTGGAAGCCTTAGCTCTGAAATTCTTTTTTTTTATTAATATGCATAATTTTAATGATGCCAATAGTAACTTTAGGAGAAATCTTAAACAACATTTTTGGAAAACAAATTTGTACCCTTTTGTCAAAGTTTTCTTTTTTTTTTATTTAAACACCTTGATTACATACATGATTGTGTTTGGGTTTCAGTAATAAAAGGAACACCACCCATCACCAGTGCAACATTCCCATCACCCATGTCCCAAATCTCCCTCCTCCCCACCCGACCCCCGCCTGTACTCTAAACAGGCTCTGCATTTCCCTCATACATTCTCAATATTAGGACAGTTCAAAATGAAGTTATTTCTCTAACTAAACTCATCACTCTTTGTGGTGAGCTTCCTGAGGTGAGCTGGAACTTCCAGCTCTTTTCTCTTTTGTGTCTGAAATTTATTATTGCAAGAATGTCTTTCATTTTTCTTAAAACCCATAGATGAGTGAGACCATTCTGCGTTTTTCTCTCTCTCTCTGACTTATTTCATTCAGCATAATAGATTCCGTGTACATCCATGTATAGGAAAATTTCATGACTTCATCTCTCCTGACAGCTGCATAATATTCCATTGTGTATATGTACCACAGTTTCTTTAGCCATTCGTCTGTTGAAGGGCATCTTGGTTGTTTCCAGAGTCTTGCTATGGTAAATAGTCCTGCAATGAATATAGGTGTAAGGAAGGGATTTTTGTATTGTATTTGTGTGTTCTTAGGGTATATTCCTAGGAGTGGTATAGCTGGATCGTATGGGAGCTCGATTTCCAGTTTTTGGAGGAATCTCCATATTGCTTTCCATAAAGGTTGAACTAGACGGCATTCCCACCAGCAGTGGATAAGGGTTCCTTTCTCTCCACATCCCCGCCAGCACTGTTTGTTCTCATTCTTTCTGATGTGTGCCATTCTCTGTGGTGTGAGGTGGTATCTCATTGTTGTTTTGATTTGCCTCTCCCTGATGATTAGTGATGTGGAGCATTTCTTCATGTGTCTTTTGACCATTTGTATTTCTTCTTTGTCAAAGTGTCTGTTCATTTCTTCTCCCCATTTTTTGATGGGGTTAGATGATTTTTTCCTGTAAATTTCTGTCAGTACCTTGTATATTTTAGAGATTAGCCCCTTATCTGATGGGTATTGGGTGAATAGTTTCTCCCACTCAGTGGTTGGCTCTTGTATCCTGGGCAGTATTTCCTTTGAGGTGCAGAAGCTTCTCAACTTAATATATTCCCATCTGTTAATCTCTGCTTTCACTTGTTTGGAGAGTGCAGTTTCCTCCTTGAAGATGCCTGTAGTCTCAATGTCCTGGAGAGTTTTGCCTATGTGTTGTTCTATATATCTTATGGTTTGGGGTCTGATATCGAGGTCTTTAATCCATTTGGATTTTACCTTCGTACATGATGTTAGCTGGGGGTCTAAGTTCAATTTTTTGCAAGTGGCTATCCAGTTGTGCCAACACCACTTGTTGAAGAAGCTTTCCCTGCTCCATTTAGGATTTCCTGCTCCTTTATCAAAAATTAGGTGATTGTATGTCTGGGGAACATTTTCTGAGTATTCAAGCCTATTCCACTGATCTGAGGGTCTGTCCTTATTCCAATACCATGCTGTTTTGATAATTATTGCTTTGTAGTAAAGTTTAAAGTTGGGGAAAGTAATTCTTCCCATATTCTTTTTCCCAATGATTGCTTTAGCTATTCTAGGGTGTTTATTGTTCCAAACAAATTTCAAAAGTGCCTGATCCACTTCTTTGAAGAATGTCATGGGTATCCTTAGAGGGATAGCGTTGAATCTGTATAATGCCTTGGGGAGTATTGCCATTTTGATGATGTTAATCCTGCCAATCCATGAGCAGGGTATGTGTTTCCATTTCCGCGTGTCCTCTCTTATTTCTTGGAGCAGAGTTTTATAGTTTTCTTTGTATAGGTCCTTCCCATTTTTAGTCAAGTTGATTCCAAGATATTTGAGTTTGTGTGGCACTATTGTGAATGGGGTTGTTTTCTTAATGTCCATTTCTTCCTTATTACTATTGGTGTATAGAAAGGCCATTGGTTTTTATGTGTTAATTTTGTAGCCTGCCACCTTGCTATATGAGTCTATTGTTTCTAGAAGCTTTTTGGTAGAGTCTTTAGGGTTTTCTAAGTAGAGCATCATGTCATCTGCAAACAGTGAGAGCTTGACTTCTTCCTTTCCTATATGGATTCCCTTGATATCTTTTTCTTGCCTAATCACTATAGCAAGTACTTCCAGTCCTATGTTGAATAGGAGTGGTGAGAGAGGACAGCCTTGTCTTGTGCCAGAATTTAGAGGGAAGGCTTTTAGTTTTTCTCCATTGAGGATAATATTTGCCACTGGCTTGTGGTAGATGGCCTTCACTATATTGAGAAAGGTTCCTTCCATTCCCACCTTGCTGAGAGTTTTGATCAAGAATGGGTGTTGGACCTTATCAAATGCTTTCTCTGCATTTATTGATATGATCATGTGGTTTTTATTTTTCTTGTTGTTGATGTTGTGTATTATGTTGATAGACTTACGGATGTTAAACCATCCTTGCATTCCTGGGATGAAACCTACTTGATCGTAGTGGATGATCTTCTTAATGAGGTATTGAATCCTATTTGCCAGGATTTTGTTGAGGATCTTTGCATCTGCATTCATCAGTGATATTGGTCTGTAATTTTCTTTTTTCGTAACATCTCTGTCTGGTTTAGGTATCAAGGTGATGTTGGCTTCATAAAAGCTATTTGGAAGTGTTTCTGTTTGTTCAATTTCATGAAAGAGTCTTGCCAGGATTGGTAGTAGTTCCTCTTGGAAAGTTTAAAATAATTCATTAGTGAATCCATCTGGGCCTGGGCTTTTGTTTTTGGGCAGACTTTTGATTACCATTTTTATTTCATCAATGGTGATGGGGGTGTTTAGATATGCTACATCCTCTTCCTTCAACCATGGAAGATTATAAGAGTCCAAGAATTTATTCATTTCTTCCAGGTTCTCATTTTTAGTGGCGTAGAGTTTTTCAAAGTAGTTTCTGATTACCCTTTGAATCTCTGTCATATCAGTAGTGATCTCTCTTTTTTCATTCCTAATACGAGTTATCAAGTTTCTCTCTCTCTCTTTCTTTGTTAGGTTTGCCAGTGGTCTATCAATCTTGTTTATTTTTTCAAAGAACCAACTTCTGCTTTCGTTGATCTTTCGGATTGTTTTTTGGGTTTCCACTTCGTTGAGTTCTGCTCTCAGTTTTGTTATTTCCTTCTGTCTTCCTATTTTTGGGTCCTTTTGTTGAGCATTTTCTAGTTCTATTAGCTGTGTCATTAAGCTACTCAGGTAAGCTCCTTCTTCCTTCCTGATGTGTGCTTGCAAAGCTATAAATTTTCCTCTCAGTACTGCTTTAGCTGTGTCCCATAAGTTCTGATAGTTTGTGTCTTTATTGTCATTTGTTTCCAGGAACCTTTTGATTTCCTCCTTGATTTCATCTCGGACCCACTGGTTATTCAGTATGAGGCTGTTTAACTTCCAGGTGTTAAAGTTTTTCTTCTGAGTCCCTTTGGAATTCACAAATAATTTCAGAGCCTTGTGGTCAGTGAAGGTAGTCTGCAAAATTTCTATCCTCTTGATCTTATGGAGGTATGTTTTATGTGCCAGCATGTAGTCTATCCTGGAGAATGTCCCATGTACATTGGAGAAGAATGTGTATCCAGGTTTCTGGGGATGGAGTGTCCTATATATATCCACTAGGCCTTTTTCTTCCATTTCTCTCCTCAGGTCTAGTATATTCTTGTTGGGTTTCAGTCTGGTTGACCTATCCAGTGTTGACAAAGCAGTGTTGAGGTCCCCCACAATTATTGTGTTGTTATTGATATTGTTTTTCAGATTTGTCAACAGCTGCTTTAAATATTTTGCTGGCCCCTCATTTGGTGCATATATGTTTAGGAGAGTTATTTCTTCCTGCTCTACATACCCCTTGATTAATATAAAATGTCCATCTTTGTCCCTTACAACCTTCCTGAGTATAAGGTTTGCATTATCTGATATTAGTATGGCCACTCCAGCTTTTTTATGGGTGTTGTTTGCTTGGATACTTTTTCTCCAGCCTTTTATTTTGAGTCTATGTTTGTTCTGACTATTCAGGTGCGTTTCTTGTAGGCAGCAGAAGGTTGGATTGAGTTTTTTGATCCATTTAGCCACTCTGTGTCTCTTGACTGGTGCATTTAGTCCATTGACGTTGAGAGAAAGAATTGTCCTGGGATTTAATGCCATCTTTATATCGAAACTTGGTGTGTCTTTTGGTTAGTCTTGTTTTAAATTAGGTCTTTCAGTTTTTCTCTTAAGACTGGTTTTGAGTCTATAAAGTTTCTGAGCTGTTTTTTGTCTGTGAAATCATGTATTCTTCCATCAAACCGGAAAGTGAGTTTTGCTGGGTACAGTATTCTAGGTGAAGCATTCATTTCATTCAGTCTTGTCACAATATCCCACCACTGCTTTCTGGCATTGAGTGTTTCTGGTGACAGGTCTGCTGTAAATCTCAAGGATGCTTGCTTGAATGTAATTTCCCCTTTTGATCTTGCTGTTTTCAGAATTCTGTCTCTATCTGTGGGGTTTGTCATTGTGACTAGGATGTGTCTTGGGGTGGTTTTTCTTGGGTCTCTTTTGGTTGGTACTCTTCGAGCATGCAGGATTTGATCACATATATTCTTTAGCTCTGGAAGTTTCTCTTTAATGATGTTCTTGACCGTTGATTCTTCCTGGAAATTTTCTTCCTGGGTCTCTGGGACTCCAATGATTCTTAAGTTGCTTCCGTTGATCTTATCATAGACTTCTATTTTCATCTGTTCCCATTCTTTGACTAATTTTTCCATTGTCTGTTCATTTGCTTTGTTTTTTTTTTCCAATCTCTCCTGCTGTATGGAATTGTTATGTATCTCATCTTCCACAGTACCAAGTCTATTCTCAGCTTCTGATACCCTGTCTCAGAGCTTATCCATTTTGTCATTCACTTTGTTTACTGATTTTTTCAGGCCTGTTAGTTGACATGTTATTTCAGTTTGGAGTTTTGTGATTTCTGTCTTCATATTTTCTTGGTTCTTGTTAGTGTTCTGTTCCACTCTATCTATGGTTTCTTTGAGTTCTTTGAGTATCTTCCATATTGCTACTCTAAAGTCCTTATCTGAGAGGTTGATTAGTTGGTTGGTCATTAACTGGTCATCAGAATTGTCATCTTCATTCTCTATGTCTGATGCTGGCCTGCGTTGTTTCCTCATTGTCACACTTGTATTGTGGGTTTTTCTACGTGTTGTGGTGGTATTCATTGGTTATATGATGCAGGCAGCACACTTCTCTGGCTCCGCCCTTTCTGGATGGGCCGACTTGCCTCCAAGGGAGGGGAGTCCTCCATGGATGAAGCCTCACACAGGATCAAATCTTAAGCCTGAGCACGCAGCAGAGAAGACAGTCTGGAGAGAAATTCTTGCTTCTGTGATCCAACACAGTTCTTACTGTGGTTTTTTTTCTTCTTGTGATGGTGTTCTTTTTTTTAGAAAGAGCGCATGGCTGCATAGTGCAGTGGAGCTAAGTGCCTTTTGGAGCCTCTTTTCAGCCCACTCTCAAGAGGTTCACGCAACAGGATAGTAGAGGCACACACAGGCAGCACTCACAGTTTTTCACAGTCGGGCCCCACTGGTCAGGCGTAGTTTTCACTCGCTCGCTGGGCAGCTTCAGAATGCTGTATTTTTGGGGTTCGCTTCCCAGGACTCTGAGGAGAGCTTCAAGAATTCAGAAAAGACAGGACAGGGCTCCCTCCAGGTCCTCTGTTTCCTCAGAAAAAGCACAGCCGGGTGGAGACTCTGCAGGTAGAGCAATCTGCACTCTGCCTGGAAACCCCCACATCCAGCCATTTCTTACTCACTCACTGGCTCGAGCTCTGAAATTCTTAAAATAAAATAAAATAAATAAAAACAACTCTGGGGCCAGTTAGGTGGCGCTAGAGGTAAGGTGTCTCCCTTGCAAGCACTAGCGTAAGGCAGTCTGCAGTTCAATCCCCTGGCATCCCATATGGTCCCCCCAAGCCAGGGGCGATTTCTGAGTGCATAGCCAGGAGAACTGCTGAGCGTCAAACGAGTGTGGCCCAAAAAAAAACAAAAAACAAAAAGAAAAACAAAAAAAACAAAACAAAACAACTCTGAGCCAAATGAAAGCTATTAAATAATTCCAATGTCAGCGTTAGAGTTTCAGCCTTGCAGGCATGACTTTGTCACATTATACCACACAATGAGGGCTATACTGGTGTCAACAATGCCATTTGTTATCCCTGGCACTCTAACACAAATAAAAGATCTCCAGCACCGCATAGCAAAGTATAAGCAAGCACAGGGTGCAATTTCTACCAAGCACCACAAACAAAATGTGTGTGGTTTCCAAAACCAAGTGTGCAAACCCCAAGCAATTACCATAACCAAGTGTGTATGAATGTCAACCATTATAGAAACAACAATAAAAATCAAAGGGAAAGGCAGGGAAAAATAAGATAAAAATAAATTAAAATTGGAGCCAGAGCAGTGGCATAAGTGGTAGGGTGTTTGTCTTGCACACGCTAGCCTTGGATGGACTGCAGTTTGATCCCCTGGAGTTACATAATATTCCCCAAGCCAGGAGCAATTTCTGGAGCAATTTCTGAGCACATTGCCAGGAGTAACCCCTGAGCACTGCCAGGTGTGGTCCAAAAAACAAAATTAAATAAATAAATAAAAAAAGTAAAATATTAAAATAGGATTGAAATGATAGTACAGTTAGCAGGGAGTTGGCCTTGCAAGTGGCCTACGTGGGTTTGATCCTCGGCATCCCATATAGTTCCCAAAGCAACGCCAGGAGTAACTCCTAACCTAGGAATAATGAATAATACTTGAGCATTTCTGTTTGGCTGTGTCCCCCAATATATGTGTGACTAAGATTTCTCAAATGATAAAACATACACCTGGCCCAGAGTTATCTCCAGCATCCCCAATTGTAGCCCTAGAATCCTGAGTACTATTGGAGTGATCCCTATGAAACTAAATTAATAAAAAGAGTAAATCAGTGAACACTATTTTTTAGAAAATTAGAGATGACATAAGTAACTTAAAACAGTGGAACAGAGTAACTCGCTGCTGACAATGCTTCTCCCCTCAAGAAATTTTCCATCAGGGAATATTTGTCTTCTCTGAAACAGGTTCTCTGAAATCCTTTGGATCTATGGTTTCCTATAAAAGACTGTGACATTTGCAAATGCTGTTGCCTAAATGACACCTGAAATCTACTTCCTTTCTCGTTCCTAACTCAGTAACACTCGATTAAGTCTGACTCATTGATCCTTTCCCTTAAATGTCACTTTCTTAGAAAGGTCTTGTTTGACACCCAAACTAATTTAGTTCTTCCTTTTATCAATGTTCATAGAGCATCACATTATTGTCATTTGTGCCTCTTCTTACTAACCCCAGTAATTAGTGTTTCTTGTTACTAACTCATAGCATAATCAAATAATCACATATGACCATATACTCTTTGGTCCTAATTCCTTAGAAAGTGGGGCCATAACTGTACAGTGGTTCTCAACAGCCAAGCCATGAACCAGTGTCAGTTTGCAGGTCTAGAAAGACTAAAAATCACTGATCTAGCCCTCTGAGCTAGCTTTCTGATCTAGCTGCTGAATTGTGGGCCAGTGTGCAGGACAAGTCTACAAGATATAAAAGTTTGAAGAAATCTGGGATATTGGCCTATGCATCCACAAACTACAGAGGCAGGGCTGGGCTCAGAAGACTCCACATGCCAGGACTTCTGGGTGTCTTGGACTGGTGTGTTGGGGGCTCTGGGCAGGACAGCTAGCCATACGCCCCCTGGGCTGACCACTTAGTCCAGGGGACTGAGATCCCCCCACACCAGGCGGGTCTTCAGGGCCACGCCTGGTTAATTGGGCCCTGGGGGGAGGGAGGGAGAGAAATTCCTCCGTATGCATCCACAAACTACAGAGGCAGGGCTGGGCTCAGAAGACTCCACATGCCAGGACTTATGGGTGTCTTGGACTGGTATGTTGGGGGCTCTGGGCAGGATAGCTAGCCATGGGAGGAGGAGGGAAACCCCTCCCTATGTATATTGGACCCCTGTTTTTGTTTGCCATTGTTCAAAACCGCACGGGCGCAAATACTTTTTATGCATTATCCAAAAACGTTCCTGATCCTAGACTGTTTTTAGGAATAGAATCAGGATGCCCAAGATTTTGATAAAACACTCAAATTGACCTTTATTGTCTAGTCTTTTATGTATTGCCTCTCCCCTCACCCTTTTGTCTCTCCTACCTCCTCATAACCAAACCCTGAACCATTATCTTCCCCTTATTCAACCCTCCTAATCCTCAGTTCCTAATTGGGTAGACACCAAGACTGATCTTTTGTCCCAACACCACCATCCAGCTCCTCATTGAAAGACACCCTCTCGGTCTCCAACTCATGCCTCTACAAATAACTACAACCAACACGCTTGTTGACCCATGCTTGGTGGCCCCTCATGCTCCCATCAAACTATGGACTGTTGCATGATACCGGAATCAGCTTCAGCAAAACCCCTAGTTCAAGGACAATATAGGGTTCTGTAATGCTGCAAAACATGTCTCAAACTCAACTATCACCTGTTGTCTTCAAAATACCCTTGTTTTCTTTCATTTTTTTTCTTTTTAAAACATAAAAGGGTCACATGTATCTCTTTTGGATATCTCAGATGTATTCCCTTAACATCTATAACTCTTTTCGAATATTCTCATATAGTGACAATTTTGCCCACTAGATTAGTTATTTGATTGTTTGATTTTCCCCCTGTGAGATCTGTTTTATAAGCAATACTGGTAGAAGAGTAACTCTGTATAGATTTCACATTTATACCAAGTTACAGGAAATGTTGGACTTTATTCGTCAGCCCCCAGATGCACCAACAATATCTTGTGGCATTGCTTCTCTTTTGCATAGGCACATTAAAATGGGGAAATAATACATATGCAAACAAGTTCTTATCTAATAGAGATGGAAACACAAATTTGGTAATGTTATTAGGCCTTTTACCCTGAACATTGGCATATTATTTGGCTCAGGCCTCAGAAGAATGGGCATTGCCCACACACACCTGAACAATGGATACCATCTATGGAAACAACCACAATTGTCTTTAACATTACCAGGATCCAAGCCTCTACCAGAGAAGACCTACCACTGCTTTGGCATTGACTTACTCCAAAGAGTACTCCCAACACCCAGGCAACTCAGCAACAGTCTGCATGCAGGGCAGATCGCTCCACATTTAATGATATGCTGAAACTAGAGGATGCTCCACATCAGCCTGACATCGATAAAAGAAATGCAACAATAGCTAACGTGTGAAAAAGTTTCACCGGGACCTTGAGATTGACTGGAGTTGGATAGACTGGTATGCCTGGAACCCAGAGTCTGTCTTATGCCAATAAACTTCTGGGGTGAGGCCTTTTTGTAATCAGGTCAAGGATTTTTTTTTCCATTTTCTCCATTTTTCTGGACCTATGCAAACATTGGCGATTGCCAATATCACACCTTTACTATATTTTTTTACTCATCCTTTAAGGAAAAAAATACAACTTACTGAACTTAAAAACAAATTACTGTAGTAGAATGCCTGTCTCGAATACAGGCAGGGGATGGGAAGTGGGGAGGGGGGTAATGTTGCACTGGTGAAGGGGGGTGTTCTGGTTATGACTGTAACCCAAATATGATCATGTTACTTAAATAAAAAATATATTTTAAAAAATCTGGGATATTACATCTAGGTGCAGGCTCACCTCCAAGAAACTGAAAGTTGTGTTCAAACCCATCACAGTAAAGCAAATATTCCCATAAATTTATTTTAATTAATTTATTTAAATTTTTATTTAACTGAGAACCTTGGTTTACAATATTATTGATAGCTGAGATTTAGAAATATAATATTTCCATACTAATCCCATCAATAAAGCAAATATTGCAAAATAAAGTAAGTCATACTCACATAAAATTGGAACAGAATGATTTGGGCCACTCCTGGCGGTGCTTATGGTTTATTTATGGCAATACTAGGAAATCATGTCATAGTTGGATCAAACCCAGGTCAGTCCTGTGCAAGGCAAGCATCTTACCTACTGTACTATCTCTCTGGACTCAAATCACACAAAGTTTGTTTATTCTTCATTGCACATGAAAGGTTAGGATTACATTTCGCTGTTGCCTTTTATGAGAGCAATTACATTGTCTAAAAAAAGTACATAATTCAATAAAAAAATAAAACCTTATAATGATAAAAAAAATCTAACCATTATCTCAGCCTTGAGCAAAATTTTTCTGGTAAATGGTATTGTTTAAAACTAAAACACGGGGCCGGAGAGATAGCATGGAGGTAAGGCGTTTACTTTTCATGCAGAAGGTCATTGGTTCGAATCCCGGCATCCCATATGGTCCCCCGTGCCTGCCAGGAGCAATTTCTGAGCACAGAGCCAGGAAAAAACCCTGAGCACTGCCGGGTGTGACCCAAAAACCACAAAACAAACAACAACAAAAAAAACTAAAACACAAACACACACATACTGCGAAGTACAATATAATGAGGTATACCTATATTTAGGAGCCTTAAAACAAATGACTAGAACCCCAAATGTAATTATTATACCTCCCTTAGCATTGTGGGGAGAGTCTAATGGAGAAAGCATGCAAATTTGTTCCGCTTAGAAGCAAAGTATGTTACAGACATGAATGCACTCTCTGACGTACGTTCTCTCTGCAGATGAAGCCAGACCACACTGCACACAATCCAAATGAGGTAAATGCATCAAGGCGGGGTCTATATTTAGCTACAGAAAATTACCATTCTTTTATGCTTTCAGAGTGCCATCTCTGCAAATGTGTTCTCTTGTTCTTACATTTTCAGAGTAAAGTAAGACTGATTTCCTTTATGAAAAACAAAGAAAATCATCTTTAAGAAAAAGAACACTTCTCCTTTCATCTCCACTGCACTTAGGAGTTCAAAGAACCTTTATGGGACAGCAGAAAACTGGGATGGGTCACCATGCTTTCTTTAATGACATTGCGCATTGCGCATTAGGTTAGTAGGGGAACGGTACAAAGGGAACACATGGAAATTTTAGTGTGATTGGCCCTCAGCAGGGACATAATGTTTCCATGCAATACCATAAAATTGGTTAATTAAAAATGAATGCCATAATATTAAAGATATTTTGTGTACTGAATTTATAAATATGGTGATGTCACTTTAAGATCTGCTAAGTTCCCTCACACAGAAGCAATCTTTATGAAGTTTTTTATAATATTACCTTGGTGATGTTTTTATGATAAACCTTGGTGAAGAGAAGTGCTTCAAAAATAGTTCAAGGAGGGACCAGAGAGATAGTATGGAGGTAGGGCATTTGCCTTACATGCTGAAAGATGGTAGTTTGAATACAGGCATCCCACATGGTCTCTCAAGCCTGCCAGGAGTGATTTCTGACCATAGAGCCAGGAGTAACCCCTGAGCACTGCAGGGTGTGACCAAAAAAAAATATATAGTTCAAGGAGCCAGAGTATATTACATCCAGTAGGGCACTTGCCTTGCAAGCAGCTAACTTGGGTTTAATTCCTGGCATCCCATATAATTCCGTGTGCACTTCCAGGACTAATTTCTGAGAGTAGAGTCATGAGTAACCCTTAATAACTGACAGGTATAACCCCAAAAACAAACAACAAAGAAAGAATAGTCAAGGTTCTTAATGGATTAATCAATGGTGTGGACCAGGTCATCATCCATGAACTGTGTAGTCAGCACAGATGAGAAATATGATATCTCTCACAAATAATACTATTTAAGTGGGTATACAGTAGAAAACAGTAATTGGAGTAGGGGACAATAGATACAGTCAGCAAAGGTGAGGATAAAATGTGTATCTTTTGAAGTATAATTTTCTATTTAAAATGATAGTTTTATAATACAAGTGCTAACATTTTTATTTGACATACATTTGATTAGTTGGCATATAAATTTAAAGTTTCAGAACCACTAAGGAAGCCTGAATTTTAATATGTAGTCAAGGACGACATAGCTCTAAAAATGCCTCCTTCTGAAACTGGCTCAGAGGTGAAGTAAGAATCAAGCATGTGACAGGGCTCTTAGTCTGAAATTCTTTCTTCTCTTTGGCTTGTTGTTGTTGCTGCTGCTGTAAACAGAGTTTACTTCCACTTGTCTGTAGTAGAAAAATAATGGTTCTCCCAGATGGTACTGGAACTTTGTGGTAGGTGATTAGAGTCTGACACACATATAGAAGAGATGAGCTATATCCTGAAATTCTATAGTCATAAACAAATGATGGGGAGGGTCTGAAAAAATGCAGGAAAATAGGAATTCTCCACTCCCACAAATGCCATATCTTAATACCTGGAACTTGAGCAAACTTCAATGACTTTGTGTTAATGTTTAAGTAAAGGACCTTGAGAAGGAGCAGTTAACTTGGATTGTCTGGATGGGTCCTATCTAATTTCATGACTTTCTTACTAAGTAAAAGAAGGCAGGCAGGCAGATATCCCAGAGAGATGAGACATGTGAACTGGATCATCTATTGATGGCTGTGAAGATGAAGGAAGATAGCTAGGTAGCAGCTTGTGAAAGGTGAAAATGGTCCTCAGTTTACAACAGCAAGAAAGTATGCCCTTCAATCCTGTAACTTCAACGAGCTGAAATCGCCAACAACCCAAGTGAGCAGATAATGGAATCCCCACTATAATCTCCAAAAAAAAAGCACAATCTTCCAGCATTTTGATTTTACCTTGGTAAGATCCTATCAAACATACAAACTTCAGAACTGTCACAGAGCTTGCCTTGCATTGTTAGAAGAGAATGTAAGTTTAGAATTAATTGCTGCTATTTCACTTCTGTGACTGTTTTTCTTTAGATATAAAGAAAACTTGACAGGCTTGCCTGACAAAAGAGGGACATTGCCCAGACAACAATTTTTTTCCAGGAACTTTAGGGCACATACCAGGACAGTTAGATAAACTAGCAACACCCGGGGTCTGCGGGTGATAAATGCACACCAAGGTCACAGGTACCCAAGCCACTACTCTCCTACCTCAGCCAACCTGTTTAAGCCTGGCAGATACACAGCAGTGAGAATAAAGCGACATGCATGATATCCTTTAATTAATGATAAAGCAAACCACGGAGTCAAAAAGAAAAAAGAGAGAGGAAGAGAGGGAGAGAGAAGATGGAAGGAAGGAAGGAAGGAAGGAAGGAAGGAAGGAAGGAAGGAAGGAAGGAAGGAAGGAAGGAAGGAAGGAAGGAAGGAAGGAAGGAAGGAAGGAAGGAGGGAGGGAGGGAAGGGAAGGAAAGAAAGAAAAAAAGAAAGAAAAGAAAGAAAGAAAGAAAGAAAGAAAGAAAGAAAGAAAGAAAGAAAGAAAGAAAGAAAGAAAGAAAGAAAGAAAGAAAGAAAGAAAGAAAGAAAGAAAGAAGAAAGAAAGAAAGAAAAGAAAGAAAGAAAGAAAGAAAGAAAGAAAGAAAGAAAGAAAGAAAGAAAGAAAGAGAGAGAGAGAAAGAGAGAGAAAGAGAGAGAGAAAGAGAGAGAGAAAGAAAGAAAAAGATGCAAAATGCCTGCCCCAGAGACAGGTGAGGGGTGAGGTGGAGAGGAACAGGGGACATTGTTGGCAGGAAAAATGAACTAGTGAAGGACTGAACTTAAATATGAACAATTTTGTAACCATGGTGCTTAAAGATTTTCTTGTAAAAAAACATGGATAATATCTTTATTAAGATAATATCTGTGAAGGGTCAGAGGGATGGCATGGAGGTAAGGCATTTGCCTTCCATGCAGAAGAACAGTGGTTCGAATCCCAGCATCCCATATGGTCCCCCAAGCCTGCCAGGGGCGATTTCTGAGGTAGAGCCAGGAGTAACCCTGATAGCTGCCTGGTGTGACCCAAAAACCAAAAAAAGAAAAAAAGAAAGAAAAAAAAAAGAAAAAAGAGAGAGAGATCTGTGAGCTATTAGAAAAAGGACCACAGGTCCTTTTTCTGCTTGTACCCACACTCTTAGAATATGACTGTAAATTTGGACTCTAGATAGGCTCATCTAACACTTGAGAGGCGAGGCACAACTAACATAAAAATTTCATGGCTCTACAGACAACAAAGCAGATTACACTGCCCTCCACCCTGCCCACCTGGCTGAAATCCTGGCAATTGCACACATAGACCCATCCTATAACTGCTGTCACACCAATGTCCCAGCTTCACCACTTTCCCACTATTTTCTGCAGAGATTCCTAGCTGTCGAAAACTCCAGGTATGTTGATTGTGTGGCTGACATTTGCAGGGACAGTTTGAAGCCAGGGAAAGCCACCCCTCCCACTTCCCCTCGAGCCCTGCTCCCTGCCTCCAGCAACTCTATACTTCCAAAGTTCCTGCAGCCAGATCTTCAAAGTCCTGGACAGCTCAGCAGCTTACACCACTCTATAACACCCCATAATTTTAATATTGACTTCCCAGGAGGAATACACCAAGTTAGATGTGAAATTATCATAGAATCTACATAAGCTCAACAAACAAAACCATAACAGAATGCCCAATTAGCAATAAACAGCTTAGTAAATCTTTAGACAATATCATAATGATCCCATTGTGAGTTATGACAATTTTTACAATTTTTCTTTTAAGGTTTATTATATATTTATTATATATTATATATATAATTCCATTACCCTTAAAATTTTCTTTTAAGAGGGTTTATTATATATTATATATAATTCCATTACCCTTTTATTGTACCAAGAAATATTAGGTAAATTATTTGTACCTGCTAAGAGGCAGGCTTCGGGAAGTTGAGAAACTGGTGATAAGGGGAGGGAACGTACACTGGTGATGGGATTGGTTTTGTGACATTGAATGCCAGAAACAGCTGTATGATGAGCAACTGTAAGCCATGGTATATAAAATAAAGATATTTAATTTTAAAAATAAATAAAGCTGGACCCTCTTCTCCTACTCTCTGAATCTAGGTTCTTGCTTTGGTCACTGTACATTAGCAAATGTAGCTAAAGTTGAAATTTTACTCCAAGGCCACCAACATATAGAAAAACTAGAACTATCCCAGTTAACAAGCCAGTCAAATGCTTCACAGGTAGTGGGCCATGGGTCACAGCTACTGTAGACTTAAGATCAGGCTTAGTTGAAAGGAAAACATATAAAACCAACAACAAAATCATCAACTAAGAACAAACAGCTTAGTAGACCTTAAGATAATGACTAGATGATCTCATTGTGAGATATAATAATTTTCACAAATTTTCTTTTGCAGTTTTTTTTCCTGATAATTTCATTACTACTTAGTTGTAGACAAGCAATATAAAACAACTACTTCATGCCTACCAGGAAGCAGGATTGAGAGGGGATGGAAATATGGGTTCACAGGTGGAAAGAATTTTGCACTGGTAGTGGGATTGGTATTGGAACATAGAATGGTAAAAAGAAATGTATTATGGGCAAGTATGTAAAGCATGGTGTTTAAATAAAGTAGTCAAAATGAAAAAAAAAAAGAAAAGAAAAACTAAATAAATGGCTGTGGCATATACACACAACGGAATACTATGTATCTATGAAAAAAAAAAGAATGAAAGGCCTGGAAAGATAGCACAGTGGTAGGGCTTTTGGCTTGCATGTGACTGACCCAGGACAGACCTGGGCTTGATTTCAGGCATGCCATACGGTTCCCTGAGCCTGCCAGAAGTGATTTCTGAGCACAGCGCCAGGAGTAATAATCTCTAAGCACTGCCAGTGTGGCCCAAAAACAAAAACAAAACAAAATTAAAAAAATGAAGTCATTCAATTTGCTGTGAATGAAACTAGAGGAAATCATGCTGAGTAAAATCAGCCAGAGGAAAGGAATAGATACAGAATGAACTTTCATGTGTGGGAGCTATAGATACACAGCAATGTAGCAACAAAGAGACAAAGGAAACACAATGGGATAATTTATCCACAGAAATGAGTTGGGGGGGGTGAAAGTTGAAAGAGAGAGCTCCTTGGATACCTTGGAGAGAGAAAGGCCTACTGTATTGGATATGGTGTTGGAAATATAAATAGAATTTTAAATCACAGTACTTGAAGCATAAAGTTAAAAAAAAATGGGGGGCCAGAGAGATAGCATGGAAGTAAGGCGTTTGCATCCTGGCATCCCATATGGTCCCCTGAGCCTGCCAGGAGCGATTTCTGAGCATAGAGCCAGGAGTAACCCCTGAGCGCTGCCAGGTATTACACCCCCAAAAATAAATAAATAAATAAACAAATAAAAATTTAAAAAATTTTAAAGAACTGTCTGGGAGACAGCCAGATGACCCTATACACCACTCCAATTTGTATTCCCCAAAATTTTGAGCTAATTTGTGATAATTGTTTTAAGTTACTATTTAGGACAAATGTTGGTTTCATCAAACATCAAAAACTAACCTATGCATTATTTAGTATTCAGCACTAAATAATTATTTTGTTTTTGTTTTTGCTAAAATGGGTACTACTCATATAAGGCATGCATTCTGCCATTAGATTTATCACTGGCCCTCTGTGAATAATCTTTGATGATGCTCACAATAAAAACAGAGGAAGAGAAGAAGCAGACAATGTCATAAGTAAAAATAACAACAATGTTAAAGATAAAGTCATATTCATGCCTAATGAAACAAAGGTATACGGGTCATTTCAGTGCTTGCAAATTAGAGTTTCAATATTTTGTTCAAGTTCATTGGAAAGGACCACGTCTACAAATTTTAAGTTTACGTACACTAAAATCTATTATTGGCCTCCAACAAATTCAAAATAGCCCCGTGCTAAGCTTTTGTCTTGCCAATTTTCAGTATTTTGATCTGTTTCTTTTTTGTATCACAACACTGAGAGGAGAGAGGAGGCAGTTTGTCACTCTACTGTGCCAATTATAATTATACAAGCTAACTTTGATTAAAATCTGATTGGGACTTTGTTCTGTGATTTAAAAAAATATTGCATCTGGAATGTTCATCAAAGATACCTTTTGCCCAGGAGTTAATATTTAGCCTCCAAATTATTAAGACCAATGTACTTCTTTCAACCTATATTCTATCAAAGGCTTTGGGAATGTGGGGGGACTGGAGAGATAGCATAGCCGGTAGGGAGCTTGCCTTGCAAGTGGTCCACCCACATTCTATCCTCAGCATCCCATATGGTGCCCTGAGAACTGCCAATAGTAATTTCCAAGTGAAGAGCCAGGAAGCACCTTAAGCATATTTGGGTGAGGCCAGAAAGCAAAACAAACAAACAAACAAACAAACAAAGGTTTGGGAATGAGATGGGACATAAAGATGAGCAGAGAACTGCAGGAGTGAGGGAAAGTTATCATGCGTGGCATATTCTTGTGCCAAGGAGAATGTCACTGATCTCATAGACTTGTTGCTTTACTGGGTGCTAGGTAAGGTTTTTGACAAATATATTCCTTCTGACAATCACTTGAAGTGTTATGAATCCCAAGCAAGAAAGATTTTCTTGCTTCCTAGCAGCAGAACTGATGTTATATAATCCTAGAACTTAGAAATGAAATGATTTAAAATTCACTGAGTTGACCTGATCCAACTTACCACATAGTATAGACATCTTTTCCTAATTAGTTCTCCACTTCTTACCGGAGTCCCTCAAATGTTTAGAAAGTCACAGTTTCCTAAGACAGTCCATATTATTTGAGCACTTACAATGGAGACAAAGTTCTTTCTTTCTTTTTTTTTTTTTTCTTTTTTTTTTTTTTTTTGGTTTTTGGGCCACACTTGGCGATGCTCAGGGGTTACTCCTGGCGGTCTGCTCAGAAATAGCTCCTGGCAGGCACGGGGGACCATATGGGACACCGGGATTCGAACCAACCACCTTTGGTCCTGGATCGGCTGCTTGCAAGGCAAACACCGCTGTGCTATCTCTCCGGGCCCAAAGTTCTTTCTTATATTAAGCTGAAACCTATCTTCCACCCTCTGAGCCAAATTTTATTTCTAGAAACACACACACACACACACACACACACACACACATTTTCCCCTCCTCGACAGTTGGGTTCAAGGTTTACAAGCTCAGAGCTTGGCATTAGCCAATTTTAGTTAAATTAACAGCTCTTTCCCTTGCCAGCTGGGTAAACTTGGACACATCTACCTCTAAAAGAACCAGCATTTTCAACTATAAAACCAGAGTCTTTACTGCCTGATGGAGTTGTGAAAATCAGATAACACATATTCAGGTGCAGCTTTCTGGCATAGAGTAATAATCCATGAAAGTTGGCATTATTATTCTGTTTGATGTCTTTTTTAGATAGTTGAAAACAATCTTATTTTTTCATGTAGACTGCTCCAAATGGCAAAACTAATTCTTTTACAGAAGCTACACTTGTGTTGAGCCTAAGATTACAGGTTTATACTCCTTGATAAAAGTGGCAGGAATTTCCTCTTAAGGTTCACAGCTTATAAGAAAGCTTCCACCTGTCTCTACTAACTATAGCCTGTTATCACAAGGTCTATACTTTTAGAAGAACATGGCTTTTGCTTTCTTCCTTCCTTCTTTCCTTCCTTTCTCTTTCATTCCTTCTCTTGTACTTCCTTTCTTTCTCCCTCCCTTCTTTTCCTTGCTTTCTCCTTTCTTCTATCCTATCTTCCTTCCTTCCTTTCTCTTTCCCTCTTTCTTTTTCCCTTCCCCACCTTTGACCTCTTTCCTTTTGCTTCTCATTTTTCCCTTTTAGATTTTCTCTTTGCCTTTCTTCCTTTCAATCTTCTTACCAACCTTCTTTTTCATTTTCTTTTATTTTTCTTTTTCTTCTTTTTTTATTTTTCTTTTTCTTCTTTCTTTTTCTTTCTTTCTTCCTTTTCTTTTTCCTCTTTTCTATTCTCCCTATTCCCTTTGTTTTTCCTCTCCCATCTTTGTCTTCCTGCCTTCCTCTTTCTCTTTTCTTTCTCTTTTTCTTTCTCCCATCTATTTTTATTTTCCCTCTTTTTCTTACTTTTTCAGTTTCTTTTCTTTTTCTTCCTTCCTTTCATCATCCTTCCCTCTTTCTCTTCCTTTCCCCTTCTCCCTTTCTTCTTCCTCCAATTGTCTATCTATCTCCTTTTCTCTTTCTCCTTCTCTTTCTTCCTTCCTCTCTTTCTTTAACTTTTTTTAATTTTTTTTTTTTTTGGTTTTGGGGTCACATCCGGCAGTGCTCAGGGTTTACTCCTAGCTCTATGCTTAGAAATTGCCCCTGGGGCCCAGAGAGATAGCATAGTGGCGGTTGCCTTGCAAGCAGCCGATCCAGGACCAAAAGGTGGTTGGTTCGAATCCCGGTGTCCCATATGGTCCCCCGTGCCTGCCAGGAGCTATTTCTGAGCAGACAGCCAGGAGTAACCCCTGAGCACCGCCGGGTGTGACCCAAAAACCAAAAAAAAAAAAAAATTGCCCCTGGCAGGCACAGGGGACCATATGGGATGCCGGAATTCGAACCACTGTCCTTCTGCATGAAAGGCAAATGCCTTACCTCCATG
Organism: Suncus etruscus; assembly: GCF_024139225.1. Taxonomy (NCBI): domain Eukaryota; kingdom Metazoa; phylum Chordata; class Mammalia; order Eulipotyphla; family Soricidae; genus Suncus; species Suncus etruscus. Next base: position 20,057,899 of record NC_064866.1, on the reverse strand, counting down.
CTATCTCTCCAGCCCCTCTTTCTTTTATTTTCCTTTCTTTTTTCCATTTACTTTCTCTTTTATTCTTTTTTTTTGTTTCTTTCTTCTTCTTTGCCTTCTTTTTCTCCTTCCTTTCTTCCTTCCTTCTTTTCTCCCTTCCTTCCTTCTTTCCTTTTTTTTGGGGGGGTGAACTACAACCAGCAGTGCTCAGGGGCTAATACCCTCAGCTCTGTGTTAAGGTTGCTCCAGGTGGTGCTCAAGTTATCAAACCAAGGTCTTCTGCAAGCAAAGCATGTGCTCAGGACTTTGAACAATCAATCTCTCTGGCAATGAGAGTGACTTTTTTTTTTCCATTTGGTCTCCATGAAGGATTTTTGTTAAATATCACTTGTCATTTAATCTACCCCTTAAAGTTAAAGTGAATTATTTGATGGATAGGCAATAGGCACTAGTAAAATTTCTCAGTAGAGTGGAGCTGGTACAGAAGCAAAGGAACTTTTTTATGTCAAGAGTCATTTGGATATTTATAACATTATTTATTTGTGAGCCATATTATTATGGTATTATTAGGTAGGTGGAAAAAAAGGTTGCTGAGGAGAAACTGACAGAACTTTCCAGTACCAGGGCAAACTCAAATGATTTCATGGACTTTACACAACAAATGGGCCAGATGTTCCCCACATCTGAATTAATGTAATGACATTTTGGACACAGAATATATTATCTCCTTCCTTTCTTGCTTGCTGAAACAGAGAGAATTAGTTCACTTTTTTATTCCAATAATAAGACTATTAAGCCCATTTTGACACATTAGACTATATCATTGAATCTAGAGTTTCTTGATATTGAGATGGTGTTTCAATTCACCATTTGTATAGTTTCTGTTTTTATTCATCACATGGTTCCAACTCAAGGACTGCTTTCTACTGACCACCTCCACACCTCCCTATAGTTCCACCAGGGTCTACAAACAACCATACCTGATGAGTGCTGGTATCTGAGGAAATTCAATGCAGCTGCATAATCTAACCTAGCACAAGTTCTCTTTTTGCAATTAATCAAAAAAGTACTATGTTAGGTGTAGAAAATTCATTCTTCCTTCCTTCCCTTCCTTTCTTCCTTCCTTCCTTCCTTCCTTCCTTCCTTCCTTCCTTCCTTCCTTCCTTCCTAACTTCCTTCCTTCCTAACTTCCTTCTTTCCTAACTTCCTTTCATGTGCCATGTATTCCATCTGTCTACCACTAAAGCACTAAATAACAAACACTACAGAAGATTCTAATCCAGAGTGCCATAGATTTGCAATAAATGGCTCTGAACACTGAAAATAAAACAAGTCACTACTCATTTTAACTTTAATTCAGAAGTCTAAAATAGAGAAATCATCCACCAAGTAGGTAGAAAGTAGAACAAATAATAAATAAAAATACATCATATATAGTAATAAGATAGATTAAACATTATACAGAAATATATATATTTAATTCACAACAGGTTCCTTTAGGGATGGACATACTTCTGTCCAATGAGATAGAAGAAACCTTTTACAAAAACTTCTTAATTTTCTCTTTTGTGGAAAATAAAGACTTTTCATTGGGGGTAATCATCCCTAGCATGCACACTCTGGAAGATTCTCTGGTTAGATATAGTAAGGAGATAGAATTTAATCTTGGGTCTCTTTTATTGAGAGAAACAAACATGCATGGGAAAGAATCCAATCATTTTTCTTTCAAAATGACTTTCTTCTGTTATAAATATCCATTAACCATCTATCCTATTTTAGATGACTGGTTACTAAAAGATAAAAGATAGTATTGCTTTTTAAAAAAAAATCAAAGGAGTAGGTCTCGGAGAGATAGCACAGCAGCGTTTGCCTTGCAAGCAGCCGATCCAGGACCAAAGATGGTTGGTTCGAATCCTGGTGTCCCATTTGGTCCCCCATGCCTGCCAGGAGCTATTTCTGAGCAGACAGCCAGGAATAACCCCTGAGCACCGCCGGGTGTGGCCCAAAAACAAAAAAAAAATCAAAGGAATAAAAAGCTAACCCCAAAATCTTTCCTATCTAGTTTTGAAGCCAAGATACACATTAAGACAGAGATAACACAAGAAAGGGATATGTGGTAAGAAAAAGTGGTACATGAGGTCTGTGAAGACAGAACTTGTGGCTAGGAAAGGAAGTGGCCCTTTGTGAGGGTATAAGAGCTTCTGGAACAAGTCTGGAAGAAAAAATGGGGCGCTGAGTAAATAATGAGACTCATAGATGCCCCAGGAAGGTTATGAATGAACCAAAGCTCAGACAGAGAGCTTGGGCCATGTTAAGAAGGCAATGTAAAGACCACTAGGCTACACAGAAAGATATGAGGGGAGATTAGAGAAATGATCACCACATGTAAGGGAAAAAACATGATACTATTTATAATGAAAATCAGTAGCTACCATCTTCTGCTCTAGAGACAGAAAAGGGAGGGGTGAATTCCAGCTCTTCCATGTAATAGCAGCACTATTTTAGTCACATCAACTGATCTGCTTTCTTTTTTCTTATTATTGCTTCCTTTTTAAAATGTTTGAATAAAAGCAGAATATCTGTTAACCATGACCATACAAAGGATGTGCCATGTATTTTACTCCTTCAGAATAAAGAAAAAGGGGCAGATGGGAAACTGGGCCTAATTTCTACCAATAATGATTCAAATTATTTTCAATATAAAACCTATAGCCAAGAGTTGAACTCTTGGCTTACATTTCCATCCTGAGAAATTCCAAAGGTACACCATTACCTATAGCTATGGATACCCATTATTTCCCCATAACCACCTTCAACATCTGACTTGTCTTTTGCCATTCCCTTTTCATTTTCCTCCTCTTCTACTATCTATTAAGTATCTGTATACAGCCTGTATACATTATATACAGTACCCATATACAGCCCTTGTCAAGAAGTCCTTGCAGGAGAAAAAGAGCTTGGAATGGATTCCTGAGGGAACCCTATGTAGAAACTGTATTACCCTTAAGAAGCAGGAAGCCTGGGTTTACTCTGGGTCTCTGTTCCCTGATCTTGTTGGCCAGTCCCTTGCCTGAAGGAAAGGCAGTCCAAGGAAGTAGACTCACCACCACTGGAACAGGTAACTGAAATTTAAAAATTCCAGAACAGGAGCCAGAGCAATAGCAGCACAGCAGTAGGCTATTTGCCTTGCGTGTGGCTGACCTAGGACAGACTTCAGTTAGATCCCTTGTGTCCCATATGGTCCCCCAAAGCCAGGGTGATTTCTGAGCACATAGCCAGGAGTAACTCCTGAGCATCACCAGGTGTGCCCCCAAAAGAAAACAAACAAACAGAATTCCAGAACAGCTCAAGGCCACTTTTCAGGGCATCCTGTATCCTCTGGGGAATGCTAAGGGCTGGCAATGTGGCTATTTGAGAACTAACTATAGAAGGATCTACACACACCAGTATTTAGTGAAAGGGACTGTGAGGGAAAACAGAAAGGCAAAGGAGAAGTAGACACAGGGTTGGAGAGATAGATGGTTTAACATTCTGTAACATAAACTCTGAATGCAGGAGGTCCGAGTTCAATTCCTGGCACTGCACAGGAATTAGCACAGCTGGAAACAATGCCTGAGCACAGAACTGGAGTTGGCTCCTGAGCACGATGGGTATATGTTCAAAAGGACAACAAAGATCTTCCTTTACTTCTGCAAACCTGTACTTTCGATTTGGAATTGGCCCCAGAACTCAAAAAATATGAAAAGCAGGGGCTGGAGAGATAGCATGGAGGTGAGGCATTTGCCTTGCATGCAGAAGGACGGTGGTTAGAAATCTGGCATCCCATATAGTCCCCTGAGCCTGCCGGGGGTGATTTCTGAGCATAGAGCCAGAAGTAACCCCTGAGTGCTGGCGGGTGTGACCCAAAAACAAAACAAAAAATATAAAAAGCAGGTTCTGAAGGTCTGGAGCACATATAGCATTTCTCAAGTGGCAGTTAAAGAGCTAAAGAATTTTCTAAGACACTCAAAGAATATAAAGATTAGGCTGGAAACAGTGAAGTTGTTTCAAACAATGACCCTTTATAGTTTAAACCTCAAAATCTCGGAGGAAGAAGCATTAAACACTCCTCAGAGCTCAAATATTTTTTCAGGCCTTTCTTCATTAGGCAGTTAAAATAACGAGCCAGAGCTGTGTCACAGTGTCATCCTAGGTTCAATCCTCAGCATCCCATATGGCCCCCCAAACACTGCCAGGAGTACTTGCTGATTACCAGAAGTAACTCCTCAGCATGACTGTGAGTGCATCCCACACACAAAAAATAAATAAATAAATAAATAAATAAATAAATAAATAAATAAATAAATAAATAAATAAATAAATGGAAAGAAAGTTACATTAAGCCCATTTCTCAGCTCCACTTGGCCCTTCTGAAAAGAACAATGCTTCCATTTTAGAGAAACCTTTCTCCCTAATTTTGAGATTTTGGATATCTCCCTTTATTGTGCAAAACAAACAAACAAACAAAAATACTGAAAAATACTTATTGTGTGCCTAAAAAAACAACAATAACAAAACACAAACAGAATTTCTGTGTATTCCTATACTTCATGTTGGAAGGCAGGAAATGCTAAGAGTTATGCCAATTCAGTTATATCACAGAATTTAGCTATTAAAAATAAAAATATAGGGGCTGGAGCGATAGCACAATAGTAGGGCATTTGTGTGTGTGTGTGTGTGTGTGTGTGTGTGTGTGTGTGTGTGTGTGTGTGTGTGTGTGTAGGGAGCGTGTCTTAATAGACATCTTTCTAAAGAAAAACTAGTAGAAAAGCAATGTAGGACATCCCATGACAGCAGTTAGGTTCTGTTCCTTATTCCTGTGTGGATAATATGTGGTTTACTTAAACAAGAGCACAATCTCCATTAACTTAATTTGTAAAGACAGTTACTTCCACACTAGCAGCTATTGCCCTAGTACGGTGTTTTTAGAAACATCATCGCTACTTTGAAATTAAATGTAAATCAGTCCTGTGGCGTTAATTACCAGCAAATTTTTTCTAAAGTAGGTCTTCCACCTGGATTGGTGTCAGCAGAAGATGGTTCTGGATGTTTGCAAGAAACAGCTAGATAGCACATTTATTTACTTGAAAAGAACTATGTTTACATGTGGTAAATGGTATTTTTAGAGGAGCAAAAAGAGAAATTGTATGGTGCATCCACCATGAAAAACAAAACCTTTTTTGCAAGAACACTTGCTTGACGAGATATTTTGAAAAGTCCCTCTCACTTTACCAAAATGAAAACCTTTAGCTTTCCTTGTTGCATCCCATTCCCCAAACAAATTATGCTTACAGAAAAGAAATTATATTCATTTATTTTTATGCTCCCATAGAGACCTTATTACATAAAATTAAATCAACTTAAAAAATGAAACTAAAGTCATAAAAAGAAGTAACTTTTCACTGGTGCTGATGGTTATCAGGACACTCAAAAAGGCATACAAGAAAGCCAGGAGGTAAAAATTTAGAGGAACAGTTGTCCAAATTTTAATTAAATATTGGTTTCATGGATCATGGAACTCAGTGAACCCCTAGTGAGTGCCAAACAAGGGTTAAATAAAATGATGACTGAGTTGTTATTGGTAATGAATATATTTGCTTTATTTTGTTTTACAAGAAATATGTCAAAGTTTCCCGCAACATCCATAATTATTCAAATGCACAAAGCTTCCTACTGTCCATGTCCAGAAATGGAACAAAGCAAGCTGTTTTTGTTCAGTTTTGTACAGTTAACTGAGGCTCTTCGAACTTAGATTCACAGTCAGAATACTGATTGATGAGTGTTTAAAATGACTTTCTTCTGATTTCAATTTTATAAAGTGACTTCACATGACTGGCATTTTCACTATGTCTAAATAGAGTAAACCCATATGAACATGACAAGCCTCTAAACTGTATACTTAAGAACAGATATTCATTGTGCTGTTCATTACATATAACTGAGTTTATTGATCTGCCTCTAACAAACAGGATTTAATGTCAAATGTCACAATTATATATACTTACTACATTAAAAAATAAACAGTGTTGTTTTATACTGTATGGCTTGTCTAAATCCTGAAAGAGCACACAGATGGCTTCACAGAGCCAAATCATATCGCTGATCCATCTTGACTTTAGTTCCGTTGACATGATATAATAATCCCAACTGGGAGTTTACTCATAAATTGGGTCAAGACAAGAAAAATACCAGGTAGGCAGAAATGTCTCTGTGTCTCTTTTGAAATAATTAAAAGCAGTTTCTTCTGGTATCTATGTAAAGAAAAACATCTTCTATAATGGGAATTGCTTTAGTATTCCACATGCCCAATAAATTCTAGCATCTAGGAGCATGCAACAGCAGCTAATACTAGCTATGCATTCATGGTCATATTAGTATTCGATTAAATCATGTGCATTGAGATATTTTAAATGTGATAGGGAAAAAAAAGAAGGGCGTATTCTCCTTAGCAAACAATATCGTACAAAAATGTTCAAAGTTACAATCACACTCATAAGGCAGGTAAATCTATTACAAAATGAGGGCAGCAACAAGTGTGCATGCTACAGAAGGGAGTGAAACTGGAACCTAATATAAATAACACCCCCTCCCCTTTTTTTCTTCAGAATTCCATTGCTGGCTCCAGGCCATCAATCAGCAACCTGGAAATTTTTCACTTTGACACTTGGTGCTAATTCTGAGTCTTAGAAGTTGAAGAAGGGTATAAAGTAATAATTCCTTTGGGTCCTCCCCCACCTTAGAGGCTAAGAATCTACCTTCTTTGGCCTTGGGGAATTAATTTGACTTTATATATCTGAAGGAGCCCTTTTAAGAATAAAGGGCTTGGAGTCTTTATGGCAACTCGGGCTGATAATATGCGTGTCTCTGGCTTTGTCTTTCCAAAGGCTCAAACAACAGCATCATCCAAGACTGGTTCCTTCCAAAATATGTTTCTTAGAGAGCATCCTTCATCAATAGCCCTTCTCGCTGGCTCATGCACACTTGTGGCGTCATGAAGGTGGGAATGGTAATCCATTGGCAAAAATCTTCTATAACAGAATCCAGGGGCTGAAGAGATAGCATAGCGGTAGGGCGTTTGCCTTGCACACAGCCCATCCAGGATGGACGGTGGTTCGAATCCCAGCATCCCATATGGTCCGCAGAACTTGCCAGGAACGATTTCTGAGAGCAGAGGCAGGAGGAACCCCTGAGCACTGCCGGGTGTGGCCCAAGAACCAAAAAAGTCTTAAGAGGCTTGGAGAGAAATGATGGGAAAATGGTGAGGCTGACCACAGTGACCCCTGGAGTCTTAAGAGGCTTGGAGAGGGGTTGCTTGGAATGGGAAGGGGCTACAGCTGGCCACAGGGGACCCCTAGAGTCGTAAGAAGCTTGCGGAGTGGGGCTACTTGAGATAATGAAAAAGGGGGTGCAGCCTACCACAGGGACCCCCTGGAGTCTTCAGAAGCTTGGGGAGTGGGGGCTGCTTGAAATAATGGAAAAGGGGTGCAACCAGCTATAGTAACCCATAGAATCTTATGAATCTGAGAGAGGGACTGTTGGAGAGAGATGATGAAAAGGGGGTGCAGCCAGCCACAGGGACTCCCTGAAGTCTTAAGACGCTTGGGGAGTGGGCCTGCTTGAGATAATGAAAAAGGAGGTGCAGCCGGCCACAGGGGACCCCCTGGACTCTTCAGAAGCTGGGGGAGTGGGGGTTGTCGAAGATGTTAGAAAAGGGGTGCAGCCTGCCACTGGGACCCCCTAGAATCTTAAGAAACTTGAGGAGAGAGGACTGCTGGAGCTGATGGGAAAGGGGTGCACCTGGCCACAGGGACCCCTAGAATCTTAAGAAGCTTGCAGAGTGGGGGTTGCTGGAGATAATGACAAAGGGGGGTGCAGCCTACCACAGGGGACCCCTTGGAGTCTTAAGAAACTTGGGGAGTGGGTGCTGTGGAGATAATAAAAAAGCGGGTACAGCCTGCCACAGGGATCCCTGGACTCTTCAGAAGCTTGGGGAGTTGGGGCTGCTTGAGATAATAAAAAGGGGGTGCATCTGGCTACACGGACCCCCTAGAATCTTAAGAAAATTAGGGAGTGCAGACTGCTGGAGATAATGAAAAAGTGGGTGCAGTCTGCCACAGTAACCCCCTAGAATTTTATGAATCTTGGAGAGGGGCTGTTGGGGGGCGAGAGAGAGAGAGAGAGAGAGAGAGAGAGAGAGAGAGAGAGAGAGAGAGAGAGAGAGAGAGAGAGAGAGAGAGAGAAGAGGAGAGGAGAGGAGAGAGAGAATGAAAAATGGGGTGCAGCCAGCCACAGGGACCCCTTAGAGTCTTAAGAAGCTTGGAGAGTGGGGGCTGCTGTAGATCATGAAATAGGGGATACAGCCGGCCACAGGAACCCCCTGGACTCTTCAGAAGCTTGGGGAGTGAGGACTGCTGGAGATAATGAAAAAGGGGGTGCAGTCTGCCACAGGGGACCCCCTGGACTCTTCGGAAGCTTGCAGAGTGGGGGTTGCTGGAGATAATAAAAAGGGGGTGCATCCGGTCACAGGGACCCCCCCCCTGGACTCCTCAGAAGCTTGAGGAGTGGAGGGCTGCTGGAGATAATGAAAAAGGGGGTGCAGCCTACCACAGGGGACCCCATGAAGTCTTAAGAAACTTGGGGAGTGAGGACTGCTTGGGATGGCATGGAGAGGGGGTGCAGCCGGCCCCAGAAAGAGAGACACCCCGAAGGCCCTAAATCTCCGCTCCCTGCGGGGCAAAGGAGGGTTCACCAGTGCTGGCCAGCGGCCCGGGTGCCCAGCTGCGCCTGGGACACAGCCGTGACCGCCGTGGCAGCCACGGCAGCAGCCGCAGCATCGCCAAGACCCCCGGGCAGCACGGAGCGCACGGAGCGGCGGAACTCCTCGTTCCTCCAAGTGTAGAGCAAAGGGTTGAGCGCAGAGAGCGCGCAGCAGAGCAGCCAGCCAGCCGCCTGCACCCCCCAAGGCACGGGCAAGGAGAAGCCCCTCAGCACGCTCACCCACACCAGGGGCTGCGTGGCCAGCAAGAACACACAACACAACAGCAACACCGACAGCCCGCTGAGTCGCCTCTGCGCCCTGCGCGGGTGCAAAGGCAAGCTGGGCTGTGCCACCTGCGTGGTTGCGGGGTACGCGGGCGGGCGCCCCGGGAAAGCCGCCGCCGCCGCTGCACACCCCGGCAACTGGTGCAAAAGGTGGAAATTGAGCACGCTGACCCTTTTCACGCTGCCCCGGACCCGCCGCATGATGCCCAAGTAGCAATGCAAGAGCAAAACTGTCTGTGCCAACAGCGCAGCAGCAGCCAGCAGAGCCGGGTAATGCACGCTCGGGGGTGCCAGTTCCAATCGGGGTGCCCAGGGGGGCAGCAGCAACACCAACCCCAAAGCCAGCGCCCAGGATAATGCCAGCATGCCCACCGTGTGGCTCTTCTGGTACAGCGCCTGGTAGGTGGCAGGCGTCCTGGTGATGAGAAGATAACGGTTCAGAGCTACCAGGCAATGCGACAGCAAGGACACGGTGAGTCCTAGCCCTAGCAGCCCACCCCGGAGCAATCTGTAGCTCCCTGCAGCCCCGTCCCACTGTCCTGGAGGTTCTTGGGTACCCGCGGGCAGCAACCCCAACACAGCCTCCTGGGGCATCCAGAGAGCGCACACGCTCAGGTCTGCAGCACAGCCGTTGACAATGAAGGCGTTGCTGGTGGTCTGCAGCTTGCGAAAGGAGGACACCAGGTAGATGACCATGCCGTTGGCCAGCGTGCCTCCAATGGCCAGTCCCGAATACAACAAGGACACAGGGATGCGGCGGCCTGCCCACGCCCCCTCTTCTTCCTCGCACAGCAGCAGCAGGGACCCCTCGACCGTGGTGGTGGAGGATGTGGTGGACGCCGAGGAAGAGTTGGTGGTCATCCTGGCCAATTCTTCACCTCTTCATGCCCTCTCCGTGTGGCCCATCCTGCCTGCTGGAAGGCAAAGATGACACCCTTCAGCTGGCTGGCTGGCTGGCTGGCTGGCTGAGTGCCACTGACACCCCAAGGGGTTGGAGCAAGGGGATCTAGAGACTGGGGGCGGGAGGGGAGGGCAAGGAGAAAGGGAAGGGGGTGGCTGGCTGGCGGATGACAGGTGCCTGCCTGCCACTGGAAATGCTCCAGGGTCCAGGGAAGGACTTTGTGTAATGGGCAGGTGCCAGGAAACATGCAAGAAGAGGAAGACGAGAAGAAAAGTGTTTCCCCTTAGAGTGTATACACACACACACACACACACACACACACACACACACACACACACATTGAGAGAGAGAAGGAAGGAAGGCAGGAAGGCAGGAAGGCAGGAAGGAAGGAAGGAAGGAAGGAAGGAAGGAAGGAAGGAAGGAAGGAAGGAAGGAAGGAAGGAAGGAAGGAAGGAAGGAAGGAAGGAAGGAAGGAAGGAAGGAAGGAAGGAAGGAAGGAAGGAAGGAAGGAAGGAAAAGAAAGAAGAAAGAACGAAAGAAAAAGAAAGAAAGAAGGAAAGAGAGAAAGAAAGAAAGAAAGAAAGAAAGAAAGAAAGAAAGAAAGAAAGAAAGAAAGAAAGAAAGAAAGAAAGAAAGAAAGAAAGAAAGAAAGAAAGAAAGAAAGAAAGAAAGAAAGAAAGAAAGAAAGAAAGAAAGAAAGAAAGAAAGAAAGAAAGAAAGAGAGAAAGAGAGACAGAAAGACAGAGGAATATTACCAAATGGAACCCCCCATTTCTTGGACAAAGCTGAAATAAGCCCCGAGATAAGAAGAATGCAGGATAGGGGAAAACTGGGGGTGCCTTACTTTGGGGATGATGATCCTTAGCTGACAGAGACAGAGAGTGGATTAATACCAAATGGAACCCCCCCCATTTCTTGGACAAAGTCGAAATAACTCCCCCAGATAAGGAGAATGTAGGATAGGGAAAAATTGGAGGGGTGCCTTACTTTGGGGATGGTCCTTAGCTGACAGACACAGGGAGACAAAAAGAGAGGAATATTACCAAATGGAACCCCCCATTCTTGGACAAAGGTCCTTAGCTGACAGACACAGGGAGACACAAAAAGAGGAATATTACCAAATGGAACCCCCCATTCTTGGACAAAGCCGAAATAAACCCCCCCCAGATAAGGAGGAGAATGCAGAATAGGAGAAAATTAGAGGGGGTGCCTTACTTTTGGGGATGGTCCTTAGTTGGCTGTAGCAGAGGGAGGGATGTCAGGAAATACCTCCTTGGGAGTAGCATCTGTGAGCCAGGAATCAACAGGAGAAACTCATCTGGGACGGGTGCCAGGAGTGATTGCTTGCTTCTCCCAAGCCGGATCCACACACATGGTCCCTGGCAGAATTCAGCAGCTGCAAAATGACTTCTAGTCTGGCAGCAGGGCAAGGAGGAAAGTGGAAAGCAAGCCTGCAATCTAGACCACGGTGCAGGGCAGGCAGGGAGGCAGGCAGGCAGCAGCAGAAGGATGCTGAAAGCACAAGCCGTCTGAGACAAGTGTGCCCTGCACTCAGGAGAGAGAGAGAGAGAGAGAGAGAGAGAGAGAGAGAGAGAGAGAGAGAGAGAGAGAGAGAGAGAGAGAGAGAGAGAGAGAGAGAGAGAGAGGTGGATGATGTGCTGAACCCACTCGAAGCTCTCTCTTGCTGTTAAACATCACCCAGGGAAAAAGCAGCCTTTCCACGCTTGGCATAAATTATTCAACAGTCTCTACCTTGTGAAGCACAGAAAAATATCTTACTCTGGGAGTCCCGCAATGAACAAGTTGCTCTGTCTTTTCTCTCCTTTTCTCTCCATCTTTCCACCACCTGCTTCATTTTCTTTTCATCTTTCAATGTTAAAATAAACTTTATATACTCAGATGGAGTTTATCCTAATCAGATGTCCTGGGGGCAAGATTTCTCTGAGGGACCCAGATCCAGAAGAAACTCTAATATTCTAATTGAAATCCTTTTTCCCCCCTGTAGTTAAAACAGAACAGAGGAAGTTATTTATGGAAAATCTTATAGCCCAAATACAATTTTATTCTTTTTTTTCTTATCACCAAGTTCCTTTTCAGAATCGCCTATGTGTCAATCATGAAATAGTGAGGGTCCATATGAAATGATCAGTAGCATAAAGGAGAAAAGGTGATATCAGGAAAAGAGCAAGGAACCTAAATAATCTACAACAGAAATGACACTTTGAGCCTTTAGAACTGTGGTTTTGGGGAGGTTTGTATGTTTTTATATTTATCAGTGCAAGCATTCATTTATCCTTTCCTTGGGAATTATTTTTGCAATTTTTTAAGTCTTCTCTCAAATAAATCATTTTTAACTGATAAAAATTTTATTTAAAATTTTAATTCAAGAAAAATGGGATATTATAATAAGGAAAATGATGCTAAATGTGGTTTTTTATACCTGGGATATTAACTCTTGCATCATTTCATATTGTCAAAATTTCATTTTGTGATGCATCAATTCCACTCACTGACTTCTAGGTCCCCTTCCCACCTGTCTACGAATCTACTGAGTGAAAATTTAGCATCTCTTCTCCCTCAGCCTGACACTGCAAATACACCTTCTGTATCTAACGTCTCCCAGCTCGTTTATCAAGAGTCTTTTCCAGTCTTCTCTAGAAGCTAGCTTTTCAGGATGGATCAGAAAATTAGCTTCCTCTGCTTTCCTCCTTCCTAAAACGAAACTAAATAGTCAGTTATATGGCAGTTAATTCTCAGGAAGAAGGGTTAAACAAAACTTGCTGGATGAAATTTCTTTAAACTGTCTTTGTAGTAGTTAGATCTGTTCTTTAGAGGCTGAAGATTCAGCTATGATACTTAGGGGATATTATGGAGAATATGACATCATCCTTTTCCTTTCATGCAATTGTCTTTCTTTTTTTTGAGGTATCAAGTACCACAAGCCTGCAAGAAATTTCTCCAATCATTTAAAGTTAAAACCTCTCAAAGTAAAGATATAAGTGAAGTCCAAGTCAGCTGCTGCTATGTGCTGGATATGTGCTATGGTGAATGGAGTCCCTGCTTAGCCAGTCCAGAGACTTCCATTCATGTCCCTTTTTATGCAAAAAGTTTGCTCTGACAAGAGCCAAATTGGACAGTGATTTTTGTCCTATCTTATTTCCAGACTTGTAGAAAATTATTTATAAAACTTATTAAATCAATGAGTGGATTTCCCAGGTAAAAGAATAAGTGATTTTTTTTATTATATTGAAACCACTGTGATCTACAAAGTCCTCCATAGTTGAATTTCAGACATACAATGAATCAGGGCCAATCCCACCACCAGTATCGACTTCATTTCACCAATGAACCCAGAGTGTATCCTATACCACCACCCTTTGCCCTCTGGCCTGCCTTTATAGTAGGCCCATTTAAGTTTAGATTGTTAAAGTTTAGGTCTCCTGATTCTTGTTGACTTTGGCTTCAATATTTAGTTCTGCCTTTGAATATTTAGTTCTGCCTTTGGCTTGAATATTTACTTCTGTCCAAGGTTTTATGAAGAACTTGGTTAGGTTATGAAGATAGAAATCAGAAAACTCCAAACAGAAATAATAGGACTGAAAAACTCGGTAGACAAAATGAAAACCTCACTGGAAAGCCTCTCCAACAGAGTAACAGCAACTGAAGACAGAATCAGTGAGCTGGAAGATGAGATGCATAACAACTCCATACAACAGAAGAGGATGGATAAAAGCGTTAAAGCAAATGATCAGACAATGGGAAAAAAATCCTAAAACCAGGGAAACCTAAAAACAGGTCTCCCTAAAAACAGAGAAAGCCTACCCTGACTAACTAACTCATGGTCTTATGCTTTGGGCATACTAAGTTATTTTCATGATTATTGGTGTCCCACCATCACAGCTGCTGTCAGCCAACAGAGATGGAGAGAACAAGAGGATGACAGAAAACTTCCTTGTTTAAAGAAAATTCTAAAATTATTTTTAGTTTTGTTTTTGTTTTTTAGTCACACCTGGTGCTGCTCAGGACTATCTCCTGGCTCTGCACTTATGAATTACTCCTTGTGGTGTTTGGGGACCATATGAGATGCCCAAGATTGAACCCAGGTTGACTGTGTGCAAGGCAAGTGCTCTACCTGCTATACTATGACTTCAGTCCATGTGTCCTAAAGTCTTTACTAATCACTTCTGCACATGCTCCAAACAGTGAAAACGTCAGTCACATGACTCTTTCTTGCCACTGAAAAAGCTCTTGCTGAGTGCTCCTTTGCCCTACTAAAGTACAGAAAGGAAAGGAGAAAAAATGGATATTAGGCAGTATGTGTAAAACTGGCTATTATTATTATTATTATTATTAGGGCTCTAGAAACAGTGTGTAGAGCATACTAATTTTTCAAATTCATTGGAGAACATTTGATATTTAAAACAATACTGTATCTGATATCCAAAATATAATGCAGCAAGTTTGGGGGTCATTGGGCCACTCCTGGTGGTGCTCAGGGGACCCATATGTGATGCCAGGGATTGAATCTCAGTCAACCACAATGCAAGGCAAGCCGTACCATCTCTTACTTACTGTACTAGCTTTCCATTATACTATTCATCCCCAAAAGATAAAAAAAGTAGAAAGAGATAAGCTTGGGTCAGGCAGGTTGCTTGATTGGCAAAAAGCTTTTTCCTGGCAAGAGTACTACAAGTTCAGTCTTCAAAGACACCCACATCTGCAAGCTTTCCTGTGATTTTGCTCTCTGGGACACAGGCAGAGTGTGTAGCGCTGCAGCTGAAGATGTACAAGCCCCCCAAATCAGAACTGTGGTCCCTTCTTTCAAGTACATATGTGAGTACCACCTGGACCATGACTACAACCAGGAAAAGTGTGAGACTCCCAGAGAGCATTGTGGTCAAACATGCAATCACTGCCACCTAATATGTGAGCCCAATGGAAACCACAACCAAATATGAGTTCTAACCCCAGTTGTCAAAACAATACATCAATGAAGCTGGGGTGCTCTTCAGAAACAAAGTCACATACTGTTGGTTTGGCATAAGAAAGGTTTTTTGCCAAACACACCATGGTGCTATTTGTGCCTCTGTGCTCAGGAATGTTGGTGCTTGGGGATCCATATATGTTAGTGACCAAATCCTCCCTTGGTACTATTCCCCTGGCTCTCAACTCATTGCTATTTAAAAATTAAAGTAGAATTGGGATGCATTTTTATATGTGTGATGCAATTTGTGATGGTAGACCTAACACATTGAAGGGTCTCAGAATTCTTAAAACATGGGGCCAGAGTGGTGGCACAGGCAGTAGGGCATTTGCCTTGCATGAGCTAACCTATGATCAACCGTGGTTCGATCCCCCAGCATCCCATATGGTCCCCAACCAGCTGCGATTTCTGAGTGCATAGCCAGGAGTAACCCCTGAGCATCACTGGGTGTAGTCAAAAACAAACAAATAAAATAGTCTTGTTTAAGTTACTCCCTGTTCTGGTCCAGTGAGACCTGCCAACCTTCAGTGTTCAAGCTCCAGCTTCTCTTCTCCCTCAATCCAGGCCTTTCCATGATCAGTTTAGTGCAGACTTCACCCTTTGCTGCCTCTCTGCCCCTCCACCAGCCACCCCCACTTTTGCCGGCTCTTAGTCATCTAGCTCTGAGCTCAGACTTCACCTCCTGCAAAGTCTTTCTTGATCTGCATAATCCGTGACCCCAAAAACATCTTACTAGTATATCATTGCTTTCTCCTCTTCCCAACTATAAACCGATGCAGAAAAGAGTCTTTTCATATGACATATGGAAAAGACTCAACATTCATTCATTAAATAGATCTCTTGGGACCCTTTGCTACAGAAAAGAAAATTTTCATTTCCATTTTCTCAAGAGATAGAATGAGCAAAGCATCACTCGTGCTGATTTTTCTTTAAGCTCCCCCAAGAGCTTCATGTCATTGTGTGCTCATGCATTATGCCATCACATTATTTTTAAATAGAGCTTTTCCTGATAACAGACACCGTGATCCAACCTACTCCCATCTCTGACAGGATTCAACGTGGACTTTCCTAACACCCAATCTCAATTTCATAATGTAGCAGATGTCTCACAAACGTTGGGAACCAAAGTATGGGCCATGAAAAATTGTCCACTTCCTGTTGCCTTCTTCAATCTGCCCTTTGCCAACACACAGAGCAACCTCATTAGGAACAGCACAGGAAGTGACTGGTTAAATTCCTTTTGCAAAATCAAGCTGAATTTTCTCTGATTTTGGCCCCTTGGAGCAAACACAACTCATAAACAGGCTGCCATAGGTCAGTTTGGACTGTAGAAAAATTTCAAAAGGAGTTTGTTGTCTCAGAGGCAATTTTAGGAGTAATTGAATAACCTGTGAATATAAGGAAATTCAGTGGTAGAAGGTTTAGAAACTATGTATTTGTTGTATATGTATTTATCTGTATGTATATGTATATGTACGCATGAAACTGAAAATGACCTCAATGTTTCATCCTGTAGTCCTTTCCTTAAGCAGATATGAGATTTTTTGTTTCATTTTGTTTTGTTTTGGGGGCCACACCCGGTGATGCTCAGGGGTTACTCCTGGCTCTGAGCTCAGAAATAGCTCCTGGCTTGGGAAACCATATGGGATGCCGGGGATTGAACCAGGTTTATCCTGGATCAGCAAATGCCCTACTGCTGCACTATCTCTCCAGTCCCAGAATATGAGATCTTGTAATAACTATTCTCAAATTTCCTCCTGCCTCAGCCAGGGTAACAATAAGGGGAGCAGCCCTGGGACAACCATGGTTCTCAATGAGGAGCTATTTTTCTTCTCCTCCTGTAGAGTCCTTTGGACAATGTCTGGACACATTATTTTGGTCACATTTTGGGTTAGGCAAGTGTCCTATAATTGTTAACAGAGAAGTGGTCAAACATCTTACAAGGTATAGGCCACAGGAAGAATTGTCATGCCCAGAAGCCAGTAGTGCTTGAACTGCCAAGGCTTGCAGAAGGGCTACTACCAGCTCAGTGAATGTACATTTGGTGGGGCCTTTGCCTGCATACAGCCAACCCATCCCATACGGTTCCCCCAACTCATCCCAAACGGTCCCCCAAACACTGCCAGGAGTGATCCCTGAGTGCAGACTCAGCAATAAGTAGTGAATACTACCGGGTGTGGCTCCAAAATAAATAAACAAAAATAGTTAGAAATGTTACCAGAACCGAGTCAAATCTAGGCAGGCCTGGTTCTATCAGTTTGTGATCACAGGCCAATAATTTTATCTTCAGTGTTCCCATTTGTAAAATAAAGATAGTGGCACCTTTCTCTGAGATTTAGAATAAATTTATTCATTCTGAAGCAAACAGCTTCACAAAGTGGCTTATATATGTGTCACATATATTAGTGGTAAACATGATTTCTCACGTGAGACAAGGAGTTGAAGACAAATGAACATTTTCCTCAAGGGAATAAATCCCTAAATTGCTTTGGAGATGGGGAGAGGGAAGGAGATACTACTGTCATGAGCAGTAGTATAACATAGTGCCTTAAGTAATTTTTTATTACCTACATATTTATTGTTACTGTTATAGGTGATTGTAATCAATAAAATTTTAATTTAATTTAATTTAATACATAGTCACAAAGTTGATGGCACAAAATTCTATGACAAGAATATTTCTCAGTGTTAAGGGACTAAAAGCACCAATTAAGAGACACATAGTGGCAAAATAAATTTAAAAATTGATTTCAAGGGTCAGAGAGATAGTATACTGGATAGAGATATTAGTCTTGCCTGCAGCAGACCAGGTTTGATGCACAGCATCCCATATGGTCCCCTGAACCCATCAGGAGTAATTCCTGAGCACAAAGCCAGGAGTAACCCCTAAGCACCACTGGGTGTGTCCCCAAAACAAAACAAAACAAAATGTTGAATGCAAGAGTTTGCTGCCTCTAAAATACAGATTTGAATACTCACAACAATAATAGAATAAAATATAAATAATTTAATCTAAAATAAATTACTTAAAGATGAAAGTCATTTTTCCAGACTGTCACCAGAAGTCCCTGTAAACATTTCAGGTTTCAGGGAGGCTATGACCTATATTATGTGCAAAAAAAGTCTGTGCATTTGTGTTTTCTAGAGGAAAAAAAATAAAGCTCTAAATTTGCTGTTCAAAGGAGTCTAATCTCATCAAGGTTAAGAACCTCTTATATCATCAAATCTTTATCTTTTCACAGGAAAGAAAATGGAACTCCTCAGATGATAACTAGTCTGCCAAGAAAACACACACACACACACACACACTGACTGCTCTGTTCCTCAGACCAGATTGACCTCTATCATCCTACAGATGCTTCCACTGAAGTAGATTAGGCAAGAACCACAATTTATAAACATAACAAAAGAAAAGACTAAATTTCTCATTCCAGTTTGAGCAATTTATATAGCATTCCATTTGTCTTTTCAGAGTTCATGCAACTGGGATTTTCATTTCTCTTCACCTGAGTTGAGTGAGCTATAGTATGACCCAAAAATCTGCTTTTTAATGACTTCTCAGGTGTTCTTCTCAACGCTGGTATTCACTGAAGCAAAGGATAAGAAGACTAATCTTGTTAGTTTTGAGTGTTGATTTGTAAAGTTGCCAAGGCTTTTCTCTTCTGAACTACATTTTCAACTTTGCCAGGAAAAGCAATTTGAACAAAAATTGCATTGGTTTGGTCTCTGTCCAGAAGTGACTGTTTTCCAGTAAAAAGTTTAACACAATTCATTTTCTTAAATCTGCTTTTAAAATATTTGTCTGATAGGCCATAGGAACTGAACAGAGAAGGTTTTGTTTTCAAGTATTTTGGAATTATTTTAGGCAATTAAAGTGATGAGTTCAAATTACATAACATAGCAGTCTGTGAGAGAATGTGGTGTGTGTAACCTTCTTGCCTTAATTTACTGGGGGAGGAAATATCATAAAATGTTAGTACTTAACCACAATTATTATTCATCTTGTGCACAGGATTGACAAGATAACCAATGAAAAAACTTTTTATAAGTTGCTTATGTAATTTAAAAATCTAAATTCGGTGCCAGAGTGATAGCACAGTGCCTTGTCTGATGCCAACCTGGGTTCAGCCTCTTGTATCCCATTTGGTCCCCAGAGTACCAAAAGGACTAATTCCTAAGTGCAGAACCAGGAGTGTCCCTTGAATGTGGCCTCCACACCGAAACATAGATTAGTTAATTAATTTAAAAATAAAATCTAAATTCTATTTATTTGGAAAACAATAAAACCAAGTGATATTCTCCTCCCCCCTCACCAAGACCATCATTAATGCTTAGAAACTCTAATATACTTCTTCGTCAGCTCACAAATAAGGTGTCTGCTCCCTTTTGGGGAGAAAACGGCTATTATCAGTTTCTAGAAACTCCTTTATCAGTATATTCCTTTATTTTATAGCTCTTAAAACCTTTTCTGGTTGCTGTCCACAGCCCTCTGAGCTTTCATGCAGGTGACTGCTAAAAATGTGTTTGCAGATTTTCTTTCATGGAACTTAAGAGGGTAGGTACATGCTTCAGATTATGATCGCATAGTAGAGGTCTGTTTAGATGTTCGTCAAATACCAGAGATAAAAACAAACTCTTCATACTCCCCTCTATTGGGGTACATACAATCTAGTGGCTTAGTTTATGTGCATAGCATCCACCATACACCATTTGGTTCTTTCTAAACACTCATGGCAAAAAAACCTAGGTGATTGTACATAAACACACAAGACAAAAGCAATGCTCCATTTTGATGGTAGCTTTGGCAATATTTTGTACCAAACTTTGTGCTTTGCTTTTTCTCTGCTCTCTTTTTCACTGCTCCCTTCTATCATTTTTTGTTTCACTAAATAAGTAGAGTGGATACGTTCATGTCCATCAAACCCTCTACATAAGTTTTTGAAACTTGAACACCTATTCAGAAACCTCCTACTCACTTTGCTTTAAAAGGAAGGTGCCCTGTATTTTTTAGAATAAAACTCCAACTTTAAATATGGTTGGAAATCTAGAGATAAACATGAGTGCCTTTTGGAGGGCCACACCCAGTGACACTCAGGGGTTACCCCTGGCTATGAGCTCAGAAATCGTTCCTGACTTGAGGGACCATATGGAATGCTGGGAATTAAACCAAGGTCCCTTCTGGGTCAGCCACGTGCAAGGCAAATGCCGCCCTACTGCTGCACCATTGCTTGGCCTCGCGAGTGCTTTTCTAGGATGTGAACTTGGACTAAGAATCAGTCAGACAGTCTTTCCAGGTGACAGAAGCTGCTGCTGTAACAACTGTACCTTGTCATCTTGAAAACACCTTAAAGTTTTGAAAGTATGAGTAAACATTTACCAATAAAATCATACCATCAATTATAGTATTTTTAGGTTTGTGTAACTCAGACCATGAATTTGTGCAGTTTTTCACTTGCTATCTATATCCTCTTAGCAGCTTCACAATAACTTTTGTTGAATAATGAAATATTAATCCACCATCCCATTTTAGTCTTTGTGGGGCAATAGAGTTTCTTTCCTATTGTCTCAATTTTTTTTTTTTTTTTTTTTTTTGGTTTTTGGGCCACACCCGGTAACGCTCAGGGGTTACTCCTGGCTATGCGCTCAGAAGTTGCTCCTGGCTTGGGGGACCATATGGGACGCCGGGGGATCGAACCGCGGTCCATCTCCTAGGCTAGCGCAGGTAAGGCAGGCACCTTACCTCCAGCGCCACCGCCCGGCCCCTTGCATTTTTTTTTGTTTGTTTGGTTTTTTATTTTTTTTTTAATTTTTTTTTCTATTCCAAGAAGACACCAAGAATGACAGTCCATTGGACTTTCCTAAACCTTTTTTTAATTCCTCTTCAGAAGGATGCTAGCCTGAACTAGACACCACTCCTATTTAGAGCTAATGGGTTTTTTTGTTTTATTTTGGTGTGGTTTTTGGTTTTTCAGCCACACCCAGTGATGCTCAGAGGTTACTCCAGGCTATGGGCTCAGAAATCGCTCCTGGCTTGGCTAATGGTAAAGATTCTACTCAAGAGAAAGCTACCTATTGTAGAACTTCATTGGAGTGCTTCACTGGAAGCTCTTAAACATGGAAAATGCGGGGCCAGAGCAGTGGCGCAGCGGTAGGACATTTGCCTTGCATGCAGCTGACCCAGGACTGACTGCAGGGAGTTCGATCCCCCCTGCTTCCCATATGATTCCCCAAGATAGGAACGAGCATCACTGGGTGTGATCCCCCCCCCAAAAAAAGGAAAATGAAGAGAGGCAGAAAGATAGTGCAAGCTTTGCATGCACCCACCCCAAGGTTCAATCGCTGTCCTCAAAACATATTTAGTCCTCAAAACACTGCCAAGCATATTATTCCTGAGCATAAGGCCAGGAATAGCCCTGATCAACAGGAGATATGACAAATACAGAGAAAGCTGGGGGGTGGGGTAGAGAGAGAAATTCAAAATGAAGTAAAATAAAGAGTATCAATTTATGACTTTTGTGAATCTAGGAAGTAGCAACAAAAGGTAGCCAAGCTTTTGGGAGGGGGTAGGCCATATCCAGTGTCGCTCAGGGGTTACTCTCAGCTATGCGCTCAGAAAGCATCCCTGGCTTGAGGGACCATATGGGATGCCATGGGATTGAACCACGGTCTGTCTTAGGTTAGAGTGTAAGGCTCGGTAGTTCAGATGCTGCTCCAACACAGAGAAATGAAGAGACAGTCCCTCAAGCAAAAGCTCCAGTGGGTTCTTTATTCTGGCCGGCCAGGGTCCAATGCTCATTCAGAACCAAACAGAGGCAAAGGACCACGTGGCTTTCTTTGTTCATCCTTATATACCATAAGAAGGGGAGGGGGGAGAGGAGGGTAGGGATGACTTCCTTATAAGGTCATAACATTCACTGAGACATTTTAAGGTAATACAAGTTCCTTATAAGGGCATGACATCCACTAAGGTAATACGAGTTTCTTATAAGGGCATGACATCCGCTAAAGTAATACAAGTTCCTTATAAGGGCATGAGCTTAAGATTGGTATAAACTTCCTCTTTAGGACAAAAAGGGTTAGATACAAAAAGCAGGTATAAGCATAGAAAATTACAGAATTCTGGTTACAAAAACTGACCTTCAAGTTTTATGATCTACAGCAGTGAGGGCTGGTGCAACTAGTTGTTGACTTCCCCTTTCAATCCTCACTTCTTGTAGTAAGGCTTCTAATCCTAGAAGCCACTGTGATAGGGGCCTCCATCTTCACATTTAAAATTAACCATTGCGAGAGCCTGTTATACCTGTCTATTGATATTGCTAGCCCTACTCCCCCAGTGGCCAGGCCCACAACCTCCCTTATCCATAGTCTGGGTAAGAGGTTGTCATTCTTGCTAGTTGCTGTGCAGTTATGGTCACTGCTGTAGGAAGACCAGGACTGTCTGCCTTCTGTTCTGGTCCTATGAGCTGACTTAGCTGGATCTTCAGGGCTTTCTTCTTAGTCAGGCTGTGAATTTCACCACGAAGATAAGGAGGTTTCTGCTTTATTTTCTTCAATCCTGCAACTTAAAGGGCTGTTGGGGTAGAGAGAACAATAGAGCACTAAACTTCAGTTGCCTTTCCTGCACTGGGTTAGACAGAGATGAAGAAATTTCATATCTAGTAATAATTTTCTTACTCTTTTTTTTTGTTTGTTTGTTTGTTTTGTTTTGTTTTTTTGGTTTTTTTGGGTCACACCCGGCAGTGCTCAGGGGTTACTCCTGGCTGTCTGCTCAGAAATAGCTCCTGGCAGGCACGGGGGACCATATGGGACACCAGGATTCGAACCAACCACCTTTGGTCCTGGATCGGCTGCTTGCAAGGCAAACGCCGCTGTGCTATCTCTCCGGGCCCTAATTTTCTTACTCTTATCATTACCAAGGAAGCATAATTTTTGCTCCTTACCTTATACTACCCATATTTGTTAAATGTTAGGGTTGGTTTATTTTTGCTACCTGCTTCAACCTCTGGAATAGATAGGCATAATGTTATTTTTAATTGTCAACTTGGCTTATGAATTTCTGTGGCCTTTTATCCCCATATTTCCCTGGTAGCTTTTTCTGATGACCATTCTGCTTCATATTTTTCCTAGAGATTTCATCACCCTAGAAGTCATTAAAGGGTATGTGGTCGAAGATCAATTTTCTGTAGCTACTTCAGGCTGGCAAGGGACTGTAGTTTCAATTTCTAGATAGGGTTAAATCTCATATTTTCCTAAATGAGCAGTTAACTGGTTTACTTCTGCAGTCTTAACACCTGAAAAGGATTAGATTAATTAGGTAGGGGAATATTACTTAACCCAATCAGGCCCTGGAGCAGTAAATGGAACAACTTGAATGGCACAGCTGTCCTTATTGTCTGTAATGATAGCACAAATTAAACACCAGTAATTAAAGCATCATAGTATTATTAATGAACATGGCCTTGAGTTACTTTAGTCAGATTAATGCTTGCATTTGCAATTTATGATCTGGTCTAGTACAACTAGTAAGAACATTTTCACATAAGTTACTTCAAAGAAGTGAGTTTTAAGTTAGGACCAGTAGAATTTTAATTAGCTACAAAAATAGTTTTTCTCTTTACCTTTACCTTGTACCTTGCCAGATATTTGAATAACTTTTGGCTTTTTCTTTTTGCACAATATACAGCATTGTTGGAGAAATCTCCATCTGGGGCACCCCACTACTTACAGAGCTTTTCTGAGGATAGGTTGTAGACACAGTAGGTTTATCATGTCACAGTCACTCGGGTTTGGCTAATGAGTAGGTCAGTTCAGCATGATGATCTTGAATGGCTGTGGGCATCTCACCCTCTTGCAGGAACTTTCAGAGGTGGTCTGTCTGTTCCAGTTCTCTTCAGATTTGGAAGAGACTGACCTTGAATCCTCTTCTCTTGAGACTGAGGGTGGAGGGTGAGAGCAGGGCCCACAGGCTGTGGCCAGTTAGTGCTGCTTCAGAAAATCCTAGGAAATCTCTAATTTTCTTACTCAGGCCATTCATCTAGGTATATTTCCGGTCTTTACAGCCAAATGCTTAAGGGTGCCTGCTTGTCACACCACCTCAACTCCAATTATTCCTCTGAAAGAGAGCTTTGGGGTCCCCTCACTAATTTTAGGATTTCCTGTCTGCATGGGGATCACTCCTCGTGCAGAGAGGAAAGCCATCTGCTTGTATCTTGTGCAAAGCAACATGATGCCGTGATATAAAATGGTACTGAAAGGTTCTAAGAAAAGAGAAAAGGCAAATATTACTTAACCATATAGAAAATAGAAGTTTACTTAGTCTTCTGGCCTCGGTTTATAGGCAGAAGGCACCAGCAATTTACGTTACACAAATTAATTTTGAATACCAGGAAGAATGCTCACTACTTCTGGCAGATTTAGACTTTTAAAGAATTTATAATTATCAATCACCAATTTTCAAAAACTTTTAAACTGAACCTTAATGATTCTTTTAAATTCTTGACTATTTTTCTTAAGAATAGCTATTATTATTATTATTATTATTTTTAGATATTCATAAGATTTCTTATTACCCCATTTTTTACTCAATAGCATGAAAACACTATAACATGCTTAAAAACATTTACACTTCTTTTATGTTAACCCAGGGATCTCAAACTCAATTTACCTGGGGGCCGCAGGAGGCAAAGTCGGGGTGAGGCAGGGCCGTATAAGGAATTTTGCTTACCGAATATTCACAATAAAAAACCGCATTAGTAAAAAAAAAAATAGCAAAAAAACACATTAAACATTTGCATACCCCGAATGGAACTGCTCGAGGTATGCAAATGCTTAATGTGATTTTTTTCTTACTAATGTGATTTTTATTGCGATTATTCAGTAAGCGAATAATCGTGAATACTGTGATATTTGTAGGCCGGCCGCGGGCCACAAAATGTTGTACAGAGGGCCGCAAACAGCCCACAGGCTGCGAGTTTGAGACCCCTGTGTTAACCTAAAGGCATATCAATAATAATCATTTAGTTTGATTATACAGATTTTTCCTAGTACACATTTTTAATTCCTTTTGCACATCCTTAAACTTTTTACATTCAGCCACTTTCCTTTCTGCATGTGAGGCAAACACCCTACCTTCATGCTATTTTTTCGGCCCCTTCTCTTTCTGACTTTTTCACTCATCCTCTGGGGCAGTCTTGCTGCTAATGACCGCCACATGTACCCAACTTAGAGCAAGCCTTTTTTAAGGATTAGCTCATGTTAACAGCCTAGAACCTGGCACTTGGGCCCTAGGAACAGAAGCTTTAAATTGTTTACTGCCAATTTGGAACCACTTTGCAGAGCTTTCTTGCACCTAGTGGGACCAAATTATTTTTATAACACTTATTAAAGATATTTAACACAGTTATGTTGATTTCTTTCTTTTAGATATTTTCAACCTAGTACCATAAAAATTTTCACATTAAAGCTACCTTAAAACCCACCATTAAGTTTGGTGAGATAAATTCAACATGGAATTGAGATACTGTAACAATAACATGCATTCACAAAATTAACAATATTGCTTAAAAAGGCCAACCACAATAATTTGCAACATTTTTCACTCAGTTGTTCATTTTAAGAAACTTCTAAGTCAGAAATTTAAACGCTCAAAATTTTTTTCTTTCTTTCTGACTTCCAAACGATTAACTAAATTCTTCTTTGATATGTAAAGGACCCACTGGAATTACTTTGTCTACACCCACATTTCCCAGCCAAGTGAGTCTGGGAGGACAATAGCCATTGCCCTGGGGGATGGGTGAATTCCTTTTTTCAGATAAACTCCAGGCTGGGGAGTTTTTTTGAACCCATCAGTTCACTACCACCTGGAATCCTCATCGAGTGGGGACTCTCAGGTCCTCGGTCACATTTCCCTATTTCTATTTCCAACACACATCAAATAAAAGAAATAGGATTCACCATGGCAGTTCACTACCACTCAAAATCCACGTCAAGTGGGGACTTTTAAATCCTCAGTCAAACTACCATTTCCCTATTTCTATTTCCAACACAAATCAAATCACGACCAACAACACAAGATACACTGCAATTTCCAACCCACATCAAATCATGACAAACAACACAAGACACACTGCTAGTTTTAATACACATCAAATCACGACCAACAACACAAGACACACTGCTTAGAACCCACAGAGTCGTCGGTTCACCACTCCGCTCTGGACAGATCAAGGACTCCTGGCTGGCTCACCAAAAATGGAAGGCTCGGTAGTCCAGATGCTGCTCTGACGCAGAGAAATAAAGAAACAGTCACTCAGGCTTTTGCTCAAGTGGGTTCTTTATTCTGGCTGGCCAGGGTCCAATGATCATTTAGAACCGAACAGAGGCAAAGGACCACGTGGCTTTCTTTGTTCATCCTTATATACCATAAGGAGGGAAGGAAGGAGAGGGGGTAGGGATGACTTCATTATAAGGTCGTAACATTCACTGAGACATTTTTTTATTTATTTATTTTTATTTATTTTATTTTTTATATATTTTATTTAAACACCTTGATTACATACATGATTGTGTTTGGGTTTCAGTCATGTAAAGAACACCACCCATTACCAGTGCAACATTCCCATCACCAATGTCCCAAATCTCTCTCTCTCTCTCTCTCTCTCTCTCTCTCTCTCTCTCTCTCTCTCTCTCTCTCTTTCTTTTTCTCTTTCTCAGGGGTTACTTCTGGCCCTATGCTCAGAAATCACCCATGGCAGGCTCAGGAGACCACATGGGATGCCTGAATTCGAACCACTGACCTTCTGCATAAAAGATAGAAATGCCTTACCTCCATGCTATCTCTCCGACCTCTTTCTTCTTTTTTGACACTGTTTGGACTACTGCTAATTAAGGGATTCCATGCATGTCACTTTCATAGTATCCTCACACTGTCTTTTATTTTCCTTATATCACACAGATGAATACAATTATTCTACATTTATCTCTCTCCCTCTGATTCATTTCACTCAACAAGATAATCTCAATGTCCATTCAAGTATAAGCAAATTTTGTGACTACATTTTTTTAACAGTCCCATAGTATTTCATTGTGTATATGTACCACAGTTTCTTTTTTTTTTTTTTAATTTTTATTGTGGTACCACAGTTTCTTTAGACACTTATCTGCTGTCAGGCACCTGGGTTGCTTCCAGATATTGGCAGTTGTAAATAGTTAATAGGTATGCAGAGGGCATTTTTGTATTGTGTTTTGTGTTCCTAGGGTGTATCCCTAGGAGAGGTATTGCTGGGTCATGAGAAAGCTCAATTTTTTTTTTTTGAGGAATACACATTTTGTTTTTCAGAAAGGCTGGACTATAGGGCATTCCCACCAGCAATAAATTAGAGTTCCTTACTCCCCATATTCATACCAACACGTATTCGTTTTTGTGATATGTGCCATTCTTTGTGGTGTAAGATTGTTTTGATTTGTATTTCCCCGGTGATTAATGATTGTAGAGAATTTTTCCCATGTGCTTTGGCCATATGTATGTCTTCTTTAAGGAAATGTCTCTTCATTTCTTCTCCCCATTTTTGGATGGGTTTAGTGTTTTTTTTTCCCTGTAAGTCTCTGCCATCTTAGATATTGACCTTTTATCAGATGAGTATTGAATGAACTAGTTTCTTCCATTCTGTGGGGGACCATTGTATCCTAGTTACTGTTTTCTTTAAAGTGGAGAAGTTTCTCAATTTAATGTAGTCCCATTTTTTTTATCTCTACTTCCATTTTTTTGTGGTGTTTCCTCCTTGAAGATACCTTTAGTCTCAAGTCATGGAATGTTTTGCCTATGTTTTCTTATGAAACCTTATGGTTTCAGGTCTAATATCAAGGTCTTTAATCCATTTTTATTTTATCTTCATGCATGGTGTTTAAGAGAAGTCTGAGTTAATTATTTTGCATGTAGTTGACCAGTTTTCCAGTACCACTTGTTGAAAAGACTTTTCTTGCTCCACTTTTGTATTTCTTGGCCTTCATTAAAGATTAATTGTTTGTATTTCTGGTGGCCAGTCTCAGAATATTCAAGTTGATTCCATTGATCTGAGAAGTATTCTTTATTTCAATACCATGCCGTTTTAATGATTACTACTTTATAGTACAATTTAAAGTTGGGAAGTTGATGTTTAGCATCTTCTTTTCCCAATGATTGTTTTAGCTATTCATAGATGCTTATTTATTGTTCCAAATGAATTTCAAGAGTGTTTGATCTACTGAGTTGAAAAATGTCACGGGTATCCTTAGAGGTATTGAATTTAATCTGTACAATGCTTTAGGAAGTATTATCTTTTTAATGATGTTCATCCTATCAGTCCATGAGCAGGGTATATGTGCTACATCATCCCCGATGTAAATAGACCCTGAGACCTAGAAAGACACCATGTTTGAAAAGGCCCTAACTACCTGAAGAAGGGTTTTCTCAAAAAGCTTTCTACTATTGCAGGAACTTTTCACTGCCTGTACTTGCAATGGGGGAGTATGAAAAATACCACCTGTAAGAAAAAAGAAAGCTTGGAGAGTAACCTGTAGTCACAGGCATTAGGACCCTGAAAAACCTTGGTTGCCTGTTTATGAGACATTCAGAAAAAAAAGGGAAGTATTATAAATATATTTGAGACAAAACTTCGTGGACATTCTGAAGATTACTCACACTTAACATGTGCATAGATTCAAATATTCTTTATCTAGTTTTACAGAATAAGTATTATTCACTTTTCTTAGAGCCTCTCTTAAAGATTACTCATATATATTACTATCCTCAAATCTAGCTTTGCTGTTAGCTTATGTTCAAAGATATCAAGGTTTAACACATCAGGCCCAGATCAGAATGCATGAACTGGAATAAGACCAAAATAACACCAGTCTCTGGGAAACTGACCTTGTTTTCTTTAATAGAATTATATCCAAGGATACCAGTGTAGTGGATCAAGACTTGGTCCACTTCAGATATTGTAGGCTTGATAGTTCAATACTTTAGCCATGCAGTGTGTTGTTATGATCCAAATTTCTCCAACTCAAAACAGAAACTAGAACTCTGACCATCTAGAACACTGGAACCCTAAAGGATAGAGCATTATTCTACTAAATGTTATCTTCTTCTCTCAGCCACCTAATGATAAGAATGGTTCTTAACACTGACTGGCATTTCTCAAATATCTTTTAGACTACAGTCCCCTTCCCATCTTGTTTTCTACCTTTGACCATTGGGATGTTGGGGCATTTCTCAATAGGGATCCATACAATTCCTTATGGTCTCCTATTGAGCACCAAGTTGAGACATCCAAACCAAACAGCAAAGTTGATGTAGAATGCCGTAAGAGTTTCAGTCTGTTCTAGGCAGAGACCCGTTTCCAATAAATCTTAGGTGCTTCATTATTTAACGAGACTCACTGGTGGACCACACTGCTAGCATTAATTCTTGCTATTCAGTGAGTCTAACTCCTTCAGGAAAGGATCCTTGGTAGCTTGCCATGGGCTTGCTCTCCTGGAGCTTACTTTGTTTTTTTGTCTCATTTCCTCGCAGTCTTAGCTGTGAGTGCCAGCTCTGCTGAGTCTCGAGAGTCCTTCTGGTAATGCTGGACAATGCCTTTGATCTTGTGAAGTCTGAAAAAACAAGACTTTTCCAAACCCCAGACTGGCTGATGACTAATTCTTGACTTGTTCAACTGACTTACCTTTACTCTAGACCAGAAGGGTGAACTTTTCCTCTTTACATTTACCTTATAAATGAACTATCTGTCACAAACAGGAATCCTTAATTGATGCTAATTTGCCTACCAGATTTGAAAGCTAAATAGCTCCATGGATTATTCTAAATTCCCAGTTTGTCGCTTGGTCCCAGTAGGAAGGTCTCTCTCTCTCTCTCTCTCTCTCTCTCTCTCTCTCTCTCTCTCTCTCTCTCTCTGTCCTCTCTCTATCCTCTGTCCTCTCTCTATCCTCTGTCCTCTCTCTGTCCTCTCTCTGTTCTCTCTCTCTGTCCTCTCTCTGTTCTCTCTCTGTCCTCTCTCTATCCTCTGTCCTCTCTCTCTCTCTTTCTCTCAATAGTCCTGCTTCTTGTCATACCCACACAACTGTGTGGAGGTTGGGGTAGGGGGAGTTATGTGTTTCATTAAGTCCTTAATACAGTACCAAAGAGGTTTCTGAAACTCTGGACATGGAGAAGGCTTATCACTATCTCCTTTCAGCACCCAGTTCTTGTCTGGAGTGATCCTTTCCAAATTTCATTGTCATAGTGATCCCCTCTCTACCCTAATTGCACTCCCCCTGCATTTTTGTGGAAAGCTTCCTCCTCCTGGCCCTCATCTCTATTGTCTTTGGATACTTTTATCATACCATCTTACTTTTTTATATTCCACAAATGAGTCTATCCCTCTTCATCTGAGAGAGTATGTCTTGATTTTAAAGGCATATTTTTACTTTACAGTTTCTGTTAGTTCACAATAAAGACCAACTTACAGAAGATATATAAATCATATAAATTATAAATATAATATTTATGTACTATCATACTATAATGATCTCTGGTTCAATTTATATTCTGATCTCCATACTATGTACCTGGAATATTGGAATATAGTGATTTGGGGGGATCTGAATATCAAAATTGACCGTCTTACTTTTATATCATAATCTATTTCAAAAATTAACAATTTGTTAAAAAATGACTGACATTCAAAAAGCTGTACATGGTCAACATCTGGAGATAGTTAAGTATAACTATATTGTGGTGACTCTCACCACAATCTGGGCAAAAAGTTTTCCAACACCTCCAAAAGTTTCCTCACATTTTCTTTATTATTATAATTATAATATTACTATCTTTTGGCAAGAACACAAAATTGCCATTGCCAAATTAATCAAAAAGTACAAGGTTTCCATTTGCCCATAAGACCAGGAGCTCTTCTATATAACTAACATAGAGCCTGTAATTTATAAGAATGCACTATATGATTTTTTTTTTTTGCTTTTTTGGGGGGGCCACACCTGGTGACACTCAGGAGTTACACCTGGTTATCTGCTCAGAAATCACTCCTGGCTTGGGAGATCATATGGGATTCCGGGGTATCGAATGGCGGCCCATCCTAGGTGTACAAGGCAAACACCCTACTATTGCGCCACAACTCTAGCCCCTGCACTATATGATTCTTAAAATTTTTAGTAAATAAATCTCTGTGAAGAGTTCTGGGGATGGATGATTAGAATGTTTTGTGTACATCTTCAAAATTCTTATGATATTGAGAGGCCTCTTCATCTCAGCTTAAGTTCTTTTTTTTTTTTTTTTTGGTTTTTGGTTTTTGGTTTTTGGGCCATACCCGGCAGTTCTCAGGGGTCACTCCTGGCTGTCTGCTCAGAAATAGCTCCTGGCAGGCACAGGGGGGACCATATGGGACACCGGGATTCGAACCAACCACCTTTGGTCTGGATCGGCTGCTTGCAAGGCAAACACTGCTGTGCTATTTCTCCGGGCCCTCAGCTTAAGTTCTGGCACAAAACACTTGGGTGTTGGATCGCCTTCTCTTCACACAATGGCACATCCTTAGAAGCTACCTGATATCATTTTGAAAGAGCCAAAATTAGACAAAATATATTGCTCTGAATCTGCAGTTTAACATAAATGAAAGCATGGGCAGCTGAAGTTATTTCTTCAATGACTTCTTTTCACTTTTAATCCAACTTTTCAAAAATGACCTTTTTATTGATAAAAAAAAAGGAAAAATAACAGTGATATGAGTGGTCTCTAATATGCTAGTATGCAGACTGAAAGATGTGTGAGTGAAAAGGAAGTTAAAAGTGAGTGAAAACTGAAACCCAACTACAATCATGTTTGTAATCATGGTGCTTAAAAAAAGAATTTATAATAAAAAAAAGTGAGTGAAAAGTTAAAACAAATGCCAAATAACAGTATTTTACATTAAAAGTGGTCTTTGGTATATTCCTACTCGCATTCACTCAAACATTTGAATCTCTAGAAAAATTATTTTTTTCTTCTTATAATTAACATAATTCAATGCATAGAGAAGGAACTGGGTGGGAATATATTAGCATTTCAATTCAGCTCAAAATAACTTAATACAAGTGTTTTCTACTTTCCTTTAGAAGCCATGGGTGTCAGCTGAATGCAACCTATGTGTAAATAAAGTTTTATCTTAAGATGTATATTGTATCATTCTGCTGTTAATTGGAAATCTCAAAATCATCTGACAAGCAGTGGCCAGAATTATGTAATATGTTCTGAGTGTCTCAAACATGACTACAGTTATTTGTAGGCTTCATAACTCTACCTTATGAGGATACTGGGGGAAAAAAAGCACACATTTCTTATATTACCTGAAACACAACAGAGGCTTTTTTTGTTCAGCTTGTAGATCAGCAATTTTGGGAGTGAAAATTTCTAGCATATCTGTGACTTTACAATTCACCAAAAGAGTATACGAGAGAAATGATTTTGAAAATAGACATAAAGCTTTTATTTTATTTTTATAAACTTGTGAGCCTGCAGTTTGAATCATGTACTCAAGTAAAGAATACAAAAAATGGATAGCATCTCCAGGTGTGTTTTGAAAGTTCTAAATCACAATGAATGATTCATGATTCATGATCATTGAAAAATTTGTAGTAACTAGTTGATGACAGGGGTGAGAGGATGTGCAATTGGGCCACACCATATCCAATGGTATTTAAAGATTATTCCAGCTATATTTGAGGTTTTCTGTTGGTACTCAGTGACTATTTCTGGCTGTGTTTAGTGGGGTAGGGGGGCTGTGTTTGGCCCACGTGGTGATAAGGGGTCCATGCAGTGCTGGGATTTGTTCTCCTTAAAGAAAAATTCTTTCTCGACTCTATCCTAGACTTTGTCCTAGGATCTGTGCAAAATCTAAGATCTTCAATGACAGAGGACTGACTTTGTCAACCACAACTGAGCAGGACATTTCCTGGCACCATAAAGAAAGACCTTGGGGTTCGACAATGAACATGTCCAGAGCCTATAGTTGGTCTCATGACAGTACGCTTCAATCCTGGAGATACCCTGTATCTCTTAAGCCAAGGAAATTTTCTTCTAATTTCCCCAATACTTGATGAGCCTATGCAAAAACAACAACAACAAAATGAACAAACAAAACCCCTTGCCCCACCAACCCCCTTTTTTTCTTTTATCTTTTTCTCTTCTTTTAAATTTATAGTTATAGTTTCTAGACAAGGGCTCCCACCTGCTTTCTTTCTTTTCTTTTTTGCTTTTTGTTTTTTAATAGAACCATAGAACATGAATCATCTTGTTCCGCATCATATTTCTATGTCTTCCTACAAAATGAGACAATATAAAGTGGATGGTACCAAGGGCAAAGCAATCTCATGAGCATTGAGTGGAAATAAAAAATGATCAAACCTAAATACCATCCCAAAGTCAATGCCAATAGAATCAAGAGACCCAAACTACAGCAAGCTATACACAAAAGGGACCTGCTACACTAGAAGTCTAGGGGTCTAAAGATGGAGGTGTGGGATACATGCTGGGAACAGTGGCAAAGGAAGGTTAACACTGGTGGTGGGAATTGACCTAATTCAGTCACTATGTACCTTAAATATAACTGTGAAAGACTTGTAATTTTTAAAAAAAGCAAAAAAAAAAAAAATTAAAAGAAAAATTCTTTCTCAAATCGAGTGATGACCAGTATATTATACACTAGCCATGATAATCACAACCAGTGTCTTATCAATATAAAAAAAAATTCTTAATCCTAAGAAAGTCAGTAAGAAGGTGATGATATCTGACTTGTGAAATTCACTATTTAAGGTTTTTTGAGTTCACTGGCAATAATCTAGAGAGTTAATAAAAATAAATTAAAAATTCAGAAATTATTTTTTTCAGGTAATCTGGAGTTCAAATGGTAAAACACATTGAATCAAATAAAACCATAAAGATATTACAGTACATTGCTAACACAAAATCCAAATGATAAAAGCCAAGGAATACATAAACTGAATAAAACTTTTATTATTAGCAGTGTATTTTTCTACACTTTAAAATAGAACAAAATATCTTTTGGAAGGTAAACTATTCATAACAAAATACATGTCAAACAATATTCATTATTGCAAGTAGAATTACTTTGCTATATATTTTCTATATTATATACATACACTTCTTGTTTTGTCTATGTACCCACATGTGTATAAATAATATTAAGACATACACATGTAAATACACATGACTTATATACACACAATTATGGAAAATCTACAGTAGCTGATTTTACAATCATTTTAATAGCTGCACACAAATTAGTGTTCACAGAACTCAAACTGTCAATGATTCCCTTTTCCCTGCTTCTCAAACGTCATCTGAATTACTTTTTACTGATAATTAAAAAAAATACTATCATCTTCCTGTACAATTAACCAATATTTCATAACTAGTAATAAAATAGTTTGCCATTTCAGCTTTAGGAAAGGTTCTACAACTTAATTACCTATATTTAAATTTTGTTTCTGAAAACATACAATTTATATTTTTTCATGTGTTTAGTGCAATTATTTGGTACTGCAGTCATTGAAGGTTAAAGTAACCAACCTGAGTCAAACATTCATTCAAATGCCACTTAAAAATGTAAAACACGGACAAGATGTTTTGCTGGAGCAATTATAAAAATCTCAAAGTATGCCCTTCTATTAAAAACTTTAAAAATGATTCCTAGTTGTTTTTTTTTAACCTGTCATTGCCCAGTCCATTCTTAAACAGTATGGAAGAAAATCAAGATTAGAGATTCCCCACTAAGCATGGGAAAAACAAAACAAAACAAAACAAAAAACAAAACCTCAGGGTTTCTAGAGGTCTAAAAACAAGATTACACTCAGTGAAAGAACTGAGCACTTGTGTAAGGAGTCCCTTCACTTTTATGCTGTTTCCCATATGCTAGTTTGTTTGTCTAGGGCTTGCAATTTGCTTTAAAATCTTTTAATAGAGAGAACTAATAAACAAGCCATTTTTTTATATTTCTCATCACTGATTGAAAACTTATGCCAGACTATATGTGATTGCAGGCAACAACCTCATATCAAAAATAAAAAGAAATTTGAATTGAATAAGAACTATTTTGAATAGTACAGAAGGGGGGGTACACAGTTTTTGGAATGTTGAATCATTTCAAGATGAACTGTGCTGCTGGGGAAGCATTTAGTGAGTTCTGATCTTCCACTGCAAGTTAAATTTAATGAAAGCCCCCCTTGGCTACAAACCTAAATGGCTCAGCAACAAAAACAAAGGAAAAGGAAATGGTCTAAATCGACCATGTCAAATTATTATACTCCAGCTAGAGATAAACTTGCATAAATGTGAATTAGACTGGCCTCCCCTAAAAAATAGACTTGTAATATTAATAACAAGATCATAAAAATCACTTTCTAAAAACTTTTGCCCTTTTTCTTAATAAAGAGGAGTCATCTATTCTCTCAGGGTAGATAAAACCATACTAAAGTTCAAAATATAAATATTTTGGTAGCAAACAGCCAGAAAAATCTAAGTGAAAATATAGCCCAGTTTTTACATCATTTTATGTATTTATAAATTTACCAAAATAGACATTTTAAAGTTCACAATACATACATACTGTAATACTGTACAAGTACATGTAGTAACAAATGTATTGCCAAAATACATTTAAAATAACTGTTTCAAATACCAAATTCAAGGTTAAAACTGTCTTTAAAAGTGATGACATCTCCATAAAACATATTTTCAGTGCATATCTAGTTCTCTGGTTTCAAGTCTCTTGAAGATGTTAGATTAGTGCTCCCTTTAATTTAAGGTTAAGAAGACAGAGAGATTCTTCCAGCAAGCAGTTGCTTTCCATCTGCTCTGCTCATTTCCGATGAAGAAACTGTGTGTATGAGTGGACCAGCTTTCATCGGAGTGGCAAGGCCTTAGTAATGGATATATTCAGACTGAAGGGACTGTGCAGGGGAGAAACATAAACTGAGGTTAAATTTCATCATCTAAAAGCTTCTGGTACATCATGCACCGTTTTCCTTTAACACAAGGTACTCTGGGTCTATTTATTATATAAAAGATAAAATCAGGTAACTCAGAGTAAGAAAAAGTAAAAAAGAAATTGAAGGAAACAAAATATTTAATAAATAAGATCAATACTCTTTATGCAGGCCTGATTTACTAATCTATTACGTCATTACAGTTTTTTCTTTGAAAACTAGGAAAATAGCACCAAATTTGTTTCTAAGCTTTTCTGTACTAATTTTGAATTTAACATGTTGACATTGCCACTAAAATTTAGGTTAATCAAGCCAGATCTAAGTGTGAGCCATATGCCAGTGTCAACATGTTAACTGAAAATACAATGACAATTGAAAATAAATGAAAACATTTTTGAAGATATATTTTATATTTTTGTAGATATTTTATATTTAGTTCAATAAATCAATACATTGTTTCTATTGCAGAATTAACAGTTAATTATTTGAAAATGCTTTGCGTTAAAAGAAACTTTATAAATTCTTTCCCTTTAAAAGAATGCAATGTACTCATAGCCTTGAAATCTGATCTTACTATCCTGAAGCATTTATGATCAAACTAAACAGTGATAACTTTCAAGAAAACATAAAGGAAGAAAGAGCTTCCCATAAAGTAGCAAGCAGATCATAACACATAAAAGGAGCATTGTTGGTATATGGAATCAGAATGCGTAAGTAATAAGACAGAAACCAGGAAAAGAAAGCATGAGAAAAGCTGTCAAACGGTTATTACATTTATTTGCGGGGGGTGGGGTGGAGGACAAATGAAATTTGAAAGAAACAAAATAACCAGTCTATTAAAAATTTTTGCACAATTCTTCTAAGGCACCTTTCTCCTTTCCCCACACTATGGTTTTTTTTTTTTTGTGTGTGTGTGTGTCGTTTTTGGGTCATACCCGGCAGTGCTCAGGGGTTATTCCTGGCTCCAGGCTCAGAAATTGCTCCTGGCAGGCACAGGGGACCCATATGGGACACCGGGATTCGAACTGATGACCTTCTGCATGAAACGCAAACGCCTTACCTCCATGCTTATCTCTCCGGCTCCCCACACTATTTTTTTTAAATCAATCAGTTGCATTTTATTAATAAGGCTGGTAAATTTAAAGACTAGTCCTATTGAATACCAATGGTATGTATATATATTATTTTGGCTTTAAAATCTCACTGAATTTTACACTCAGTTGATTCCCATTGTATAAACAATCACTTTAAATTTCCATACTGTGAGCCAAAAATGTCCCTAACCTTAAAGGGCAAAAGATATTGTCAGGCATAAAATGGAAAAGCAAAGGGTTGTCAAGCTCAACAATAATATATAGGGAAAGAGTAACTTGCAAAACTAATGGAAAAATAAAGGAAATAGAGGCATGGGATGTAAAGGAAGTGAATAGGGGCTGGAGATTCAAACAAGAAGTTTGTCCAGAGCTGATAAGAAGAATGAGTAGGCATAGCCAACTGACTTCATAACCATGAGATGCGGTTTATTACAACCCCTTAGAGAGTAATTAGTGCATTATAATTCATAAACAAGCCTGAACTCACTAAGAATTGAAAAGATGAGATTCAAAAACATTCAGTGAAACTAGTCTGATGCCTTAAAGTTCCAATCAACACTTTATTTGTACCATCCTAGCAACCAGATCTTACAAGATGGAGAGTAATTTTTCTAGCTGGTTCTTCCTTGCTTAAATTAGAAGACAAAGGGAAGCTATAAGAATGTCACATGTGGGGCCCGGAGAGATAGCACAGCGTTGTTTGCCTTGCAAGCAGCAGATCCAGGACCTAAGGTGGTTGGTTCAAACCCCGTTGTCCCATATGGTCCCCCGTGCCTACCAGTAACCCCTGAGCATCGCCGGGTGTGGCCCAAAAACCAAAAAAAAAAAAAAAAAAAAAAAAAGAATGTCAAATTGTGTATTTATTCGCATTGGTCAAGTCTTTCTAGAGAATGTTTAACTTTTGCTTTTTGCTCTGACTATACAAGCTATTGATGTAGCTACTTAGAAATCAAAAAACTCATCGGTCTGCTTGTCAATTTAGAACAAAGTTGATTTAGAGCAACTTTTGGGGATTTAAAAATGATCAGGTTTCATCAATGTTCACGCCATAGAGATCATAGATAGAGATATAGCAAACAAACAGACATTAAGCAAATAAGCTTTGTTATCCTGTATCCTTTAAGTTATTTTTTGCTTATATGCAAGGAAATAAGTATTATAATACTTATATTATGGAGCCATGATACAAAACTAAAAATTAGAAGTACTCTAGAAAACTGGAAGGATTTCTTTATTTACATAAAGCACTACTTTCATTAATCTTTTGGTAGAAGCCTTTTTTTTTTTATACACACACACATCAGAGTATATGTGTTAGCTACAACTATTTCTGCTTCCTTTGATGACCACTGAAATTGCTCATCCACATATTACCTACCTGGCTTTGCAACCTTTGTTAACAAATGAAGAAATGATTTGGCTGAAAAATAAATTTTCACACTAATCACTCTAGTAAATTCTGCCAACAGATAAGTCGGGAAGAACAAAAAAAATATAAACTATGGTTTCTTTAGATGCCATCAAGAAAGAAGAAATGGGATGACTTATAGAGAGGCTAGCAGATTATTCTGACACTAGGGTTTATAATACATTCATTTCTTAGAATTTTCGATCTTAAAAATGACTAATCGAAGTGGTTTTATAGAAGAGAAAAATTATAGGTCTTTAAGACCTATTCATTTAAAAAAATACTATCTCAAAAAGCACAAAATTAACATTTTTTGTTTTACAGTAAAATAGTGTTTTTTCAGAACCACAAATATTACCATTATTATTATCTTAAAAAAATAAGATGACTAAAATATATCTACGTAATTTAATAAATACCAGGCACAGTTGTCGGTAGTTATTTTTTGTTTGTTTGTTTTTTGGGTCACACCCGGCAGCACTCTGGGGTTACTCCTGGCTCTATGCTCAGAAAGCACTCCTGGCAGGCTCAAGGAACCATATGGGATGCCGGGATTCAAACCACCATCCTTCTGCATAAAAGGCAAGTGCCTTACCGCCATGCTATCTCTCCGTTCCATCATGAGTTATTTTTGTTTGTTTTGTTTTGATTTTTGGCCAACCCCAGTTGTGCTCAGGGCTTACAAATGACTGTGTTCAGGGACTGCTCCTGGTGCTGCTTGGGGGACCATCTAGTGTCAAATCAGGGTCAGTAGAATACAAGGCAAGCATCGTAAGCTCTGTGTTATCTTTCTGGACCTTGCCAGGCACAGTTCCATACATATGTATTAATTTACTAAGTGTTCTCATTTTTACAGATGAGAAATTGGAGCACAAAAAATATGAATCACATATTTCTGCAATTTTAATTCTAGAACTCTGGCAGTAAAGTCCAAATTCTTAGCTACCAAACTAAGGGCATGGTTAGCACTTGTACTGTGATCACTATATATTCATTCCATATTCTCAGGGGCAGAAGCTATAGCTCAGCTGTAGGGCATTTGCCTTGCACGCAGCTGCCCAAGAAGAACCTTGGTTCAATTCCCGGCATCCCAGATGGTTCCTCAAGCCAGGACTGATTTCTGAGCATATAGTCAGAAGTAAACCCTGAGCATCACTGGGTGTGACCCCTTCCCCCCAAAAATAAATAAATATTCTCTATTATGTTGGCATAAACAAATAAAATTCTGAGGCAGAATCCCAACTAAGCAAATAGCTGTTAAATTATAAAAAAGAAATGTATTACTTATTATAAAACAGGCACAGGATAAGGACATTTAAAAATAATTTTTAATGCAACTAAATTCAAAATATTTTTTAGAAATACTCTCATAATGAATTTTCTGTTGAAATGCCCATGTCTAGGTATTTGGATTAGTTTTATTCTGCTGGTCTGATTTTTCTATCATTAGAATTAAATCAAATGCATTCAAAATGCAAATAAAAATAAAAATATAACCCAAACCAGAGTTTCAAAAACTGTAACAATGGGAAGTATAAATATTACTTCCACAAGATACCATTTATTAACATACCTATATCAACTTAAATAAATTATAATGAGACTTTGATTTCTTTTTTTTTTTTTTCTTTTTGGTTTTTGGGTCATACCCGGCAGCGCTCAGGTTCAGCGCTCAGGAGTTCCTCCTGGCTCTATGCTCAGAAATTGCTCCTAGCAGGCTCAGATATGGGATACTGGAATTCAAACCACCGTCCCTCTGCATGCAAGGCAAATGCCCTACCTCCATGCTATCTCTCCGGCTCCAAGAGACTTTGATTTCTTAACTAGAATGTTCAAGTTTATATGACCAGTAAGTTCAAGCAGATTATTGTGAGCTTACACCAAATCAAGTTACTCAACAACTCACATATTTTTTTATATTATGAACATCCAAAAACTAAAATACAGCAATATTCAACCTGGAAAATAAAAGTAAAATTACCTTATTTCTGAAGACCCCAAGTTTTATGTCAAAATACAAGCTTTCAATGCAATCAATATGTCTTAAAAGCACTTAAGTTTGACATAGAACAAAGTGTTAGGTAAAGAGATCAAGGCAATTTTGTTCTGTTCTAAAAATTTGCTCTAATCTGTTTTGGCAGCTGCCACTACCATGGCTTTCAAATTTCAGCTATTTTGTGGATGTAAGAATCAAAATGACCATCTTAACCAAACTACCATATAGATTCAATACAATCCCTACCCAAATTCAGGCAACATTCTTCAAGGACTTAGAACTCTCAATTAAAAAGTTTGTGTGGAACCATAAAAGACCCCAAATAACCAAAACCATTGAAAAATAGAAAACTGATGAAACTACGCCTGCCCAGTGGGGCTCGACTGTGAAAAATTGTGAGTGCTGCCTGTGTGTGTCTGTCTACTATCCTGTTGCGTGAACTTCTTGGAGTGTGCCGAAAAGAGGCTCCAGAAAACTCGCTCTCCCAGAGGCCAATTCTAGGGCAGGAACGCCAAGAAACTGCTCCATAACGTGAAAACCGGCTATAAACAGTACTTTGCAGAAGCCAGGTCCCATATATGTCACATCAGACTGGGAAAATCCACGAAACTATGCCTGCCCAGTGGGGCCCGACTATGAAAAATTGTGAGTGCTGCCTGTGTGTGTCTGTCTACTGTCCTCTTGCATGAACCTCTTGGGAGTGGGCCGAAAAGAGGCTCCAGAAGAGCAATGCTCCGCTTCGCTACAACGCCTTACGCTCTTTCTAAGAAAAGAACACCATCACAACAAGAAGAAAAAAATCACACTAAGAACTGTGCTGGATCACTGAAGCCCAGCATTTCTCTCCGGACTGTCTTCTCTGCTGCGTGCTCAGGCCTAAGATTTGATCCTGTGTGAGGCTTCATCCACGGAGGACTCCCCTCCCTTAGAGGCAAGTCGGCCCATCCAGAAAGGGCAGAGCCAGAGGAGTGCGCTGCCTGCATCATTTAGCCAATAAATACCACAACACGTAGAAAAACCCACAATACAAGTGTGACAATGCTGAAACAACGCAGGCCAGCATCAGACATAAGAGAATGAAGATGACAATTCTGAGGACCAGATAATGACCAACCAACTAATCAACCTCTCAGATAAGGACTTTAGACTAGAAATATGGAAGATGCTCAACGAACTCAAAGAAACAAGGGATTGAGTTGAACAGAACACTAATAAGAACCAAGAAAATATGAAGACAGAAATCACAAACCTCCAAACTGAAATAACATGTCAACTAACAGGCCTGAAAAACTAAGTAAACGAAGTGAATGACAAAATGGATAAGCTCTGGGACAGGGTATCAGAAGCTGAGAATAGTCTTGGTGCTGTGGAAGATGAGATACATAACAATTCCATATAAAACTCTCAGCAAGATGGGAATGGAAGGAACCTTTCTCAATATAGTTAAGGCCATCTACCACAAGCCAGTGGCAAATATTATCCTCAATGGAGAAAAACTAAAAGCCTTCCCTCTAAATTCTGGCACAAAACAAGGCTGTCCTCTCTCACCACTCCTATTCAACATAGCATTGGAAGTACTCGCTATAGTGATTAGGCAAGAAAAAGATATCAAGGGAATCCAGATAGAAAAGGAAGAAGTCAAGCTCTCACTGTTTGCAGATGACATGATACTCTACTTAGAAAACCCTAAAGACTCTACCAAAAAGCTTCTAGAAACAATAGACTCATATAGCAAGGCGGCAGGCTACAAAATTAACACACAAAAAGCAATGGCCTTTCTATACACCAATACTAATAAGGAAGAAATGGACATTAAGAAAACAACCCCATTCACAATAGTGCCACACAAACTCAAATATCTTGGAATCAACTTGACTAAAAATGGGAAGGACCTATACAAAGAAAACTATAAAACTCTGCTCCAAGAAATAAGAGAGGACACGCGGAAATGAAAACACATACCCTGCTCATGGATTGGCAGGATTAACATCATCAAAATGGCAATACTCCCCAAGGCATTATACAGATTTAATGCTATCCCTCTAAAGATACCCATGACATTCTTCAAAGAAGTGAATCAGGCACTTTTGAAATTCGTTTGGAACAATAAACACCCTCGAATAGCTAAAGCAATCATTGGGAAAAAGAATATGGGAGGAATTACTTTCCCCAACTTTAAACTTTACTACAAAGCAATAGTTATCAAAACAGCATGGTATTGGAATAAGGACAGACCCTCAGATCAGTGGAATAGGCTTGAATACTCAGAAAATGTTCCCCAGACATACAATCACCTAATTTTTGATAAAGGAGCAGGAAATCCTAAATGGAGCAAAGAAAGCCTCTTCAACAAGTGGTGTTGGCACTACTGGCTAGCCACTTGCAAAAAATTGAACTTAGACCCCCAGCTAACATCATGTACGAAGGTAAAATCCAAATGGATTAAAGACCTTGATATCAGACCCAAAACCATAAGATATATAGAACAACACGTAGGCAAAACACTCCAGAACATTGAGACTACAGGCATCTTCAAGGAGGAAACTGCACTCTCCAAGCAAGTGAAAGCAGAGATTAACAGATGGGAATATATTAAGCTGAGAAGCTTTTGCACCTCAAAGGAAATAGTGCCCAGGATACAAGAGCCACCCACTGAGTGGGAGAAACTGTTCACCCAATACCCATCAGATAAGGGGCTAATCTCCAAAATATACAAGGCACTGACAGAACTTTACAAGAAAAAAACATCTAATCCCATCAAAAATGGGGAGAAGAAATGAACACACACTTTGACAAAGAAGAAATACAAATGGCCAAAAGACACATGAAAAAATGCTCCACATCACTAATCATCAGGGAGATGCAAATCAAAAGTATGAGGTACTACCTCACACCACAAAGAATGGCACACATCACAAAGAATGAGAACAAACAGTGTTGGCGGGGATGTGGAGAAAAAGGAACTCTTAT
Organism: Suncus etruscus; assembly: GCF_024139225.1. NCBI lineage: Eukaryota > Metazoa > Chordata > Mammalia > Eulipotyphla > Soricidae > Suncus > Suncus etruscus. The sequence goes on along the minus strand of NC_064866.1, from coordinate 20,014,474 downwards.
CCGCTGCTGGTGGGAATGCCATCTAGTTCAACCTTTATGGAAAGTGATATGGAGATTCCTCCAAAAACTGGAAATCGAGCTCCCATACGATCCAGCTATACCACTCATAGGAATATAACCTAGGAACACAAAAATACAATACAAAAACCCCTTCCTTACACCTATATTTATTGCAGCACTATTTACCATAGCAAGACTCTGGAAACAACCAAGATGCCCTTCAACAGACGAATGGCTAAAGAAACTATGGTACATATACACAATGGAATATTATGCAGCTGTCAGGAGAGATGAAGTCATGAAATTTTCCTATACATGGATGTACACGGAATCTATTATGCTGAGTGAAATAAGTCAGAGAGAGAGAGAAAAATGCAGAATGGTCTCACTCATCTATGGGTTTTAAGAAAAATGAAAGACATTCTTGCAATAATAATTTTCAGACACAAAAGAGAAAAGAGCTGAAGTTCCAGCTCACCTCAGGAAGCTCACCACAAAAAGTGATGAGTTTAGTTAGAGAAATAACTACATTTTGAACTAATAATGAGAATGTATGAGGGAAATGGAGAGCCTGTTTAGAGTACAGGCGGGGGTTGGGTGGGGAGGAGGGAGATTTGGGACATTGATGATGGGAATGTTGCACTGGTGATGGGTGGTGTTCTTTACATGACTGAAACCCAAACACAATCATGTATGTAATCAAGGTGTTTAAAATATAAAAAAAAAACGCTGAAATAAAAACTAGAGATGCTTTGTCAAGTTTTGAGAATCTAAATTAAAGACTTTTTAATGAAATTTGGAATATTTTGTTTCTTCCTTAATAATTATAGAATAAAGCTACTTACTTTTCAAAAAAAATAGAAAACTGGGAGGCATCTCATTACTATATTTGAAGGTGGAGGTGTTTCTTTTTAAATAGCCCAGCTCCCTAGACAAAAAAAAATTTAATTATCTAATGATTATAAAATAACCATGTTGGTTTCACAAACCAGCATATAATTGTCCCAAAATACAAGATTAAGGTCTATGCCAGTATAAGAATGAAAACATCATAATTTTATAAAAAAAAAAAGAAGAAGAAGAAGAAGAAGAAGAAGAAGAAGAAGAAGAAGAAGAAGAAGAAGAAAAGAAGAAGAAGAAGAAGAAGAAGAAGAAGAAGAAGAAGAAGAAGAAGAAGAAGAAGAAGAAGAAGAAGAAGAAGAAGAAGAAGAAGAAGAAGAAGAAGAAGAAGAAGAAGAAGAAGAAGAAGAACTTGGACAAAAGTGTTCTCAGGCACAAAGCGGTAGTTTTCTACCATGTCAAAATCTTGGCTTAAAAATCACCAAAGGTGGGGCCGGAGCAGTGCAGCAGTAGGGTGTTTGCCTTGCACTCGGTTGACCCAAGACAGACCTCGGTTTGATCCCTGGCATCCCATATAGTCCCCCCAGCCAAGAGCAATTTCTGAGCACATAGCCAGGAGTAACCCCTGTGTATCACTTAGTGTTCCCCCCAAAGGGGGAAAAAAAAAAACAGAAAAAATCACCAAAGGAGGGCAGGAGTGATAGCATAGTGGTAGGTCATTTGCCTTGCATGCAGTCAACTCAGGACAGACCGGGTTCAATCCCCAGCATCCCATATGGTCTCCCAAACCTGCCAGGAGTAACCCCTGAGCAGCACAAACAATAAAATCACTAAAGGTTTTTTGACACACTGACTTTTCTTTGCTGTAAGTTTCTATTTTCCTAAGTCCCAAGTTAAGAAAAAATAGTCCATTAGTTATCCTTGGTTGAAGTTCTAACTACAGAGGCAAAAAGATCCTTTAAAAAAGTGTATTTTTTAATTTTCAGAGACAAAAGAGAGGAGGACTGAAAGTTCCAGCTCACCTCATAAAGCTCACCACAAGGAGTGATGAGTTTAGTTAGAGAAATAACTACATTGAGAACTATTCTAACAATGAGAATGAATGAGGAAAGTAGAAAGCCTGTCTAGAGTACAGGCGGGGGTGGGGTGGAGGGAGTTTTGGGATACTGGTGATGGGAATGTTGCACTGGTGAAGGGGGGTGTTCTTTACATGACTGAAACCCAATCATAATCATGTTTGTAATCAAGATGTTTAAATAAAATATTATTTTAAAAAAGTGTATTTTTAAAAATGGTATAGAAACCAAGACAAAAGAGCACGTCTTTGGCAATATGGTCGATTATTTTATAGATAACTCCAGTGGTTGTTGTTTTTTTTTAAAATAAACAAATGGGGAAGAAATTAACAATGGGATGAACTAAGTTTACCCATTACTTGTCTCTAGGCTCCTGAGACTTTTATGTCTGAACAGAACTGCCAGCGTTTACTTGCTTTTAAATTGGCATGTACACTGATGCCTATTTTCACATACATGGTTTCATAATACTGATAGGATCTGCATTTGCTAACTGAATAAAATTTCTCTAATAACAGCAGTAGAAATGGACCTAGATATGGTCTTATGAGCACTGTATTAACATAAAAAGGCTGAGGTTTGTGATCTTTAAAAAAGAAAAAAGTTGTGCATATTTTTTTGTAACGTCCTCTCAGCATTTTAGGGGACTCCAACATTTAACAGGCCCATTTTGGTTAGTTTAAATGCTATATAAAATATTCTTTCACCTTCCTACATGACTTTTAATAGTCCTTTTTTTTTCCTGAGGGAATTTCGTCTGTGCTTTTCAACAATCACAAAAGAGCTCGATTGTTAGATGACAGATTGTTGACACCCAACTTGACTCAGCCAACCATCAGAGGCGTGTTTTTAGTTCATCTGAACACCAAAATTATATTGATGCAAGCACAGGTAGAACTTAAGCTCTCCTATTTTAATAAAGTTACATCTGTAGGGGGGAATGCTCAGATTGCTGTATATTAAAGCTAACGTTGAAAAGTTGGTTTGCTTTTCTTTAGTCCTTCTTATGCTAACAATGATAATAACAGGCTTCCTCAAGCACTGTAGCACTTTGCTGATTATTCTAGATATATTACTTGACTTTTGGTTCAACAAATATGAGACACATTCTATGCTTTGGAACCTGGAGAGAACAAAGATGTGTCTGAGAAGCTTAAAAGTCAGAATGATGTGAGCAACCAGCAGTGTTAACCTATGAGAGTGGGGAAGAAAAAAGTTTTCTGCCTGAATGGTTCACAATGTCTCATCTAAATTCAAGATAACTACTATTGAGCCACTCCACTTAAAAAAAAATAAAAAGGCAAGCCAAACAGAAACTAGAGTTACCTCATGTGCAAGTGTTTGGCATAAAGCATGGCATGGCCCTCTGGTCCTTTAGGAGGCCCAGTACAGCTAAGGGGGAACACAAAGGCAAGGAGCCACATGGTCTGGTGGAAAGAGACAATGACAGAGACTTGCCTTCATAAAATATGCACAACTTTTTTCTTTTTTAAAGATCACAAACCTCAGCCTTTTTATGTTAATACAGTGCTCATAAGACCATATCTAGGTCCATTTCTACTGGTGTTATTAGAGAAGTGGGAGACAGATAATTCTCAACAGGGGATGATTTGATTGGCTGTGTTTTAAAACTCTAACACTGAAAACAATCTGGAGGAGAAATCAGAGGCCAAAGAAATTCAGAGCAGGACATTTCAATTTAGAGAACATTTAAAGAGCTATTGAAGGGTACAATGAAAGCAGCAATGGTGAAAATGCAGAGTTGAAACAGACAGTTCCAAATGAGAACTAATAGGATTTAGGGGCTGAAGGAAGCAGATCAGCAGGAGTCAAAAATGATTCCAAATTTCTAGTTTGGATGACCGAGTGCATTAAGTCGGAATTACTGGGCCAGGAAACAAAAAAAGAGATGCAAGGCCTTCTCTACCAGGTAAATGCCCTTAGCAAGTTGACAAAATAGACCCAAAGTTCAGAAGATGCTTAGGCAGAGAAAGAACTGTGCTAGGTGATATGTGCTTGTTTGCATTCAGATAATGTAACTGTGTGTCTGTGAGAAAGGCAGATTCTAATAAAAATAAGCCTTTTGGAATTGGACATAACATATGGATACACATATCCACATACCACAGCGTCAAAAGGGAAAGGAGAGGCCGGAGAGTGGCGCAGTGGTAGGGTGTTTGCCTTGACGTGTCTAACCTAAGAAGGACCACATGGTCCCATATGGTCCCCCAAGCCAGGAGCGATTCCTGAGCACAGGGTGTGGCCCCAAAACCAAAAAACAAAAGGGGGAAGGGGGAAGAGGAGGAAGAGTAAGATTGAGAAGCAAAATGCCTGGCCTAGACACTGGGGTGGAGGTGGGAATGGGGAGAAGGGAATGAGAGGGAAATGAGGGACACTGGTGACAGGAAGGATGCACTGGTCTAGGATGTTGTGCAATGTATGACTGAAAGCCAACAATGAACAATTTTGTAATTTTGGTGCTTAAATAAAGCAATAAATTAAAAAATAAAAAGAGGAAAAGCTGAGTGACTTTGTGCAAAGTTTTCTCATAAGCTTTTGATATAATGTCATCCGGAATCACAGGAGGCCCAGTAGAGGTAAGGGGGAGCACAAAGGCAGGGAGCCACATGGTCCAGCAGAAAGAGACATGAGTGACAAATTGTAGAAACTGAACTTACTTCTCGTAAATATGGAAGAGAAAATTATGTTTTGCATGACCTGCAATGTCTGAGTGAGATACTTTTAAAACATAAAGAAGAAATGAAATTTCAGAATGCAAAAGCAAGAACTCTTTGTGGCCCAAAGTTTAAAAAAAAAAAAAAGACATAGCAGGAGACCACTGACTACAAAGCTAGAGGCCTGTAAAGATGTAGCTGGTAGTTCATTTCTGTAGGTACATGGCAAAAAAACTATGAGACTGAAACTAGGTTTGGGGTTCAGCCTCACCCACCTATGGTAGAAAATAATAAACTAACATTCACTGCACTTAGATATTTCGGGGATAAGTTGTTTGCCTTGCATAAAGGTGACCCCAGTTTGATTCGTTGCATTGCATAAGGTCCCCTGAATATCACCTGAGCACATAGTAAGCCCTCAGTATCACCAGATGTCTCCAAAATCACAAAACAGAAAAAAAAAAAAGAAATAGGAGAACTTCAACCAGAATATATCTAGAGCAATGGGAATAAATATAAATAGATAAACAGAATATACTGCAGGAGATAGTAAACACTTTGGACAACAGCAGATAGAAAGGTTCCATTTAAGTTTAGATGTTTTGCAAATGGGACAGAAAACTGGAGGTGGGAGGGGGGCAGAAAAAACAATGTCCAAAGAAGATGATGGCTGAGATTTTTCTCTTATTGAGAAAATCTTCAGCCATAGAAGATGAAAGATGAAAAATATTCAGTGAAAGATTACACTGAAGCCAATAAGGAAACATTCAATGACTTTGTCTAAATATATTACAATGAAATTGAGGAACTTTCAAGGAAATAAAGAAAAAATTATAGCCACTGGTTTTATTCTCCAACCACATAAGCCTTTTAAGGAAAGGCTTACATTAGGAAACTGGAATTTTAAGTGGATTCTGGCAGCAATGCAACATTAAATAGAAGAAACCAGAAAAATGAGGGCAGAAAAATCAATTAAACTACAAAATGCCCTTATGAAGATTTCAGTCTACAAAAAACGTTGGCTTATACATATTTGTCTTACCTTCTTCTAAAACAATAGTGCACTTAAGAAAGACAATCATCTAAATATTTGATCATTTTTCTAACTGGACTGCTTTTAAGCATATAAAAAAAATATATTCTTTTCATGTCTGGCCCCCCACCTCCTCACAAAGCAAAATCAAAACAATCTTTTCTATTAACCAGTGGTATATTTGATATAATGTAAGAAAATTTAAAATTATGTTGAATTGACCAAGACAATAATTAAATACACACAACATTTAAGTTTGCAGTTAAATATATTTAAAATCAAGATAGAAGGAAAAATTTTAAAAATTAGAATAGGACATACTTCATTTCTGCATTACCTGCATCCCAATTGTAATGTATAATTTTTTCTTTTAATTTTAATTTTTTCTCACTTTATGCATTCCTTCTTTCCCATTTTATCCTCTTTCATATTCCCTAAATATAATTACTCTGGGGGCTGGAGAGATAGCACAGGAATAAAGAAGCTTGCCTTGTTTACAGCCAATTATGTTTACATTTCATATGGTACCATGAGTACCTTTAAGAATGATCCCTGATTGGGCCGGAGAGATAGCATGGAGGTAAGGCGTTTGCCTTTCATGCAGGAGGTCATCGGTTCGAATCCCGGCGTCCCATATGGTCCCCCGTGCCTGCCAGGAACAATTTCTGAGCCTGGAGCCAGGAATAATCTCTGAGCACTGCCGGGTGTGACCCAAAAACCACAAAAAAAAAAAAAAAAAGAATGATCCCTGATTGGGGTCAGAGAGATAGCACGTGGTAGAGCATTTGCCTTGCATGCAGCCTACCCAGGACGGACCAAGGTTTGATTTCTGGCATCTCATGTGGTCCCCCAAGCCTGACAGGATTTCTGAGCTCGGAGCCAGGAGTAATCCTTGAGTGCTGCCTGGTGTGGCAAAAAAAAATAAATAAATAAAATAAAAATCCCTGAGCACAAATCCAGGAATAAGCCCTGAGTACTGTAATGGGGAGTGACCTAGCCCCCACAAGTGTGCTTTGCTTCCAAAAAAATCAAGAAATGGCAGAGGAAAAAGACATTAAGCTTAAATCAGGAAAAGCTTTTATATAACTTCAAAATGTAGGTGCACATTATTAGAAATTGATTGCACATAATAGGCAACCCATTGCTGTCACACTAACATTACTTCATAGCAAAACTAAAGTATGTTTTAATGCACATGCCAATTGCTTGGTATTTTTTTTATTAAACTGGTTATTTTACAAATCTGGATTTAATATTTTTATATTATTGAAAGTCCTTTTTTAAGAACCCCAAAATCTTATAAAACCTGCTGTCTATGCACATAGTCTGATGGTACGAGCTTAACCTACTCATATAGGCTACCAAGGCTGTTCTGACATGAGTTCAATTTGACATAGACAGCTTGCTTGTGGTTATTATAATGAAATATAACATTAAAGAGCTAGAAATAAAAATGACTACAATCTCTGAAACAGGGAACTCATTTACCAATTCAATAACAGTATAAGGAAAATACTAAGGTAATGTTTTAAGTATCTGGTATTTCATCTTAATTTCTTTAACTTTAAGCCTAGTGAGTATTTTTAATTCCTTCTCTGTTTATTACTATATTAGACAATGAAGAAAGAACATCATAATAGGTATTGATTAATAAATTAATATTTAAACATATCTTCTGAATATCACCTGATATATTTCAAATGTGCATTAATAGTACTTATTGCCAATAATCAAAAGCTTTTTTTATGTTTTGTTTTATTTGGACCACACCAGGTGACGCTCAGGAGTTACTCCTGGCTATGTGCTCAGAAATCACTCCTGACTTGGGGGACTATATGGGACACCAGGGGATCGAACTATGGTTTGTCCTAAGCTAGCACCAGCAAGGAAGATGCCTTACTGCTCTGTGCCACAGCTCCAGCCCCAATAATTGAAAGCTTTCTAAAAAAACTGGGGGACAAAAGCAATAGTATACTGGGTAAGGAGCTTGCCTTGCATACAGGCAAACACAGGTTTGATCCTTAGCATCATATATGATCCCCCAAGACTGTCAGGAGTATTTTCCTGGGTGCAGAGCCAGAAGTAAGCTAAATGAGAACCCAAAACTAATAATAACAATAACAACAGTAATAATAAGGGACTTAATGAAATGTTAGCATAAGGAAAGTTTAACATTTGAAAACAAGAACTGTACAAGAAACTGTACAAATGCAAATCCTTATAAAATGTAATAGCAAAATCATATTTAGACAAAGTACTAGTTATATTCATCCTGGCTAGAAATAGAGATTGAAAGGAAAACATTAGGTAAGTTCGATTTCTTTAAAAAAAAAAAAAAAAAGACCTTCAGAGAGAAAGTATATGGAGAATATATGTCTTTAAAGAGAAAAATGAAGACGCTAGGAATCTTCCAAGAAATAAATTTATAGGGATAGGAGTAAGGATGACTACCTGGGAGAGGAGAAGGTAACAATGGCTCAGAGCAAATAGGAAAAATGAGGTTCAAAGTGATATAAAAAAAAAGGACAGAGTAGAGGGCCCTAAAGCTCAGTGAAGAAAGCTTTGGATTAAATTTCAAGCCTTTAAAGATAACAGATCATTTATGAATAAGGGGGAAAGATGATGAGATAAGTAGGACCTGGGTATGCTTTAAAGCATGGGTCTCAAACTCAATTTACCTGGGGGTCGCAGGAGACAGTCGGGGTGAGGCAGGGCCGCATAAGGGATTTTGCTTACCGAATATTCACAATAAAAAATCGCAAAAAATCGCATTAAACATTTGCATACCCCGAACTGAACTGCTCGGGGTATGCGAATGTTTAATGCGATTTTCTGCGATTTTTTTTCTTACTAATGCGATTTTTTATTGCAATTATTTGGTAAGCGAATAATCGCGAATACTGCAATATTTGAAGGCCCAGCCACGGGCCATAAAATGTTGTACGGAGGGCCGCGAGTTTGAGACCTTCTGCTTTAAAGGGTGGAAGTGACCACCTGAAAGCCAAACCAACCTTCTACATGTTTTTTGGTCAATTTTACTAAAATTTTCTGAGTTAAAAAGTGAGTACACAGACCCAAATATGACTGACTCTTCACAGAAAGTCTGGTGGCCCACTTTAAGTATGAATTAAGAGACAAAGTTAGGAAGGTAATCAAAGAATAAAAACCCAATGAAAATTATTAAGTAAAAAAAGGGGGGTCAGAAGGACAGTACAGAGGTAGGGCATTTGCCTTGCACACAGCCAACTCAGGTCAGATCCCTGGTATCCCATATGCTCCCCTGAGCCCACCAAGAATAAATTCTGAGCACAAAGCCAGGAGTAACCTCTGAGTACTTTCCAAAACTACTTCATATGATTTATGCCAACTAGCACAATCATCTTGTTACACAGATATCATTATCATTAAGACACAAACATCAAAGACCCACAGTCAACTCCTTACAAAGCAGTCATGTTCATATGAAATGCACATAAATAAATAATTCTTTTTTTAATTAATCATTCTATCCTTTATCTAAGTGTCAAAAATTGTATAAGCATCAGGTTCCACAAAACCTTCACCTGCTTCTAGACTCTATTCCATTTCATCAGAGAAGTCAAATAATTTGCCAAATTACTGGTCTATGCATAGATGAAGATTTGAAGCCAGGGGGCTGAAAAGAGAATACAGCACAGGTATTCTACTAACAGTGCTCAAGGGACTATTTGCTGACCACCAAGACAAGTGCCTTAACCTTTGAATGATCTCTCTGACCCTAAGAATATATCTGATTTCCAACCATTCATTCCTATCTCAGCAAGTTGTTCTTATTTCCTATTCTGGCTATTTTCCTCTTTACTTCCACTGACAGATTCCTAGAAGGCTCTTTTCAATTTCCAACCTTCAATTATAATGTTACCCTTTCTTTATAGCTGTTCGTAAGGCTTGGGAGAAAATGAGGTACCCTTTAGTTTTCATTCTAGTTTCCTTCTATTTTAAATATATGCATAATCTATATAGATATGAGTATAAGGATCTACTTTTCGACATTAAATGACTTTGATTCAAATTATGGATCTTCTATTTATTTGAGATACAATCTGAGGGGAAAGGTTTAACTACTTAAATCATCAAGCTTTTCTTTTTAACTTGAAAATGGGCTTTAATTTTTACTAATTCATTCACTTAAACAATCTGCCATCCTTATATGCATCTAAGAAATATTTCATTGTGCTCAGCACATAGAAAATAACTAAAAAATAGGCACCATTCCTGCCCTCCCAGAGCTTGCAGTCAACTGGAAGATAAATGTAAGTGAATAGATATATGTACTAAGTGAAAAACCATTTCTTTTTTGGTTTGGGGGTCACACCGACAGCGCTCAGGGATTACTCCTGGCTCTATGCTCAGAAATCACTTCTGACAGGTTTGGAGTACCATATGGGATGCCGTGATTTGAACCACTGACCTTCTGCATGCAAGGCAAACGCCCTTACCCTCCATGCTATCTCTCCAGCCCTATGAAAAACCATTTTAATGAAGGCCAAGACAGGGTAAAAAAGAGCCATAAGAAAGCAACCTGAATTACCCTAGACTGGTGGGTCGGGTAAGGACAAAAAGCTAAGTTGCTTAAAAATATAAAAAAGAGCAAAATTCAAGACAGATAACTCAAGTAATTTCAATTTAATAAAATACTTCCACTCCACCCACACCATAATCACACGTCCCTCATTCTTTAAGCATTTAAAAATTCCTCTGAATGTCAAGGAGGGAAACTGATATTTTTTAACAGTAAGTGGGTCAACAAAAGTAAAACTTCGGGCATTGCACCAGGCAATGAAAACCAGAAGACCAACAAAAGAGGCCAAATTTTAAAAAATATATATAATATTTGTTGCTTAGTAGTCTGTCAGCTCCATAAGGATCCTATAACATTTGTTCTTGTTTTCTGCATTAAAGCATTTAATGACAGAAGGAGGAAATCATTTTTACATTTTTCTGGGGGTTGAACCAACTGCATAAAATGAGAGACAATTGCAGCTTTCAAAAGAGATGCTAATTGCAGCTTTTAAAATATTAGACTCCCTCAAAACACCCATCACCCCATCCCCTAAGAGTTGCTGGATCTTTTTTATAGGTATCCAGGGGACATATTGACTCATCTCCTACCTAAGAACTGAAAACAATTTTTTGCTGACTGATTTATTCCTAGTTCTTCAAGGGTTCTAGTTTTATTTCTTCAGAACCACTGAAAAAGGGGACTAGATTATTGACGCAAGTACCCCTACCCCCTCAAGAACAGAAAAGCTACCACTGAATAAAAAGGAGAATAAAAAAACTCAAAACCTCTACTTTATTTCATCTCCAATGGGAATTTCCATCTTAATTTAGACTTTTTACCAGCAAGCCAGCAGGAATAAGATTTGGAGTCTTCACAGAGATTTTCTAAGTAAAGTAAAGATAAAGGAGAAAAAACTGGCTCAGAAGAGGTGAGCAGAGAAAATGCTGGCATTCTGGCAATTCTATTTATAAAAGCTTTTCTTTTTATTATTATAAAAACTTTTCAGTATAAGACACTGACAAGTTAAAAAAAAAAGACAGGAAGAGAAGCAGAAGCTGCCCACAGAGACAGTTTTTATTTGATTATTAGAAAATTAGGTTCTTCAGGCCAGAAGAAAGGGATGCAGAGGAAGAAAGATGAAGACAATAACAAAACATGCAATGAAACCAGTATTACTTTTAGTACTTTACACACACATGGTAGAAGAGTCAAAAGACTGCGCTCCATGTTTCCTGAAGCAAAAAGGAAAACTAGGATACAGAAAAGGTAGGATTTTATTCTTGTCGTGCTAACTACACTTTTAGTATTTTTCAGCTATAAATTTAGATGACATAATGTGGTTGGTCATAAAATTTTCAAGATAGTTATATCATTATCTATATATCCACACTAAAATACTTTTTAGTATTTGAAATGGAAAGATCTGTAATTGCTACAAAAGACAAAAAGGAGTTTGACTATCAAAATATTAATATACTACTGCCTGAATCCAATCAGGCAGTGTAAACCTTGTAAATGTGCTTATGAAAATGTGAATATACAGTCACTTTCACTTTCCATCTACCTTCTGCTCCAGGTTTCTAGGAGTTAAGCTTGAATACATATTCTTATAATAGAACGGTCACTAAGAAGTGAAGTGAGCTGGACAGTTACCTTAAAAACTTAATCTATCCAGAAATCTAAAACAATAATGTTGAAAAGTGCCACTAGGAATAAAATCAGAGGACTAGATAGAGGGGAAGAAACCTTTGAAGAGAAATGAAGGAGGAGATGAATTGAATCAATGAAACAGACAGGACACACACACACACACACACACAGATAGGAACACTGCTTTCTCACATTAGAACAAGTAATTTTTAGCGGCTATAGCACAGAAGGTAAGGCAACTGCCTTGCATGTAGCGGACCCAGGTTTGATTCCCAGCATCCCATATGGTCCCCCTGAGCCTGCCAGGAGTAATTTCTGAGTACAGAGTCAGGGAGTTACTTCTGAGCACTGTTAGGGTGTGGCCCCCAAACACAACACACACACACACACACACACAACACACACACACAACACACACACACACACACATTAAAAAAAAAAAAGAAAGGAAAGGAAAGAAAATTCTAAACTTTTTTTTTAATTCTAAACTTCTAATGAGACATAATAAATAGTCTCATTAATCCAAGGGACTTTGACTTTACTAAAGTCTCACAAAGCCAAGAGGTTATGACTTTACTAAGGGTTATGAGAGGCATCATGCCTCTAAACATCTCTTTCTGACTACACTACTCATGACAACTGTTAATGAGTGAGAGAAGTAAAATGCTGTCTCGAACACAGGTAGGGGGTGGGGAAGGAGGGAGATGGGGGGTATTGGTGGTTGAGAATGTTGCACTGGCGAAGGAGGGTGTTCTTTTTATAACTGAAACCCAACTACAAACATGTGTGTAATCATGGTGTTTAAATAAAGAAAAAAAATAGAACATCTCTTTTCACTCCAATATTCCTTTGCAGCAATCAGGTCTCCCCCAAAATGGCTTGGTAATCAAAGCTAACGGATGTCACTGACCACAGTCCTCAACCAGGACACCTGGAGGTTAAATGTGCCCTAAATACAGAACATGTTTTCATTTAGTCTGCAGCTCCTGATCTGCAAGGTCATTTCTCCTTCCAATATTATCCCTTGGATTTCTCAAACCAAAAATCACTTTCTTATAAGTCACATTCCCCTTTGAGACCAAACAGATATTTGACAAAAGGTCGAAACAGAAGGCAAAACCAGTGAAGGATTACTGATCACTGAGGTGAGGGTTGAGGTACAGATCAATAGTACAATGGATTAGGTGCTTGTCTTGCATGTGGCTGACATGAGTTTAATTCTCATCATTCCATATGGTCTCCCAGGCATGGCAAGGAAGTAACTCCAGAGTGCAGAGTCAGGAGTAAACCCTGAATAATCGCTAACGTCGTGCCCCCTGCCTCAAAATAAATGACATGGGGAGGGAATTCTAACCTGAATAAAGTGACGTGTTTAAAGTCCATCCTATTTCTAAGAGTAATGGCCTGGAGTGAAGAGATAGTACACGGGGTTAAAGTGATGTTTGCCCTACATGCCAGCCAACCATAGTTTGGCCTCTAGAAATGCATATGGTGTGTCGTGTCCCACCCTGCCCTTCTCCCCTGACTGCACAGCCAGGAGTGATCTCTGGGCATTGAGCCTAAGTATGCCCCCAAAACTAATAAAAATGAAAATAGTCGATAGATAATTTTAAGTATCTTCCTGACATTCTTCCTTCTCCCTAAATCCTACCAATGTACATATTCACACTAAATTCATTCTGGCTACAATTCCTTAGGTTGTGACATTGCTCACTGCGTCTCATGCTACAGTTCTAAGTTCTTCTAATTTATGGCACACTTCCATATTTATAGATTTCCAACTTCATTCATTCAAATATAATGTGAAACCAAGGCCAAAAACTCCCCATGCAACCATAAATTTTATCATATGAATCCATTCTTGCTTCACGTCAGTTATTTATAGAGCTAATTTGAAAACTTAACTTAAGTCAACAATTTGTCATGATAAAGGGAAGACAAACCTAAGCCCCTCATCTAAAACGAAATCAACTTTTCTCTTAGAATGTAGGGGGAAGAAAGGAGGGGACAAAGGAAGATGCGGACAACACAGTTTGAAACTTTTGCATTTCACTTGAAGAGGAAGCAGGCAGATTGACCAAGACACGTGTCACAGCAGAGAGGGATAGGCCATTACTCAGAAGCTTCCTTGGTGCTATTAAATTTCTTTGGTTCCTCCCTGTCACCCATGGCTGGAAAGGCAAGGCACAAAATTTTGGTTCAGGGTTCTGAGGACCAAGAGGTGTTGTCTGCGAACCTTACGGGGATCTAGATCGGCTCAGGAATCTTGCTGAAGAAGAAGAAAGGCCAGAGTAGGTGGGTCGGAGGATGGTGCTATGTTTCCTCTCCTCTTGGTATTGAGGGGGCTCAAGCTGGTTGTTCAGGATGCTTCCGCTGCTGCTATTGCTTCGGCAAAACCTGGTTATTATTGAGCTCAGGATAATTTCTGGCAGGCAACTGGGAGCCTGCCATTCAAGAGGTTGGTGAAGGGAGTAGCTATATGACCCGCCATTTGTGGATGTGGGATTTTAGTTCTCTGGATCATCGGTAGCAGCATTCAAGTTCCCCAGAGAACTGGCTAGCCGGGGAGTTTATGGAAAAAGCTGAATGGAAAACATAGGTTCAGGGCAAGAAAAACACAAGACAACAAAGTATATTTACATGGGGTTCACATTACTAAAAGACATATTAACAACGTTAAGGGAATGAAATGGACTTCGTTCTGGAGCAATACATATGGTAACAGAATGGCTCCTTGTCACTTGTGACATTATAATAGTTGACCTTTATACATGCCAAATTTTTTCTGGGACCCAGGGAGAGGAAGCTGAAGAGATAGTATATCGGGTAGGGTGCTTGCCTTGCATGCAGCTGACCCAGATTCAATCTCCAACACCCCCATATGGTCACCTGAGCCCTGTCAAAAATAATTTCCCTGAAGACAGGATCCCCTGAGCATTGCCCAGGTATGATCCAAAACCTAAAAAAGATGTTAGGATCTTGAAATAAAACATCATCTCTATTTATCCTGAGACAAGAATTAAGTGAAAAGGAAAAAATAAAAAGGCCCAACTCTAAGTACTAGTTAACTTAAGTACTAGTACAACTTAAGCTACTAGATTAACTCGACACATCATTCAATCACATGACCCAAACCATTTTAGTTTGATCACTACATAATTGAGGAGAAAAGGACTATGCCAAAGTGATTAGTGTCTCTAAAACTAACCCTGTTTTTTGGCTGAGACTTTACTACAAAAAAGATTCTATCTGGCCTTCCTTCAATGGCCTTGATCCTCAAAATGTGCCACTGGGAAAACAGGATGTTGAGTCAGAGAGCCTCTTTTGTTTTCTTCCCCTTTCCCTGGTCCCCTACTCTGAAATATGCCAACTAAGCTCTTTGCCACAGATTTCCTTTACCACACTCAGCACCTCAGAAGAGGGAGCCAAATTTACCTTCTTACAGTGGTGTTGCCTGAGGACAAAGAGCCTCTGTTTATTCCTCTTGGCTGTCACTGAAGGGGGACAAAGCCATTTTGGGGTCTTCAAAGTAGATGCTGATCCTTGTGAGGAAGAACACATTCTTTGTGGAGAAAAAAAATGGAAAAATGTGTCACAGGGAACCTTGTGTTTTCTTAACATCCCCCAACTGATCTGAGCAAGACAAGCTCATCAACATTAAAGAGATCTTAGTAGGTTCTATTAATGATGACTATTAGCAGCAGTCAATACTGGTACAAACACTGGCTTCTGAGCAACTTCTGCAAGCTCCTTGGATCCTTTTCCAAAGAACTGGGATTCAAATCCAAGATCCAAAGTCCTGCTCTTAACCAAAACCCCACCTTCCCTAATTCCTTCCCTTCCTTGCCTGGCTAATCTTTATCTGTTCTTAGATTCTATATTCTGACATTCTGAGACTCTCCTCTTCCTTGCCACCATGGCAAATTGACCTAGGTAAATCAATCAATGATTTCTGGCAATTTTAATCAAATTTCTTCCAATAAAAACTGAAAAACAGGGGCCCAGAGAGATAGCATGGAGGTAAGGTGATTGCCCTTACATGCAGAAGGACCGGTGGTTCGAGTCCCGGCATCCCATATAATCCCCCAAGCCTGCCAGGAGCAATTTCTGAGCGCAGAGCCACGGAGCAACCCTGAGAGCTGCTGGGTAGTGACCCAAAAATAAAAAAAAAATTTTTAAAAAGTTGAAAAACTTCAGGGGTCAGAGAGATAGCACAGCAGCGTTTGCCCTTGCAAGCAGCTGACCCAGGACCCTAAGGTGGTTGGTTCGAATCCCCAGCGTTGTGGACCCAAAACCCAAGAAAAATAAAAACCTTCAGTGAAGTCTAAAATATCTAAAAATCATGCCATTTTACTAGACTATTTAATGGCTGCAAAGGGTGCTAAGAAAGACTAAACTGTCTGCTGTTCTGCCCTCTTTCAACAACAATAACTATCCAAGGGGATGCCGGGCGGTGGCGCTGGAGGTAAGGTGCCTGCCTTGCCTGCGCTAGCCTAGGACGGACCACGGTTCGATCCCCCGGCGTCCCATATGGTCCCCCAGAAGCACGGAGCAACCTTCTGAGCGCATAGCCAGAAGTAACCCCTGAGTGTCACAGGATGTGGCCCAAAAACCAAAAAAAAAAAACAATAACTATCCTTACTTCCACCAGTGGACACTTCTATTTCAGGAATATTCCATACCCTGAGTTCTCCAGAAAGACTATGTTCACTGTCATCCAGTTATACAGTTATACACATGACACTTTTGCTACCGGAGGAGTGTTGTTCTCCCCTACTTTCCTTCACCTCTTTCTGCTCTGCCTTCCATCTGAACTCCTCTTATCACTGATCCTTGAAGATACACTATTTCTCAGGCACAGAAAGTCTTCATTGAGTTCCCAAACAAAGGAATAGCACCCTATTTTAAATCGTATTTCTCACAGTCAATCACAAGCTCTTATTCATAATTGTACCACCTAGGTAACTTATTCATTTCCTCCCCCCCCCCCCCCCTTTGACTATAAGTTTTGCTAAAGAGCAAAAATAACTACTTCTCACTGCAATTCTCAGAGGTTAGTCAGGCTCAGAAATAGTCAACAAATGCTTGCCTGAGTGAATGAAAAAAAAAATAGGTCTTCAACTCTGAAAAGTCAGGACCTCAGTCACAGTTTTAACACCAAAATCTATTTAATTTGGGACAAATCATTTAATGTAGAATCTTGTATTCTTATTTGCTAAAGAAAAGTCACTTAGAGGGCTGGGAATGAGAATAGAGCTTGCCTTGCATGAAACCCAACCCAGGTTTGATCCCTGAAACCCCATATGGCCCCCTAAGCCTACACCACAAGTGATTCTACTGAGTGCAGAGTCAGGAACAAACCCTGAGCAACTTCTGGTGTCGCCTAAAACCAAGAGGAAAAAAAAAGCTCATTTATCCTCGTACTTGTAGAGTCTTTCCTTCATTATCCTTCCTCTGAACAGAAACATAAGGACCTTGTTTGCCTCTAAAACAAAAAGAAACATGTCAAGAAGCAGCTTCAAGACCCTCTCAAAACTGCTCCCACTGAAGAGCTCCCAGACCCAGAGCTGAATTGCAAAACCAGAACAAAGAATGTGGATATCTATTATCTCAACCATTTTTAGCAAGTACTTCCCTACTATAGTGCTTTCACCGAAGCCTCAAAAGCACTAATGTTTTTTTTTTTCCTCAAACAGAAAGCTAGGGAGAGAAAGTAAACCTAGAAAATAAAGGTGGGAGAGGAGAAAGATGGGGGCATTGGTGGTGGGAATGTTGCACTGGTGAAGTGGGGGTGTTCTTTTTATGACCTGAAACCCCAACTACCAACCATGTTTGTAATCATGGTGCTTAAAGAAAGATATTAAAATAAAATAAATAAGATAAAAATTAAAAAAAGAAAAGAAAGGAGGGGAACTAACAAGAGTTCTGGTAGAAATGTTACAACCATGACAAAATAAAAGCAGTGACTGAGAAGCAACTCCACAAGTGGTTTGTGTGTGTGTGGGGGGGGAACAGAGCAGACGACTTCATGATCAAGGTCTCCTGGACACAAAGAAAAACAAAAAATCCTTTTCATGGTAGGCATTACAAATACAGCGTTAATGTAACAAGCCAGAACTGAAAGGAAGGAATTGAAAAAGTGACGCACACAACATGTTGTTTTAATGGGTTTACGAACTGGGAATACTTATCCAAGATTGGCATTGCTACTCTTTTTTTTTTTTTCTTTTACAGTATTGACCTCTTGTAAATATACCTTATTTACGCTACTAGACATTCAATCTTTCTGACAGTACATGATAAGGCTGAGATGCTGTTCTCTGGATGTCCTTTCAAATCATCCAACCTACAGGGATCAAAGACAGATACTCACATATCACCAGGTTCACACATTTACCCCTATTATATTGTATGGACCAGAGCTTATCCAAAATATTAAATTTTCAAAATATATAAATATTGCAAACTGAATATTAGTTTGCTTTATTAAGATATAACTTAGTACCAAAAAATCTGTTTTGCTGCTTTCTTTAATTTTGGATTTCAAATACAGCAAATTGCTTTTGAACCTAAGATAGCGTTACATCCCACTCTAAGACTTAAAAATAATGTTTCATAATGGCACAATGATGCCTATTTAATAAATGAAACTACGTTCAAAACAGTAAGATCATTTCAGAAGACAAATAAAAATTAAAAAACATACTGGAACAAGGCTTCTAAAAAATTGCTGTAGTAAAGTTCCTCTTCCTTGTTCTATCTATATTTTTTGCAAGGTTATATTCCAACTCTACCCCTTCCTCTTCCTAATATCTAAAGAGTAAGTATAAATCTAATTAAATTGATTTTAATGAACATAAATTAAGTTCTTAAAGTTTAAAGGGAAAAAAACCTGAATAAAAGAAACTTGGTATGATAAATGGGGATATTGAAGAATCTTCTGCTGACTTAGTAAGGTATATGGAGTTAAAACAAGGGGAAACAGTCCTGGAGTTGAAGATAATCTTCACCTCTAAATTTATTTCCATGCTGGGAGTAACTTCAGTCTCTCTAAACTTAAATTTGCCAGTGCGAACTCATGGGCAGTGATGTATGCCTTTTGTATTAAACTCATTTAGTCCTTTTCATTCTAAGCACCTTAGTACTTAGATTTCCTAACCCAGTGCACCCTACTCAGTAAATAGAACATTTCCTCCATTTTCTACCATGAATATAAAAGTTATTACTAAAACAAATGTTACCAATGAAATTTTCTCATCTTACTATAGGGCAGCATTAACTCAAACTTTTTATACTATATGAACCTTCATTTCTCAGTGTCAAGAAACTAGTATTGAAATGTAACCAAATCCAATCTGACCTAAAGTCACCCAGAGAGTAGATGAAAATTCCCTGTGAGTTCTGTCTGACATTATCATAGTGGTAAGACATTGTAAGATCTCGCACTTAAAATTCAAGAAAATCAGTTATTTCGCATTATAATTCGTTTGTGTGTTTTGCCACACTATTCATTACATTAAAGAATCCATCTTTTTTTTTTTTTCTGGTTTCTTGGGTTTTCATTCAACTGTGCCTGAAGGTTGACTGTTGGCTATACACATCAGGAATCATTCCCTGTTGGACTTGGGAGACCATCTGGGATGCCAGATCAAGTCCTACTCAGTCTGTGTGAAGGCAAGCACCCTACCTAGCTGTACTATTTCCTTCTGACTCTCAATAAAGAAACCTTGGTAATATTTATAGATGATATTCTTCTATTTACATTGATCCTAAACGGGCCCGAGGGGGGGCTAGATAGATAGTACAGGGCTTAAGACATCTGATTTTCATGCAGTCAACTCAGTTTTGAATTCTTGGTACACAAAGGCTCCCTTAGCAGATGGAGTAGTCCCGCTGAACACCACTGAGTTGTCATCCAAGCTTCCCAACACACAAATAGGTTTCTAAATGCTATAGTCAGAAATCAATTCTTATTGAATAGTTTCAGATCTTCAAGCCTGAGTTTGTTTACAACTTATTTAACCTCCCCCAAAATAGAAAGTAATGCTAGGGAGTTGGATATGCCAAAGCTTTGACAGACAATACTATTTTTGCATACTATGGATTCAATACAAAACCTTAGCATGGTTCTGAGAATTTTCCAGAAGAAAGAAAACCTAACTCAGAGGGGAGGAATGGAACTCTGACTATGGTACTTTGAAGTAGAAGTTCCCAGAGGAAATGACACTGCTTAGCAATTTTTCGATATATTTCAGAGACTGAATGCAGCAGTTGAACCATAGAACCAACAAAGTGAAAGCAAATTAGCTCAAGCTACAATAATCATACTTAAAAATATGCTTGTGTGAGGCCGGAGCAGGGGCAGAACGGTGGTAAGGCGTCTGCCTTGCCTGCGCTAGCCCTCGGACGGACCACAGTTCAATCCCCTGGCGTCCCATATGGTCCCCCCAAGCCAAGGATGCGATTTCTGAGCGCATGGATAGCCAGGAGTCAACCCCCTGAGGGTTACCAGGTGTGGCCCAAAAAAAACAAAACAAACAAAACAAACAAAAAGAATGTGTTGTGTGGAGGGAAGTTGACACAGGTATTGTCAATACCCTGTCAACAGATAGGTATAGAAACACTGTGTGTTCAAAACTCAAACTACTGCATAACTGTAAATCACAGTACCTAAATTAAAAAAATATAAATTTTTAAAAAATGACTAAAACTTTCTTCCTTTTCCCAGTAATAAAATAGCAAGCAAAATAGTAATAAAGATTAAAGATAAAAACCCTGATACATGAAGATATAACATTCAAGGGCCGGAGGAGAGAGCACAGTGGTGGGGCATTTGCCTCTGCATGCAAGCCAACCTGGGAGGGACCGGTTCAATTCTTGGCATCCTCTATATGGTCCCCAGCCTGCCAGCGGCAATTTCCTGAGTGCAGAGCCAGGAGGAACCTCTGAGCTCTGCATGAGGTGTGGCCCACCCCAAACCAATCAATCAATCAAGTTTTTTTAAAAATAAGAATATATTCAAAATATTAACTTCCTGAGAACTCTCTGTTCAACAAATGGCAGTACAGTATAATTTAAAGTTTAAAAGTAACCCTACCTAAATGCACAGGATGGTGAGGACCGTGGCTGTTCTCTGACTTTTTAAGGCACGTAGTTTGTCTCCCTGGGCTTATATTATTTTTTCATTTCCATATCGTCATCTTCTTCTAAATTATCTCTATAAAAATATTTTTCACATGTCATTACCACTTATTTGCATTTTATTGATCTTAAGATCTACATATTGATAAGCCTTATATGGGACTATTTTTAGTATAGATTATCTAAACAGTTTAAATTATAATAAAATTTAGAACAGTTCATCTCTGAACTATTCTGAAGAACAGACCAGCAACACACGTATATATTCGAGTATAAGCCCACCCGAGAGTATAAGCCGACACGTCTCATTCTTCCCTCCACTGGGGAGTAATTCAGTCTCTCTAAACTTAAATTGCCAGTGCAAACATGGGCAGCGATGCATGCCTTCTTATTAGTCCTTCTTTTTATTCTAAGCACTTAATACTTAAATTTCCTAACCCAGTGCATCTACTCAGCACTTGAAATATCTTAAAAAATTCCAAGTCAAGTCAGATCTTTGGCCCTGGAATTCCAAAAGTTAGCCTGTCAACTAAGCATAAAGGTAACAAAATTTAAACACCACAGAGTCTTTCTGAGAAAACTATTATTGACTACTTCAGGAAAAAAGTAAGAAGACATGAAATAAGGAAAATTGGGGAGCTAATAAAAAAGCTGTGGACGAATTATCTGGTCAGAACTATCTATTTGGGTTAACAGGCCCAGCCTAGGTTGGAAAGAAGGGTCATAGGGAAACAGAATGAAGGCTGGTGAATTTTTTTTTTTTTTTTTTTGCTGTACTGAGATTCTGAAAGACTAAAAATTGAGAAGCACCATTTCAAGGGTGTGGAATTAGTATTTCTTCTATTTTTCCAAATACACTAGAAACTAAGCAAACAAAAACAGGGACCAAGAGATAATTTCTTCTATTTTTCAACATACATACAAAACTAAAGCAAATAAAAACAGGGACCAAGAGATAATACCAACAGAACTAGGATGCTAGGCATGTACCCAGTCAGCTAAATTCTCATCACATCATCCACCCCATCCCCCCCTCCAAGTATCATCAGGTATAGTCCTGGAGCCCCCCAACTGCAATCCCTGCACAGCAGGTGGCTCTAGGAGTAATCCCCAAATACAGGTCCAAGCAGCTTATACATCCCTGACTGAACCTGTTGGCCTGTTGGTGAAAATTGTCAGTGGGGTTCATGGGTCATATGAGGACTCCTGCTTGCAAGACACCTCCCCACTAATAAATTTTAAATATAGGGGCCGGAGAGATAACATGGAGGTGGGGCATTTGCCCTGCATGCAAAAGGACCGTTGGTTTGAATCCTGGCATCCCATATGGTCCCCTCAAACTTGCCAGGAGCGATTTTCTGAGCACTAGAGCAGGAGTAGCCCACTGAGTGTCACAGGGTGTGGCCTCAAAACCAAAATAAAATAAAAATAATAATAAATTTTAAAATAACCCAAATAAAAAAGGCAACCAACCTCTAGGAAAGTTAGAAACTATATGAATTACTAACTTTAACAGTGACCAATGTTCACTTTGTTGGTTAATCAAAAATAAGGATATAAACCATATCATGAAGCTATATTATAGTACTATTTATTAGCAAGATTGGAGAGATAAGTTCTATTTATCATAACCATAGAGTAAATCGAAAAGTGTCAAAAATTATTGAAATTTTTAAATAGCATTATATGCAAAATATGTAGAAAATGGCACTGAAAATTACTTAAAAGTAATTTAAATTCATCCTTCCTGGAGGCTAGAGTGGGTTGGGTGCTTGCTTTGAGGTTTAATTCCTGGCTACCACATGGTCCCCTGAGCATGCTAGGAGTGATTTCTGAGCACAGAGCCAGGAAGAAGCTCTGAGTACCATGGTATATGGTACAATAGCACAAAAAATTTTGTCTCCCTTTAGAAGAATGGCTGAGGTACAGAAAGATAAGACTGGGGCCAGAGAGATAGCAATGGAGATAAGGCATTTGCCTTTCATGCAGAAGGTTAGAATCCCGGTATCCCTTATGGTCCCCCGAGCCTGCCAGGAGCAATTTCTGAGCTTGGAGCCAGGAGTGACCTCTGAGCACTGCCGGGTGTGACCCAAAAACCAAAAATTAAAATAAAATAAAATAAAATAAAATAAAAGAAAGAAAGAAAGATAAACTAAAGAACTCATATTTTTATTACAATTAAGTACTTTCTGATATTTAAAACTGTAGTCTTGTATTATTTGAAAAAATACAAATAAATTCAAAATAATACACAATTAAACGAAGTAAGTTTAATTATAGTTACTTTATGTGTTTTTCTCTCCCTCCACTGTGAATATTAAAGGTAATTTTTTAAGATATAACATTTTACATGTTGAAAATAATGTAAGAAATATGCACGGGCCCGGAGAGATAGTACAGCGGTGTTTGCCTTGCAAGCAGCCAATCCAAGACCTAAGGTGGTTGGTTCGAATCCCGGTGTCCCATATGGTCCCCCGTGCCTGCCAGGAGCTATTTCTGAGCAGACAGCCAGGAGTAACCCCTGAGCACCGCTGGGTATGGCCCAAAAACCAAAAAAAAAAAATGGGTGGGGGGGCCCTGAAACGACTAGCGCAAGCAGTAGGTGTTTGCCCTTGCACACAGCTGACCTATGACAGAGACGAGGTTCAATTCCCTGGCGTTCCATATGGTCGCCAGGAGTAATCCCTGAGTATCACCAGGGCAGGTGTGGCCCAAAAGAAAGTTAAAAGAATGTGTATATGTGTGTATATCATATGATACACTGTTTCATGCTAATGTATTTGTACCATATAGATACCTGCTTGTCACAAGTAAAACAGAATACAAATATATTTACCATCAAAAGCAAAACACATTCCCATTGTATCATGGTCTAAAGATGTTTTTTCTTCTACTTCAGTCACCAGCATACATCATATTTATAATAAGTTGAATTATGCATGTTATTCTGTGAATTTCTCAGTGATATATTGTTGATGAGTGAGATTCAGGATAACTCTACATACATAATGAGTGTTTTATGACAAATTAAAAATATAAACAATAATATTAAAACTCCCTGTACAATATCATTTTGTCTTTGTTTGTTTGATTGGGTTTGGGTTTTTTTGGTGGGGGGGTCACACCCAGTGGCGCTCGGGGTTACTCCTGGCTCTACGCTCAGAAATCACCCCTGGCAGGCTTGGGGGACCATATGGGCTGCCAGGAATTGAACCACCTTCCATCCTGGTTTGGCTGTGTGCAAGGCAAGAACCCTACCACTTACTATCTCTTGGGACCCACAGTACAGTATCATTTTTTTTAAGTTTTGGCCCACACCCAGCAACACTCAGGGGTTACTCCTGGCTATGCACTCAGAAATCACTCCTGGCAGGCATAGGGGACCATCTGGGATATCGAAATTCGAACCACCGTTGGTCCTGGGTCAGCTGCTTGCAAGGCAAACAACCTTGTGCTGTCTCTCTGGTCCCTGTACAATATCATTTTTATGGCTCCACAATAATCCATGCTAAATATCACTTATTTAACCTAGGTCAAGCTCTTTCATGTCTCAGCATGTGCCAATAAACATCTTTCTATACACATCTTTGAAACATTCTCCTATTATTGCTTAAAGTAAATAAATTCATAGGAGCAAAATTGTTGAATTCATTTTAAGTCTTCTGCTCCATATCACCAAATTGTCCTCCAGAAAGACTGCACCATTTTAAATGCCAACCAGAAATATTTAATAGCTTTTTTATTCTCTAAACCTTGATAATATCGTATATATCTTTAAAATCTCATACAACTTGACAAACATAAAATAGCATCTTACCATTTAAATTTGTTTGCTCCCTTCTTTTTTTTAATTAGTGAAGCTATATAGTTGTTTTGTTTTTTGTTTCTTTTTTTTTTTTTTAAAGAAATTTACTTAGAGAAATGTGAGAGAAACTAGTGAGATAGCAGGCTCAGAAGAGAACATGGTGTCTCCAGAGGGGAAAAGGCAGAAGACAGTTTTGGGAGTAGGTTATATACAATTTCTCTTGGTTGTCTTTTTTTGTTTGTTTTTGGTTTTTGGGTCAAACCAAAACAACCAGGGGTTACTCCTGGCTCTACACTCAGGAATTGCTCCTGGTAGGCTTCAAGGGACCATATGGGATACCGGGTTTTGAACCACCGTCCTTCTGCATGAAAGGCACATGCCCTGCCTCCATGCTATCTCTCCAGTCTCTTGGTTGTCTTGACCTGGAGGATTCCAAATACATGATAGTTAACCTGAGGATTGTCAAAAGGAAAGCTTTGAACTTAAGATGGTCTGCTCGTATTGTTAGCAGGGCCATTAGATTCTCCAACAGATTGTGGGAAAATCACAGTTAAGAGACTAATGCTATGCGGGGCCAGAGAGATAGCATGGAGGTAAGGTGTTTGCCTTTCATGCAGAAGAACGGTGGTTTGAATCCTGGCATCCCATATGGTCCCCCGTGCCTGCCAGGAGCGATTTTCTGAGCATAACGCCAGGAGTAACCCCTGAGCGCTGCTGGGTGTGACCCAAAAACCAAATAAATAATAAAAAAAAAAAAGAAAGACTAATGCTATGGTTTATGTAGGAGTCAGGAAGGAGGTAAGTGATGGTCACTCTAGACACATAGTCCAGGTCTAAAAAAATTACTAAAATAAAAATGATTTCATTGTTTTCCAAAGCTGTGTATTTTATTTATTTACTTATTTATGTGGTTTTGGAGCCATACCCGGCAGTGCTCAGGAGTTAGTCCTGGTTCTATGCTCAGAAATCACTCCTAGCAGTCTTGGGGGACCATATGGAATGTCAGGAGTCAATCTAGCTCTGTCCCCGGTCAGTGACATGCAAGGCAAATGCCCTATTGCTGTGCTATTGCTCCAGCCACAGAAATCTCAGAAATCTGTGTATTTTATTTTTGTGGCTATTATATTAAGTTTGGGGAATTTTAAGGACTAAGAGCTATAATATAAAAAGCATAATATTCTTAGTAATTAGAAGTCATCAAAGTATTGGCAAAGATAATTAAGCAGTGTTTCATTCAAAACATATTTGAATTAAAATATGGCGCAGCAGTGGGGCATTTGCCTTTCACACAGCTGATCCAGAATGGACTACGGTTTGATTCCCCAGTGTCTGGTATGGTCCCCCAAGCCAGGAACGATTTCTTAGCGCATAGCCAGGAGTAACCCCTGAGCGTCACTGGGTGTGGCCAAAATAATATATATATATATAATATATATATATATAATTAAGAAGCTAAAAAGGTCATGTGGAAGAAGACATTAGCCTTATAAATCTTGAGTATGTTACAAAGACATAAATTAAAGTAAGCCCTGTGTTTATCAGAGAACTTATAACATGTGCCCCAAAGAGGTGTCAAATACGAAAACAGACCATGAGGTTCAAATCTAAAGCTATAGAGAACCAGGAAAAGTCTGAAGATTCTGTATCAGAAGCTCATAGGTCTCACATACCTTGTTTTAAAGTTTTTGGGTCATCCCTGGCCATGCTCAGGGATTATTCCTGGCTCTGTGTTCAGAGATCAATCCTGGCAGTGCTTGGGGGTTATATGGGATGCTGGGGACCCAAACTCAGCAAGTCAAGAACCCTAACTGCTGTACTTTCTCTCTGGCTTCTAGTCTCATGCTCCATACCAAATTCAATACTTAAGATGACTTGTGAACATAATCACAAATGAGTTTATTTGTGGTCTTAGGCTTCCAGTTTCTCCCTATGGAATCTCAGTATAAACTCACTTGTTCAAGAGAGCAGCAGATTATCCAGGGGTGCTGGTAAGCAAAGAGAGAAGCCTAGTTCTAACAAATTCTCATATACTATCTCCCCTGAGGAGAGAGGTGTGCTCTCAGACACCTTTCCCGTTACCCGCTGGGAGATCTGAGGATCAACAGTCATATCACCAGCTGCCTTAGAAAGGGAGAACAAGTGTCATTTTTCTCATTTCTAGGGGCCGAAGAGATAGCACAGTGGTAGGGCATTTGCTTTGCATGCAGCAACCCAAGACAGACAGTGGTTTGACTCCTAGCATCCCATACAGTCCCCGAGCCAGCCAGGAGCAATGATTTCTGAGTGCAGAGCCAGGAGTAACCCCTGAGCGACACTGGGTGTGACCCAAAAACCAAAATAAAATAAAATAGAAGATTCTCATTTCTAGATGCTAGTCTAGAGAACAAATTGTGAAGAATAAAATTTTATTCTATCAATTATTCTCTATATATAGCAAGGAAAGAAATAAAATGAGATCAGTTATGTCCAAAGATTTCACCCAGATGAAGTAATTATTGACAGAGAATGTTAATGGGGAAGCAGCAGTGTGTGCTATGAAGAAAGATTGGTTGAATAATATATAGCACACTAAGAAATAAAAATGGAAGAGTTAAAATAGAAAAAATGTCATAAATGGAGATTCTTGAAATAGAAAGGAAAGTAAAAATAGAGCTGAAAGAAAAAGATGAAATTTTTAGAAGATATAAACTTTTTGGCTAGAAAAGGTCACTGGGTCATTTCTAAAATTCTCTTCATGCTGAGATTTTGAACACCTGAAATATCAAAAGTGAGTAGAGGCCAAAACATTTGCTTCATAATTTATATCTGAATCAATAAAATTTGGGTGATCAGAGTCCTCTAAATCCACTTTCTGGACCTCTTTGCTGCCAATGGTTCAGTCCTTTTTCCCTGGACCACTGTCATATCGCCAACTCCCTAGCCTCCTAGTCCACACATTCCACTCAACAGCCCGGAAGCTGTCACCATTGTGCTGGGAAACTTTGGTGGATCCAAACACCTCTAGACTGAACTAAAATGCCCAAGTTCTCCTAAGAGCAGAAAGAAATGCTTAACAATAATCTTAGAGAGGGGGCCGAAGTGGTGGCACAAAAAGCAGGGTGTCTGCCTTGCACCTGCTAATCTAGGAAGGAATGCGGTTCAATCCCAGGTGTCCCATATGCTCCCCCAAGCCAGGAGTGACTTCTGAGCGCAGAACCAGGAGTAACTCATGAGCATCACCAGGTGTGGCCCAAAAACCAAAAATAATAATAATAATAATAATAATAATAATAATCACCTTAGAGTTCATTTTTATTTCTTATTCTTTCCTAAGATGCACCTTGCTTATGAACACTTAATGTAAAAATATCTCAAAATGTTATTAAGAACACTATATTATACAATGAAATTAAAATACTTTTTTTTTAATCTCACATCTATTCCGGAGGAGACCTAAAAGTGTGCCTATTTCAGAGTTTTTCTAATAGTAAGAGTGAATCCATGTCTTGAGAGGAGATAAAGTGATGTTCACAGTACCCCTTAACAATAGTGCAAACCACAGTGTCTATAAGGAAAAAAGAGAAAAGAGGGGAGTAAAATGTCTGCCCAAAAACAGGCACGAGGGAGGCTGTGAGGGAAACTGGGAACGCTGGTGGTGGGACATGTTCATGGGTGAAGTATACATTGTAAGAATGAAAATCATAAACAACTTTATAATCATATGGTTAAATAAAAGGGGAAAATTTAAAAAATAAAAGGGAAAACATTAAACAGTTTTTTAAAAAAAAAGGCTTAGAACAGAACACTACTTAGCCCATCATGGCTGCTGTTTAAGAATATTTAAGTTTGCTTTTTTTCTTGTGAGCTACTTTGTACTTCCAAGTGCAAATTTTAATTCCATCATATAAAAGGCACAATTTAGGGGCCAGAGAGATAGTACAGCAGTAGGGCGTTTGCCTTGCATGCAGCAGATCAGGATAGATGGTGGTTTGAAGACCGGCATCTCACATGATCCCCTGAGCCTGCCAGGAGTGATTTCTGAGTGCAGAGTCAGGAGTAACCCCTGAGCGCCACTGGGTGTGAACCAAAGACCCCCGCCCCCAAAATAAATCACAATTTAGCAAGTCTGTCCACAGTGTAACCTGATTGTCAAAATGAACATTTATTGCTAGTACTATTTTATATATAGGCCAAAAAAAGTCACCAATAGATAACATGAACTGTCATCCATTTAACTAATTGTGTAACCCTCTGTGTTCTATAAAAACCATAAGCTTCTTCATATACTCAAGCTTTAAATTTAATGTTCTATGAGCTAAAATAGGCACATGGAGTCAAAGAGAAGCCTCTACTGAATCAGGTCACCTAGCAGAGGATGACAAGGAAAGACAAGAGAAGGACAAAGAGGATCATGGAGACGGACAGGGAAGGTCATGGAGGAAAAGCAGTCAAACCATGAACACAGAATCTACAGGATTAACTGCCATTTCAAAGCACCCGTCCAGGCTGTATTTGATAAAAAAAAAAAAAAAAAAACTTCTTTGTTTTCAGAAGATTCCTTATAACTCTGAGTGGGATAAGATAATTTCAGGTTTTGTTTGTTTGTTTGTTTGAGCCACACCCATTTGATGCTCAGGGGTTACTCCTGGCTAAGAGCTCAGAAATTGCCCCTGGCTTGGGGAAACCATATGGGACACCAGGGGATCAAACTGCGGTCCTTCCTTGGCTAGCGCTTGCAAGGCAGACACCTTACCTCTAGCGCCACCTCACCGACCCTGGATAAAATAATTTAATCCAGGTTAAAGTGCTTGCCTTGCATTTGACCAATCCAGCACATTCCTCAGCACTGCCAAGGGTCACTCCTGAGCTCAAAGCCAGAAACAGTACCCAGAGAACCTCCTGATATGGCTCGAAGCCAATTAATTGAGGTTGGATCAATAGTACAGCAGGTAGGACACTTGCTTTGCATACAGCTGACCCAGGTTTTATCCACAGGATCCCATGTGGTCTCGATCCTGCCAGCAGTGATTTCTGAGAACAGAGCCAGGAATGAGCATTAAGTATCACTGATTTGGAAAAAAAAAACCAAACAATTAAAAATCCTAAAAACAAGTTACTTAAAGTAACAAGTCCAGGGGCAGGAGTGGTGGTGCAGCAGTAGGGCATTTGCCTTGCACACAGCTGACCTAGGACGGACCATGGTTTGATTCCCCAGCATCCCGTATGGTCCCCCAAGCCAGGAGTAATTTCTGAGTGCAGAGCCAGGAATAACCCCTGAGCATAACTGGGTCTGGACCCAAAATGAATCAATCATTAAATAAATAAACTGCTTTAAAAAAAAAAAGAATTACAAATTGCTTTACCTAACTAATACAGTTACCTAAATTCATACATAAGTCACTGACTAAATTCTTGACCACATCACCAATTTCCTCTGACACCTTTTTAGTCTTTTAATGTAAAAATAATGGCATATCTAAATGGCTAGAGCTAAATTAAATAACTGGAGGAAATAAAAAGGGTTCCTTGTTTAGCAAGAAGTAGAACAACCAACATCTAACTATATGCTCATCTTTCAAAGTGATTTTGAATTTCAAAAATACTACTACATTCTTTACGGTTCTTGTGATAAATTATGTTCTTGGATTTGTATAGGAAAGCATAATGTTCTTGCAAGACAAATATGTTTTTATCAGAGGAATAAGATTTATGTAGTTCTTATAAGAAGTCTTCACTCAAAGCCCTGTTTATTTGCATACATCCTGAGAAGATAATGTTTATCAAAGCAAGAACAGTGTTCTTAAGGTATATTATAATGGGAACAGAGGTCAGGACAACATTAGTTAATTTAATTGCTGATTTAAAGTCTCACCCAGGGGATGGAAAGATGGTACAGTGGCAAGACCTGGCTTCAATTCTGGGCATCTCATATGGTCCCCTTAGCAGTAGTAATTTCTTAGCACAGAGCCAGGAGTAACCCCTGAACATCATCAGGAGTATTCCAAAACCCCAAATTAATGATATTATTAAAAAATTTGGGGGGTGGTTTTGGGCCACACCTGGTGACACTCAGGGATTTTACTCCTGGCCATGCATTCAGAAATCGCTCCTGGTTTAGCCGACCATAAGGGAAGATGAGGGATGGAACTAAGGTCCGTCTTAAGCTAGTGTGTGCAAGGCAGATGCCTATGCCCTGCGCCACCGCTCCGGCCCCTATGAAAACACTTTTAAATAAAAAAACAACATCTTACCTGCTGAAAAATTACCCAGTCATCATACATAATAGGATCACTGTTAGTGGAGAGAGAGCTAAGCAGCTCTTCTTTTTGTCCTCTCCCTATGTTCAGGCAGTTGGTAGGTTGGCAGAGATGTCAACAATATACATATGCCCATAAAAGAGAGTAAAGAGGGGCTGGAGAGATAGCATGAAGGTAAGGTGTTTGCCTTTCATGCAGAAGGTCATCGGTTCGAATCCCGGCGTCCCATATGGTCTCCTGTGCTTGCCAGGAGCAATTTCTGAGCATGGAGCCAAGAATAACCCCTGAGCACTGCCGGGTGTGACCCAAAAACTAAAAAAAAAAAAAAAAAAAGAGAGAGAGAGAGAGTAAAGAAAGTTGAGGAGTGAGAGATCTACTGGAATGCAGATCAAGAGGCCAAGTGACAGGTTACAGAGTAGTAGATCCCTCAAGGGGATACAGGTTCCAGAGTTCCAGCTGCAGATCCCAAACCAGGACTGCTTACACTGGAGAGAGATCTGCTATGGGGCATGGAGCCAATCGGACAGCTTAAGAATGGAACTAGCGCATCGTAATCTAGATGAGGCACCAAAACTAGGATGTGACATCACACATAGCTATAAGGAAAAGCATGGACACTGGGAAGGGATCCTGACCCCTCTACTTAAACTGTACAATAAACTGACTCTTAAGGTTCTGAGTTCTCTGTGCAAATCTTTCACGCAATCCTCAAGAATCCTTGAGCTCAGGGGCCGGAGAGACAGCATGGAGGTAAGACATTTGCCTTGCATGCAGAAGGACAGTGGTTCGAATCCCAGCAACCCATATGGTCCCCCGAGCCTGCAAGGAGTGATTTCTGAGTGTAGAGCCAGGAGTAACCCCTGATTGTTGCCAGGTGTGACCCCCCCACCCAAAAAAAAAATCTTTGAGCTCAAGAATAAATCCACTTTGGCACCCAACAGTTATATTAGTACACTAAAATGAACTTTCTGATCCATTTCATTTGATTGGAATAGATCAGAGAATAACATAGAGATAAGGAAAAATCCACCAATCTGCTGAACAGCAACAGGACTTCGGCTAGGGTCTTAATCACAATTGGTTATTCAAATAAGTTAACTTAGCCACTTAATCAGTGCCTGTCCAAGGAAATATACCACATGGTTGAAAATTAGCTCATTCAGAAGCTCCCATTCTTTGTTCTAGAAGAAAGTTAACTTTCCCATCTTTAAGTGCTCTGGTAATTTTTCTTGGTGAAAGAAGCCTGTTGGGTAGGGGGATTCCAATAATTGACCTAATAGTTGTGTTATTATAGAAAAAAATCACATATTTTGATTCATGCAGACATGGATTGAAACTTTTTTTTTTTAGGTTTTTGGGCCACACCCGGTGATGCTCAGGGGTTACTCCTGGCTATGCGCTCATAAATCACTCCTGGCTTGGACCTTATGGGGCACTGGGTGAACGAACCTCGGTCTGTCCTAGGTTAGCACGTGCAAGGCAAACACCCTACTAATTACACCACCGCTCCAGGCCCTGAAACATATTTCTAACACTAAGATACAACTTCTTGGAGCCGGTGAGGTGGCAAGTGCTAGCCAAGGAAAGACCGCAGTTCAATCCCCCGGCGTCCCATATGGTCCCTCCAAGCCAGGGGCGATTTCTGAGCGCTTAGCCAGGAGTAACCCCTGAGCATCAAACGGGTGTGCCCCCCCCCCAAAAAAAAGATACAACTTCTCTCACATTCCATTTCCTTCTGATAAAACAGAAATAATAGGGCCAGAGATAAACCAGCAGCACTTTCCTTGATCTCAGCCAACCTGTATTCAATCCTTGGCACTATATATTGTTCACAGAGGCACTAGAAATGATTCCTAAGCACAGAGCCAGGAGTATGCCCTGATCAGTACCAGGTATAGTCCAACTAACAAATAAGCAAATAAATAAATAGAAATAATACCATCTAATTTATCAGATAGTTGTAAAGATTAAAAAAACATGGTGCACAGTGTCTAAATAAAAACAATATTAAGGGGCTGGAGAGATAGCATGGAAGTAAGGTGTTTGCCTTGCATGCAGAAGGATGGTGGTTCAAATCCCAGCATCCCACATGATCCCCTGAGCCTGCCAGGAGTAATTTCTGAGTGTAGAGCCAGGAGTAACCCCTGAGTGCTGCTGGGTGTGACCCAAAAAACAAAAAAACAAACCAACAAACCAATTTTAAAAACTATGGTCTGCTTTAAAAAATCATTAGGAGGGGCCAGAGCAATAGCACAGTGATAGATAGGACGTTGGCTTGCACATAGCCAATTCAGGATGGATTGTTCATCCAATTGTTCAATTCCCAGTGTCCCATATGGTCCCCCGAGCCAGGAGCGATTTCTGAGCACATAGTCAGGAGTAACCCCTAAGTGTCACTGGATATGGCCCAAAGACCAAAAAATAAAATAATAAGAATAAAAAATCATTAGGAGCTTGACAATGAATAGGTGCACTGGACCTGATTAAATAGTTGCTTTCCCAGATTCCCCCCTCCCCCCCCTTTTTTTTTGTTTTTTTGGGTCTCACCCAGCAGCGCTCAGGGGTTACTCCTATCTCTATGCTCAGCAATCACTCCTGGCAAGCTTGGGGGACCATATGGGATCCGGGATTCAAACCATGGTCCTTCTGCATGCAAGGCAAATGCCCTACCTCCATGCTATCTCTCCAGCCCCCCAGATCCCCTTTTTAAGGATAGTTGACTTTATTTTGATTCTCCTTGACAGATAGATAACTCCACACCTAAGAATTTCATATTCAGGGGCCAGAGAGATAGTACAGTGGTAGGATGGATGATGGGTTTAATCTCAGTATTCCATATGGTCCCCAAGCCTGCCAGGATCAATTTCTGAGTGCAGAACCAGGAGTAATCCTTGAACACCACCAGATGTGACCCAATCCCCACCAAAAAGAAGAATTTTATATTCAGTATATTAAAGAAGAAAACTCTTTTGAACACCAAAATTTGCAGATTAGTTTTAAGAAGACAAAGATCATTTTGGGGAAAACTTACCTCTCCAAATCTTTCCATGTTTTGTATTTTAGTTAAGTTTCCACCAACAGACAAGTCATCCAAGCTAGAAAGAATTTTATTAATACTTCCTTCACTTGATGTACTGTTTTTCAGTTTGGATCGGAAAATATCTCCTTGAACCCATAAAGATGCCTGTTTTCTGTAAAAAAAAATAAATAAACAAAAAGGTAAATAAAGCAATGTTTAAAATAAATTATTTTCATCTCCATAGTATGTTGTCTTATAATACCATCTTAGAGCAAAACAAGTTTTGTCATATCAAATTTATAAATCAGACTAAAAAGATTATGAAATCTTAAAACAAAGGGGGAGTCACTTTTTTTTTAATTTATTTAAAGGAAATATATCACATAGTTGACAGAATTGATCATAATACATTTGTTTCAGGAAGAACAAAGGCAAAGTTATTAAAAAAAAAAAACACCCTAACAAGATAGAAGATAAAGAAAAGGTTCAGTAGCAAGTATATCTTTAAAAATCATTGAATCACCAATTAACTCATTAAAGGCCTAGCAGAAGGTTTAATAAGCTTTTCATCTTCCTTTTTTTTTTTCAAAGGATAAGAGTTAAAGAAGTACAGCAAAAACAGTGTTAAGAGTGGCAATTGTTGTTTGCAGAGAGGGGGATTCACTTTCTGAAGGTCGAAATAAATGATATTGAGATTCTATATTAAATACAAATACCCATGTTCAACTATGGGTCCATATAGTCATATATGAACTGATAATGTATTACATTTCTCAGATGCTGAGGACAAACTCTACACATTTATGCATGTATATACATATACATATACATCTTTTTATTTTGTTTAAGGCCCATATCCAGTGGTGCTCAGGGATTACTCTTGGTTCTGAACCCTCAGGGATCACTCCTGGCAGAGTGAAGGGAACCATATGGGATGCTAAAGATTGAATCCAAGCCAGCTGTGTGCAAGGCAAGTACACTATCCTGCTGTACTATCTAGGCCATCCCCCATTTGCCTTTTATTTATTTTTATTGAATCACCATGAGATAGAATTAAAAATTCATTGATGGTTGAATTTTAGTTATTCAATGTTCCAACATCCATCCATCATTTCATCAGTGTATATTTCCTGCCACCAATGCCCCTAGTTTCCCTTCCTTGGGTACCTCTCCCAAGCCTGATTCTATGGCAGACACTTTTCTTCTGTCTCCCCCTGTAACCTTTCTTTTCCTTTTATTTTTTAAAAATAGTATCTTTATTTAAACACCATGGTTGCCAACGTGATTGTAGTTGGGTTTCAGTCATAAAAAGAACACCCCCTTCACCTATGCTGGATGGGTATCATGCATATCATGATACATCCTTTCAGAACTGAGTTCTTGTCCACAGGACATTATCATTGTCATAGTGGTTCCCTTCTCTGTCCTAAATGCACTCTCTACTTCCCTATATATATGCTACATAGACTTCATATATATGCTACATATACTTCAAATACTCCCTACATCCATCCCTGCTTTATAGCAAGCTCCCTACCACAGATCAGACCGTCTATTGTCTTTTCTATTGTCTTTATTATTCTCATACTGGGGTTTTTTTATTTTCAGAACCCACTTGCCGTTAAGTAAAAAGTGGAATCTAGTACGTTCCTAAAAATAATAATACGGCCGGGCGGTGGCGCTGGAGGTAAGGTGCCTGCCTTACCTGCGCTAGCCTAGGAGACGGACCGCGGTTCGATCCCCCGGCGTCCCATATGGTCCCCCAAGCCAGGAGCGACTTCTGAGTGCATAGCCAGGAGTAACCCCTGAGCGTTACCGGGTGTGGCCCAAAAACCAAAAAAAAAAAAAAAAAAAAAAAAAAAAAAAAATAATAATAATAATAATAATAATAATAATAATACACTTCTTAAAATAAGACTTACTGGACTCAATAAATAGGTGAAAAAACTTACATGAGGAACTTAAAAAAATGTACAAAATACCAAGTTGTGTGACACCGTGAAAATACAGACAGTCCTGAACACTTAGCTACTCTTAAAATCTAAAAGCAAAGCTTACAGCTCATTAGATCATTTTTGTGGGTGGAGAATATGTTTGAGGCTCATCTCTAATCTCTTTTATCCATTAAGGCACAATTACAATTCTTTTTATGGCTTAAAAAAAAAGAGGCATGAAAGATAGAATGGTATGTAAGGTCTTGCATTGTACGCAGCCAACCAGGATTTGGTCATTGACACTATTTCTGATCCCAGAGCCTTGACAGGAATACTACTGGGTGTGATCCCCCAAAACAAACAAACCAAACTTGAAGTGTATAAGCAAAATGATAAACTGGAGCTTCTATTTTTACTGATGGAATCGTCTTCATACATTTTTAAGCTAAAGTATCCTCACAGAATAATTTTCATTCTACTTTATAACTTATTGTATAAGATAGAATTAAAACAAAAGTATTAAAGTTTATAAGGAAAATAAGCTTCCAATAAAATAATAACATTATCTAGGAGATGCTTACCAAACAAAAATTTTTATTCTAAATAGAAAAACTCTATTTCCTGTTTAGTGTATTTAATGTTGCTCTTTATTATTTTATAATTTGATTTATTTAAGTACCATGGTTACAAAGTTGTTCATTGCTGGGTTTCCTTCATAGAATGTACACTACCCTTCACCAATGAACCTACCACCAATGTCTCCCATTTTCTTCCCATCCCACCTGTCTCTAGAGCAGGCAATTTGCCTTTCTCTTTTTCTTTCTTTTCCTTTTCTTTCTTTTTCTTTCTTTCTTTCTTTCTTTCTTTCTGTCTTGTCTTTCTTTTCTTTTTCCTTCCTTCCTTCCTTCCTTCCTTCCTTCCTTCCTTCCTTCCTTCCTTTCTCTCTCTCTTTCTCTCTCTCTTTCTTTCTTTTTCTTTCTTTCTTTCTCTCTCTCTCTCTTCTTTATTTTGTGGCACTGTGATTTTCACCATTGTTAATGGGAGGGTGTCTTGGGTGTCACTTTCTCCCCTTTCAGCACAGTTATGGTCCAAAGTGATCATTTCCAATGATCACTGTCATAGCAGACCCTTATCTACTCTACCTGCACTCAGTGATCATTAAAGCAAACTTTCTACCCTGGGCTGGACCTCCTGGCCCTTATCTCTATTGTCTATATCTCTATATTACCATGCTCTCTTCTTTATCTTATATCCCACAAATGTGTGAGATTTTTCTATTCCTTCAGACTCTTTTCACTCAGCATAATAATTTCCATGTCCATTCATGTAAAAGCAAATTTTATGACCTTATTTTTCCTAATGGTTGCATAGTATTCCATTGTGTAGCTATACCACATTTTTTGTGGGACATTTCCTAATTCATTTAATTTTTTGTATGAATAAGAATCTTCATTTTTTTGTTTTATTTTTGTTTAAATTATTCAAGCCCCATGGTTACAAACATGTTCTTAATTAGGTTTCAGCCGTAAAATACACACTCCCTTCACCAGTGCAACTTTCCCACCACAATTGTGCCCCATTTCTTCCTCCCCTCTTCCCCTGCCTGTCTTCAAATAGGCATTATATTTCTCTCTATATAACTGTCATAGTAGTTGTTAGTGTAGTTATTTCTCTAAGTGCACTTACCACTCTTTGTGCTAAGCTTGGTATCATAGGATGGTCCTTCCAGTCCTCATCTCTATTGTCTCTGGGTGTTATTACTATACTATCTTTTATTTTTCTTAAATCCTACATATTTTGTGCTATCTCTCTCTTTTTCACTTATTACACTCAACATAGTAGTCTCCAAATCCATCAGCCATGAAATATGAGCAAATTTCATAACTTTGATTTTACTAATAGCTGCATAGTATTCCATTATACAGGTATACCAGTTTCTTTAGCTCATCTGTTGTTGGGCATCTGGGTTGTTTCCAGAGTCTGGTTATTGTAAATAGAGCTACAATGAATATAGGAGTGCAGAGGACATTTTTTAATACTGCCCTTTAAAGGTTCCATGGATCCAAAGCATTGGATTGAGATTACAGAAATCAAGATGCCAAGAAAGGAGATGGATGGAGAGAGAAGCAAGAAGAAGTGACCTGGAAATAACACAGGGTAAAGCAAGAAACAGAAAACTTGGATTCCTCTATGGTAGAAAGATGAAATACCTTATAGATCTTAATCACTAGACTGAACACCAATAAAAGCGTGTAACCCAAACCACAATAATTAAATTAAAAAAAACTGTAACCATCAAATATTCAGGTTAAAAATGGGAGGTACCTGGGATCACTGCTGAAGTAATAGGGTCACAGGGTGGTGGGATGGGAAGTGAGAACATTATTTGTCTACAACCCTATTATAAACAGCTTTGCACCATGTCATATAAAGATGATGGAGGGAAGGAGAGATAGTACAGAGGTTAAGGCACTTGCTTTCCATTCAGCTAACTCAAGTTCAATCCTTTGACCACATTATAACATCCCATTACAATTAGGAACCACCTCTAAATACAGAGCCAGGAGTAAGTCCTCAGCACAGCTGAGTGTGACCCAAAAACAAGCATTAAAAAAAATACAGTGGGATTCTATGCAGCTATTAAAAAATATATTTTAATGAAGGCCAAAAAAAAAAAGCACAGTGGGGCATTTGCTTTGCATGGAGGTGATTCAGGATGAACAGTGGTTGGAATCCCAGCATCCCATATGGGCCCCTGTGCCTGCCAGCAGCTTTTTCTGAGCACAGAGCCAGCCCTGAGTGCTGCCAGGGGTGACCCAAAAACAAACAAATAAAAACATTTTAATGGAATTGGAGGGCATCATGTCAGGTAAAGTCAGTTAGAGGAAGGAGGACAAATACTAGATGAATGATCTCACTCATCTGTGGAATATAGAGAACAAAACACAGGAATGGATAGTATAGAATGATAACAACACTTAGCCTTGGATTACAAAACTGTAAGATTACCAAGTAGGTGGGGTGGGAGGAGATGAAAGGGAAGATCAGACCAGAAGTACAAATGGACAGTGATGGAGGGTCATGGGCACTCTGGTGGTGGCAGAGTACAGTAACTATGTGTATCAAAATCATAAACAACTCTACAGTAATTGCATTACTTAGTACCAAATTAAATTTAAAAATAACAATATTTAAATAAAAATAATTAGGTAGAAGAGAAGAAAATTATGAACAATTACAAAATATTTATGTGTGATCCCTCCATTTGAGTGAAACCACATCTAGGCATCCTACTGGAGTAGACACATATAAAAGACACAAAAATGCTTGCTGCAGTATTTTTTATAATATCAAAATACTAAAGATACCCTAATAAAATAACTACTTTGTTAAATTACAGTAGCTCTATTCCATGAAATGCTATGTATCCAAAATCCTTGACTGGCAGCTGAAGAGACAGTACTAAAGGTGGAGAACTTGCCTTGCATACAGCCAACCCAGGTTCAATCCCCAAGTCGAAATATGGTTCCTTAAAGTACAGAGCCGGAGTAAGACCTGTCACTACCAGTGTGGTTCCAAAACCCAAAACATTAATGAAAATTAAAAAAATAATGTGACTGCACATGGTGGCAGGGAACAGTGATCAAAAAAATAAGGCTCGGGCCCGGAGAGATAGCACAGCGGCATTTGCCTTGCAAGCAGACGATCTAGGACCAAAGGTGGTTGGTTCGAATCCTGGTATCCCATATGGTTCCCCCGTGCCTGCCAGGAGCTATTTCTGAGCAGACAGCCAGGAGTAACCCCTGAGCACCGCCATGTGTGGCCCAAAATCCAAAAAAAATAAAAAAATAAAAATAAAAAAAATAAGGCTCAATAAAAACTCTATTGTAAATTTTTGTTTTTAAAGCCAAACCCAGCTGTGCTTAGGGCTGGCTCAAAGGTGACTCTGTGGTATATTCAGTGCGTCCTATGTGGTGCCAAGGATCAAACCTGGGTAAAACAAGTGCATAGCAATTGACTTCTCCATTGTATTTCTCTAGCCCTAATAAAAATCCTAAGTAATAAAGTGGAACTTAGGGTCATGCTTTTTATAAAAGTAAAAAGGGAAATTGTTATATGTTAATAGAATTTTCAGTTTTACAGATGAATATTGATGAAAATATTAAGTTATCTCAGATAATGTTGGCAAGGAAAAATCTTCCTTACTGTAACATAATGTCAATAAAGTTTAACTTTGCAACACATACACATACACACACATAAATACTATTTTTAAAAATACTAAAAATTTCTAAAAATAAATGAGAAGGAAGGAAGGAGGGAGGGAGGGAAGGAATGGAAGGAAGGAAGAAGGGAGGGAAGGAAAGGAAGGAGGGAAGGAAAGGAAGGAGGGATGGAAAGGAAGGAAGGAGGGAGGGAAGGAAACAAAGGAAGGAAGGAAGGAGGGAGGGAGAGAGGGAGGGAGAAAAGGAAACAAGGGAGGGAAGGAAAGAAACGAAGGAAGGAAGGAGGGAGGGAGAGGAAGGAAGGAGGGAGAGAGGGAGGAAAGGAAAGAAATAAAGGAAGGAAGGAGGGAGGGAGAGAGGGAGGGAGGGAAGGAAGGAAGGAAGGAAGGAAGGAAGGAAGGAAGGAAGGAAGGAAGGAAGGAAGGAAGGAAGGAAGGAAGGAAGGAAGGAAGGAAGGGAGGGAGGGAGGGAGGGAGGGAGGGAGGGAGGGAGGGAGGGGAGGGGGACCGAGGAAAAGAAGGAAAAAGGAAGAAAGGATGGGAGGAGAGGAGGAAAGGAGAACAGGAGGGAAGGAGGGAGAAGTAATCTAGAATCCCCATAAAAAATTCCAAAGTCTTCATTACAGAAATGCAGGCAGCACATCACTACATACACTGACCAAGTAACACTACTTATAAAATATGTTTACAAGTCAGAATAAGTGCCAAAATTTTAATAACCTGGGTTGAGACTCAACAGCTGAGAAGTTATCTTCTTTTTTAAAATATCTTATCCTGCTTTAAAATTTTAAAGGCATTTTCTTTTACTTCTTTCTCATTTTCCAACATTCTCAAATAAATATAAAAAGATATACCTTTAGACCTACTGTCGACACAGCCTATATAAAGGTTCTAAATGTGCTATCCAGATATAAAACTAACTTATCATTTCTAACATTATTCTAAAATCCTGACCAGTTTAAATCATTCTAAGAAACACCTGATATGTTCTTAAACTTAAAGCCAAAATCTGGTGAATTTTTAAATAGATGAATAAAACCAGGATTCCAGAACATACCAGTTCAATAG
Source organism: Suncus etruscus (assembly GCF_024139225.1). Classification (NCBI taxonomy): domain Eukaryota; kingdom Metazoa; phylum Chordata; class Mammalia; order Eulipotyphla; family Soricidae; genus Suncus; species Suncus etruscus. The sequence continues at coordinate 19,973,229 of NC_064866.1, read as the reverse complement.
GAGTGTGTCAGCCTCTGCATTCAGGCTGAGTAGAAGGTACTTTATAGAAGCAAACCATAAAGGACTATTTTCTGAGCTCAGATATGTAAACTGGGAGATTAGCAGAATGTTATAAAATGAGAACTGATGCGACCTAAAGAGGAACATCACAAAGTGACACCCTTCACTTGCTCATTTTACAAGTACCAATCTGTCCTTCAATGGAAAGAATTAATATGAATCTGAATATTAAAGATGAACAAGGTGTCAAAGCTGATTGGTGTTGGTTGCTAAGCAATGTTGTACGCAAGTGCTTCTTAAGAAAAAGAAGCACTTCAGACAAATACAGTTTTTATTGACAGTGGAAACCATGCTAGCTCTTATTGTGGTGTCTATTACTTCTTAAAAGCCTCGTCGCAAACAGAAGTAAAACATTTATTTTTAAGTAGTTAGCATTCAGAAGTCAGATTTTGCAAAGCTAACACACCAGTTCAAAGTAAATTCTGTAAAAAGTTCAATGCATGTTCTGAAATGGTAGAACATCACAGATCTTGTGCAAAAGGAGCACAGAGATTTGTTTGTCTTGATTTGAGAGATTTATTGGAAGAACAGAGGGTGGGACAGTCATTGTTTTGGGCCAAATCCTGGCCTGGGTTTAATTGGTAGATTTAAGCTAATTAGTTTTTAAATATCTTTATTTAAGCACCTTGATTACAGACATGATTGTAGTTGGGTTTCAGTCATTAAAGAACACCCCCCTTCACCAGTGCAACATTCCTATCATCAATGCCCCAAATCTTCCTCCTCCCCTTCTGTATTTGAGACAGGCTTTCCCTCATTCATTCACATTGTTATGATAGTTGTCTGTGTAGTTATTTCTTTAACTGCACTCACCACTCTTTATGGTGAGCTTCATATCATGAGCTGGACCTTCCAGCCCTCATCTCTATTGTCTCTGGGCCTTACTACAATAATATCTCTAATTTATCTTAAAACCCATAGATGAGTGAGACTATTATGTGTCTATCTCCCTCCCTCTGACTTATTTCACTCAGCATAATAGTTTCCATCATCTATGTATAGGAAAATTTCATGACTTCATCTCTCCTGACGGCTGCATAATATTCTATTGTGTATTGTGTATATGTACCACAATTTCTTTGGTCATTCATCTGTTGAAGGGCATCTTGGTTGTTTTCGGAGTCTGACTAAGCATGGTATTCATAAAAAAAATTATTGGAGTCATTAGAAGCCGAATCATAAAAGTGAGTTGAACTGCTATAATGTTTTCTGGTTTTGGTTTCAAGATACAAACATGGAACCACTGTGCATCTGTTTCTGTTTCTAATTGACCTCTTCTTCATTTCCTTGTGCCCAATCTCTTCCTAGTTTCACACCATCTCCATCATCTCCATACATCTCAGTGGTTATTGTGGAAAAAGAGGCAGTTTATGGTTAAAAGAATTGGCTAGAGGGTAAAGTGATGGCATAGCATTTAGGATTTTTCCTTGCAGTGGAAGATCCAGATTTTAGTACCCATATGATTCCCTAAGTCCTCCAGGAGTGATCCCTGAGTGCAGACCCAGAAGTGAACCCTGAGCACAGCCAAGTGTGGTCCCAAAACAAACAGAAACAAATACTAGTGAATAAGACAAATGCTTTAAAGATTTTTGATCTGCTGCTGATACCAAGTCAGACCATTTCATTAGTCCAATTCTTTCACTTATTTATTAAAATAATATTTGTTTGTCTGGGAGCCATCCTCATAGACCTTCATAACTAATGAATCTATGTGAGCTGAAGTCTCATGGGAACCCAATAGCTCTCTCAAGGATCCCTTTCTAATGAAAACTCTAATATCTCATAATTCAAAGATTATCATAGTTCCACATGATGAGTGTTTAATAATCAAACAAACCATAGAAACAGGCTGATTCTTTATTTATACTTCCATAGGCTGTCCAAGAAAAGAATGAGTTCAAACTTGACTCAATAATAAAAAGACATGTGTTTGGGCATCATTTTAAGAACTTTAAGAAAACTTTGCAAAAGACTTATTTGAGGATCAGAATATTTTTAGCTTCAGAATATCAGCCTGAAGTAGAAGAGAAATATGTGATGGCTGTTTTGCAAATAGTTTTATTTATAGCCTATGAAACTTTTTAATATAAATTTCATACTGTGACAAAGAAGTCAAACTGCCAAAACATAAATTTACCTACTCACAAGGATGATAACAAATATCTATCTTATTACTGATGACAGAGAGGAAGCCTTCCTTAAGACAAAGAAATCAAACACCTGGATAATTTGGGTGTTTAAGGACTAGCAGAGTGTGACAAGCCAGCTTTCCTAAAATCATAGATTTAGAATAAATATTACATTTAAGGGCACTGATTAAATTTTTTCACCTCTGAAAAAATACTATCCCTCTAACTTGTTCAACCATTTCTGATGGGCAAAAGCCCATCAGAAGACTACTTAAGACTCTCATTTCTTTGCTAATGAGTATGTTACTTATTCATGCCTTTGCGTCATCACTGATGTCATCATTCTCTTCATCTCTTTTATCATTAGTCTAGCTTCAAAGTTCTTCAATCTATTATTAATCAGATTTCAAAACCTAGAATTTATTCTTGATTTGTCCCTACTGCCCCATCTCTAAATTACATTTTCAAACCCTTCTACCAATCCCCATATCTTCCTGGATTTCATGGCAGTCTCCTTTTCTATCTCTCTGTCTCCAACTTCCATTTATCCCATTCACCATGTACCTGCTGCAGTGTGATCTTCCCCAAATAACATGTCATTAAAAGTCCATTCTACCAAAAAAAAAAACAAAAACAAACAAACAAAAAATAAAAGGGGCCAGCGCGGTGCCACTAGAGATAAAGTGTCTGCCTTGCCAGCGATAGCCTAGGACAGACCGCGGTTTGATTCCCTGGCGTCCCATATGGTCCCCCCAAGCCAGGAGCGACTTCTGAGCGCATAGCCAGGAGTAACCCTGAGCGTCACCGGGTGTGGCCCAAACCCCCCCCCCCAAAAAAAAGTCCTTTCTACAACCAATACTCCAACACAGAATTGTGAATTCAAGAAGCTAAGATAGGGGCCGGAGAGATAGCATGGAGGTAAGGTGTTTGCCTTTCATGCAGAAGGTCATTGGTTCAAATCCCGGCATCCCATATGGTCCCTGGCCTGCAAGGAGCGATTTCTGAGTGTGGAGCCAGGAGTAACCCCTGAGCACTGCCAGATGTGACCAAAAAAAAAAAAAAAAGAAGCAGCAGCAGCAGCTAGGATATATGTCTTTTACCAAACACACTTAATTGTCCCAAACTACATAAAGCTGTTAAACTATCACAAAGTTGTCTTGGAAAAACATACTTTTACTTTCATATTAAATATTCAATACATAAAGATGTTAGTTCTTCCAAAACTGATAAAGATTAAACATTCCTAAAAAAAAACTGCAACAAGATTTTTCATATAGGTCATATTGTTCTAAATTTCTATTTGGAAGAGAAAAGGAATGTATTCCTAAGATGATTTTTTTAAGGCAGAAAATAGAAAAACTCATTCTTCTGATATTAAAACTCACAATGTTGATATGGCAATCAAGAGAGTATGGTATTTGTAGAAGGATATACACTCATATCAATGGAACAGAATAAAGAACAAAGTAATATTGTCAACCAAATATTACTACCTATTTATATAAACAATATAAAGTTTCTTTCCTTCCTTCTTTTTTTTTTATGGCTTTTTGGGCCACACCCAGTGATGTTCAGGGGTTTCTCCTGGCTATGCACTCAGAAATTGCTCCTGGCTTGGGGGACCATATGGGATGGTAGAGGATCGAACCGCGGTACATTCTAGGTTAGCCCATGCAAGGCAGACACCCTACTGCCTGAGCCACCGCTTGGGCCCCAAACAATGTAAAGTTTCAATAGAGAAAAGACACTCTTCAGTAAATGCTACTGGAAAAACTAAAAATATTTGAAGAAAATACTGAATTTTTTACAAAAGTTAGCACAAAATAAATCATACATCTAAATGTAAACAGATAACCTAACTTAAAAAATAAAAAATATGGGGATATAAAACTAACAACTCTTGAGTTTTATACTAAAAACATGATCTGAAAAAGTGATGTATTGAAGTTCATCAAAATATAAAGGTTTTGTTCTGTAAAAGCACACGTGCATATATAAAGAATTCTCAGAGCTCAGTAAGTGGTTCACTGGTTCACTTGCAGGTATGAAGCCACAAATTCAGTTCCCAGAAACCTCCTATATTTTCAAGAGTAGCTTCTCCCATTGTGATCCCAAATATCACAAGTGTGACTTCCAGAGCACTGCAACCAAATATGTGACTCCCATTAAAACATAGCAACAATACATGGGAAGAAAGGAAAATAAGAACTTTAGGGGCCAGAGAGGTGGTGCTAGAGGTAAGGCGTCTGCCTTGCAAGTGCTAGCCTAGGACAGACCTCTGTTCGATCCCCCCGGTGTCCCATATGGGCCCCCACAAGCCAGGGGTGATTTTCTGAGCTCATAGCCAGAAGTAACCCCTGAATGTCAAACAGGTGTGGCCCAATAAAAAAAAAGAACTTTAAAAATAGACAAAAGAAAAGGCAATAGTATAGCAGGGAGGATATTTGCCTTGCATACAGCCAATCTTGGTTTGATCCCTAGCATCCTTATGGTCCCCTTTAACTTACCAGAACTGATTTCTGAGTGCAGAGCCATGAGTTATGCCTGAGTGCTGCTGGGTATGCCCCTGCTCCACAAAAAAAAATTTTTTTTAAATAGGCAAAAGACAGGGATAGAGTCAGTTCACCAAAAAGACACAGAGATGGCAAATAAATATATAAATAAAGAATTGCTCATTATTGCTTACTAGAAAGTTGCACATCAAAACTGCAACAGTCACTACATGCTCTCAAAATAAACAGAAAACATGACACTACCAAATGATGGCAAACTGAGAAAAATTTAATCACTCATACATTCCTGGTGAGAATATAAAATTATTCAATTACTCTAAATTGCAGTTAACAGTTTCTTATAAAACTAAATATGGGGGTGAGGGCTGGCATGATAGCGCAGCAGTAGGAAGTTTGCCCTGCATGTGGCTGACCCAGGACTGACTGCAGTTTGATCCCTCGCATCCCATATGGTCCCCCGAGCCAGTAGTGATTTCTGAGTGCATAGCCAGGAGTAACCCCTGAGCGTCACCATTTGTGACCCCCCCCCCCCAAAAAAAATCACAAAACAGCCTAAATATGTCCAAGGATCAGAGAGATAGTACAATAGGTAGGGAACGTGTCTTGTACACAGTTGACCTGAGTTTGATCCCTGACATCCCATATCACCCCCTGAACACTGCTAAGGATAATTCCAGGTGTGGCCCAAAATAAAACAAATTTTAAAAAAATTTAATTTAAAAAATAAAAATGTTTCACCAAAGCCTGCAATTTTATTTTAGGCATTGTATCAGAGAAATCAACATTTATATTCACACACACACACACACACACACACACACACACACACACACACAAAAACTGTATATAAACATTTAGAGCATTTGAATTCACAATAGCTAACTCAAAAATAGTACTATATCCTTCAAAGATGAATGGTTAGAAAATGGTCCTTTCATACCTTATAATTATAAGGTATAATTATAATTAATTAATATCAATAAGTATTAATATTAAATATAAGTAAACATGAATAAAGAATATTAATAAATAATTTAAATTACTCAGCCATAAAAAGTTTGAGTATGAGATTGTTGATCTATACCAATACCTGGATGAATCTCTAGAAACATATATTGAGTGGAAAATGCCAAGGCCACAAAAAGGGGGGGAGAGGGGGCCCGGAGAGATAGATGGAGGTAAGGCAATTGCCTTGCATGCAAAAGGATGGTGGTTCGAATCCCAGCATCCTATATGGTCCCCCGAGCCTGCTGAGGGCAATTTCTAAGCGTAGAGCCAGGACTAGCCCTAGTGCTGCCGGATGTGCCCCAAAAGCAAAAGAAGAGAAAAGAGAGGAGAGGAGAGAGGAGGAGGAGGAGAGAGGAGGAGGAGGAGGAGGAGGGGAGGAGAGGAGAGGAGAGGAGAGGGGAGGAGGAGGAGGAGGGGAGGAGGAGGAGAGAGGAGAGGAGAGAGAGGAGAGGAGAGGAGAGGAGAGGAGAGGAGAGGAGAGGAGAGGAGAGGAGAGGAGAGGAGGAGGGGAGGAGGGAGAGGAGGAGGAGGAGAGAGGAGAGGAGGAGGAGAGAGGAGAGGAGAGGGGAGGAGAGGGGAGGAGAGGGGAGGAGAGGGGAGAGGGGGAGGGGGAGAGGGGAGAGGGGGAGGGGGAGAGGGGGGAGAGGGGAGAGAGGGGAGAGAGGGGAGAGAGGGGAGAGGGGAGAGGGGAGAGAGGGGAGAGAGGGAGAGGGGGAGAGGGGGAGAGGGGGAGAGGGGAGAGGGGAGAGGGGGAGGGGAGAGGGGAGGGAGAGGGGGGAGGGGGAGAAGGGAGAGGGGAGAGGGGGAGAGGGGGAGGGGGGGAGAGGGGAGAGGGGAGAGGGAGGGGGAGGGAGAGGGGAGAGGGAGAGGGGAGAGGGGGAGGGGAGGGGGAGGGGAGGGGGAGGGGGAGGGAGAGGGGGAGGGGAGGGGAGGGGAGGGGAGGAGAGGGGGAGGGGAGGGGGAGGGGAGGGGAGAGGGAGAGGGGAGGAGAGAGAGAGGGAGAGAGAGAGGAGAGAGGAGAGAGGAGAGTGGAGAGGAGAGGAGAGGAGAGGAGAGGAGGAGGGGAGAGGGGAGAGGAGAGGAGGGAGGGGGAGAGGGGAGGGGAGAGGGGAGGGGAGGGGAGAGGGAGGGGAGAGGGAGGGAGGGGAGAGGAGGGGAGGGGAGGGAGGGGAAGGGGAGGGGAGGGGAGAGGGGAGGGGAGAGGGGAGGGGAGGGGAGGGGAGAGGGGAGAGGGGAGGGGAGGGGAGGGGAGAGAGGAGAGAGGAGAGGAGAGAGGAGAGGAGAGAGGAGAGGAGAGAGGAGAGGAGAGGAGAAGAGGAGAGAGAAGAGGAGAGAGGAGAAGAGAAGAGAAAAAGAAAAGAAAAATGCCAAAGCCTACAGACTCTATATTCTGTGACTGTGTACCTAACATTCTTGAGATAATAAAAAAAAAAAGAAAAAGAAAACATAGTGTGGGGCCTTAGGTTCTGAACAAGGGGGGGATGACATTTTGTAAAGGACTACATGTTGTAGACATTTCTCCTTCTGAAGCCTTAATTTCCATTAACACTGCCCTGAGATACCTGGCCATACCAGGTATGGTAGCCTATCTGGAAAGGGCACGAGGAAGCAGCAGGAAGGTATCCTGGACAACAACAGACAACCGTCTTTAAGATCATCAGAAGCTAGAACCTCTTCATCCCCTCCCTAAATAATTTTGGCTTTGTGACCTTGCCAAAAATTGATGCTTCTGGGGGACAGCACTGCTAGTCAATTTAGGGCTTGTGGCTGACAGAATAAAGTCTTGCTTTTTAATTCTGTGATCTCTGGACCCTAACACAGAGAACAGACTAACAGCTGCTGAAAATTAAAGAAGGAACATGGCAGGAGGAACATTTTAAATGTGGCTATACGCAAGCAATGTGAGGGATCCCTCCGGTGAGACAAATGTTCTGAGTGTTTACTCTGTTCATGTCATAGTCTTGAGCATACTGGCAGAGTGATAGTACAGCAGGTAGGGCAATTGCCTTACAAATAGTTGACCCATTGGGGCTGAAGAGATAGCATGGAGGTAAGGCGTTTGTCTTTCATTCAGAAGGTCATTGGTTCAAATCCCAGCATCTCATATGGTCCCCTGAGCCTGCCAGGAGCGATTTCTGAGCCTGGAGCCAGGAGTTACCCCTGAGCACTGCCGGGTGTGACCCAAAAACAAACAAACAAAATAGTTGACCCAGGTTTGATTCCCAGCACAACATATGGTCCTCTGAGCCCACAAGTGATCCTTGAATGCACAGCCAGAAGTAAATCCTAAGGACTGCTAGGTGTGACAAAAATAAATAATAATAGGGACCTGAGAGATAGCATGGAGGTGGGGTATTTGCCTTGCATGCAGAAGGATGGTGGTTCGAATCCCGATATCCCATATGGTCCACCGAGTCTGCCAGGAGTGATTTCTGAGTGTAGAGCCAGAAGTAACCCCTGAGCACTACTGTGTGTGACCCCCCCAAAAAAAAAACCCAAAAAAGTAATAATAAAAATAAGTGTTTAAATTAAATAAAAATAAAAAACAAAATAAAGTCAGTGCCCTAAATGTGATATTATGCTGTAGCTTTGTTAGCATTTAAATAAAATGTTTAAGTAAAGTAACCAAAACTGCTTATAGAAGCATGTTATATTACTCTATAATTTTCTCAAAATTAAAACTGCAATTAAAAAATATATGTCATGGGCCAGGGAGATAGCTGAGGACTGGAGCAAAATTTCAATTCCTAGCACCACTGACTTTCCCCAAATACCTACATGATCTATCTCTCACTTCTTCAAACTCTTTACACTAATCTTTTCCATGACCCTTCCCACCAACACCCTATTTAACTTTTTCATCTCTATCCTAATCTTTCCTGCCACCTGCTTTATTTTTCTGCACAGCTACTATTATCATCAAAGAAACAGCAACATTCATTTATCTAAACCCGCGATCGAAGCGATAGCACAGTGGTAGGGCATTTGCCTTGCACAGGTCCAACCCCAGATGGACCCCAGTTCAATTTTTCCAGCATCCCATATGGTTCCCCCAAACCTGACAGAAGCAATTTCTGACAGCAGAGCCAGGAGTAACCCCTGAGCACTGCCAAATGTGACCAAAACCCCCACAGAGACACTTATCTAGTCCTATGTATATATGTGTCTCTGTATGTGTATACTCACATATACCCAACGTACTCACTCCACCATCAGTCACAAATTTATCATTTTTGGAAGGAAGAAAAGGTCTGAGGTCATACCCAGTAGTTTCATGAGCTATTTCTGGCTCCTTGCTTGGGAGACCACATGTAGTCTCAGAGAACAAACCAAGGTGACTATATGCAAAGCAAGTATCTTACCTCCTGTAATGTAATGTAATGTCCACTGACACCCCAACTATAATTATCTTGATTATTTAAATATTAAAAAACCTGACAAAATTCTATACCCAATCTTAATAAGCCCTCTCAACAAAGTTAAATAAAATATCTATTTCTGGGGTTGGAGTGATAACATAGCAGTAGGGTGTTTGCCTTGCAGCCCATACGATCCCCCAAGCCTGCCAAGAGTGATTTCTGAGTGTAGAGCCAGTAGTAATCCCTGAGCACAACCGGGTGTGACCCAAACACCAAAAAAAAAATTTTTTTTCTCTTTCTGGTGAAAGTCACCAATGAAAGACCCATAGCTAATACCAGATGGAGTGATAAAATCCAAATATTTTACACCCTAAGATCATGAACAAGATTATCCATTTTCACCTAGAATACTGTACCCAGCAAAACTCACTTTCCGGTTTGACAGAAGAATACATGGTTTCACAGACAAAAAACAGCTCAGAAACTTTATAGACTCAAAACCAGTATTAAGAGAAAAACTGAAAGACCTAATTTAAAACAAGACTAACCAAAAGACACACCAAATTTCGATATAAAGATGGCATTAAATCCCAGGACAATTCTTTCTCTCAACGTCAATGGACTAAATGCACCAGAAAAGAGACAGAGAGTGGCTAAATGGATCAAAAAAACTCAATCCAACCTTCTGCTGCCTACAAGAAACACACCTGAATAGACAGAACAAACATAGACTCAAAATAAAAGGCTGGAGAAAAGTTATCGAAGCAAACAACACCCATAAAAAAGCTGGAGTGGCCATACTAATATGAGATAATGCAAACTTTATACTCAGGAAGGTTGTAAGGGACAAAGATGGACATTTTATATTAATCAAGGGGTATGTAGAGCAGAAAGAAATAACTCTCCTAAACATATATGCACCAAATGAGGGGACAGCAAAATATTTAAAACAACTGTTGACAAATCTGAAAAACAATATCAATAACAACACAATAATTGTGGGGGACCTCAACACTGCTTTGTCAACACTGGATAGGTCAACCAGACTGAAACCCAACAAGAATATACTAGACCTGAGGAGAGAAATGGAAGAAAGAGGCCTAGTGGATATATATAGGACACTCCATCCCCAGAAACCTGGATACACATTCTTCTCCAATGTACATGGGACATTCTCCAGGATAGACTACATGCTAGCACATAAAACATACCTCCATAATATCAAGAGGATAGAAATTTTGCAGACTACCTTCGCTGACCACAAGGCTCTGAAATTATTTGTGAATTCCAAAGGGACTCAGAAGAAAAACTTTAACACCTGGAAGTTAAACAGCCTCATACTCAATAACCAGTGGGTCCGAGATGAAATCAAGAAGGAAATCAAAAGTTTCCTGGAAACAAATGACAATAAAGACACAAACTATCAGAACTTATGGGACACAGCAAAAGCAGTACTGAGAGGAAAATTTATAGCTTTGCAAGCACACATCAGGAAGGAAGAAGGAGCTTACCTGAGTAGCTTAATGACACAGCTAATAGAACTAGAAAGTACTCAACAAAAGGACCCAAAAATAGGAAGACAGAAGGAAATAACAAAGCTGAGAGCAGAAATCAACGAAGTGGAAACCCAAAAAACAATCCGAAAGATCAACGAAAGCAGAAGTTGGTTCTTCGAAAAAATAAACAAGATTGATAGACCACTGGCAAACCTAACAAAGAAAGAGAGAGAGAGAAACTTGATAACTCGTATTAGGAATGAAAAGGGAGAGATCACTACTGATATGACAGAGATTCAAAGGGTAATCAGAAACTACTTTGAAAAAAACTATGCCACTAAAAATGAGAACCTGGAAAAAATGGATAAATTCTTGAACTCTTATAATCTTCCACGGTTGAAGGAAGAGGATGTAGCATATCTAAACAGCCCCATCACCATTGGTGAAATAAAAATGGTAATCAAAAGTCTGCCCAAAAACAAAAGCCCAGGCCCAGATGGATTCACTAATGAATTCTTTCAAACTTTCCAAGAGGAACTACTACCAATCCTGGCAAGACTCTTTCATAAAATTGAACAAACGGAAACACTCCCAAACAGCTTTTATGAAGCCAACATCACCCTAATACCTAAACCAGACAGACATGCTACGAAAAAAGAAAATTACAGACCAATAGCGCTGATGAATGCAGATGCAAAGATCCTCAACAAAATCCTGGCAAATAGGATTCAATACCTCATTAAGAAGATCATCCACTACGATCAAGTAGGTTTCATCCCAGGAATGCAAGGATGGTTTAACATCCGTAAGTCTATCAACATAATACACAACATCAACAACAAGAAAAATAAAAACCACATGATTATATCAATAGATGCAGAGAAAGCATTTGACAAGGTCCAACACCCATTCTTGATCAAAACTCTCAGCAAGATGGGAATGGAAGGAACCTTTCTCAATATAGTGAAGGCCATCTACCACAAGCCAGTGGCAAATATTATCCTCAATGGAGAAAAACTAAAAGCCTTCCCTCTAAATTATGGCACAAGACAAGGCTGTCCTCTCTCACCACTCCTATTCAACATAGCACTGGAAGTACTTGCTATAGCGATTAGGCAAGAAAAAGATATCAAGGGAATCCAGATAGGAAAGGAAGAAGTCAAGCTCTCACTGTTTGCAGATGACATGATACTCTACTTAGAAAACCCTAAAGACTCTACCAAAAAGCTTCTAGAAACAATAGACTCATATAGCAAGGTGGCAGGCTACAAAATTAACACACAAAAACCAATGGCCTTTCTATACACCAATAGTAATAAGGAAGAAATGGACATTAAGAAAACAACCCCATTCACAATAGTGCCACACAAACTCAAATATCTTGGAATCAACTTAACTAAAAATGGGAAGGACCTATACAAAGAAAACTATAAAACTCTGCTCCAAGAAATAAGAGAGGACACGCGGAAATGGAAACACATACCCTGCTCATGGATTGGCAGGATTAACATCATCAAAATGGCAATACTCCCCAAGGCGTTATACAGATTCAACGCTATCCCTCTAAAGATACCTATGACATTCTTCAAAGAAGTGGATCAGGCACTTTTGAAATTTGTTTGGAACAATAAACACCCTAGAATAGCTAAAGCAATCATTGGGAAAAAGAATATGGGAGGAATTACTTTCCCCAACTTTAAACTTTACTACAAAGCAATAGTTATCAAAACAGCATGGTTTGGAATAAGGACAGACCATCAGATCAGTGGAATAGGCTTGAATACTCAGAAAATGTTCCCCAGACATACAATCACCTAATTTTTGATAAAGGAGCAGGAAATCCTAAATGGAGCAAGGAAAGCCTCTTCAACAAGTGGTGTTGGCACAACTGGATAGCCACTTGCAAAAAATTGAACTTAGACCCCCAGCTAACATCATGTACGAAGGTAAAATCCAAATGGATTAAAGACCTCGATATCAGACCCCAAACCATAAGATATATAGAACAACACATAGGCAAAACTCTCCAGGACATTGAGACTACAGGCATCTTCAAGGAGGAAACTGCACTCTCCAAGCAATTGAAAACAGAGATTAACAGATGGGAATATATTAAGTTGAGAATCTTCTGCACCTCAAAGGAAATAGTGCCCAGGATACAAGAGCCACCCACTGAGTGGGAGAATCTATTCACCCAATACCCATCAGATAAGGGGCTAATCTCCAAAATATACAAGGCACTGACAGAAATTTACAAGAAAAAAAAACATCTAATCCCATCAAAAAATGGGGAGAAGAAATGAACAGACACTTTGACAAAGAAGAAATACAAATGGCCAAAAGACACATGAAGAAATGCTCCACATCACTAATCATCAGGGAGATGCAAATCAAAACAACAATGAGATACCACCTCACACCACAGAGAATGGCACACATCACAAAGAATGAGAACAAACAGTGCTGGCGGGGATGTGGAGAGAAAGGAACCCTTATCCACTGCTGGTGAGAATGCCGTCTAGTTCAACCTTTATGGAAAGCAATATCGAGATTCCTCCAAAAACTGGAAATCGAGCTCCCATACGACCCAGCTATACCACTTCTAGGAATATACCCTAAGAACACAAAAATACAATACAAAAATCCCTTCCTTACACCTATATTCATTGCAGCACTATTTACCATAGCAAGACTCTGGAAACAACCTTCAACAAACGAATGGCTAAAGAAACTGTGGTACATATATACAATGGAATATTATGCAGCTGTCAGGAGAGATGAAGTCATGAAATTTTCCTATACATGGATGTACACAGAATCTATTATGCTGAGTGAAATTAGTCAGAGAGAGAGAGAAAAACGCAGAATGGTCTCACTCATCTATGGGTTTTAAGAAAAATGAAAGACATTCTTGCAATAATAAATTTCAGACACAAAAGAGAAAAGAGCTGGAAGTTCCAGCTCACCTCAGGAAGCTCACCACAAAGAGTGATGAATTTAGTTTGAGAAATAACTACATTTTGAACTGTCCTAATATTGAGAATGTATGAGGGAAATGTAGAGCCTGTTTAGAGTACAGGCAGGGGTTGGGTGGGGAGGAGGGAGATTTGGGACATGGGTGATGGGAATGTTGCACTGGTGATGGGTGGTGTTCCTTTTATTACTGAAACCCAAACACAATCATGCATGTAATCAAGGTGTTTAAATAAAAAAAAATTAAAATATGAAAATTAGGGCCAGAGGGATGGCACAGTGGTAGGGCATTTGTCTTGCCTTAGGGCATTTGCCTAATCCAGGACCGACCTGAGTTCAATGCCTGGCATCCCATATGGATGCCAAGTCTGCTAGGAGCAATTTGTGAGTACAGAGCCAGAATTAATTCTTGAGAACTACCGGGTGTGGCCCCAAAACCAAAATAATAATAATAATAATGTTAAAAGCCAGCAAAAAAAATTATGTGTTCATTATAAGATATACAGCACATATATTTGAAAATGGGCTTATATGTAAAGAACCCCTACAAATCATTGATAAAAAAAAGTGTATTTAAATGAAAAAAAGCCCACACAGGACAATTAGGTATACAAAAAGTTGTTTGGTATAATCAAACATGTCAAATCTTTTTGGGTGTTCTATATCTTATCATGGGTTGTTGTAGAGAAATGTATTTTTTTCTTCTGGTTTTTGGGTCGTACCTGGCAGCTCTCAGGGTTTACTCTTGGCTCTATGCTCAGAAATCATTCCTGGCAGGCTCGGGACCATCTGGGATGCCGGGCTTTGAACCACCGTCAATTCTGGGTAGGCCGCTTGCAAGGCAAACACTCTACCACTGTGGTATCTCTCCGGCCCTGAGAAATGTATTTTTAAAAAACTTATCAAATTAAGACCTTTGCATTTTATTAAATATAAATGACATCTTGGCTTTTAAAAAGGGACATGAATTGAGTAAGTGGAGTTAAAAAAAAACCAAAAACAAAAACATTATGAGAGCTGCGTGATAGAACAGTGGGTAGGGTATTTGAGCCCTGGAATCCCATATGGTCCCCCAAGCTTGCCAAGAGTGATTTCTGAGTGCAGAGCCCAAGTACGGCTGGGTGTGGCCAAAAACAAAACAACAATTAAAAAAAAATTGTATTTTGGGCCCAGAGAGATAGCACAGCGGTGTTTTCCTTGCAAGCAGCCAATCCAGGACCAAAGGTGGTTGGTTTGAATCCCGGTGTCCCATATGGTCCCCCGTGCCTGCCAGGAGCTATTTCTGAGCAGACAGCCAGGAGTAACCCCTGAGCACCGTGGGGTGTGGCCCCCAAAAAAAATTGTATTTCCAAATACCAATGTTAAACAATTAGAAAACAAAATCTGAAAATGTTCAATTTAATAATTTCCAAAACCTAGAAATAAATATTCTAAAGATATGTACTGGAAGTACATATATTTTTAATTTAATCACTATGAATTACAAAATTACAAAGATATCTGTGACTTGATATTTCAGGCATACATTATTTCAATACCAATTCCTTCACCAGTTTCCACTATTCTCCACCAATGGCCCCAGTTTCCCTCCCACCTCCAAGCACAGAGGCACTTTTCCCCTCCCCTATTATCCTAGTGTTCCCTTTCCTAACATATCCCCCACCCCAAGATTAAAATTAAGGTTCCTATTGAAAACCAGTTCTACTGATCTTTGGTTTTATTTCCTTTGGGCACTTGATATAGAAGTATTTATTAGTTGAGAAAAAATAATAGAGAAAGAAAATCCTGAATAAGTGTTGTAGACAACTCAGTGGCAGAGCATGTGTGTGTGTGGCTCTAAATAGGATGCCCAGAACAAAGAAGGAAGAAAGAGCAAAGGAGAAAGTGAGGAGGAAGAGAGGAAGGAGGGCACAAAGAAAGGAGGAAAGAGAGGAAGAAATGGAGGGAAAGGAAGGAAGGAAGGAAGGAAGGAAGGAAGGAAGGAAGGAAGGAAGGAAGGAAGGAAGGAAGGGAGGGAGGGAGGGAGGGAGGGAGGGAGGGAGGGAGGGAGGGAGGGAGGGAGGGAGGGAGGGAGGAAAAGGGAGGGAGGGAGGAAAAGGAAGGAAGGAAGGAAGGAAGGAAGGAAGGAAGGAAGGAAGGAAGGAAGGAAGGAAGGAGGAAGGAAGGAAGGAAGGAAGGAAGGAAGGAAGGAAGGAAGGAAGGAAGGAAGGAAAGGAGGGAGGAAAAAGGAAAGAAGGGAGGGAGGAAGGGAAGAAGGAAACACTCCCAAGGATTAAGAATTTTTCTGTTTTGGGGGTGCTAAACCAACAGTACTCAGGACTTACTCTTTCCTTGGCACTCAGAGATCATTCTTGAACTCCAGGGATCATATGTAATGCTGGGGACTGTACCAGTCAGCAGATTGCAAGGCATGTGCCCTATTTGCTGTACAATCATTGCAGGCAAAAACTTATCTTTTAACCATGACAATGATGACACTGACATACTAGCCTCAAGAAAGGCAAAGAAATAGTATGTAATAGCTCATGTGTACAAAACTTGTTTCTAATGAAAATGGCACTTCATAAAGGTGGTCTTCATAAAAGATATGATTTTACAATAAATCATGCTATATCAATTAGTGTTCTCACATGAGGGGAAAATGATACCATCTCACAACATAATTTTCTAAAGTAACTCTTGATGAATTACACATCTACATATGATAAAAAATCACAATTGTTCATTAAAAATATATTCATACTTTGCCATTGATAGAGATGCTTTAAATAGACCACAAAAATATTACCTTTTTAAAATAAAAGATTAAACTGAATGCATCAAAATTAAATTATACTCAAATTTAAATTAAAAACATTCTAGAGTTGAAGGTACAAAACAAGTAGGGTGCTTGCTTTTGCATTACCTACTCAGGTTCAATCCCCAGAACTGTATCTGGACTCCAGAACAGCACCAGGAGTTATCCCTGAGCACAAAGCCAGGATTAAGTCCCAAGCACCACTGGGTATGAAAAAAAAAAAAAAAAAAGAAAAAGCACTATTAAGATCAAAAAGGTAAATCAGGGCCAGAGAGATAGCACAGCTATAGGGTGTTTGCCTTGCAAGCAGCTGACCTAGATGGTGATTCGAATTCCGGCAACCCATATGGTCCCCCCTGAGCCTGCCAGAAATATTTCTGAGCATGTAGCCAGGAGTAACCCCTGAGCACCATCAGATGTGCCCCCCCAAAAAAACAAAAACAAAACAAACAAACAAAAAGTCCTATCCTCTGTATTCTCTCTTTCTGGAACCCACAATTCAGACTTTGCCAACACTGGGACCTTTGCATACTCCAAGTCCCAATCTTAGAAAATTCTTTCTAGACCATTCAATGCCAACGGCACTCCTGCAACCCCATACCCCCACCCCAACTCTACTTCCAGTCTCTGCTGCTTTATCACCATTAGAAATCATTTGCCTAAGAATTCATAGACCTGTTTGCTAAGCCTGGGCTGCTTTCATAGTAATATTTGTACTCTGGAGGTCAAATATTCATGGAAAACTTATGATGAAGCCAGAGAGAGTCTATGGGGATATTAAAACACTTGCCTTGGACATAGCTAGCTCAAGTTCAATCCCTGATATCACCTGGTCCTACAAATACTGCTGGGTGCAACCCCCAAGCACAGATCCAGGAGTAACCCCAGAGGCTTGCTGGATATAACCCCCAAACCCAAGGAAAGCAAAAACTTATTGCATTGACTGTTGTATCCTAGAACAAAGAACATGCCTAAAAGAGTAGGCACCTGACCAATAAATTCTGTCAACATACTAAGCATTGACTTTTGATGTGGCATTTGTCAAAATATAGGCATGATATTAAGACAGAAAGAATCAAGTTTACAAGGTTCTGGGGTCAGCTATTAAACTGGGGTCAGATGCATGCAAGACAAGTGATTTAATCCTATATTATATCTCCAGCCCAATCATGGCAGGTTGTTTATGAATAGAACCTAGAGAGAGGCAGAGGAAAGAATTATCATTTAATGAGTCCAGAGTTGATCTGTTATTATTTACGAATAAAGATATTGGGAAAATGAAAACATTTAGAACCGTGCTTAAATTAATGCAAACTATAAATTAATACAATTTCACCATAACAGCATGAAGACCTGCTATCGAATTGTATACCTCAAAATGGTCCAAATAGTATCTATTAGAGTGTGTATATTTAGCCACCATAAATAAGATAAAATGCTTCCAAGAAAAAATTTTGAAAGGAAGTCATTGAGAGAAAGAGCAAAGAACAAAGAAATATACATAATCACATAAAGCAAAATACCCCTCTGGTGCCACTTAGAGGCACAAAGCAGATCAAATCAGACTGCTACCTTTCAAGGCAGGATGTTTGGGAGTAAACAAGCAACCAACAGAGACATATATCCTGGCTGCTTCCAAAATAATATTGCCTCAAAAATGTTCTGATGTGAGTTCAGTAATGACGGATCTCAACTCTTCACTCAGATCAGGAAGTCACTTTTGCTTGACTCATGCTAAACAAAATATTAGAATCTCAAAAACTTGGTGTCTATTCACATGACAAGCTAATCAAACTTAGTGCCACTGCCCTAGAACCTTCATTTCTTGCTATGATTGGGAGATAAGGCAGAGGAGGAGGCAGAAAGGTAGAAAGTGCAATTATATTCCATAGGAAGGACATGGGTGTACTGCCCTGAGAAAATTTGGGAACCTGGCCAAAGGAACCCCAATCCCCTCCTGTTGGGGCCATGTTGCCAAGTATAGAGGGAGAGCAGTCGATCCCTAAAGGCTAAAATACTTCCAAAGATGTAAAGACACTGATGACATGTCTCAGAGAACCAAATTTAGGAATGTTCTGGGATTTCTTGCTTGTTTTCTCATCTAAAACATTCTTTCCATTTCAGAAAACAAATGGGACACGCAGCAGCTGACAGGCATACAACACAGAGCTAAGTTAGAATCACACAATATGTGAAGGAGAGAAAATGAGCACAGGATCTGATAAAGATGAAAGCCTGAAAAAGAACAGAATTATTTTATAAACCTTAAAAAGTCTGTCTTCTTTTTTGTTGTTGCTAAAAAGAACCGAGTCTTATTTTCAGACTATCAACTAGTATGATTTCTAAATTTAGAAGTATTAAGTTGGTTGAAATATTTTTTAAATTTTTACTGAAGTATCATAGTTTACAACGATATTAGAATTATTATTTATAGATGCAGAGCACCACACAATCTCTCCACCATCCACAATTATCCCCACAGTTCTCCCCCAGTCCTGAGACCTATTATCAATCATATCTCAGAATTTGATTCCATTGGAGAGGGTTTAATCCCTTAGAGTGATAGCTTCATAATGGTCCTATTCTTTGTTGTTTTCCTCCCTGTGCATTCTTCATACATCTGCCCCACATTTTTTGAGACTTCGTTTCTTATATTTCCCCAGAATTAGTAATTGAAATAATTCCTCTACAGGCACCAAGTCTTTTAACCATTTTAAATGCTTATAGGTTACATGTGAGATATTTTGGGAAATTTGCAGTCATTTGTCTCATCCACATGAGATTATTTAATAAAGGGGCCCAGGGAATGCTCAACAGAAGCAACTGCCATGCAAGCATAAAGCCGTAAAATGTATCCCTGGTACTACCCCATGAACTGAGAGTGACCTCATGACACTCACTTGTTTTTTGTTTGGGGGGATACATTCAAAAATGCTCAGAGCTACCCCTAGGCTTTACATTCAGGATAACTTCTGGTAGGATCCAATGCAATGCTGGGATCCAATGCTGGGCAGTTGCATGCAAGGCAAGTGCTTTATCTCACTGAACAATCTCTCATGTATTTCTCAATTGTATTTTAGGTGCTATGATTTATAATACTGTTATTATTGTTTTATGCATACTTATTCCAACACCATATCTTCCAACAGAATAACCTATTCCTCCATCACTATCTCAGGGTCTTCCCACCCCTACTCACGTACCCTACTGCCTACCCCTCATCCTTCCCATGATAATCTCAGTTCTGTAGACTAGTTCTCAAGTGATTTTTTTTTCTTCCCTTACTATGCTTTTGTAATTGTAATATGAGAGAAATCATTTTGTTTCTATCCCCTTCCTTCCAACTGACTCTACTCAGCAAGATACCGTCCAGATCCATTCACATTGTAATAAGTTTTATAGGTGTTTTATATATCTTGGATATTAATCCCTTGTCAGATGGTGTACAAATACTTATTAAGTCTGTGGAGTGTCCTTTTAATTATGGGCATCATTTTCTTTGCAGTTCAGAGTCTTTTTTTTTTTTTTTTTTTTTTTTTTTTTTTTTTTTTTAGTTTTTGGGTCACACCCGGTGGTGCTCAGGGGTTACTCCTGGCTGTCTGCTCAGAAATAGCTCCTGGCAGGCACAGGGGACCATATGGGACACCGGGATTTGAACCAACCACCTTTGGTCCTGGATCGGCTGCTTGCAAGGCAAACACCACTGTGCTATCTCTCCGGGCCCCAGAGTCTTCTTAATTTGATATATCTTTGATGTAGCCCCATTTGTTTCGGTTTGTTTGGCCAATGGCATTGGATTTTTGAAGATGCCTTTAGAGTTTATGTCAATTTGTGACTCCACAAACATAAGCCTGTGGTTACATGAGATCTCTGATACCAACTGTGTGAGTTGTGTGTGAGTTTACTAACTTAAGTATTCAACACTTGGGGGCCGGGTGGTGGCGCTAAAGGTAAGGTGCCTGCCTTGCCTGCGCTAGCCTTGGACGGACCGCGGTTCGATCCCCCGGTGTCCCATATGGTCCCCCAAGCCAGGAGCAACTTCTGAGCACATAGCCAGGAGTAACCCCTGAGCGTTACTGGGTGTGGCCCAAAAACCAAAAAAAAAAAAAAAGTATTCAACACTTGCTGAACATTATAATCAAGTGTGTACAAGGCCTCGTCACTGCAGCAACAGCAAAGGAGAAACAAAGGAGGGGTGGTGATTTAAGGTGAAAAGGAGAGAATAATTTGGAAAAAAATTCTACTGAAAATAGAGCCATCCCAGCATAAAAAAGAAAAGGAGAAATAAAATTTTAGTTTGTTATCATTCAGTTACATTCCAGAGCTGGACCTAAATTAGTTAATGGTCATCTTATCTTCCCATTCTATGACCAGATAAACTGATGGTACTTCCTAAAATGTTAATAAAAATCCAAGAGAAAGTGGCCAAGAAACAGCACAATGGATAGATTTGCACATACTAGGTGAGCACCCAAATAGGTAAGGATTCCTGGCACCCAGCTCATCATCACTGAGCAATGCCCTCAAGGACCCCAGGACAAAATCAGAGGCCTACAGATAAGCCCCAGACCCATAGGCCATGAACAGCATTGTATCCTTAAACCATCCTGGCTAGTCAGAAGTTTTTGATGGAATTATGGAGCCCCTAAACACCACTTGAGCGGTTGTACACCCACCTCAAAGAAAAAAAAAGTGTAATATTTCCAAGTTAAACTCTCATCTTGAGGCAGGGATTAACAAAGAATAAGTTAAAGTATGTATATGAGTGAGTGAATAAGTGAATTTATAAGTATTCTTCTAAATAGTAAGTATAAAGTTAACAGTGGTTGACCCCGGACTTCAACCCAGATCTCTTTCTTCTTTGGTAATACATACAATGCACTATATTAGCAGTTCCACTGTCAGAAAAGCAATGTCACTAAAATCACTCACTGACCTTAGTTGTGTGGTATTTTTTTTTTTGTTCATTGTGCTTTTAGACATGCAAACAAAAGAAAAGAATGAAAAGTGCCAAGTGGGATGACATAAGAAAATTGCACTGTAGCCAGATCACACATAAGAAAATGACAGGAAAAAGGTAGGCAGAGGAGGCTCTGTGATTTTCTTCTCACTCTCACCTGATCCAAGAGATATAAAAGGTACGAAGTTAGAATGCATTAGCTGTCAAATCAATAATCTTCCACTTGAAGCACAAGATTTTCTAACAATGCAGTCAATTTTTTATCCCCATTGGCCTTATAATGTCCACCATCTGGGGAAAACACTGCAAAAACGAGTGTTATGGAGTGGGCCTAAAATGAAAGCACAGGTAGATAGGGAGCTTTCCTTGCACATGGATGACCTGGGTTCAATCCCTGACACCACATATAGTGTCCTGATCCTGTCAGAAGTAATCTGTTAGTACAGGGAGGAAGAAGAAAGAAGAAAAGAAAGAGGGAAGGAAGGAGGAGGGAGGGAGGGAGGGGGGAGGGAGGGAAGGAGGAAGAAAGAAAGGGAGGAAAGGAGGGAGGGAGGGAGGGGGAGGGAAGGAGGAAGGAAGGAAGGGAGGGAGGGGGGAGGAAGGAAGGGAGGGAGGGAGGGAGGGAGGAAGGAAGGGGAATGACAGAGACAATATACTTACTCTTCCAGGAAGTGTTGCTGGGGTCCTATGATAGAGCCAGGCCGGCATATTCTGATCCAAGCAATTATTTCAGAGTGTGTGAACCTGTAATGCTTCATGACATAACAGGCTATCAACGTCCCTGTTCTTCCAAGACCAGCTGAAAGGTAAGAGTACAAGTTAAAAATAAAGCAAAAGCAACAACGAAAACAATGAGTTCAATCCTGCTCCAGAGCAGCAATAGTCTCAAGTATGAAGCATGATTTTTTTTTTTTTGTGGTTTTTGGGTCACACCCGGCAGTGCTCAGGGGTTACTCCTGGCTTCATGCTCAGAAATTGCTCCTGGCAGGCACGGGGGACCATATGGGACACCGGGATTCGAACCGATGACCTTCTGCATGAAAGGCAAACGCCTTACCTCCATGCTATCTTTCCGGCCCCGAAGCATGATTTTTGAACTGAGGTTTGATGCACTGCATTTTATAAAAAGGAAAAATGTTGCAAAAACCATTCCAACTCCAGGAATCATTTTAATGGTTAATATGGTTTAAAAAAATCAATAAAATAATATATAAAAACCAGAGCAAGGACTTTGACAATGGTCAGGATGAACCTGAAGTCCAATGAAAATAACTATCATTGGGAATGTCAACTTACAACATATTTACTATATTTTTCACTCTATAAAATAAAACGCACATAGTTTTTAGATAAGAAAAACAAGCAAGAATAAAAATATTCTAAAGCAAATGGTGTACTAAAATATTTAATAAACTATAACAGAATAATATTTCAACCCTGTTAAGTGAATAGCAGTCAACATGATATTAAGAATCATTATGACTGTGATTAAGAAATGGAGAGAGTTTAAGTTTCAAGTACACTTCTAGTTTTCTGGGAAGCCCAAAAATTCCTCATCACTAGTCAGAATTTATGAAGCTCATTTGCTCATGAAAGCTCTATATGTGACGGTGAAAGTGTGTTAACCTGATTGCTCATACTATGTGGTATGTCTGTGCAATAAAGGGGGCATCACACTGCGGATGACAAGTGGCTAGTTTCTGCTCTTCTCCCATGCACTTGGCTCCAAGAGGCATTCGCTCCATAAGATGCACAGACATTTCCCCCCATTGGGGGTAAAAGTGCATCTTATGGTATGAAAAATATGATATCTTCTTCCTGGGGTCTCCGACCTTGGTCCTTGATCCCAGAACCAGACTGAGATGAATGTGGCCCAATATAACTATACAACTGATTATGTTATCATGCTATTTTTTAAAAACCTATAGACCAAAGTGATAGTAGAGTAGGTAAAGAGATTGCCTTGCATACAGCTGACCTGGGTCTGATCCCCAGCAGCCTGCATGGTGCCCTAAGCACCACCAGGAGAGATTCCTGAGAGTTGAGCTAGGAATTAAACACTGAGCACTGCGGGTTGTGGCCCAACAATATACAACCATACCCCTCACAAATATATATATATACACATATATATATATATACATATATATATATTTAAATAATATCTTTATTCATGCACCATGTTTACAATCATGTTTGTAGTTGGGATTCAGTCATAAAAAAACGCACCCCTTCACCAGTGCAACCCTTTTATATAGCTAGATTTTAATAGTTATTTTAGGGGACCAGAGAGATAACAAAGCAGTAGGGCATTTGCTTTGCATGCAGCTGACCTGGGTAGGACCCGGTTCAATTCCCAGCATCCCAGCCTGCCAGGAGCAATTTCTGAATGCAGAGCCAGGAGTAACCCCTGAGCACCACTGGGTGTAGCCAAAAAAAAAAAAAAAAATCCAACCAATCAAGCAATAAAATAAATAAAATAAAATGATCATTTTAGATTTACTTAAGGTTTTAAGAGAGGGAACAACAGAATCAAAGTTAGAAGGTGACACAAAAGAGGATCCTCAGTTCCAAGCAATCGAGAATTATTTTAATACTTTCTCTGGCAGGTGCTTAGCCTAACCTTGGCTTCAGTCCTTGTGCGACCAAGGGGAGTTCATTATTTGCTGAGTCAGCCCATGGCAACTGATGACACAGCTATCTGCAAGGCCTGGTGCTGCCAGCAACTGGAATCATGGTGGCAAAATCAAATAGACACGCTCCTCCCACAGTGAGCAAATATTGAAAGCCAAGCAAACAGTCTTTAGCTTCATTTGCATGTATATTTTTTATGCAAACCATGTGCTTAACCACTAAGCTATAGCCTCAATTTAGTTATCTTTTGTGCCAAAATCATTTCTCTATGTTGAACTTAATCTGCTATATAAGAAACAACAACACAATTAGGGACTGGAGCGATGACACAGCAGTAGGACATTTGCCTTGCATACAACTGACCCAGTACAGACCACGGTTCGATCCCCTGGAGTCCCATATGGCCCCCCAAGCCTGGAGTGACCAGGTGTGACCCAAAATTTAAAAAAAAAAATCACAATTAGAAATTATTTACATGGATTAAGGTGTTTCCCTTGCATGTCCCAATCATAGTTCAAGCCCAGGCTTGGTCCCCCAAACACCTGAGCCAAGAATAAGCCCTGACCACTGAAGAGTTTAGCCCAAACCCCTCCCCAACTAAATAATAAAGAGATTATTTTCAGGAGTCTCAGGGATAGGATATCGATAAAAGCATGACCTTTGCCAACATAAGGCCCTTAGTTCCATTCTAAACTACCACATCTGTACTGAGCTCAAACCAACAGACTTTTTGGTTGTGACCTCTGGCACTGCAGCAATTTCTGGGACTACAGCCACACAGTGTGAAAGCACGACAACCAAAGGCTGTGACCTTTAGACAGTGCCACAACTAAAAAGATGTATGAGCATTGTAGCCAGACACCCTTTATGAGCACACATGCCAGCACCATGGTTAATGGAGTGCAAGCCCTATGAGAAACTCAGCTGAGTGCCAACCCCATAGTCCAATATGCCAAGTCCAAGCAAGCACCAACCAGGCACATGGTGACCTTTGGTCCAAGACAGCCGCAAAAGGGCAAACCATATGTGACCTCACATGTCAACACAGCAACAACAGAAAGCAATGGGAAGAAAGATGAATTGTTTTTGGAGGTCACACCCAGCAGTGCTCAGGAATTGCTCCCAGCTTGGTGTTTATGAGGTCACACCTGGCAGTGTGACTGTGGTGGGACCATGTGATACTGAGAATGCCTGTACCAGGCCTTCCACATGTAAGTTGTGCAAATGGAACTCTTTTCCAGCCCAAGTATAATCCTTTTTTGGTTTTTGGGCCACAACCAGTGATGCTCAGGGGTCACTCCTGGCTATGCATTCAGAAATCACTCATGGCTTGGGGACCATATATGGGATGCTGGGGATTGAACTGTGGTCCATCCTAGGTCAGATGCCCTACCACTTGTGCCACTGCTCCAGCCCTAATCGATATTTTTAAAATGACTTTCAAAGAAGTATTGATTAATATCAATTTTTTCAAGTGTTTTCTCCCATAAATTGTTAGGTATGTTTTTTCTGCAGAGAAACCAAAGTAATAGGACACTGCATTTTAGTCAAGTACATATGTATAAGTCTTACATATGCACATACATATCAATCTTATGTATGCTTTCTCTTTTACCAGAATATATTAAAAAACTTAATCAAACTTTAGGTTCTCAAATATAGTGACTGCTGCTAATATAGTAAAACTGAGGCCCAAATATACTCAGATTAGTATAAGTGAATGTGAAATCTAGGACTAACACCCACCCCCTGTAATCTCATTCATTTGGGAGGGGTTAGGCCTCACCCCAGTGGTGCTCAAAGAGTATTCCTGACTCTGTACTCAGAAGTCACTCCTGGGGCCGGAGTGGTGGTGCAAGCGGTAGGGCGTTTGCCTTGCATGTGCTAACCTAGGATGGACCACAGTTTGATCCCCCAGCATCCCGTATGGTCCCCCAAGCCAGGAGCAATTTCTGAGTACATAGACAAGAGTAGCCCCTGAGTGTCACCGGGTATCCCCCCCCCAAAAAAAAATAAAAATAAAAATAAAAAAGTCACTCCTGGCAGACTCAAGGGACTATATGGTATGCTGGGAATCGAACCTGGGTCCATCCTGGGTCAGCCGCATACAAGGCAAACACCCTACTGCTGTACTATCACTCCGACCCCTGTAATATCATACTACCACAGAGTTCTTTCCATTTTTGCTCATCCATTCAATCCCCATCCTACATGTACTGACCAGGCCAGGAAGCTCTGGCATAAATGCAGAGTTAGAAACAAAAGGACCCAAGATACATGTCTTCTAAGCAGTATGTGGAACTAAATCAATGATACTTATTTACACGCATTTTTGAATTCTTTCCATACCTATCTTCTTAAAATTAAGTCAGGCACTATTCATTTTTATTTACTAATTATTACTCATGAGCAAAGCACAGTGCTGAGTTTTTCCCCACTATTTAAGAACATCCTCCACAAGAGGGAGAAAAATGTCAAGTAATAGAAATCGCCAGAGTTTGCCTTGTATTTAACCAACCTGGGCTGGATTCCTGGTTTAGCATCCCATATAAGCATCCCAAGCCTGCCAGAAGTAATTTCTAAGCACAGATTATTAAGAGCTCATGTGCTCACTGGAGATTAGAGATCCCAGATACGTTGTGATTACACTTGGCACATACAAACAGCACTGGGGACTGAATTCATGGCCTCGTGTTGCAAGGCAGGTTCTTTCAGCCACTGACATCCACCAGACCCAAGTCTCTTTTTTGCATTATTAAGGCCCAAAGTACATAGGCTAAAGAGATGTACAGAAAGCAAGGCACTCGTCTTGCATACAGTTGACTCCAATTTGATTCCTAGCACTGCAAAAGGTCTGTCCCCTAAGCATACCAGAGACCAGAGCTGAGCACAGAGGCAGGGCTAACACCTGAGCACCCAAAAATGAGAACAAATTCCCACCAAAAGTCCAACAGTGCACAAGCCTAAATATAACATTCATATGACCAAAAAAGCTACTGTCAGGTCTGGAGAGATAATACAGTGCATAATGCATTTGCATGTATTCAACCTGGGTTTAATCCCAGCATCCCATATGGTCCCCTGAGTACCACCAGGAGTGACTTCTGAGTACAAAGCCAGGATTAAGCCCTGAGCATCACAGAATGTAACCCCCCCCCAAAAAAAAAAGTCCTACTGTCCTCTTATGACCTATTAATATCTGAAGTTTCCCCTCAGAACTGATTTCTAATTTCTTGTGCCATCAGAATTTTTTTGGCGAGATTAGAAAGTCTATGAAAAGCTGAAAATAGCCTCCACCAATACACAGGATTCTATTCCTTTGTGGTTTAACTAATAGCATATAATTAATACTAGACATATTCTTTAGATTTTAGACCCCTGGGTGTGGTCTTAAAAGAGAGAGAGAAACTTTTTGACCTCCCAAATTCTTGGAAAATATACAGTATTTCAGCAAATATAAGATACTATCATGTGTAGGAGAATAAAACCAACTATTACTTAAGATTTAGTATTAAAAAATAAATTAATAGAATAGAGTTGGGGTCAAAGATATAGTACAGGGTGTAGGGTACTTGTCTTGCACACAACTGACCCAAGGTTTGATCTCCGGCATCTGCATATGGTTCTTGGGTACCCCCAGAAGTAATTCATGAGTACAGAGCCAGGAGTAATCCCTGAGCAATACTGGGTATGGTCCAAAACAACAACAACAAAAAAAGAATGGCATGTGGTCTAGTCTAAGATATATTCTCATTTCATAACAGTGGAAGAGATAGTTCTCTAAACAGAGTTCCTCAACCTTTTTTATTTCCATTATTGTCCCCCAAACCTCTGGGCTTTCCCTCCAATTATCACTTACAAAACTGTATTGCCCGCAGATTCAAGGAATCTGTTTGCATGGTGAACATAAATCCATGCTTTACACAGAGTATACTGTTTTCACCTCCCTCCACAGAAAAAAAATTTCCTCCTTGATGGGCATTCCTCAGGGCTAAAAATACAGATCAAAAATACAAATAGGAGGTGCCGGAGAGATAGCATAGGAGTAAGGTGTTTGCCTTGCAAGCAGTGAACCCAGGACCAAATGTGGTTCAAATCCCAGCATCCCATATGTTCCCCTGTCCCTTCGAGGAATGATTTCTGAGCAGAGAGTCAGGAGTAACTCCTGAGCACCGCCAGGTGTGGCCCCCAAAAAATATACAAACGGGTCAGAAAGACAGGACAGGGTGGATATCTGCCCTGCCTAGTTCAACTGCTGTGTACCCCATATAGTCCCCATCACTACCAAGAATGATCCCTGGGCAGAGCCAGGAATAGTCCCTGAGTACTGTCAGGTTTGGACCCAAAACTCAGATAAATAAATAAAAACATAATATAACCAAATTCATGTTCATTGATACCCTTATCCCTTCCACTCTTCCTTTCCTGTGAACCTTTTCTTTTAAAAAATATTGTATTTACACTGATCAGATGGAGAAGGTATGCCTGAAAAAGAGAGGGAGTGGGAGGGGAGGGAAGAAAAGAAAGAGTGAGGGGGAGAGAGAGAAAGGAAAGAGAGAGTTTTCATCTGGAGTACCCCATGTCAAACAATTGTGGGGCTCCTCAGAGGTCTGACAAGTAACTGTGTTACTCAAGCAACAGCTAGACTGCTTGGAACTTTCCAGCTGTTCCTGAGGCCTTCCTCTAAGCACCCGAGTTTGTTCTCCTTTCAGAGAGCAAAGGGCCTTGGCAGTCTTTTTTTCACAACTGCCCTGTCCCCATGACAGATCTGGCTGCTTCCCTACTTGTCTGTCTGTCCGTCCATCTGTCTGTCTCAACCCAATAACATGTGGTGCAGAAATTTTTCAGATCTCTCTGAAACTAAATTCTCTTCTCTCTCTCCCCCTCTTCCCCAATAATATGTGGTACATAAAATTTTCAAATTTCTCTGAAACTAAAGTCGTTTCTCCCTTTTCAAGGGAGTCTCTAATTTAAATCCATAAAAAGAACCTACTTAGTACCTTAGCATTCAATAGTTAGAACCTCTTACCACAATTCAACAAAATAGGAACGTGTCGCTAAGTTTCTACAAAAAAACCTTAACCAATTTTTTAAGTGTCATAATTAAAAGGTTCCCTGGGCACAATACGAAAGGCACAGAGAATTAGGTCTATTTATTCCAAGCGAAACATTAACTGCCATACTGTGCAGGCAGTTATCACAGGCCAGAGACATTGTGATGTTGCCTTTTTCAATCCCTTTCATCAGCCAGAGAAGGTGAGCTGCAGATATGGAATCGCTTTAATACCTCAAGGTGTAAATCTAATAAAGTACTATAGATAGTACTTTAGATTGAAGCCTGATTATTTATTCTCCTCTCTCAGCGGTTCCCTAAGTACATTTGACATAGGATAAGATTCTTCCCTCGCCTTGTAGTTTAATTAAAATGCACAGTTCAGTGCTGCCTGAATTCCCAGAAAATTAAGCTGACTTAATTAGGAGAGATGTCAAAATAATTAACAGGCCTATAGCAGATAAGTATACTATTAAAAGCAATACTGTTGTAATTAATTCAAAGGTGTAATCCTTATACAAGAATCCATGGGCCGAAACAATAGTATGTATAGTGGGTAGAATACTTTCCTTGCACACTGCCTGACCTGGTTTTGATCCCCTGCATCCCATGATGGTCCCCGAGGAGATACAGATAAAAAACAAATCAAAAAGTACACCCCCTTGGGAGTCAGAGAGATAGCATGGAGATGGGCCATTTGTTTGCCTTGCACGCAAAAGGACTGTAGTTCGAATCTCGGCATCCCATATGGTCCCCTGAGCCTGCCAGGAGTGATTTCTGAGCCAGGAGTAAACCCTGAGAGCTGCTGGGTATGACCCAAAAACCAATAAAAAAAAAAAAAAGTACACCCCCAGGAATAGTTCCTGAGTGCAGAGCCAGGAATGTGGCTCAAAAAAAATCAAAAAAAAATTTAAGTTATTAAAATTTTTAATTATTTTTTTAAATAATTCTATATGTATATATTAATGGAAGTAAATGACTTTTTTTCCCAAAAATGTCACCATATGTAAATGTGACCTTATACAAGAAATGAACTTAATACTAAGGGTTTAAACGAAAAAACAAATTTAACCTGATATATATGTATATCTCAGCCTCCATAGGAGATGCATGTAATAAACAGAATACCTGAAATAAGAAGATTGAACATCATGGGTTTTTTTTTATTTTCTCAGTATTTGTAGGTAAGAGGTGCCGAACTTTAATTGCAAATTGTACTTCCTCTCCTTAGAATTTGTCCGTGCAAAGCACAATGCACTGAGAGCTTGACAATGATAAAATGGATTGACTAGAGAAGACAAAACCAATCCCAGAAAATCTGATTTATTTTTTAGGGCACACAAATGAATTTGGTGTGTCTGACGAAAATCTCTAAACATCAAATGCTGGTGTCTATATCAGCCTTCCCTTTTCACTTAGAACTGAAAATGTGAACCATTAGTTTTGTCTGGGCCTATAAAACCTTTATCAGAAAGAGCTATGGAGGCAAAGCTGGGGTTCAGGGGTCACATCTGGGCAGGAGAGTGTGGGTTCATGACCCCCCAGTGACCTGACTGGAGCTGAGAGCTGCTAAATCCAGGGTGAATCATATGCCTTCAAAGAGAGCTCCAATCCACCTTGGAGCCAGGAGGGAGTTGGGGGGCTGAAGGGGGCTTTCTCATTGCAGATGAAACCTGACAGGAGGAGCTCTGCCCTAAATTGAGGCCACGTGCCAAAAGGCAGCCTCCCCCCACAAGCTCACATGGTTCAGCCAAGTACCTCCACCTACTCAAATTTTAAACATAGAAACAAGGGCCTACAAAATGGTATTTTAATTTATATGAAAAAGTCGGTTAAAGCACCAGGCACATGAAAAGAACAGTACAAACCCCAACACCTACTAGACTATTAGCATAAAATGGTCAGGAAACATCAGCACCCCAACTCAAAGATGGGTCAACAGCAACACCTAGTGGCTATATTAATTTTAAAAAAATGGGGAATTAGTTCCATCCCAGGGTTCTTTAGGGTCACTGTAATCAAAGACCCCAATGAAATAAATACCTTCCACCCTACAGGAAGCTGAAAATGGAATGCAAGCAAGCCCCCTCTGAGTCTAACCAGAAGACTTTGAACAACTTTATATTTTCTGAGAAGCTCACAGCACTTGGCAAACACAGAACTAAACAGTGGAGACAGTTCTACTGGTAAAATAACTCATTGTTGAGAGCAGGTGTAGGGTGCCTGCCTTGCACGCAGCCAACCTGGGTTCCAACCCCAGAGTCTCATGTTTCCTCAAGTCCCCGAGGAGAAATCCCTAAGCACAGAGCCAAAGTGTGGCCCAAAAGTAAGCAAGATACCCCCCTCCAAAAAAAAAAGATCATAGTGAAAATAAATAAAATAGAAAATAAAAAGACAATAGAAAATAGCAGTCTTTTATAAAAAGCATTCATTATCTATCTACAATTCAAGTATACGTAAATGCCCTATATATATTTTTATTGTATTTTTTTGTTTGTTTGTTTTGGGGCCACACCCATGACACTCAGAGGTTACTCCTGGCTATACACTCAGAAATTGCTTCTGGCTTGAGGGACCATATGGGATGCTAGGGGATTGAACTGTGGTCTGTCCTAGATTGGCCACATGCAAGGCAAATGCCCTACTGCTTGCACCACCACTCTGGCCTCAAATGCCCTATATATTTTTTAGCTAGCCTTAGACCTTATAAGTTGAACAAGGCCTACTCCAAAGTGCTTTGCTCCCAACAAAAGAGCCTGAGTGAGCTTTTATGGAGTCAGAAGTTTCTGTTCAGAAGTAGCTGCACATCTGCAGCAAGAGAGCTATCCAGTGATCCCACGCAAACACTGTCTTCAGGGAGGAAGGAAGAGGTTTTGCTGCAAAGACAAGCAGAAAGTGGGGATGGGCTGACAGACTAACAGACAGGCAGACCGACTCACAAGCCTCATCTCTAGAAAAGTGAGGCCTAGATAAAGCTGTTCTTAAACTCCTACTGCAGAATCTAGGTGCAGTGAGCAGGGACAGGCGCAGTCAGAGACAATGCCTTAACCAAAAAACACAGCCCAACCCAAAATCTTCACCTTAGCACCATCCCTGGGGACACGATGGTGTTCAAGATCCTGAAATAGAAAAAATCCTGATTTGTTCTATGTGATCTGTTCAAATAAGTCTCCTTGAAGCTGGAAAAATAGCACAGCAGTAGAGCATTTGTCTTGCATGCTGCTAACCCAGGACAAACCCAGGTTCGATCCCCACCATCCCATATGGTCCCCCAAGCCTGCCAGGAGAGATTTCTGAGTGCAAAGCCAGGAGTAACCCGAGTGCCGCCAGGTGTGGCCCCAATGATAATTATATAATACAATATAATATAATATAATATAATATAATATAATATAAGTTTCCTTTCCAAAACTCAGAGCCCACCAAGGCCTCTCTCTCACCTTTGCAGTGAACTGCGATGGCCCCTTCTGTGTTCTCACAGATGTTGAGGAACCTGCGCACAATGCTGTCACTGGGGGTGCTGCCATCGATGAAGAAGAGGTCATAGTGCTCGAAGCCCGCGTCGGTGAAGCGCTTTGCCTCGTAGATCTTCTTGTTTAGCCTCACCACGGCCGTCACATTGTGCTTCTTGAAATATGGAAAGTAGGCTTCAGGGGCATGAAGGGGGTAACCTAAGGAAGGGCAAGAAGCAGCTGTCAGCCAGAAGCACAGACCCAGAATGCGGGGCCGGAGTGATAGCACAGTGCCTTGCACGTGGACAACCTGGGACAGACCTGGGTTCAATCCCCGGCATCCCATATGGTCCCCGGAGCCTGCCAGGAGCGATCTTTGAATGCAGAGCCAGGAGTAACCCCTGAGCGCTGCCAGATCTGGTCCAAAAATTAATTAAAAACCTAGAATGCAAAACCCAGAAAAGCCCTCCACACTGAAGTTTGCCAATCTCCAGGGATTTGGTTTTGTTTTTCAGAAGGGAAACAGATTTCACGAGCCAAAGTCTAAATTACATTTCTCTAAGGAGCAGTGGGAATAACTGAACTCCCTCCTTTTCACTCTCACCCTCTTTTCTCTTCCCTTTTCCTCTCCCCCACCCCACATAGAAGGGGAAATGGGTTGGAATAGCCACTAGGATTCCAATCCTGGAAACATTCTCCTTCCAAGTCAAAACAAAAACATTCCAAAAATTGCATTGAAAGTCTTTTTTGCCATTTGCGTGGTTTTAACACCCTCCCTCCCCAATACTGAGGTGAATGTTTATCAAGCACTCGCCTCCTCAAAGTCACAAGAGCTTATAATTGCTATTTGAAATCTCAAGCAACCTGTTCAGATATAAGACAAAGAAAGAAGCCAATTTACTCTTTTTCTTCTTTTTTTTAACTTGATTGATTGATTGATTGATTGATTGATTGATGGGTTTTTAGACCACACTCAGTAGTACTCAGGGAAACTCCTGGCTCTGCACTCAGAAATCACCCCTGGCAGACTGGAGGACCATATGGGATGCCAGAAATCTAACCGGGTCCCTCCCAGGTTGGCCGCATGCAAGACAAACGCCCTAACACTGGGCTATCTCTCCAGCTCTGCCAATTTACTCTTGTTCACATTTTCTGTTCTAGGGAGTCTATATTTAAAGGTCTTTACTCTTGAGTGACTCCCAAATAACCTGAATATTTTGAGGAACTACAGAGTTAGCTTAATCGCAGATACACATAGTGCAGGGGTAGGGCATTTGCCTTGCACGCAGCCAATCCAGGACAGACTGTGGTTCAAATCCCAG
Organism: Suncus etruscus; assembly: GCF_024139225.1. Taxonomy (NCBI): domain Eukaryota; kingdom Metazoa; phylum Chordata; class Mammalia; order Eulipotyphla; family Soricidae; genus Suncus; species Suncus etruscus. Next base: position 19,939,473 of record NC_064866.1, on the reverse strand, counting down.
CATCCTATATGGTCCCCTGTGCCTGCCAGGAGCGATTTCTGAGCACAGAGGCAGGAGTAACACCTGAACAATGCCAGGTGTGAGTCAAAAATACAGTATATGGGGCCGGGCGGTGGCGCTGGAGGTAAGGTGCCTGCCTTACAAGCGCTAGCCAAGGAACAGACAGCGGTTCGATCCCCCGGCGTCCCATATGGTTCCCCCAAGCCAGGGGCGATTTCTGAGCACATAGCCAGGAGTAACCCCTGAGCGTCAAACGGGTGTGGCCCAAAAACCAAAAAAAAAAAAAAAAAAAAATACAGTATATATGTTGCCCTTTTACATTTTTTTACATCAGGTTTCTAAATGAATGTTTTAGTTAATGTGCAAAAAAGGAAACTGAAAAAAAACACACAGAAAGCAAAGACCAGAATCAGGTTCCTAAATTAATATTTTAGTTAAAATGCAAAAAAAAAAAGAAAGAAACAAAAAATAAATACACAGGAAAGCAAAGACCAGAATCAGTTTTCTAAATTAATAGTATAGTTAATGTGCAAAAAAAGAAACTAAAACACACACACATATACACACACACAGGAAAGCAAAGACCAGAATCATGTTATGACACGCAAGTCTGGTTCTATGTCCTGCTTATCTACCTGCTCGACCCAACCTTCCTGCTGCTAACTGATGCTATGCATCAGACTTCTTTACACACTAATAGTTATTTATCATTTCAGAGTCCCAAAGCTGTGAAGAACCAAGAATATACACGCCAACTCAATCTGGAAGAAAAACATAATCCGGCTTTTCTTGGCAACAACAACTTCTTAAAAGACAAAAAAGGCAATGGGACTCTAGAGAAAGATGCTGGCATGATTACAATCAAAACACTGCCTACCCACTAAATGTTCATTCAATTAAGAAGAGATAAAAATTAGAAAGGAGATGAGGTTGTAAACAAAGTGCTAAGACTGCTGCTACTCTGAGAAGAGATGCAAACACCAATGTCACCAATGAACCTCACCAAATGTGACCAGAATCTCGTCTGAACACTGCTCCTTCCTCTGCACACAGTCCCTGTATTCTGCACACACTCAACCTTCCTCTGGTCATCCTTCATCTGTCTGCTGCCAACTGATGAAACAAGTCTGACTATCTTCTCAATCAGATGGCTGAACAATTCTAGGTGCACATTTTTAAGTTTTCTTTAAAAATAATAAATTCTTTGTACTATATCTCCTTGACAGATTTCTTGAACATTCTCACATGCTTTTCTTTTCTTTTTATTTTTTTGTTTTTTTTTGTTTTGTTTTGTTTGTTTGTTTGTTTTTGGGCCACACCGGCGGTGCTCAGGGGTTACTCCTAGCTGTCTGCTCAGAAATAGCTCCTGGCAGGCATGGGGGACCATATGGGACACCGGGATTCGAACCAACCACCTTTGGTCCTAGATCGGCTGCTTGCAAGGCAAACGCCGCTGTGCTATCTCTCCGGGCCCTCTCACATGCTTTTCAAACAAGTTTGAGCCAACAGACAATGACAGTGTCCTGTGTTCTGAAGCAAAGAGTATCGTCAGAGAATCTGGAAGTTTCTCAAAGACTCAGGGGTGCTCTGAGGGAGTCAGGTGTTTTCTGGGCCTTCGACCACCCCCCACCCCTGCTGAACCCGTGACCTGCACGGGCCCTTGCTCTATCAGGCCACTAGGTGGAGCCTTGGGACCAGGGACGCACAGAGGTCAGGAGCTGGTGGACAAAAACTTGAAAACTGAGACATTCTGTCTCTGCTGGGTTCAGATCTCACTGATGCTAACACATGTAGGAAGGAAGTCGGCAAAGACTTGCAAGCCTCTCTCTCTCTACTCTCTTAAATAGAAACTTGCAACTCTCTCTCTCTACTCTCTTAAATAGAAACTTGCAACTCTCTTTCTCTTCTCTCTCTCTGTCTCTCTCTCATTGCCACTTGAGAATTGTGGATTTTGTTATTTTTTTCCATTTAAAATCCAAATACATATTTTATCCTGGGCCCCAAATTGCAAAACTCAAATTATCAACTGAGCAGAAGATTGAATGCAGAGGTGAACCCAAACTGACATAGGGACAGTGGTGAAGGGTCTGGGGCACTCTGACAGTGGTGATGGTGCAGAAACTGTGTGCACCAATACTGTAAACATTCAAACTATCACATCCTAATTACCTAATATTTAATTTTTATATATTTTATTGTACTGCTATATTATGAGCTCATCAATTGAAAACTGTTTCACAAAAATTCAGCAGTGCTGTTTTCCTCTGTATCACCTTCTTGTGAAGAGACAACAGAAATTCCTACCTGCTATTTGTTAACATGCACACACTTAAAACTCCCATAGTCCATTCTACCTGGATTCCAGGATTTCAGGACTTCCTTTTGCTACTCCCTAATAACAGCTATTTGTTTGTCAATTCCTTTTCCTAAACCTGTTTTTCTGCTAACAAATTCCTACAATGGCTTTCAGCTTTGTCAGAGAAACAAGGTTGTTCTAATAAAGATTATATTTTACCATAAAAGTTTTGTGGAGTTTTTCTGTTTTATTTTGTTTGGGGATCATACCTGGTAGTGCTCAGGGGTTACTCCTGGCTATGCGCTCAGAAATCACTCCTGGCAGGCTTGGGGGACCATATGGGATGCCAGGAATCAAACCCAGGTCTGTCCCAAGTCAGCAGCATGCAAGGCAAAAGCCCTACTGCTGTGCTATCACTCCGGCCCCTTCATTGTAAAAGTATTAAGTTTACTCATTTCACAACAAATTTATATTTCAAGTTCAAATAGGGTTTATAAAGCCTATGAAGATTCTGGTTGCATCAACTAAAATGACCGCTACAATAAAATGCCACAGTAATATCAATAACAGCCTTAAGTGCAATTGTTGAAGGTAATTTAAAAAATAGATCATAATCAACTAGCACTTTCAGACTTCCTTTCCTTCAGGGAGTATAAAATAAACTAAGAGGGCTAGAAATGGTACAGCAGGTAAGGTGCAGATAATAAAAATTTCATTAATCCTGTCTTGAAAGACCTACAGTCAAAAGGCAGTTCTCTTAGTAGCCATGTGGGGCCAGAGCAGTGGTGCAGTGGTAGGGCATTTGCCTTACATGCGGCTGACCCAGGACAGACTGCAGTTCTATCCCCAGTGTCCCATATGGTCTCTCAAGCCAGGAGCAATTCCTTTTTTTTCCCCTTGGTTTTTGGGTCACACCTGGCAGCACTCAGGGGTTCCTTTTGGCTCTATGCTCAGAAATCGCTCCTGGCAAGCTCGGGGGACCATATGGGATGCCGGGATTAGAACCACCGACCTTCTGCATGCAAGGCAAACACCTTACCTCCATCTATCTTTCTGGCCCCTAATTTCTGAGAGCAGAGCCAGGAGTAACTCCTGAGCATCACCAGGTGTGGTCCCAAAACAAAAACAATAAAACGATAGTCTACACATTATTCCAATAATCCAGTGGGCAGGGGGTTAATTGATCTATGTCCTATATGATGAAGATTCATCGGCAAGCTGGTGAGTGAGAAAATCTAATCATCGAATGAGTGTGGAGGGTTTTTTTATTTATTGACTCCATTCACTCTCCCGACTTGGGTTATCCATTCACAGACAAAACCTTGATCCAAGTTTCATAATAGACATATTAGAGATAGAAACAAAGGATACATCCTTTGCTTGTGGAAACAAGTAAGGTGTCAAGGCCAAATACATGAATGACAAGATAAGTGAACCAGATTTTAGGAAAAAATAATAAGGGAAAAATAAATCTCATTAGAGATTTCAAATTCTACTCCATTCCTAGGAGGCTAGTATTCCAGCAAACTATTTCATTCCATGTGTTCATAGATAATTTGTTTGTTTTGGGGTCATACCTGGCAGCACTTAGAGGTTACTCCTGGCTGTGTACTCAGAAATCACTCCTGGCAGTCTTGGAGGACCATATGGGATGCCAGGAATCAAACCCAGTCTATCTGGGTTTGACAAACGCCCTAGTGCTGTGCTATCTCTCTGGCTCCTAATTTTTTTTTCAATCTAATGTAGTGCTCCCATAAATTCGTCTCACTTAAACCCTTAGTCCCTATCTTTATGTGTTTTGAAGAAAATATTAGCAGATTAAAATAAGCAAGGAGAAAATACTCAGAAAATTCACATAGCTACTAAGCACGTTTCATTCAAAAGGATCCTTTTTTTTATTTTTTTATTTTTTTCCTAACTATGTATGTTTATGGCTATACATAATCTGCAAATAAAGTAACAATTGTCAACTGGACAACTTTTCTTAGTTGTCATGGCAGAACTAAACATTTCCTAATTGTCACGACAAGACCAAACATATCAAACTGCAAAGGCTATTTGCACTGGATTGGAGGAGTAATATTGCCCATTATTTGTAATGTTAGTCAAATTTCCTACTCATCACTATAGTTTACTCCTTTGCTTTTTGTTGTTGTTGTTGTTTCTGGGTCACACCCAGTGATGCTTAGAGGTTACTCCTGGCTCTGCGCTCAGAAATCATTCCTGGTAGCTCAGGGGGCCATATGAGATACTGGGATTCGAACCACTGTCTGTCCTGGATTGGCTGAGTGTAAGGCAAACACTCTACCACTGTGCTACCTCTCCGACCCCCATAGTTTACTTCTTTATAAAATGGAGACGACAGTAACTCCACCAGAGACGCATGCACATTCTATGAGTGAACGGTGAGACTAACTAGTATGGATGCATAAGCATTCAGGGAAAGACATCAGCAGCATCAACATGATACTCCCCAACAAATGCCCTGTAGGGCACTGCTCTCCTACCCAACAGATCTAAGACCCACTGATAAAAAGACAGCAGAGTGCTTACTGGTTTGACTAGTTGGCTTCTCAAAGAATTGTCTTTGAAAAGCCAGAGCAAGAGTCCAAGGTGTTTGCCTTGCACACAGCTAACCCAGTTTCAATCTCTGCCATCTCATATGGTCCCTGGAGCACAGCCAGGAGTAATTCATTAGCCAAAAGCCAGAAGTAACCCCTGGGCATTGCCAGGTGTGGCCCAAAAAGGAAAAAAAAAATCCTCTTTGAAAATTAGTTTCCATATCATGCATGTTCTCTATGCCAACATAAAATTTGGGGGTTTTATGTTTGTTTGTTTGTGGCCACACCTGGTGACACTTGGGGTTACTCCTATGCACTCAGAAATAACTCCTGGCTTGGGGAATATGGGATGCCAAGGATCAAACCCAGGTCTGTCCTGGATCAGCCACATGCAAGGCAAAAACCTTACTGCTGCACTATTGCTCCAGCCCCCAGACATAGATTATGGCTCTGCCTACTATTATTTATATTATTTATATATACTATATATATAAATGTACATTTATATATAATATATATTTAAACATTATATATTATATATTATTTATATATAATATATTATTTAATAATGTTCAATTTTTTTTCATTATAAACAAATGTTCTTTGGTGAATCACCCAAAGAGATCATTTGAGAAAATTAGAAAACCATAAGAAGGTAAAGTAGCATAAAGGTCTGGATAGTAAGGAGGGACCTACCATTTTCAATTTTGCTTTTTGGATGTGGTCCACTAAAGGCTAAAAATTTTCCTGGAACAATCCAGTTGAAGTCGCCATTCTCAATTCTCTGGAAGAATGTTGTGAGGAAAGAGAAGAAAAACAGTTTATACTTCTCATAAAATTTAAGAAACCATTAGAAACTGAACTGCATTTTATTCTATTACTACTAAATAGTCACTTATGAACTCAGGCTTAAATAAAATAAAAAGACAAAAATTGTATCAAGGAATTCTGATTGCTGCCAAAATCTCTTTATTGACACCATACAAAAAGTTGAGAAAACTTGGGTCTGAAAGAATGATAAGCAGGTAGGAAATGTGATGGAATTAAATTCAATCCCCTGCACCCCATAAGGCCCAGCCCACAGTCTCCCTAGAAGTGATCCTTGTGTGTAGCAAACCCTGAGTAAAGCTGGCTGTGGCCCAAAACAAACCAAAAAACGTTAAGAAAACAATGTGTCAGTATTTTCTTAAAATCGGTGAGTTTTTTTGTTTGTTTTATTGGTTTTGTTTTGGGGCCACAACCAGCGGTGGGAGGTAGGTTGGGGCTTAGGAGCTCAGAGCCAGGACCTTAAGAGATGCTGAGGATTGAACTCAGGTCAGCCTTGTGCAAGACTTACCTTGCCCACCTACTATACTATTGCTTCGGCCCCTTAAAATAGCTTTGTTTCCCACGAAAGCACCACCGGTAGAGTAAATGAACCTGAACAGAGTCTATAGTTAATCCCGTGACAATATACCCCAAGGGTGGAGAAACCCCATAGCGCTAAGGCCAAGTGAATTCCTTTTCGAATGACCCCAATATTTACTGTGCCAGTGCAGGAGGAAAAAAAAAAAGGCAAAAAGCACAAAACATTTTTATCTTTTATATATTATTTTTTTCATTTATTATTATTTTTTTCTTATTTTTATTTACCTATCTACTTTTTGTTGATTGCTTTGTTTTGGTGTGGTTATTGAAGCTGTTGTCCCCATTTATATTTATATTGTTTTGTTTTGTTTTTTTCTTCTTTTTTTTTTTTCTTTCTTTAGGTGCTCTGCCATGTTTTTTTAACTCAAGACCATGCCTGTTTTTTTGTGGTGTCTATCGTTATCACTGGAGTGCTCACTGGATATTTGACTCTTCTTTTTGTACTGTTGGGGTGTTTCACCTTCTTTTTCTCCTTCATTTCTCAAACCAACAATGAGAGCCTCTAGAAGGATTCCCCCCATTTTCAGCATACTAGACTTTTACCCCAGTTTATTACTTTTCTCTTCTTCAAATAAAACCACATAACTTGAACTATGGAGTCCTTCCTCCCAGTTAGAGGGGGAAATAAGGGAGGCACCAAGACCAAGACTACTAAGTAGTAAGCTAGGTACAGTGGGGACCACAATTTCTTGAAGTCCTGGGGGAGAGGGAGGAGGATATGGGAGGTAGGACGAACACGGAGATGTAGGGAGGACAAATCGGTGATGGGAATCCCCGATTTTATGTAAATGTGAACCTGTAATATTATTGTCAACAATATGTAAACCACTACGACCAAAATAAAAATTATATTTAAAAAAATAGCTTTGCTTCCCACCAATCTACAATGAAATGGTATGGAAACAAATATAGTTTGCCCCGGCAGATCATGAAGGGAAACTGGAAGCACTTGACTAAACAGTTGACATGCTTTAAACATGCTTTAAACAAGCTTTAAGCATGTCTTTAAACATCTCTGGTTGAGTACACCTGCACTCTCTCCAGGCTGACAATACTAGATTGGGACTGGGAAGAGGGAGGAGAGGAAGAGAATGTGTGAGGAGAGAGAAAAGGCTAAAGATGGTCCAGGAGACTGGGACCCCCCACGCCAGGCGGGTCTTCATGGCCGGCCCTGGCAAGTCGGGCCCTGGGGAGGCAGGCAGAGGAGGGAAACCCCTCTCTTATGTATATTCTGCCCCCGTTTTGTTTGCTAGTAATATTTTTTTAAACCGCGTGGGCGCGCGACAAATGCACTTTTTAAGCATTATCCAAAAACGTTCCTGATACTAGACTGTTCCTAGGAATAGAATCAGGATGCCCAAGATTCTGATAAAACATTCAAATTGACCTTTTTGTCTAGTCTTTTATATATTGTCTCTCCCCTCACCCCTTTGTCTCTCCTACCTCCTCATACCCAAACCCTGAACCATTATCTTCCCCTTATTCAACCCTCCTTATCCTCAGTTCCTGATTGGGTAGACACCAAAACTGACCTTCTGCTCCAACACCACCATCCAGCTTCTCATTGAATGACACCCTCTCGGTCCTCAGCTCATGCCTATACAAACAACTACAACCAACACACCTGTTGACCCATGCTTGATGGCCCCTCATGCCCCCATCAAACTATGGACTGTTGTATGATACTGGAATCAGCTTCAGCATAATCCCTAGTTCAAGGAAAATATAGGGTTCTGTAATGCCGCAAAACATGTCTCAAACTCAACTATCACCTGTTGTCTTCAAATACCCTTGTTTTCTTTCTTTTTTTTTCTTTTTAAAACATAAAAGGGTCACATGCATCTCTTTTGTATATCTCAGATGTATTCCCTTACATCTATAACTTTTCAAACATCCTCATATAGTGACAATTTTGCCCACTAGATTAGTTATTTGATTGTTTGATTTTCCCCCTATGAGATCTGTTTTATAAGCAATACTGGTAGAAAAGTAACTCTGTATAGATTTCACGTTTATACCAAGTTACGGGAAATGTTAGACTTTATTCGTAGGCCCCCAGATGCACCAACAATATCTTGTGGCATTGCTTCTCTTTTGCATAGGCACATTAAAATGGGAAAATAATACATATGCAAACAAGTGTTTATCTAATAGAGATGGAAAAACAAATTTGGTAATGTAATTAGGCCTTTTACCCTGAACATTGGCATAATGATTTGGCTCAGGCCTCAGAAGAATGGGCATCACCCACACACACCTGAACTATGGAAACAACCACAATTGTCTTTAACACTCCCAGGACCCAAGCCTCTACCAGAGAAGACCTACCACTGCTTTGGCATTGACTTACTCCAAAGAGTACTCCCAATACCCAGGCGACTCAGCAACAGTCTGCATGCAGGGCAAATCACTCCGCATTTAATGATATGCTGAAACTAGAGGATGCTCCACATCAGCCTGACATCGACGAAAGAAATGCACAGAATCCAGAGTCTTTAAATATAAAAGTCTGATACCAACTATAGCTAAAGTGTGAAAAAGTTTCACCGGAACCTTGAGAATGACTGGAGTTGGATAGACTGGTATGCCTGGAACCCAGAGTCTGTCTTATGCCAATAAACTTCTGGGGTGAGGCCTTTTTGTAATCAAGGACTTTTTTTCCATTTTCTCCATTTTTCTGGACCTATGCAAACATTGGCGATTGCCACTATCACACCTTTACTATATTTTTTGTTTACTCTTATCCTTTAAGGAAAAAAAATACAACTTACTGAACTTAAAAACAAATTACTGTAGTAGAATGCCTGTTTCGAATACAGGTAGGGGATGGGAAGGGGGGAGGGGGTAATGTTGCACTGGTGAAGGGGGGTGTTCTGGTTATGACTGTAACCCAAATATGATGTTACTTAAATTAAAAATATATTTAATAAAAAAATTTAAAAAAAAGAAAAGGCTAAAGACTGAGGAGGGGTTGTCATCATCTTGGTACTCCATCTCACCCCAATTTCCTTCCCTTCCCAGGGACCACTTAACCCTGGTAATAAACAGGGAGGAGTTAGAGCTCAAGGATGTCCAAAACATTGCACAGGATTGGGAAATACCTACACAATATATATCACTTTTTTAAATTAAAATCTTTATTTAAGCACCATGGTTACAAACATGTTTGTGGTTGGGTTCAGTCATTAAAATGTATAGCCCTGGGGCCAGAGCAATGGCACAAGCGGTAAGGCATCTGCCTTGCACATGCTAACCTAGGACAGACCGCAGTTCAATCCCCTGGTGTCCTATATGCCCCCCCCAAGTCATAAGTGATTTCTGAGTGAATATCCAGGAATAACCCCTGAGTGTGACCGGGTGTGGGCCCCCCACAAAGTAAAGTATGCCATTCTTAACCTGTGCGACCTTCCCACCACCAATGCTCCCATCTTCCTCTTTCCCCACCCTTCTGCCTATCTTTGAGACAAGTATTCTTTTTCTCTCACTCATTACCATTATCCTGAGAGTTGTTGGTGTAGTTATTTCTCTAACTGCACTCACCACTCTATGTGGTAAGCTTCATATCATGGGCTGGTCTTTTCAAACCTCATCTCTATTGTCTCTGAGTATTATTTCCATAATGTCTTTTATTTTTCTTAAATCCCATAGAGGAGTGAGACTATTCTCTCTCTCTGACTATTTCACTCAGCATAATAGTTTCCATGTCCATTCATGTATAGGATAATTTCATGACTTTATTTTCCTGACAGCTGCATAGTATTCCATTGTGTATAGGTACCATCCTTTTTTTTTTTTTTTTTTTTTTTCAGTTTTTGGGCCACACCCGGCATTGCTCAGGGGTCACTCATGGCTGTCTGCTCAGAAATAGCTCCTGGCAGGCACGGGGGACCATGTGGGACACCGGGATTCGAACCAACCACCTTAGGTCCTGGATCGGCTGCTTGCAAGGCAAACGCTGCTGTGCTATCTCTTCGGGCCCCGTTTCTTTAGTCAGTCATCTGTTGTTGGGCATCTGGGTTGTTTCCAGATTCTGGCTATTGTAAATAGAGCGGCAATGAACACAGATGCATAGAGGGCATTTTTGTATTGTGTTTTTGTGTTCCTAGGGTATATCCCTAGGAGTGGTACAGCTGGATCATACAGGAGCTCAATTTCCAATTCTTTGAGGAATCTCCATATTGTTTTCCATAAAGGCTGGACTAGGCAGCATTCCCCATCAGCAGTGAATAAGAGTTCCTTTCTCTCCATATCCCCACCAGCACTGATTGTTTTTGTTCTTTGTGATGTGTTCCAGTCTCTGTGGCATGAGATAGTACCTCATTGTTGTGTTGATTTGCATCTCCCTGCTGATATGTGATATGGAGCATTTTTTCATTAAAGACCTCGATATGTACCACTTTTGGATAACAATCATATCTGGCTCACTCCAGCCCAGCCAGCATGGATTGCTCGCTCCCTCAGCAGACAAGAAAAACTCCTGACCAGCCCAGCTCTGAACATAGAGTGAGAGATGCTTCAGCAGGTAAATGACTTTCTTTGCATACAGCTCATCCAGGTTCAATCCCTGATCCTATATGGTCTCCCAAGCACTATCAGGGTTCCCTGAGAACAGAGCTACAAGGAAGCCCTGAACACAGCCAGGTTTATTCCAAAATTTAAAACTAAAGAGTTTCTTACCACCACTTGGCAGACTGCAGTGATAGAAAGCCAAGCCAGTCACAGTCTGCAGATCACTGAAGAACTCGAGTGTTTGTTGAATTTCAGCCATGTCTTTAAGGTAGTCTAGAGTCTAATTATTTCAACTATCCATCATCAAACTGTACTGGTAAAATTTTCTTTTGGGGGGGAAGGAGTGTCACACCTGGCAGCTCAGGGGTGACTCCTGACTCTACACTCAGAAATCACTGCTGGCAGGCTCAGGGGACCATCTGGGATGCCGGGATTCGAACCACCGTCCTTCTGCATGCAAGGCAAATGCTTTACCTCCATGCTATTTCTCTGGCCCCATGGTAAAATTTTCTTGTTCAAACTCATGTTTCTTTGGGGAATAGAGATGTAGAAATGGGGTGAAGGTGCTGGCCTTGCACACAGTCAACCCCACTTCAATCTACAGCACCATTCAGTTCCTTGAGCACCACAGAAGAAGTTCAGAGCACAAAGCTGGGAGTACCCTCAGGCCTCAATGAACATGAGCCCAGAAAAACTCCAAAGAAGTTTTTAACTATATTTCTTTCTAGTCTAAAAACATTATAAAGTAAACTTACCTGACAACCTGTAAATGATCTGATATGGTATAATTGTAATTAACATAATAATTCTATATTGCCCAAAGTAAATGCTGCCCAAAATACTATACATGTTTGATATTTGCATGCTAAAGTAAATCTCAGGCATAGCTATTTATAGAGATAATTAATCTAATATGCACCCTTTTGTTTTGTTTTGGGGGGGCCACACCTGGAAGCACTCAGGGGATACTCCTGGCTCTGTGCTCAGAAATTACACCTTGTGCCTCCCAATTCTTACCACAGGCTGTGTTCTTTACACTAACTGTATAGAAAGAGGAGGTACAATAAATGCACCTCATATACACCTCAACACAGGCCCTTTGCCTGGTCTGTATTGTGAATCGGGGGACAAAAAAAAAAAATAGAAATTACACCTTGCAGGATCAGGGGACCTTAGGGGTTGCCAAAGATCAAACCTGGGTTTGGCTACATGCAAGGCAAATCTACTGTGCTATTGCTCTGGCCCCCATGCACTTCTTTATTAGATTTTTCTAAGAACTATTAGAAAAATATTAACTATTTTCTTAAAAATAACAGTCTCAAATTAATCAGTAGCCCATTCCAGCAATTATAAGTTGAAAATAATAATTAAAATTTCAAAATAAAGCTATTTTTTTCATGATCAAGGCTAATCCTAATTAAGAAGCCATCAAGGAGAATAAGTTACTATGTTTACTATTTCTGTGTCCTTGATCACTAAGTGCATCTAGAAAAGCAAACTGTACTGTCCATTTGGATTGTGAAAATTTATCTGGTTAAATAGTAACCATTCATACTTAATGATAAAGAGAACGGCAATGGTTTCACTGAGATACAAAACTAAAAGGGCCCAAAGATGTTTGCAAATCCGCCTATCCAAAATAATAAACATTAGATAATATCAGCCTATATTAAGCAACTTGGATAGGACTAAGGGAATAAAATATTTGGGTTATAAATAAAAAATCTGAAAAAAAATAATAAATTACTACTTTAGACTGATCTAATAGAGCAAAACCCTTACTTTGATAAGCTTCCAGAAATTATGCAGTGTCTTCTTTTATAGTGAATTAACTACACAGAACAGTATTTAAAAAAAAAAAGTATTTAAGATGATACAAATTGCTTTTTCTAACTAAACACAGACATTTCAAAAAAAAACTACGACAGGAACTTAGAGTACTTTCCAACTCTGCCATGTTTTGTGAACAAAAGAAATCAAACAAACCATGAAGCAAGGAAGAGGCAAGAGAAAGATCTGATCCCTTATTATATAAAGCATATAGCCCACCAAGTCCTCTCTAGACAAACAACAGAGAAAAACAGTAAGTGAATAAATACAATTTGAATGTTCCAGCTACTTCAGTCTTTAAAAAACTTTCCAGATATCTCTGGAACAGTTCGTTCTCCTGGTACATTTAACTTTAATTTGGGGGGAATAATGGGGGAGCCATATCCAGCAGTGCTCAGGGCTTACTCCTGACTGTCCTTCAAAATCACTCCTGGTGGTGCTCAGGGGATGATATAAGGTGTCAGGGATTAAATCTTGAGGGGCAGAAGAGATAGCATGGAGGTAGGGCACTTGGCCTTGCATGCAGAAGGCCAGTGGTTCGAATTCCAGCATCCCATGTGGTCCCCGAGCTTGCCAGGAGCGATTTCTGAGTGTAAAGGCAGGAGTAACCCCTGAGCACTGCCGGGTGTGACCAAAAAACAAAACAAAAAAATCTTGGTTCCACCTGCAGAGTAAGTGCCCTACCACTATACTATCTAGCTGACTTCAATTATTTTTACAACTTATTAGAAATGTATCTGTGGGCCGGAGCGACAGGACAGCAAAAGGCATTGGCCTTTTATGTGGCTGACCTAGGACGGACCTCAGTTCGATCCCCAGCATCCCATATGGTCCCCCAAGCCAGGAGCGATTTCTGAGCATAGAGCCAGGAGTAACCTGAGTGTCACCAGGTGTGGTCCAAAAACAAACAAACAAACAAAAAAAGAAATGTATCTGTGGCAGTGGTACTGACCTCTGTAAATCACAAATACATTTTTCAGTTTCAACAATTTAAAACCTATAGCCCTCTGACCACCGCAATAAAAAAAAAAAAGAAAAAAGAAAAAAAAAAAAACATTGACCTGAAGCTGACCTGACTAAGGATCTTCATCCAGAAATAAAGTTTACTTTGGAGAGTGGAGGGAAGAGTGAACACCGAGTAGTACTCAGGGACTTTTCAAGCTCTGTTTCCTAGTAACCCCTGGGTGATCCTCGGGGGAATATAGATGATGTAAGAGAATTGACGGTCTATCAGGTAAGCACCTATAATATCTCTGTAACAGTGCCTTTTTTTTTTTTTTTTTTTTTTTTGGTTTTTGGGTCATACTCAGCAGCGCTCAGGGGTTACTCTTGGCTCTATGCTCAGAAATCATTCCTAGCAGGCTCAGGGGACATTTGGGATGCCGGGATTTAAACCACCGACCTTTTGCATGCAAGGCAAACACTTTATCTCCATGCTGTCTCTCCGGCCCCTCTGTTAACAGTTCTTATCTAATAACTCTTTAACATGAATAAGCAGTTATTTCGGGTTTTTTTGTTTGTTTGTTTTTGTTTTTTTTGGTTTTCTGGCCTTCTTGGAGGAAGGTTAGTTCGTGCAAGGCAAGCGCCCTATCACTTGCGCCAATGCTCCAGCCTCAGAATAAGCAGTTCTTAACTACAATTTATTATCCATTCAAACACTTGCTGCAACTTTGTACCAGGGACTCAAACTTAGTATTACACATAAAACAACAAAAATCATTGCCTCTGGGCTTTACAGCATCCGAAAGTAAACAGATGCTGAAAAGAGGTACTGAAGAGATGAAAAAACAGCAGCAAGTTCATATTGACCACTGGCTCAGCACTAAGCATGACTCCATTCCATTCCACTCATTTTATCCTTAGAGCAGTACAGTGAAATCTTATCATCATCTCCATTGTACCCACTGCTGGACTGAACATACTGTTCCCCCACAACACCCCAACTCACACACTGACTAAACTCTGGTATTTAGAGATGGGGACCTGTGGAAAGTGATAAAATTCTTAGAGTGGTTTACTCCCTTATAAAAACAGCACCAACCCCTCTGTAGAGTTATGACCATCTATGAACCTTTCTCCGGCACCAAATCTGCCAACACCTTGATCTTATATTTCCAGCCTCCAGAGGTGTTAGAAATAAATGTTTCTGGCTTAAGTAGACAATCTCTGTTATAATAGTTTGTTATAATCTTTGTTATAATAGTTTGAGTGGAAATTTCCTTCATTAAAGGCAAAGTAGCTTTAAGCTCTGTAAGCACCATAAGAGAAGAACCTAAGAGGTTTAAGAGTAGAACAAGGGGCTGGAGAGATAGCATGGAGGTAAGGCATTTGCCTTTTATGCAGAAGGACAGTGGAACCCCTGAGCACTGCCGGGTGTGACCCAAAAACAAAAACAAAAAAAAAGAGTAGAACAAAAACTTTTAAAATCAGTGTATAACAGGTAGGGTAAACCAAGTGCAAGGCACTTCCATATGGTTCCCTGAGCACCACTGGGTATGGACCAATTCCCACCTCCCAGGCCCCACCAAAATAATAAAGAACTCCTGAGTGTTTATTTAATTTGCTCTAATAAATAAAAAGGGCCTTCTTGGACCAACATATTCTTTTTTAGTTTTGTCTTGTTGGTTTTTTGGTACCAAACCCGGTGATGCTCAGGGTTACTCCTGGCTATGTGCTCAGAAATCGCCCTGCTTTGGGGGACCATATGGGACACCAGGGATCGAACCAAGTCCATTCTAGGTTAGCACATGCAAGGCAAATGCCCTACCGCTGCGCCATCGCTCCTGTACCTTAGACCAAAATATTCTTGTTGTCCTAAAACTTTTGTTCAGCAAGTCAAAGGCCATAAATTCAAATCATGTTGCTGCCTACATACACAGGGCAATCAGGCAGTTCTTCTGTTAAGGGTCCCCAGAGAGAAAAATGGCTCCAGGGCTTTGTGTCCAGAGCAAGCATGAGGCTGTAAACATGAGGCATATGCATTGCATGTGTGACAAGGTAATTCTGATTGCCACAAGATCCAGGATCTTTCTGAAGGTCAGGGAAGGAAGAGGTAGAGCTCCTTTATATTTCTCTAATTTCAGAATCCACAAGACAGTGCCCATAGCACAGTTGTATTACATAAGCACATATATGCTGTAATACTGGCACTATATGAGTTCAAAATGAAGAAAATATTCATTTGGCTTAAATTGAATTCTGTCATCTCGCTTTAAACAACAAACAAGCTCCAGGTTATTAATTGTATCTGAAAGAGTTGGGGTAGAGGGAAAAGGAGTAGCCTGGAGGTTCAGTGGCTCAGCACCTTTCCCACAGCTGGGTAGGGAGAGAAGCTAAGAATATTATTCAGGGGACAATAATAAATGTATCTACTGACACAATGTCAGGGAAAATATTTCAGAGCATGCTTGCAAGTGCTACTCCAGTGCTCAGGACATAAAGATCTGAGGTCATAACACTTCACATATAGTTCCAATCCAAAGAAGAAATTTGAATCATCATTCCTTAGGCAGTTAATTATTCCTATTGTTTACCTGAGGTGAAATGTGGAAAGATGGAAGCTCTAACAAATATTATTCATTCTAGAAGCATGTATAAAATAGCAATCAGTGAAGGTTACATCACCCAGATGATTTAACAAGTTACTTATAATGACTAGTCCACCTAGAGACATTCTTCCTTCATATAACATGATGTATGGGGCCAGAACGGTGGCACAAGCGGTAGGGCGTTTGCCTTGCACACACTAACCTAGGACAAACTGTGGTTCGATTCCCCAGCATCCCATATAGTCCCCCAAGCCAGGAACGATTTCTGAACGCATAGGCAGGAGTAACCTCTGAGCGTTACTGACTGTGCCCCCCCCCAAAAAAAAAAGTAAATAAACATGATGTTGACACTGCAATTTGTGTTAAACCACATTAAAGCTTTAGCACAGTTTTATTGTGCTAGCATCGTGTTAAACTAGATTAAGATTGCATGAAAGCCTTGATCCAAGGTTCTAGTATGTAGGAATCTGTGTTGTAGATGTTGTTGTTTTCTACTTTTTTAAGCACTTTTTCTTACAGCGTATATTGGCTGGTGACAAAACAAAAAATCTATCTGTTGTAAAATGTAAAACTTCCCAGGGAGCTGGAGAGATAGCACAGCAAAAGGGCATTTGCCTTGCATGCAGTCAATCCAGGACAGATGGTGGTTGGAATCTTGGCATCCCATTATGGTTCCTCCGAGCCTGCCAGGAGCGATTTCTGAGCGCAGGATTAACCCTGAGCGCTGCCAGGTGTGACCAAAAAAAAAAAAAAAAAAGTAAAAATTCCCAAAATATACTGCAAAATCAGAATAAATGTTTTGTTTTGTTCTGTTTGTATTTTTTGTTGTTTTAGGCCACACCCCGCACTCATTGCTCAGGGACTGCTCCTGGCTCTGCACTCAAGAATCACTCCTGGAAGGCTCATGGAACCATATGTGATGTCAGGTATCAAACCCATGTCAGCTGAGTACAAAGCAAGTGCCCTGTCTTCTGCAGGCCTTGGTCATTCTTTTCCATGGAAAGAGCGTTTCTACTATGTTAATAGATTACATGGCTTGAAATGTGCGATACTTTTGTTTTGAGTGTTCATTAGCTCATTCACTAGTTCTTTCAGTCAAGGTGTCCATAATGAATATGTATTATTAAAACATGAAAAAATGTGTAAGAAATAATTTTTGGCTTCAAAGACCCAGAACGTAGGAAAGATTATGAGCAGAGCACCACACATAGCAACACAAAAAAGTTCTCTAGTGCATACAATTCACAGTCAGCTACACAAATACACGGGAAGACCAATGAGATCTCAGACAGGAGAAAAAAAGAGTGTGTCCAAGGACCTTCCATAAATAAGTGAAGACATCTGGGAAGCTACATGGGTTTGGATATGAGAAATGAGCCGAAAACAAGAATAAGAAGGGGGAACCCATGTCAAAAGGGGTTTTTGTATTGTATAAAGAAACCGGCCTTTCCCCTAGACATTTAGTCAGTACAAAACTCGTCAAGAGTACAAAACTCAACAAAACATGCTGTAGGTGAAGAAAGTTGTGAGTCAACTTGGAAACTTGTGTTCCTCAGAAAAATTTATGGCAAGAGTCAACCACAACAACATTGCAGACAAAAAGCAATAATAAAGGTTCAACACTAGTAAGTAGAAGAACAAAGGTTCTACCCACACATGAGAAAATGAATGACAGGCAGGCTCAGGGGGAGGATGACATATAAATATGTATGTGTGAGAGAGATTTATATGTGTGATACACAAAGGACCTAGTAAACATATGTAATTAATGTAGCTTTCTGACTTGGCAAAGTTTGCCTACCCAGTATGATCTCTGTAGAACAGTTTCCCAGCCAGTATCACAAAATTAAGTTTCCTGGTTGAAGACTGATTGGGCAGAGTCCCTAGGGGAATCCCCAATAATTGTGGTCAATGATCACAAGGTGCTAAACAAATATAATTTTCCATGTGTGCATGATGAGAAAAACCAACAAAAACCCTTAGGAGTAACTGTGCTCCCAGCAAGCAGTGAATAAGCAGGTATCTGCCAGGCACATGCTAGCAATCCCCTTAAAAAAACCAGGGGAAGGAAGTGGCCTAGATCTTCCAGACCATAAAAGCACAGGAGCAAATCAGTTATAGTTTGATACTTTGGGAAATAGCCTCATCCTAAAAAAAAATCTATGTTACATAAAAAAATTTTCTCAAAAAAGAAACTCAAAGAGGTGAAATGAATAGTAACATATATGGCAGTCAGGAAATAGCTCAAAAATGTTAGTCATTTCGCAAGTGCTTGGATTTGGGGTGTTGGGGGAGATGGATTGTAGTTTGGGCTTTGGAGCATATCCAGCAGGACTCAGACATTACTTTTTACTCTCTCATCAGGAATTACTCCTGGTGGGTTCAGGGGACCATATGAGATGCCAGGGATTGAACTTGGGTCTTGCCAAGTAGGGCAAATGCCCTACTTCTGAGTTTTTGAAGTTGGCAAGAAATGAACTTTAAGCTCCATCTAAATCCCCAGGAGTATTTAAATAAGCTCCTTAAGGGGCTGGAGCAATGGCAGAGCAAATGGTCATTTGTCGTGCATGCGGCTGCCCAGGACGAACCTAGGTTTTGATCCCAGGCATCCCATATGGTCCCACAAGCCAAGAGTGATTTCTGAGCTCATAGCCAGAAGTAACCCCTGAGAGTCACCAGGTGTGTCCCTAAAACCAAAATAGATAGATAGATAGATAGATAGATAGATAGATAGATAGATAGATAGATAGATAGATAGATAGATAGATAGAAACAGCATAGGGTGTTAACCTTGCATGCAGCTGACCTGGAAGGGACCCAGTGTCCCATATGGACCCACGAGCCAGGAGTGATTTCTGAGCACATAGCCAGGAGTAACCCCTGAGCATCACTGGATGTGCCCCCCCAAAAAAATATAAAAATAAATAATATAAAACTGAAGACACAACTTCAAATTATCTTCGATTAATAATAACTGTAAAGAGCAGAAGCATCAATGATTTTTAAGCAAGATGTAATTTGTGCTGGCTAGTTCCCCCCAAAAAAACTTGGCCAAATACACACTATATGGACAGCAGTCTATGGGTGCTGCATGCAGAATGCTCTTCTACACTAACACTATCTACTATTCACTATTGAGAAGTCCTCATACATTATTACTTCAATAAAATTTCATAATATGGCTTTCAGAATATTTTTTCTTAATCAGTAAAAATTCATAGTTCCATACAAATTTGGCCAAGGATCACATTAGGGAAAATATTGTTTACCAAAAATAAACATAATGGGCCACTTGCAAGGTCATATGAAAATAAAACAAAAGTCTTACCTCAAACACTATGAAATATGAGAAGGTCTAGAACACTTAAGTGAACATCTAGATCATAGGAAGCAAAGGGCCAATGAATTTTTTTTCTGCTTATTCTGGCTTTGTGGCATAGTAAGGAACTGCGATAGCTCATTGCCATGCCTGTTGCGTCATCTGCACTTTGGCATATGTGGCTATTTGAACTTTTAAAATGTTATCAGTCAAAATGAAAATGTGCTAAAATGTAAAATCCACATTGGGTCTTGACGGCTTAGAACAAAACTGAATAAACAGGGTCCTGAGCGACAGACAGCACAGTGGAAGGGTTTTTGCCTTGCAAGTGGTCTACCTGGGAAAGTACCAGGTTCAATCCCTGGTACCCATGTAGTTGCCCAAGCCTGCCAGGAGTGATTTCTGAGCACAGAGCCAGGAGTAACTGGGTGTAGCGCAACAAACAAATAAATATAAAACAATAAAATAAATAAAAAAAATGGGGGGGGGATTGGGGTCCCACCCGGCAGCACTCAGGGGTTACTCCTGGCTCTATGCTCAGAAATTGCCACTGGCAGTCTCGGGGGACCCTATGGGATGCCGGATTCGAACCAATAATCTTCTGCATGAAAGGCAAATGCCTTACCTCCATGCTATCTCTCCGGCCCCAAATAAAAACAAATTTTAAAACCTAAAAATATAAACTATCTCACAGCTTATTTTTATTTGTTTTGTGGGCCACACTCAGAAGTGATCAGGAATCACTCTTCCTAGAAATGTTTGGGAGAACTATGTGGTATAATAGGGATAAAATCCAGATTGGCCACATGCAAGACAAGTGCCCTACCTACTGTACTACTGCTATAGTCCCACTATTGTTTAGTTTTGTTTTTTTGGTTTTTGGGTCATACCCAGCAGCGCTCAGGGGTTACTCCTGGCTCTACGCTCAGAAATCGCTCCTGGCAGGCTCGGGGGACCATATGAGATGCCAGGATTAGAACCACCGTCCTTCTGCAGGCAAGGCAAACACCTTACCTCCATGCTATCTCTCCGGCCCCCCACTATTTTTTTTTAATATTGCTCACTTATAAAAATAGCATTTGGGGAATCTTGTACTAAATAGAACATTAAAATTAATTTTTTTTTGGTTATTGGGCCACACCCAGCGGTGCTCAGGGGTGACTCCTGGCTATCTGCTCAGAAATAGCTCCTGGCAGGCACGGGGGACCATATGGGACACCGGGATTCGAACCAACCACCTTTGGTCCTGGATCGGCTGCTTGCAAGGCAAACACCGCTGTGCTATTTCTCTGGGCCCCATTAAAATTAATTTAAGTAATTATTTTTACTTATATATGTAGCTACTTGACCATTACATGCACACATGTGTACACATACATATGTGTATATGTTCTCATATTTTTATTGGCTAGCCCTCCTCATGAGCAGCAGGATAATGAAAATCACATTTGCAAAAGCAGCAGAAAACTATCTTTAGACTATTTCTCATGTCTGCTGACCTTGTCATTAGTGACGTGGCACTTGCAAGCAATAATCTTTTTTTTTTGGTTTTGTTTTTCTTGGTTTTGGTCTTTGGGTCACACCTGATAGCACTCAGGGGTTACTCCTGACTCTATGCTCTCCCTTTGAAGTACATTGTTCTTTTGGCTCTAGGCTCTTAAAGATGAGGGCATAGAACTTTCTTTTGCTATTGCTGCAATAAAAAAATGTTTTATGAGGAACTCTTATCCACTGCTAGTAAGAATGTTGCAATCACCAGACTTTGTAATATGCCTGTCAAGGTGGCAGGCAAGAGCTGAAGGTGGGAGATAGGGTGGGGTTACAGTAGGGGAGGGGATGGCGGCATATGGGAGCAATAGCAATCAGAGTTGACACTGGTGGTGGGATTGGTGTTGAAATATTATGTGCCTAAAACTCAACTAGCCATAATTGTAACTTTAACTGAATTCAAAATATTAATAAAATTTTAAACTGTTTTTATGATTAAAATGAGATGAATTCTAGAAATCGCTCATAAATTTCTCTAAATTTATTAAATTTGAGGGAAGAATCAAGTTGTTTTTTTTTTTTGGTTTTTGGGCCACACCCGGCTATGCTCAGGGGTTACTCCTGGCTCTCTGCTCAGAAATAGTTCCTGGCAGGCACGGGGGACCATATGGGACACCGGGATTCGAACCAACCACCTTAGGTCCTGGATCGGCTGCTTGCAAGGCAAACACCGCTGTGCTATCTCTCCGGGCCCGGAAGAATCAAGTTTATGATGTTAATTTAAGTCTTTCTATCCAAGAATACAATATACATATTTTCTTTTTTTGTTTGTTTGTTTTTTTTGTTTGTTTGTTTTTGGGCCACACCCAGCGGTGCTCAGGGGTTACTCCTGGCTGTCTGCTCAGAAATAGCTCCTGGCAGGCATGGGGGACCATATGGGACACCGGGATTCGAACCAACCACCTTTGGTCCTGGATCGGCTGCTTGCAAGGCAAACACCGCTGTGCTATCTCTCCGGGCCCCAATATACATATTTTCATCATGTCCCATTCACAAAGAATCTGCAACCTAATAAGAAAAATAAAGCTTGTGTGTAAATAACCATGATGTGAGAAAAGGGGAAGTACAAATTGTCAGATTAAAATTCTCAAGATATTCACTCCTAGGGATATAGCCTAGGAACATAAAAACATAATACAAAAATACCTTCTGCACACCTATATTCATTGCAGCACTATTTACAAAAATAGCCAGAATTTGGAAACAACCCAGATGCCTGATAAACAGTTGAGTAGCTAAAGAAATTGTGATACATATACTCAATGGAATGAAAAATGAAGTCATAAAATTTTCCTATACGTGGATGTACACAAAATCTATTGTGCTAAGTGAAATAAGTCAGAGGGAGAGAGATAGACACAGAATATTCTCACTCAGCTGTGGATTATAAGAAATAAAAGACATTATTGTAATAATACCCAGAGATAATAGAGATGAGAGCTGGAAGGACCACCTGACAATATGAAGCTTACCACAAAGAGTGGTGAGTGCAGTTAGAGAAATAATTGCACTGACACCTACCATGACAATGTTAATGAGTGAAAGAAGTAGAATGTCTGTCTCGAATACAGGCAAGTGGGTGGGGTGAAGGGAGATAGAGGGCATTAGTAGTTGGGATGTTGCACTGCTGAAGGGGGGGGTGTGTGTTCTTTTTATGACTAAAACCCAACTAGAAACATGTTTATAATCAAGGTACTTAAATTAAAATATTTAAAAAATTCTCAAGATAGAGGGTTGATCTCTATAGGATTTAACACACACAGAAGGTAGGAGGGGAAAACATTTAAAGAGATGGGCATTTGCTCCTGCAGGACAAGTGACAATAAAGTCCAGGGAAGGCCAGAGCCTCCCAAGGCACATCCAGTAACCATCCAGGAGACAAGGCAAGTAAGGTGAGCTGGGCTCATTTCCAGCTAAAATGCCAAGAGTAGGCTCAGTTTATCAGGACAAAGGAAGTGACAGTCATCATGGGGCCAAGGCCAGATGAGATGGGTCAAAGACAGACAAGAACCAAAGACAAACAAAGGGGAACCTGGCCATTACTCATTAGAGAAAATGGGAGGCTAAAACCAGAAAACAAGGAAGGAGAACAGAGAGGAAACGAGAATAAAGTAGACTCTACCCCTGCAACAGAAACACTGACACTCAGAGATGAGGAACTTGTGCCAGGGTGTATAATAGAGTGGGGAGGCCACCAATGATCAAAACAGAAGACCTGGGTGTGGGGGAAGGTCAAACCCCTTGTTGATGGTCTCCAAGTCTAAGAATGACTCCCAGAAAGATAAATTGAATCCCATTCTTCCGTCCCCCCTTTTGGGGGAGACTTTGATAATAATATCAGGAGTAAATAATCAACGAATGCAAAAGATTAGGGGACCAAAGGTTCAGCAAAGAAAGTCTTTTGTCAGTTGCAGCCAGCTCCAAAAGGCAAACCAAACAAGCCGTCAGTTCTGGCAAAAGAGCTCCTATGCCTCCCCAACAAGCTATTTATTTCTTTCCTTAATCACCCCCACCTGGAAGATCCAGGTGGGATGACAGGCAAAACAATATTACAACAATTACACACACCTGGGTTTCAGTGAAAGATGAGTTTTTTCTCAGATATGTTCTGCTTAACATGACAGAAGGGTATCCCAGGCCAGAGCAATAGTACAGTAGGATGAGTGTTTATCTTAGACATGGCCAACTCAAGTTTGATCCCTAACATCACATATAGTCCCCAGCACAGCAGGAGAAATTCTTGAGTGCAAAGCCAGGAATTACACCACTAACACTAACACCACTTCCTTAGCACCTCTAGGTGTGGCTCTAAAATAAATCAACACAAAAAGGGCCAAAGGAATAGCACAGTAGGTAGGGCGTTTGCCTTACAAGAGGCTGACCTGAATTCTATGTCTGGCATCCCATATGGTCTGCTAAGCACTGCCAGAAACGACCTCTGAGCAAAGAGCCATTAGTAACTCCTGATCAGTGTTGTGCATGGCCCAAAAACCAAAAACAGACCCACCCACCCCCCAAAAAACCCCAAAGGGTATTCCAATACATACATTCTGAACCAATGCATAAAATATAGGGGTAGTGATAGATTTCATTACTCCTATAGAGAGCCCCAAGAGATGATGTCACTTCTATAGAATGCTGAGCCTTTGGGCTTTTTCCTTTGGACAGTAAACTACTTTAAGATTCTTCAATTCCAGTTCATAAAATACCATTCCTGTCAGGGACTCCTCAGAGCACATGCTACGGACACTTTGGAAAGGAGAGCATGGGATAACAATTCAACCAATCCTTAGAACTTAGTAAATACCATCATATTTCCAAATAAAATGTATGAAAGAGTAATAAAGGCAAAATTCAGCATGAACACATAAAGTTTAAACTCGAGCTAATATAATTTTGCACTTCCTCGTTTCAGGGGAAGGGCAGGAGACAGAGCCACCATGATCACCCCTCCCATAACACCTTCATTAACCACAGACTATATAGCACTGGCCCAGCCTTTGGTAGGGCCTCTTCCTGGCCAAAGTACATACAGCCGGAGAGTCAGGAACTGTTACTTTCTTTGCCCTTGATATTAATAAATTCAAGTTAATCCTTAAACAAAATGGTTTTGGTTTTTGGTTTTTGGGTCACACCTGGCAGTGCTTAGGGGTTCCTCTTGGTTCTACGTTCAGAAATCGCTCCTGGCAGGCTACCATATGGGATGGCGGAATTCGAACCACCATCCTTCTGCATGCAAGGTAAATGCCTTACCTCCATCCATGCTATCTCTCTAGCCCCTTAAAAGAAAAAATTTTCCCCTTGGAGCTAGAGTGATAGGACAGGTAAGGCTCTATGTCTTTTGTCTTCTCAGGATTCCTGAGTATAGTTTTAAGAGTAAGCCCTGATGTACTAGACAAAGAAATAATACAGCAAATAAGGTGTCTGCCTTGAACATGGCTGGAATTGAACCATGGAACTTCATATGATCCCCAGAGGCCTGCCAGAGTGATCACTGAGCAAAGTCAGAATTAAGCCATAGCATAGTTGGGTGTGGCCCAAAAAACAAAAAGTAAAGGTAAAAGTCAATAGCAATAAAGAAATATATATTTTTTTTTAAAAAAGCATACACAGACATGGTATTTTCTCACATGAACCTTCTGGAGATTCCAAATTCAAGGACAACAATCAAAAGTGGAAGTTAAAAAGTAAGAACTACGGGGAAATTCAGAATAGTTTTATTCAGCACTCATTTGCAATACCTGAGGGCTGGGAAGGGAGGGAGGGAGGGAGGGAGATCACTTAATCCAATATAATTTTATCTAGAAAATAGTAAAATGTACAAACCTCATAGTGTTCATATTCATCCGCATCAAATGTCTCAAAGTCAAAAAACCCATGCTGTAAGCCCTAAAAACAGAATTTGAATGAATTTTTTAAACACTAAATTGGAAAAAAATCTAGTTGTTTTAGCATTCTTATTCACAAAACAATCCTCCTTTGATTTCTTATTTGTATCAAAAATCATCTTTAATATTAGTAACTTTGTTTTAAGGCTGTCTGACAAATGGAACTAAATATTTGGAAAAACAATAATGTGTCCAACAAAATACATCTAAGTTTTAAATTAAATCACATATGTGTTAGTCTTATATACACACATATATGATTTTGCATATAAAATGGAGCATAGCAATAGCAAAGTCATGGTTTAGATCAATTGAGAGCTATGTAGCTAATTCATATCTAATTAAGAAAATATATAATAGTGATTTACTCAAATAAGAAAAGAAAATGAGTGATTCTTAAATTATTTTCCTTTGATCATTGATGGAATATTTAGTCAAAAGGGCGTTTCTAACTAATTTTCCCTTATTTGTTTCATGTCAGACTAAAAGTGTACTTGACTGTTTTTACAATGTAGAAAAAAGAACTGACACTTTTCAAAATAGATATGGGGTCCCCTTGGAATTTGTAAAAAAAATAAAAAATAAAAAACTATCTGTTTTGTTCAGAATATTTTCCAAAGGTCGGGTCTTTTATTATATAAAAGATTATATATACAGATTATAACAGTATACCAAATACACACACCCTTACTTTTAAAAGTTACATAATCAAGTCATTAAAAACAGAAGTATGAAGCCTCGTTCCAGTTTCTAACTTTGAAAACACATTTTAAGAGCAATGTTTTTCAAAATGAAGAATGTGGACTACCTACTACAGAAGCACTTAAATAAGTGATAGATAAAACATGTATTCTAAGGAACCTTCCCAGCACAAGTAAATCAAGTTTTTTGAGGGTAAAATCAGAATTCAACTTGATTTCCCTAGGTGACTCTTAGAAATGCTCTATCCTGGAAATCCAGCAGAATAAGTTATGTAAACTAGCTCACATTTATACCAAGAATTTATCTATTCATTTAGAGAAGAAAACTGAAAATAGAAAACATCTGAAGTATGACTTTCCTTCCTTTCCTCCTTCCTTTTTTGTTTTGTTTTGTTCTGGGATTACACCCGGCAGAGCTCAGGGGTTACTCCTTGCTCTGCACTCAGAAATTGGTCCTGGCAGGCTCGGGGACCATATGGGATGCCTGGATTCGAACCACCATTCATCCTGGATCAACTGTCTGCAAGGCAAACGCCTTACCGTTGTGCTATATCTCTCCAGCCCGTCTCCTTTCTTTTTGATTGTGCATTTATGTGCAACAGTTAACATGCATTAAAACTTTTATAATAACAGCACAACAAATATGCTTCCCCAAAAAGCAAAAACATGGTCATACTCCATACTCTATGTTTTAAAAAGACAGTCTTCACTGTCACAGAAACAGCCCAGGACACAAGGAGATGATACAAGAGGTAGAACAGGTATCCAGCATGAGCAAAGCCCTTATATACTTTAATACCTTTAATACTGCCTACCTCCCTTTCTGAGCATTGTAGGTATGGTCCTAGGGAACGCCAGGCCAAGCATAGAACCCTCAGACCCACACCACCTGCTGAGCATCTTCAGGAGTGGTCTCTAGGCTTCCCACAGCTATAAGCAATAGGTGACACCGATTTAAAAAAAAAAAGTCTCAAATATAGAACCTCGTGTGAGAGATCAGAGAGATGAGCCATGTTTCAGTTGCTTACAGACTATCAGATCCTCCAAAATCCCAACACAGTTAGGAAAAATAAATCCCCAACATTTGACAATGTGAGTTCACAGAAGATCTGATCCATGAATAAAGCCTGACCTATCCTCCCCAACTGGAGCCACGTGATAAATTTTTCTATCAAGTCACCAGTTTTTATAACAGCTGAACATTTCAGTGTAAACTCTTTCTGAACTCTATACATGTCATAAAAGAAAAAACCAGAGCAAGAGAAACAGTACCAAGGTTAAGGTGCTTGCTTTGTTTGACCCAGTTTCAGTCACTGGACTCCATATGGTTCCCTGAGCTTTCCAAAAACAATCCTTGTGCACAGAGCCAGGAGTAAGCCCTAAGCACAGAGCACAGCCGAGTGTGACCCCAAAATAAAAGAGAGAACCTATCCCATATTGTAGATAAATAAAATAATAATTCTCAAAGGGCCAGAGCGATAGCACAGTGGTAGGGTGTTTGCCTTGCACATGGCCAAACCTGGATGGACCCTGGTTCAATTCCCAGCATCCCATATTGTCCCCCGAGTCTGCCAGGAATGATTTCTGAGCGCAGAGTCAGGAGGAACCTGAATGCCACCGAGTGTGACATCCCCCAAAATAAAACAACAAAAATAATAATAATAATTCTCAAAACAAAAGAGAGAGCCTATACCACATTATAGGTAAAAATAATAATAATTATGAATATAAATTACTTTTTCCCCTCAGGTATATTTTTTATTGCTGTCATTATGAACCAATTGTTGGGTAATATCTCCAGAAGAATTCTAATAGGTGTTACTAAAAGTGTATTTTGGTGATATTGTTTTCAAAAGGTGAGTTATTGTAAGATCTTAACAAAACAAATACTAAAAGGCTTACCATGCGTAAGCTCATTTTTAAATGAACTCTCAAAACTAAAAACAAAACAGGTAAACTTTTATGATGCCAATTTCTCAACTCAAAATATGGTGAGTTCTGTTTTTAAATCCGATCAGATAAAATTAATAGCACTTAGAATCACTAGTAAAACTACTTAAAGTTCAAAATTATTTGTCAATAAGACATGTACAATATTCATTGCAAGCTAAGAATTCATGGCTATCCATTCAAATTAGAATGATGTGCTTTAACCCTTTATTAGAATTCACAGCATAGTTTTATAGCTTCTCAGTTTATGTTTCTAAAACACATTTTAAAAGCTCTTGAATCTCTTTACTTCTCCATTATAGAAAAGTAAGTAGGACTCTAACTTTGTGTGTCAAATCACTTGTTAAGATGGTTCAAACACAGACAGTAGTCCAGAATGGGAACCGAGAATCTAACAAATCTCTTTAGCCATAATTGACGTAGGACAACAACCTGGCATGTTCGCAGAATCCTGAATTGAATTAGGACATTTAAATTGGAATTATTCCTGTGAGTAAGTCTCTGTGCCCTGACAGTTTCTTTCCTCATCTGTGAAACTCAAATCACATTTGTTCTATTTTCTACTGCATGGGCATGTAATGATACACAATTAAAAAATACTATAAAATGTTCAATATTTTGGATCTGGGCTATGGTGAAAAAATGTGTTTGAGTAATAAAATGGAAAGGTCTCAGAAATGACACAAGCAAAACAGCAAACTAGGCAAGGAAGACCCCTTCTGTATTTATTTATAAAGTGTTTTGGAGATAGCTTTGCCCTTCCCCTACCCCTGTTTGCTGACCATCTACACCTAATAGATCAATAGCTAGTCAAAAAGTAGAGAGCTTTCTGCTTACTGGCCTTCTGTCTCCACCAAAAACATGGATGTTGGTATTATTCATTTTTCACATTTATTTTCTGTGTCAAGAGCATCAAGAAGAATCGTTATTACCTTTCTGATTCCCTGCAAACAATCGAGGATGGTGAGGTTATAAGTGCAATTTCCAAAGGAAGCATCCCTAAAAAACAAATTTTAAAAACAATAGTCTTCAATTAGAATATGCAGCTCAATATGGAGATATGCTCATTTGATCATACATCCGTCAACCAGGTATATTAAGTCAAAGGTCACATTCTACTAGACTCTAATAATTCCTTCAGCTTAGCTGAAGCTTCTGCAATTGCTTTGATCCCATAGGCAGAATTAAAAAAGAAAGCGCTAAGAACCTGAACTCTGAAATCAGATTGCATTTATTCAGGCTATGCCATAAACTGGCTGAGATCTCGAAATGCCTGAGTCTTTGTACGTTCATCTATGAAATGTTCTTAAACTAGCTGCCACTCATAAAATTGTTCTTGTATTACACTTTGTCTTAGAGCAGAGTTCCTGGGGCCGGAGAGATAGCATAGAGGTAAGACGTTTGCTTTGCATGCTGAAGGACGAATGCCGGCATCCCATATAATCCCCCGAGCCTGCAGGAGCTATTTATGAGAGTAGAGCTAGAGTAACCCCTGAGTGCTGCCGGGTGTGACCCAAAAACCAAAAATAAAAAATAAAAAGTAGAGTTCCTCACATGATGCCAGGCATCACTTAATAAATATTATGAGGGAACAGAGTGGTAGCACAGTGGTAGGGCGTTTGTCCTGGCTGACCCAGGACGGACGCAGGTTCGATCCCTGGCATCCCATATGGTCCCCCAAGCCAGGGGTAATTTCTGAGTGCAGAACTAGGAGTAACCCCGAGCACTGCCAGATGTGTCCCCTCCAAAAAATAAAACCAAAAAATAATATTATGAATCATTATTAGTAGTGGTAAATGTGAACTAGACTGTTCCAGTCAGAAAAGTATCCAACATCATAAGAAATATTCTGACAGAAATATGATAAATGTGAATGCAAGAAGAGAAAGGGGAACCAAGTATGCATGGGCAAAAGAGAAGCATTGTTTTTGTGGGTCAAAGGCCATCTTATCCATCCCCTCAAAAAAAAAAGTATAGAAGAAACTAAAGAAAAAGTAGAGGGACTTCCAAGCAATCTCTTCTTTAGGATCTTTGTAATGTACCATGAAGTGTTCTAGGAAATAGAGTGGGCCTTTTACTGTGCTGAAAATTGAGTGCTTCATCCTTTATTTAAGTTTTTAGAGCATCTTAGCAGATCTGCCTTCGGCAACATAAAACTGAGCTATCAAGTTCAGGTCAGTTAAGCAAGAACTGGCGCCGGAGCTTTTGCACTAGAAATGTTCCAAGGTGTCCAAGACAAGAAACTTGACCTCAAGGCTCTCGGTCTCTCTACCCAACCCTCATTGCTGACTCTAAGGAACAAAGCTGACAGCACCTGCCAATGACTAGTCAGAAGCATGACACAAAGTGGGGACAAGGGCAGTGTGGCAAGGGTGTCAGAAGATGTTCCACAGGAAAAGAATTTTAAGAGCTCTGTAAAACATAATAAAAAAATACTTTAGATCACAACTATTTAAGATAACTTGAACAAATAGAGGAGCTCCTCAGCACTGCCAAATTCCTATCTGTATATAAATATGTGTGCTTATATATTTACATATTTTTATTTTATATTTATACATTTTATTATTATAAAATATATTTTGTTTCATAAAGACTTATATGTATAATTATTTTTGTTTTATATTTTATATATTTTATTATTAAAATATATTTTGTTTTATATGAATTTATTTATATATTTTTATTTTCTATTTTTCTATTTTGTTATTATAAAAATATTTCATACAGAGTTATAATAAATCTATATAAATATACATTTATTTTATTTTATAAAAATAAAATTTATTATAAAATATATTTTTATTTTATATATGTGTTTACATATTTTATGGTAAGATATATCTACATGTACTAAATTAAATATATAAACATTTGTTGTGTATTTGTTGTAATATTGTTTTTGCCTGTCATCCCACCTGGATCTTCCAGGTGGGGGTGATTAAGGAAAGAAATAAATAGCTTGTTGGGGGGAGGCATAGGGAGCTCTTTTGCCAGAACTGACGGGCTTGTTCGGTTTGCTTTTTGGAGTATTTCAATTTGCCTCTCAAGACTATTTCGATTTTAGGTGTACTCTTGGATTATTTGCAGATCCCTTTCAGAATTCAGACTCTGATCAGCATAATCTCTTTTCAAAGCATCCAATTCACTCTGAAGAAAAGCTATGTTTGTGCTTTTATAAGGTCTTTCTTAACTTTCTGATTTTCCATTGACAGATCATGAATTTGTTTTTTTTTTTTAATGCAGCCACATCTTTTTGATTTATATGCTTTGACTGTCCTTCTAGCTTTTTAAGTTTCTTTACTGTCACTTGCAGATCTCCTACTTCTGTTTCATATTGACGTCTTAAGTCAGTGAGGGCTTCCTCACTGTTGTGTATTTGTTGTAATATTGTTTTTGCCTGTCATCCCATCTGGATCTTCCAGGTGGAGGTGATTAAGGAAAGAAATAAATAGCTTGTTGGGGAGGCATAGGGAGCTCTTTTGCCAGAACTGACGGGCTTGTTCGGTTTGCTTTTTGGAGTATTTCAATTTGCCTCTCAAGACTATTTCGATCTTAGGTGTACTCTTAGATTATTTGCAGATCCCTTTCAGAATTCAGACTCTCATCAGCATAATCACTTTTCAAAGCATCCAATTCACTCTTAAGAAAAGCTATGTTTGTCTGTGCTTCTATAAGGTCTTTCTTAACTTTCTGATTTTCCATTGACAGATCATAAATTTGTTTTTTTAATGCAGCCACATCTTTTTGATTTATATGCTTTGACTGTTCTTCTAGTTTTTTAAGTTTCTTTATTGTCACTTGCAGATCTCCCACTTCTGTTTCAGATTGATGTCTTAAGTCAGTGAGGGCTTCCTCACTGTTGTGTATTTGTTGTAATATTGTTTTTGCCTGTCATCCTACCTGGATCTTCCAGGTGGGGGTGATTAAGGAAACAAATAAATAGCTTGTTGGGGAGGCATAGGGAGCTCTTTTGCCAGAACTGACGGCTTGTTCGGTTTGCTTTTTGGAGCTGGCTGCAACTGACAAAAGACTCCTTTTGCTGAACCTTTGGTCCCCTAATCTTTTGCATTCGTTGATTATTTACTCCGGATATTATTATCAAAGTCTTCCCCAAAAGGGGGGACGGAAGAATGGGATTCAATTTATCTTTCTGGGAGTTATTCTTAGACTTGCAGACCATCAACAAGGGGTTTGACCTCCCCCCACAAACATTTATATAGAGAATTAGATTATAAATAAAAGGCCAAGCAGATACAACTCTGAAGTTAACCAAATGGAAGGAGTTTTGGGGGGATGTGTGTATGACATATTTTGTTTTGGGGCACACCAAGCTTTGCTCAGGTCTTACTACTACCTCTCACTTAGGAATCACATCTAGCAGTATGGGAGGGCTATATAATATTCAGTCATGTCAAATTAAATCCATACATCTACCAAAACCCACACAAAAAAGAGAGAAGTCGGGGGAGAAGTCGTGTGGGCCATATCCAGTGGTACTCAAAGTTTGCTTTGTACTCTGAACTCAATCACTCCTGGCAAGGGATGTAAAACCATCTGGGGTGCTAGGAACCAAACCTGGGTCTGCAACATACACAAGCCAGTGTCCTACTCATTGTATTAATGATCCAATCCAAAACAAGAATATTTTAAGTCTTTTATAAGTGGAATTCAACAAGGGAGAATAAGAGGAAGCAATATCAATACTTTCATTTTCTTTTGTTTTGGGGCTACACCTGGTGACACTCAGGGGTTACTCCTAGCTATGTGCTCAAATGGCTTGGAGGACCTTATGGGATGTTGGGGATAGAACCCAGGTCCATCCTGGGTCAGCCACATGCAAGGCAAACGCCTTATCACTGTGCTATCGCTTTGGCCCAATATCAATAATATTTTAAAAATGCCACACTGAGCTCTCCTGTGAGAATAAAAAAAATGATTAAAATCAGATGGGAGACCACTTAAAAAGCAAAGGAGAAAAAAATAAAAACAATAATAAAATGAGGAAATGAGGGTTGGGGAATATCTGGTAGGGCATGTACCTGGCACCCATGAGGCTAAATATTCAATCCTCAGTTCTACCCCACACCATGGTGCATGAGCCTGGAACTACAACCAAGTGCATAGCCCCTGACACAGAGGCAACAGTTTATAAATAAATGAATAAATAAATAAAAATTTCAAAGCCAAGAAAGTTGAATCAGAGTTCCATGAACTGGAGCACAAGCTTCACATAAGGGAGACCCAGGATCAAGCCCCATCAGGACACAGTTCCTTGGGCACTTCCTGGAATAGCCTCCAAGCACAAAGACAGGAATAGTTCCCTAAGAAATCCAGATGTGGCTCACAAACCAAATAATACATAAATCACAAAAACAGAAAGTTTCCTTCATGAAAGCAATTATGACCTGCCATTTCAAAAACCAATCTTATTAATTTCACCCCAGCATCCAATATAGTTAGAACCATCATAGCACAGTGGTTTACCTAGAAAACAGTAGATATTTGCCCTTGGGGCTCAAACTGGGTCTGAAGGATGCAGGGCAAGCATTTTAATCCCTATACCTTCTTTCAGGTCCTTGTTTTAGATCTTTTTAATATTTATGACAAAACTCCAAGAAATTAAAATTCAAAAAGAAGAGGGGGAGGGTTCAGAAACGATCCTAAGACAGATCATAATAATTGTGGTTTGCCAAAGGGAGGGAGGGTACGAGAGGGAGGAAGGAAGGAAGAAAAGAAGGAAGGAAGAAGGGAGGGAGGGAGGAAGGGAGGAAGGAAAAAAGGGAGGGAGGGAGGAAGGTGGAAGGGCGGCACAAGGGAAGGAAAGAAAGGTAAGAAGAAAGACTGCAATAGCAAATAAATTGTAATTATAAATGTCAACATCACTCTATCAATTAAGACAGATATACAGGCTACAAGCAGGATATAATGGCTTTGAAGAAAAAAAATTGAAGAGTGGCTTAGTAGATATAGAGAAAGCTTGTCATTTTCCAAAAGTCAAATGCATACTCTCTTCTCTAATACTCGTGAGACATTCTTCAAGAAGAACACATGCTGGGCCACAAAACATACCTCCTTAAAATCAAGAGAACATAAATTACAACACTATTTTCTCAGTCAACGATGCAAAATATAGAAGAGAATTAGAAACAGAAATGGGGGCTGGAGCCATAGCACAGCGGTAAGGCATTTGCCTTGTACATGCCCATATGGTCCATTGAGTCTGCCAGGAGCGCAGAGCCTGAAGTAACTCCTGAGCACCTCAGGGTGTGACCCAAACGCGGGGGTGGGGGGGGGGGAGGAAGAGGATGAAGGGGGAAGGAGGAGGAGAAAGAAAAGAAACAGAAATGGAGAAATTACTTTAACACCTAGAATTTAAACAGCTTACTACTAATCAGTGGGTCAGAGAGAAAATCAAAAGATTCTTGGAAACAAGTGAAAAGAATAAAGAGAAATTTTCATAATTTATGGAACAGAGCAAAAGCAGCCTTTTGAGAAAAATGTATAGCTTTGCAAGCATTCAATAGTAAGAAAGGGCCTTCATAAATAATTTAAAGGCACAACTTAAGAAATTTGAATATGGGGCCAGAGAGATAGCATGGAGGTAAGGCATTTGCCTTTCACGCAGGTCATTGGTTCGAGTCCCAGCATCCCATATGGTCCCCAGAGCCTGCCAGTAGCGATTTCTGAGCGTAGAGCCAGGAGCAACTCCTGAGCACTGCCGGGTGTGACCCAAAAACCAAAAAAGAAAAAGAAATTTGAATATGACTAACAAAATGAGCCAAAAGCAGGTGAAAGAAAGGAAATAATAAAACTTAGAGCAGAAATTAATTAATTGGACACCTAAAGAACAATCCAAAAGATCATTAAAAGCAAGAATTGACTCTGAAAAATTAAGCAAGATCCATAAACCATTAGGAAGATTCACAGAGAGAACATTAATAAACCAAATCAGAAATGAAGGGGGAATGTCACAACAGATACTACAGAAATTCAAAGAATAATCAGAGATTATCTTGAAAATCTTTATGCCAAAATACAAGAAAAACTGGAAGGGGAAAAAAAGGTGAATTCTTGCATTCCTATAACTTCCCGATGTTGAAAGATTATTTAAAACACCTGCACAGACCTATCACTATTGAAGTAATTGAAATGATGATAAAATGGTTTCCCAAAAACAAAAACTCAGGCTCAGATAGACTCTCTAGTGAATTCTTTCAAACCTTAAAAGAAGATCTGCCAATTTTTTTTGAGGTTCTTCCAGGAAAATGAAGAAACATAAACACTCACAATTTCTGTGAAGCTACAATCACCCTGATTCTAAAAGCAGAGACACCACAGAGAGAGAGAGAGAGAGAGAAAGAGAAAGAGAGAGAGAGAGAGAGAGAGAGAGAGAGAGAGAGAGAGAGAGAGAGAAAAGAATTACAGACCAATAACCTTGGTAAACATAGATTCCAAAATCCTCAATAAAATAATAGAATCCAACAATTCATCAAGGAGGTCATATACCATGACAAATAAAATTAATCCCAGAGGTGCAAGGATAGTTTAACATACACAAGTCAATCAAAACAGAACACCATATCAATAAAAAATAATTATACGATCATATTTATAGATGCAGAAAAAAGTTCAGAGCCCATATATGACACAAACTTTAGGAAAGCCTAAAGTTTTTCCTCTAAGATCTGGCACAAGATAAGCTCGTCTATTCTCACTATTTCTATTCAATGTAGTACAGAACATGTTTACCAAGCAATTAGACAAGAAAATGGTATCAGGGCATTCAAACAGAAAAGGAAGAAGACAATTTCTCACTGTTTGCTAATGATACTATATTTATAAAAATTCTAAAGCTCCATATAAAAAGCTTCTAAAAACAATACATTTGTATAGTAAATTGGCAAGCTAAAATAATATACAAAAAATGTGTGATTTTTCTATATACAAAAATGAAAAAGAGATGCTAAAAATAAACAATCCCTGCCACAAAAAAATCAAGTACCATTGGAACTAACTTAACTACAGAGGAAAAAGACCTATACAAAGAAAACTACAAAACAGTGCTTCATGGGGCTGGAGCAGTAGTGCAGTGGTAGGGCATTTGCCTTGAACACGGCTGACCTAGGACGGACCGTTCAATCCCCTGGTGTCCCACATGGTCCCCCAAGCCAGGAGTGATTTCTGAGCGCATAGGCAGGAGTAACCTCTGAGTGTTACTCGGTGTGGCCCAAAAAAACAAAACAGTGCTTCAAGAAATAAGAGGACACAGAAAATAGAAACAACAATGAGATGTCATCTCACACCACAGTGACTAGCACAGATCACAAAGAACAAGATAAATCAATCAGTGCTGGCGTGGATGTGAGGAGAAAGAGACACTGATTTACTGCTTGCTGGTGGAAGCCCAAAAACACACTGCAGAAAATCCTCTGCAACCCTACTTTCATTGCAGCACTATTCACAATAGTCAGAATCTAGAAACAACCCAAGTGCCTGAGAATAGACAAGTGACTAAAGAAACTGTGGTACATCTACACATACAATACTATGCAGCTATAGGAAAAATAAAGTCATACAATTTACTTATACATGGATAAATATGGAAAGTATTATGCTGAGAGAAATGAGTCAAATGGAGAGAGGTATACAGAGAATGATTGCAATCATCTGTGGATATATAAAAAGAAATTATGATAGTAATATCCAGGGGTCAGAGCAATAGCACAGCAGTAGGGCATTTGTCTTGCACACGGTTGACCCAGGACAAACTGGGTTCAATTTCCAGTGTCGCATATGGGCCCCCAAGCCAGGAGCAATTTCTGAGCGCAGAGCCAGGAGTAAACCTTTAAAGTTACAGGATGTGGCCCAAAAATCAAAATAATAATAATAATAAATATCCAGAGAGAATAGAGATAATGTTGGTAAGCAGGAAGCTTACCATAATAGCAGGAGAATGTAGTTAGGGCAGAGAAGGAACCACTATGACAATGATAGTTGAAAATTATCAGTCTAGGGCCCGGAGAGATAGCACAGCGGCGTTTGCCTTGCAAGCAGCCGCTCCAGGACCAAAGGTGGTTGGCTCGAATCCGGGTGTCCCATATGGTCCCCCGTGCCTGCCAGGAGCTATTTCTGAGCAAACAGCCAGGAGTAACTCCTGACACCGCCGGGTGTGGCCCAAAAACAAAAAAACAAAAAAAACAAAAAAAAAGAAAATTATCAGTCTGGACAAGGATTGGGTGTGAAAAGGAGATAGAGTGGCATGCAAAAAGGAGATAAAGTAAACAATATTGCAAACCATGGTGTCTAAAAGAAAAAAAGAGAAAAGAAAAATGTCTGTCATAGAGACAAGGGAGAGGACAGGGAAGAGGGCAAAAGGGAAACTGGGGACATTTGGTGGCTTCAAGACTGCACTGGTGAGGGATGTTGTACTTTGTATGACTGAAACTCAATCATGAACAACTTTGTTAACTGTGAGGAAAAAAAAAAAACCAACTGTGTTATGAACAACCATGTAACCGTGGTGTTTTAAGATTTTTTTAAATGGAAAGAGTTAAAAAAAACATATCTCAGTAAGAAAACAATAATAAATAATAAAATGCTGTTTTGAAAAGAAATCTACCTCACCCATGGCTTAGATGATAGGTGATAAATCTTTAAGTTAGAAACTATGTCATGGGCCAGAGCAGTAGTGCAAGCAGTAAGGCATCCAACATAATCCCCCAAGCCAGGAGCGATTTCTGAGCACAGAGCCAGGAGTAACCCCTAAGTATCACAGGGTGTGCCCTCCCTGCCAAAAAAAAATGAAAGAAAGAAACTGTCATTCTCCTGGTTAAGAGAATTAACCTTTGAGAGTGGAAAAATCTTCATTATCAGTATTTGACTTA
This sequence comes from Suncus etruscus, assembly GCF_024139225.1. Taxonomy (NCBI): domain Eukaryota; kingdom Metazoa; phylum Chordata; class Mammalia; order Eulipotyphla; family Soricidae; genus Suncus; species Suncus etruscus. The sequence continues at coordinate 19,901,529 of NC_064866.1, read as the reverse complement.
CTCTACAAGAAGCAATAAAGCTTGGGTTGCCAGTTACAGTCATAAAGAAAAGGTCAGAGTTGTAATCTTATTTAATCATTAAGTAAATTCTGCATTTCATATTTGGTACTCAAGAGAAATACATTTTAAGGAGAACTTTCCCTTTGAAGAACATAGCTAATTACTAAATAAACTTTGAAAAAAATTCATAGTATCGTATTTAAGCAAACAAATACCTGGTTCAATATTTTATGTAAAGATATATTTTACAGCTACATCTAACATCTAATAGCATATTTACTCTGCTTGAGAAGAAAGAAGGCAGCCAAATGCCAAGTTCTAGTTGTTGTCCACTTTGAGTCTTGGAGACCTGCAAGTTCAGACCTGCCCAGATAATCCAAAGTAATTGCTTCTGAGATTTCTCACCAAGATAAGCCACATTAAGACTATAGCTCAGCAACAAAACTATCACTAGTGTCATTCCCAAAACACAACAATTAATGTAAACAGTGGGGTGTTCACTTTAACACAAATATCATTTTTCTTTTTTCTTTTTGTTTTTGGGCCACACCCAGTGATGCTCAGGGGTTACTCCTGGCTATGTGCTTAGAAATCCCTGGCTTGGGGGACCATATGGGACGCCAGGGATCGAACCCAGGTCCATCCGGGGTCAGCCATGTGCAAGGCAAATGCCTTACTGCTGTGCTATCCCTCAGGTCCCACAAATGTCATTTTTCTTTCAAAAAAAATTGCCAATGGGAAATTTATGGGTACTAACTACTCTGTTAAAAGTTTTCCAGCAGCCGATCCAGGACCAAAGGTGGTTGGTTCGAATCCCAGTGTCCCATATGGTCCCCCGTGCCTGCCAGGAGCTATTTCTGAGCAGACAGCCAGGAGTAACCCCTGAGCACCGCTGGGTGTGGCCCAAAAACAAAAACAAAAAAAACAAAAAAAAAGTTTTCCAGGGGCCAGAGAGATAGCATGGAGGTAAGGCGTTTGCCTTGCATGCAGGTCAGTGGTTCGAATCTCGGCATCCCATATGGTCCCCCGAGCCTGCCAGGAGCAATTTCTGAACATAAAACCAGGAGTAACCCCTGAGCACTTGTGAGTGTGACCCAAAAACTGAAAAGAAAAGAAAAAAAAAAGATTTCTGGACTCATGACTGCTCAGAATTATATATTTCTGTTCATGTTTAATAAAATACCTCTCTATGCTAATCCATCCATTTCTAAAACACTCAAAAAATAGCATGAAATCTACTTCAATTGATAACATATTATTCTAATCCTAAGGGATTCATTTTTTCTGCCCACCTATGGATCAAGAAATGTGCCCAGGGGCCAAAGCAATAGCACAGTGGTAAGGCGTTTGCCCTGCACGCGGCTGACCCAAGACAGACCTGGGTTTGATCCCCAGAGTCCTATATGGTCCACTGAGTGTCACCTCTGAGTGTCACAAATTGTGGCCCCAAAACAAAAACAAAACCGAAAAAGAAATGTGCTCAAAAGTGTTCTGAATGCACTACTTAATGTTGATAGAAATTGAGATTGGCTGAGGGGAAGATTAGAATGGAAATGTAGTATTTTAGAAAATGCTGAACTAAAGAAAAACAAGGGCATTATTATCAAGAATCTTTAAAATTGAAATGGGAGGGAGTAGGAACATAAGAATGGGGTCAGCACACAGCATGTATACTCAAAGCACCACCAGAATGATCTCTGAGCACAAAGCTAAGAGTAAACCCCGTACACCATGTGTCAGTGTGCAGTGCCCCTACACTGGGGGAAAAAAATCAATAATTCATAATCAACTTTAGACATAAGTATCTGACTGCTGGGGCCGGAGAGATAGCATGGAGGTAAGGCGTTTACCTTTCATGCAGAAGGTCATCAGTTCGAATCCCAGTGTCCCATATGGTCCCCTGTGCCTGCCAGGAGCAATTTCTGAGCATGGAGCCAGGAAAAACCCCTGAGCACTGCCGGGTGTGACCCAAAAACCACACACAAAAAAAAAAAAAAAAAAAAAAAAGTATCTGACTGCTGAGACTTGTAGATGAAATTGGTATAACTTTTAAGAAGTATTTGTTGGGCCGAGAGGTAACATGGAGATAAGGTATTTGCCTTGCATGCAGAAGGACGGTGGTTCGAATCCCGCATCCCATAGGTCCCCTGAGCCTGCCAGGAGCGATTTCTGAGTGTAGAGTCAGGAGTAACACTTGAGCACCGCCGGGTGTGACCCAAAAAATAAATAAATAAATAAATAAATAAATAAATAAATAAATAAATAAATAAATAAAACTGTAATTATTACAGTGGATAGGGAGGTTGCCTTGCACGCAACTGACCCAGGTTTGATCTCCAGCACCCCATACAGTACCTCAAGCCCTCCAGGTGTGTTTCTGGAGTGCAGAGCACAGTTGGGGTGGGGGGAGAACATACTGTACTTTCCACTGATAATAATGATAAGCCTACATAGCTCTCAAGAGTAGCTTTAGCTGAAAACCAGAGGAACATGTTTACTCAACTATTTGTATCCTGAGCCATCTAATTTTAGTATAAGCTTGACAAAGTTGACCTTCAAAGGAATAAGGGACCTTTCAGTTCTGGGGTCAGAGACAAGTGTAAGAATTAACAAACATGGTATGTTTCTCTTTAGGATCTTTCTCTTTTAGAGTACTACTTAAGTTTATATATAGCCGTATTACTGAACTTTTATACTACAAATTATACTATTGAATTTATCTAAGGTCCTGTAAGAACTAGCCCCCAGGGAAATTCCCAGATTGCCTTGTCAGGGACATTTTCAAATTGATAATGTTTGTGAAAATTCCAGACTTGAGGAAGCCTTACAAAGTAACCAATGTAATTTGGACACATCTTTTGTTATCTTTTTTTTTTTTTTTTTTTTTTTTTTTTTTTGGTTTTTGTTTGTCGGTCACACCAGGTGGCGAAAGCTGCATTCAGGGGTTACATCTGGCTCTGCCCTTAGAAATCACTCCTGGCAGGCTAAGGGGACCATATGGGATGCCGGGAATCAAACAGGGTCTTTTTTTTGTTTGTTTGTTTTGGTTTTTCGGGCCACACCCATTTGATGCTCAGGGGTTACTCCTGACTAAGCGCTCAGAAATTGCCCCTGGCTTGGGGGGACCATGTGGGACGCTGGGGGATCGAACCATGGTCCTTCCTTGGCTAGCGCTTGCAAGGCAGACACTTTACCTCTAGGGTCACCTCGCTGGCCCCAGACAGGGTCTGTTTTATGTTGGCAGCTTGCAAGGCAAACTTCCTATGGCTGTTTTTCTCTCTGGCACCTTTATGTTATCTTTTGTGCTTTTTTTTGTTGTTGTTAAGTCCCCTCATGTGTTTTAATTCATCTTATACTTTGTTTATTGGTCCATATTTAACAGATTGGTAGCAAGTAAGTAAATTTTGTTATTCCTCTACCTTCTAAAAAAAATTGTCATAAAATTAAATGGGCAATAAAATCATACAACAAATAATATAAGGAACCTAGTTCTGAACAAAAACAAAATCATGGGGCCAGAGAGATAGCATGGAGGTAGAGTATTTGCCTTGCATGCAGAAGGACGGTGGTTCAAGTCCCAGCATCCCATATGGTCCCCCAACCCAGCCAGGAGCAATTTCTGAGCTTAGAGCCAGGAGTAACCCCTGAGCGCTGCTGGGTGTGACCCAAAATCAAAACAAAACAAAAACAAACAAACAAAATCATGGCATGAAAAATAATTGCTTAAGGGGCTGGAGCCATAGAACAGTGGAAGGGTATTTGCCTTGCATGTGGCCAACTGGGTTCAATCCTAGTTATAATGTTGAATTTTAAATTTATTTGGCTAGTGAAAACTATCTTTTGCCACAGTCTATGTTAGAGTATAGCAGTTATCAAAAATGGTGTGGCGAGGGGCCAGAGAGATAGCATGCCTTGCATGCAGAAGGACGGTGGTTTGAATCCCGGCATCCCATTTGGTCCCCTGAGCCTGCCAGGAGTAATTTCTGAGCATAGAGCCAGGTTTAAGCCCTGAGTGCCACCAGGTGTGGCCCAAAAACAAAACAAAAAAAAACCTTAGGAAAGAGGTAACTTGGTGCCAAGTGCCATACTGAACCCTGATATGTATGTAGCTTTAATGCTGGATATTCTAGCTCCAAATGCTTGTTTTTAGTTTTGGGGTTGGTTGTTTTTTTTTGGTGGGGGGGGAGGCCATATCCGACAGTGCTTAGGGGCTACTCCTGGCTCTGCGCTCAGAAATCACTGCCAGGTGTGATTTCTGAGCGTAGAGCCAGGCCGGGTGTGACCCAAAAACAAACAAAACAAAAAAAATAACTTCCTCAGTTGTCTCCTGTATCTATTTCCTAATTCTAATATGGCTCTATAATCCATTTACACTTTTACAAACTGCACACTGATGCAGGTACTTAATTATCATTAGATCTACAGGATATTCTCAGTGAATGACAAAGAAAAGAAACAATAAAAAGTAAAAGCATATATGTCTTGGCACGCAAAGAGAAGAAAGAGCCAACTTCAATCTTCATGAAGAAAATCCATCAAAGTTGGTGGCAAGTCATATAAATAGTCAATTATAATCCAAATATTTGCTTTAATGATATATGCAGTAAATGTAAGAGTACATGAACAAGATATAATACACAAACTTTAACTTGCCAATTTCCCTAAAAAAAATTTTTTACAGAAAATACTATATCCATTGGACTTATTGACTGGCATCACAATTTTACTAGAATACTATAATTTTAGGCTAACATGTGTGTTTTCAAAGTAATATAAAAACTGCAAACACTTGGATTTATAAAAACAAATTTATGGATTCTGGAAAAATGATACGAGGTTAAGGCCCTTGCTTTAAATGTGACATTGCCTGGAGTAACCCCTGAGCAAGTTCTGAGCACAAACTGGTATAGCCCCAAAACAACAACCAAACAAAAACAAATTGAAGGAGAATTCAATGACTTCAAGAAAAGTGATGCAGTAATTCCATCAGCTCTCACTGGGCACACAGACACACTGTCCTATCAAAGAGGCTTCTCAAGTTCACCCAGACACCACACCCCAGGGCTACCCCACAACATATACCTGTACTCATCTTTCCCTCCATTCTGTTTCATCTCTTTAACTACTAGATACTGTTAAAAGCCTAACTTTAAACGTTTTATATTTGGGCCGGAGTAGTGGCACAAGCGGTAGGGCGTTTGTCTTGCATGTGCTGACCTAGGATGGGCCACGTTCAACACCCCCCCACTCACATCCCATATGGTCCCCCAAGCCAGAAGTGATTTCTGAGTGTATACCAGGAGTAACCCCTGAGCGTTACCAGGTGTGGCCCAAAAACAAAACAAAACAAAAAAAGTTTTATATTTTCCAAAATCTCTGTCAAAATTAATCTTTTCTACTTTTCAACAATTTGTCAATTTTTAGTTAATTGCATGCCACTACTACCCTCTACCTTACCACAATGTGTAATCACTGGAAGAAATAGTTTCTATTCATATCTTCTGGGTAATCCTTATTTCTAATTAATGATAATGATATTAACAACAATAAGAAACATGACACCCAGGTATGACAAAGGAATAGCGACAAAGACTTTGCCGCAAATCATCCTCAAAACAACTCCAGAATCATAAGAACGGTGACCCCAATTATATAAGAAATTTGCTTAAGTTAGTGCATACTTAACTATAGAAACTAAGGAGCAAAATTGACTTTGCTTTCAAAGCATAAAACTAGTCACCTCACTTAAGGATACAGGTAGAGTGATTTTAATATTTCTGCAATGGAATGAATGTTGGTGAATGAACCTCCAGTTCATATATTGAAATTAGATTGTGTTAGGAAATGACTTTGGAGGTAAAGCCTGCATGAAAAGGTGAGTCCCTTATAAAGTGGAAAGGTCAAAGCCAGAGCAATAGCACAGAGGTGTTTGCCTTGCATGCTGCAGAATTAGGTTCGTTCTGCAGCATCCAATATGGTTCCTCACACATTGCCAGCAGTAATTCCTGAGTGCAGAGTCAGGAGTAATCCCTAATATGATCATGTTTTTTTTTATTCTTTTTGTTGATATGGTGTATTATGTTGATTGATTTACATATGTTAAACCACCCTTGCATTCCTGGAATGAATTCTACTTGGTCGTGGTGTATGACCTTCTTGATGAGGCATTGAATCTTATTTACCAGAATTTTGTTGAGGATCTTTGCATCTATGTTCATCAGGGATATTGGTCTATAGTTTTCTTTTCTTGCAACATCTCTGTCTGGTTTTTGTATCAGGGTGATATTAGCTTCATAAAAACTATTTGGGAGTGTTCCTGATTTTTTGATTTCATGAAAGGAGTAATCCCTGAGCACCACCATGGGTGACCCAAAAACAAAACAACAACAAAAAAAAGAGGGAAGGCCACACACACAGGATCTTCTCAAGAGAAACAGGAAGCCAGTAGTTATAGCCTACTATAGGGCCCTCCCCAAAATGGAACCTTTCTGGCACCAGGACCCAGTCTCTAGAACTGAAAGAAACACATTTCCAGGGTTTATGAATCATCCCATCTCAAGAACTTTGCGATAATACTCAAACTAACTGAAACAATCAGATTTCTTGAAATTGACTTGTGTTCAACAAAGGGCTTTTAAATTATATTCGCAATTCACAATGGAATAAAATACATTCTCCCTTGACCATTAAAACTCTCCGAAACATCATTTTATATCTGCTATTCAAGGACTAAATCCATACTCTTCAGTGACTTTCAAACATAACCAATGCCTGAAGGAGTTTTCTTCAGAAGTCCCACTCCACTCCCAGAATCTTGCTGCCTGGTATCAGAGAAAACTAGGTATACTTTATAATTTTCCCCCTTCCTTCTCCTCACCTTGAACGGAACACTGCATCTAATAATACTCTCTTCTCCTGAGGTCTGAGAAACAGAGAGAGGAATCCCTTGGGTTTTAAGAGATTTAGTTTTAATTTATTCATCCCACTGTTTACTAAAAGTACCTTTCAATGTCAAGCACTGGGATCATTCTTCCATGAGTTTCCATGAAAGTAAGGAAGACATAAAAATCCTCGATATTTCCCAGATCATTCCTACATCATTGTTAGTCATTATTAGATTAGCCACAAACATATATAATCCACAAGCTTGTAGATTTAAACACAAATTGGTAAAAATATTTGAATCATCACATAAGAGAGTTCCTGTGGGAATTTTGATATATCACCTTCATAAATGGGGGCAATGGGGGAAGCCAAAAATAAAATAATTTGGGGCTGGAGAGATAGCATGGAAGTAGGATGTTTGCTTTGCACGTAGAGGACAGTGGTTCGAATCCTGGCATCCCATATGGTCCCGTGAGCCTGCCAGGAGTGATTTCTGAGTATAGAGATAGGAGTAACCCCTGAGCGCTCCTGGGTGTGACCCAAAAAAAACAAAAAACAAAATAAAATAAGGACAACAGGAGAAACTAAAAAAAAAAAAAAAAAAAAACCAAATAATTTTTCAGCTGATACTTAGGTTTCCCACTAATTGTGTCTTTGGAACAAGCTTAGAGGGTCATATTCTATAGCCCTAGTGCCTATCATTCAGAACTCAATCAAGGCTCATGAAATAAAGGAATAAATGCATCAATGGGGTAGATTACTGAAACCTAAAAAATCTTGGCAAGTTTATTAGCTTATAAATAAAGCACTCTACTCCTCCATCCCTTTATTATTTTATATATAATATATTGCTTATTTTGGTTCTTCTTAGTACAAAATTCTAGTAGAAAAGTTTTGCTTGGGATAAAAGGTTAAAACCAGGGTACAGAGACTGTATAGCTTGTCATTTTTATCCCCAAATGCACCAACAATAGGACATTGTTCCTTTTTCCATAGGCATACTAAAATGGGGAAATCTTACGTATAGAAACAAGTTCTTATCTACTAGGGATAAGAACCCATAAATTTTATAATACAGTGGCGCCTTCCATCCTGAACACATGTCATGGGGACTCAACTTAGACTTCATGTGATCAAACATCAACTGCCCAACCACAAACCTTGGATCCAAACCTTAGAACCGGCACAGTTCCCTGTAGCAGCACCAGGAATTAACACCCCCCCCCCCCCAGGTAGGGAGTCCCTAATACCACTCTGGCATCAACTTGCCCAGCATAGGTTCATATGACATCCTGTCAACAAGGAAACAGCAACAACTTGATCCAACAGCAGGTTGCCCTACCTCATCACCTAATGGTGAGATGAAATCAGAAAAAGCTCCGTCCTTTGATCTCTGCAAAAACAAAATCACTAAATACAGAAGACTGACTACAGCAACCATGACTGAGCAGATCATCTGGAACCATAAAGAAAGACTCTATCCCAGACTTCATCCTAGATTCTGTGCAAAAACCAAGATCTCCAGTTACAGAGAACTGACTTTAACAACCAAAACTGAACAGAACATTTCTTGGCACTATAAAAAAAGACACTGTTCAAAATGAACATTCCCGGAGCCTGTAGTTGGTCTCATGACAGTATACTTCAATGATGAGACACTATTGTCTGTATCTCTTAGGCCAAAGGAATTTCCTTTCCTTTCTAATTTCCCCAATACTTACTGTGTCCATGCAAAAAAAAAATTTTTTTTAACCTTGCTACACCAGCCCCCTTATTTATTCATATTTTTTCCTCTTTTAAATTTATGTTTATTATTTCTAGACAGGGGCTCCCTCTGCTTTTATTTTTTTTTATTTCATTAACAGAGCTATTGAACATGAAGCATCTTGTTCTGCTTCCTATTTCTATGTCTTCCTACAAATTGAGGAGAAAACAAGTGGATGGTACTAGGGGCCAAGCTGTCTTATGAGAATTGAGTGGAAATAAAAAATGATCAGACCTAAATACCCAACTCAAAGTCAATAATAATAGAACCAAGAGACCCAGACTACAAAATATACAAAAGGGACCTGTTACACTAGCAGTCCAGGGGGACAGGAGGAAGTATGGGATGCATGCTGGGAACAGTGGTGGAGGGAAGTTAACTTGGGTGGTGGGAATTGTCCTAATTCACTGTCACTATGTACCTTAAATACAATTGTGAAGAATTTGTAATTTACATTGGTCTCAATAAAAATTACAAAAATACACTCTAAACTTAGTGACAAAATAGAAAATATTCAAAGGAGGCCAGAGAGATATAATAGCAGTAGAGTGTTTGCAATGCATGTGGCCAGCCCAAGAAGAATCTGGGTTTGATACCCGGCATCCCATATGATTCCCTGAGCCTGTCAGGAGCAATTTCTGAGCACAGAGCCAGGAGTAGCCCCTGAGTGCTGCTACTGGTGAGGGAGGGAGGGAGGGAGGGAGGGAGGGAGGGAGGAAGGAAGGAAGGAAGGAAGGAAGGAAGGAAGGAAGGAAGGAAGGAAGGAAGGAAGGAAGGAAGGAAGGAAGGAAGGAAGGAAGGAAGGAAGGAAGGAAGGAAGGAAGGAAGGAAGGAAGGAAGGAAGGAAGGAAGGAAGGAAGGAAGGTTGGTTCAAAGGGGAAAACTATTTAAGAGGAGAAAGCTATATTTTTTATTATTAGATACAAAGGTACTGTAAATGTAAAAGATCCCAGGCCTTCCCTCACATTGAACCATTGGCCTGGTTAGCCAAAAATCCCTAGGTGGGATCTCCCACGCATCCCCCCAAAAAACTGAAAAAAATAAAACTACCTTCTGATTTCCTTCCATCATGATCATGGTCATAAGACATTAAACCACAATAATCCAAATCTGGACTAATAATCTATGTAGCAAAGTGCCAGAGCCTATGTCTCAAAGTAGTCATACCTGAATGGGAGATAGGGGGAGTTCGAGCCAGACAAGAGTGCTCGGTAGGCTTCTTCTGGTGTCTTCTTTAAATAGATTACCTAAGACAGAGGAATAAGCAACATTTAGAACACTACCAAAAAATGACACAAGATCAATTTAATTACTTACTGAATATGAATTTCACATCATTCACAATGACAATTGTCATGATAATAGTGATCTTTTGTTTTTGTTTTTGACTTTGGGGTCACATTCAGCAGTAACTCAGGGGTTACTCTTAGCTCTGCACTGAGAAATTGCTCCTGGCAGGATCAGGGGGACATATGGGATGCTGGGGTCCCAACCCAAGTTAGCCAGATACAAGGGAAACGCCCTACCTGCTATTGCTCCATCCCCAATAATATTAATCTTTAGACAGTAAGCAAGTTATCCAAATTTTTTCAGTTTCAAGTTGTTGCATCCGTTGGCTTAAGATGGGTACAGCTTAGAGGGCAGACCTAGCTATCTGCAGAGCTCACTGAACAGATACAGTAGACAAGGTTTCCTTTAGAAATACAAACAGATAAGCTTCTACCAATATACTGTGTGTGTACCAAAGCCCAATTTGGGATGCCCTGTACATCAGTTTTTCTTCCTACTTGCTAGGGCTAGTGAATTTTGAAAGACATTAAGATAGACATAAATCTCAGAAGTCTCCAAAGCCTGCATTGCTGTATAAACAATCACTGAAGAAGAACCAAAGGTCCTTCAACTTAAATTAATCTTAACAAAGAAACAAAGAAGGATGCTTACAACCTATAGTAAACAACTTCCATTTAATATCACATATCCTCAATATCACATATTCCCAAATGTGGGCCAGGCTCTGCATCAGGTACCTTGTTTAAGAGTATTTACCGTATTTTTCCGGCATATAAGACGACCCCCTAATTTTGCAGTTAAAACCTAGGTTTAGGCCTATATTTGCTGTATCAGAACATTCCTGTGCTGCAACTGTATGTCCCACAGTGAGCTAATCACAATAAGCAAAGGTTCAGAGGTTCTACTGTAATAGACTTCCTCTCTGACTCTGGCCAATCTGAGCAGGCTTTTGACAGTGTAGATTCGGGTCCAGAACATTGTCTACTTTGCATGCATCAAAAGCCTGCTTGGATTGGCTGAGTTAGAGAGGCGGTCCAAGCAGGCTTGCAGTGATTGGTGCAGGACCGAGTTGGAAAATTCGTTTTGTGGCAATATTCAAACAATTTTCATTTAGCGGCATATTGAAACATTTTTCGGGATATACTCGGTGTATAAGACGACCCCTGATTTTCAGTTGACTTTGTTTCAAAAGTCGTCTTATATGCCGGAAAATATGGTACTTTGTGGCTAAGACTAGAAGTAAAAATAAGTAAATACAACCTGAGAGAAGAGCTGGAAACAAAATAAGGAAGCTCTGGAAAAGTAATAGAAAAAAGATGGCATAAAATAAGCTGGTTAGAGAAAAGTCAAGTAGGATGTACATGAGGACAGTGAAGGGAAGAATTTTGCAGGCAGTCAGAATAACAAAGGCTAGATTCCTGCATGGAAAAGACTCCAGAAGATGAACTGAGAGATGAACTGGGTGTGTCTTGACCTGCAGAGAGGGAAAAAGTCAAGTAGTTGGCAGATTGTGAAAGCAATACAAACCAGGGAAAGACTGGTTTTATTCTAAATACAATTTAATCGTTTCATTCCACTCAGGGGCATTTATCCTCTAGAATCTGATTCTTACTTGATTCCTAAAGTCCTTTCTCTTTAGAATTAGGACAATATTTCTATAATATGTTCCAATATCAAAAGCCTCTGCACTTCACTGACAACAATTTCAAAAACACTGTACTTTATTTTTATTTGGGGGGGGGGGGTGTGCCAGAGATGGCAGAGTGCTAAGCTAGGCTCTACACTGCAGGGTCACTCTTAGCAGGATCAGGTGGACCACACAGGTGCTAGGGATCAAACCCAGTAAGGCAAATAAATGCCTTAACCTCTGTACTATAGCTCCAGTCTCTGTTTTAAAAAGGATTTTCCTCTTTGTGTATTATTCACCAATATAATTTCACATGTGTTTGATTATTATTGATACAGATCTTGAAAACATTTCAGAAGAAAGAAATTTTAAAAGATACATATATTTTTTGTTTTTGTTTTGGGGCCACACCCGGCGGGACTCGGGTTACTCCTGGCTCACCACAAAGAGTGGTGAGTGCAGTTATAGAAATAACTACACAGAGAACTAGCATAATCATGTGAATGAATGAGGGAACTGGAAAGCCTGTCTGGAGTACAGGTGGGGTGGGGTGGGATGGAGGGAGATTTGGGACATTGGTGATGGGAATGTTGCACCGATGAAGGGGGTGTTCTTTACATGACTGAAACCTAGTCACAATCATATATGTAATCAAGATGTTTAAATAAAGAAAAAAAAGAAATTAAAAAAAATATATGCACATTGAAAAAAAAAGAAAGAAAAAGAAATAGCTCCTGGCAGGCATGGGGGACCATATGGGACACCGGGATTCAAACCAACCACCTTTGGTCCTGGATCGGCTGCTTGCAAGGCAAACGCTGCTGTGCTATCTCTCCGTAAATTTATGAAGATATTTCTAACTTTTTTGGGGGGGTCACACCCGGCAGTGCTCAGGGGTTACTCCTGGCTCTATGCTCAGAAATCGCTCCTGGCAGGCTCAGGGGACTATATAGGATGCCGGGATTTGAACCACCATCCTTCTACATGCAAGGCAAACACCCTACCTCCATGCTATCTTTCTGGTCCCAGATATTTCTAACTTTAATATGGAAGTCATATACTCTTTGATAAGTAGACATTTCATGTCACACACTCACACACTCATGCATACACTAGTTAAACCAAACTGCACATGAAACAAAGGCAGCACAGCAAATGGAACCACCATAAAAACTTGATCTTTATATGAGGCAGATTCCACAAAGAAAATTACAACTATCACTGCTAAAAATAATGACACCAGTCCATTAAAAAAAAAGAAAAAAAATCTAGCTTTAAAGCCCATTTTCAGTGACCAAAATTGAACAAGATTTTGTTGTATTCAGTTGTAATAATGCTGTGATTTCTTAGGCCCAATGATACAGGAGTGTCTGAAAATTGACTGCAGCTGCTATGAAGGAATGCTATTAATAAAATACTCCTGTTTGAATTAGATAATAAGAGCTTAGACAGCAACCTTTGTAAACAAAACTGTGCCACCCTCCTCAAACAAATGCATGAATTCCCTTGAATACTGACGCAGTCATTCTGAAGAGAGAGAACCAGCCCACACGAAATATTTCTTTAGACTGGCTACTCATCTTACCTGCATGACAGCACACATGACTCTGTTCTCACGCGGTAAGATGAGAGTCTTTGTTTTTATTTTTATCCTGGTGCTAAATTATTAATAAGTGCAAAATGAAACCCAACAGAGGCCATCTAAATTCCAGAAGCAGGTAAATGCAGTGACCTTTTGCAATCGGATTAGAGTTGATTGGGAGAGAAGAAAACTTTTCCTGATAAATGAGTTAGTGAATACGTGCACAATGGAGTCATTAAAATGCCAGTTTGCATTATTTTTTTTCAAGAGAAAATATAATACATATTCTTACAATAGATTTTCTTGGCTTAAAAAAAGAGAAGAAAAGGGACCAGAGGATAGTACAGTGGATAATTCAGTGGGTAATATCCAGTGGAGAATTTGCCTTGCATGCAGTTGACTTGGGTTTAACACCCAGTATCCCATAATGTCCCTATAGCCCTATTCAAATTAATTCCTGAGTGTAGAGCCAGGAGTAACCCCTAAGCATCACCAGGTGTGGAGAGAGGGAGGGAGAGACAGACAGAGAAGAGAGAGAATGGAAGAAAAGGAGAAAGGGTGGATCCACTAAAGCTTTGAAAAAAAGGAGCATTTATGAAGGCTTATTGTTGAAGGTTCAAAAGCTCAGAAAGAGAAGGAAATTTCCAAACTGACATTGCTGCTTTGGGTCAGAGATGAAATTCAAAACACAGATGAATACCACACCCCACAGCAACTCCTTAAAGTACAATGCCACTTTGGGCAACAGAAGCACAAATCTGAGTAAGCTCTTTAAAAGACCATTATACATGACTTTTAAAATTAGTGGGCTTTCAACAGTCATTGTGTCCTGAGGCATAATAGAGCTGGGAGAGAGATTAGAGATTTAAAATTTAAAAAATACTTTTCACTTTTATAATTTTATTTTATGATTTCTACATTTATTTATGTTTTATGCATTAAGTGACTTTAAAGGTAAAGTACTAACTACATTAACTATATGTTAAATTTGTATTCTTTCTAAAAATAAAATCTATGGGGTTTTATGTTTTCTTGTTGGTCTTTGGGATTTTTTTATATTAATATCTTTATTTAAACACCTTGATTACAAATATGATTGTAGTTGGGTTTCAGTCATGTAAAGAACACCCCCCTTCACCTGTGCAACATTCTCACAACCAATGTCTTTGTTTGGGATTTTGGGGCCACACTTAGCTGTGCTCATAATTTACTCCTGACTGTACTCAAGGCTCACTCCTACAAGATTTGTGGGACCATATGGGTGCCAGGAACTAAACCTAGTTCAAATGCATGTAAGGTAAGTGCCAAATCTACTGACCAATCTCTCCAGCCCTAAAATAAATGTTTAATAAAAAAAAAAATTAACCAGATATGTTAATACTACTAAAAACTATTTTCTGAATAAAATCACTTAATAAAACAACTTCAAAGCATCTTCCAAATATCCAAATTTTCTTTTTATGTTTCTAAGAAGGGGGAAGTGATAGGTTTTCTTCTCTTTTCACTAAATATTAGCATATTTGAACTAAAACTAGAAAAATCTTCCCCAAATTCTGACTGACAAAATTTAACAAAATTCCCTGCATGGTGCTTAATATACCATGCCACACTTGCCCCCTGGAATAAGGAATACACATATTGCTTTTATAAAATGCCCTTCCTGCCAAGAAGCTCTAGAAACCTTCACAAGAATAGTATTTGATGTGTCCTTTCTTATTTTTCACCACTTGTATGGCAATTAAACTGATATTTGTTTGCCTAATTATCTACGATACCAGATACAAATGACCCAAATAACAATTGCCTTCATTAAAATTTTTCATAACACCACCATTCTAACAACAATTTTTATTTGACAGCAAATTAAAATTGTATCACAATGTGTAGTTTACCAATCTCCCAATGTTCCTCAAATTTCAATTACTTATGCCTCAGTCTCCCCAACATGTCACTAAATGAATCACCATATATTGCCATATCTCTTTAAATAAACACATTCTTAACTTAATTCCATTTTACTCTAGTGCTTCATTTCACTGCTATAAATAAAAAAAAAAATAGTAACACCTGCCAAAAGCCTACACATATATGAATGTGAAGATGTATTAACTCTTAAAAAATTTTAATGTTTGTGCACGCCACAAATTATAAAACGTAACAAACATCAAAACTGCACTGATTCTATGGACTAGCAGACCAGGTTGGGATTTACATCAAATCCTCTTAGCATTAATCTAAATACTGCTAAATCATTTCTTTTCAACTAAATCCTATGGTCATTAAATCCTTAAAGCCTTTCAAAAGGTAACATGTAAATTTAGGAGTACTGGGAATTTAACACTGTATTTGTCAGAAATTTAATCTCTCTGATAAAAGGGGTAATCCTTAAAAGAACAAATAATATAAAGATCTGAATCAGACTGAGCCAGAAGTTTACTAATAATCTTTCACTGGGAACGTTTTCCTCAGTTCTTAAATATTTGGGGGGGGGGTTTTGTTTGTTTGGGTTTTGTTTTGGTTTTTTGGGGGTCACACCCAGCAGTGCTCAGGGGTTGCTCCTGATTTTATACTCAGAAATCGCTTCTGGCAGGCTCAGGGCACCATATGGGATGCCGGGATTTGAACCACTAATCTTCTGCAAGCAAGGCAAATGCCTTACCTTCATGCGATCTCTCTGGCCCCAGTTCTTAATTTTTTTTTGTTTTTGTTTTTGTTTTTGGGCCACACCCGGTGGTGCTCAGGGGTGACTCCTGGCTGTCTGCTCAGAAATAGCTCCTGGCAGGCACGGGGGACCACATGGGACACCGGGATTCGAAACAATCACCTTTGGTCCTGGATCTGCTGTTTGCAAGGCAAACGCCACTGTGCTATCTCTCCGGGTCCAGTTCTTAATATTTTTAACTTTGTTCTGAGGTAGTTTATTTACCCCTCCCACCACACATACCCACTAAAGAAAAGCATTTCTACAAAATGCCAGACACATACAGAAATTATATTTTAAAGCGAAACCCCTGTCCCTTTGTTAACTTCTTTAAATTTTTGGTTTGCAATAGAACCACTCTTCAGGATTTAGCTGATTTGGCCCTCTGACAGTATTTTTCAAGTTGGTATTTTGATTTCCTATTGTTAATATTTTACTTGCTTCTTTCTGTGCTGAGAACAGACTTTTCCAGATAAATGCTGACCTGACAGCTATGAAATTAACATTCCACCTATTTCTGAATCAGATCAATTTTCCAAAACAGAAATTTCCAGGAGACATGTTCTAATTTGAAAGCAGTTGATAAATAGTACATTTTACTAAATATAGAAAACACTCCCAAAAGGAGAGATTATCCTTAAAATAATAGTTTTATTTTAATTCTGTTCTTAATCCTTTAAGACAATGTTTTAATTCAATCACCAAGAATTACAAAGCTAAAAGTTACTTATGATGTTCAGTCATACCTGATCTAACCCCAAAACCTTCACTAGCATCCACTCCTCTAAGGCAATGTTCTCTGTTTCCCTTCTGCCCATAGCCTTTCTCCATGGGAGAAACCTGACATTTTCTTTTTCTTTTTCTTTTTCTTTCTTTTTTTGGGGGAAGGTGCCACACCCAGTGATGCTCAGGGGTTACTCCTGTCTATGCGCCCAGAAATCACTCGTGGCTTGGGGGACCATATGAGATGCTAGGGATCAAACCGTGGTCCATCCTGGGTCAGCCATATGCAAAACAAATGCCCTATTGCTGCGCCATCGCTCCAGCCCCTTTCTTTTTCTTTGTCTTTTTCTTTTTCTATTTTACCTCTCTCCACCCCCAATATTAGTCACTGTGGTTACAATACTGTTATATCCCTTTAAGACACTAGATTTTTGCCTATACAGAGATTTAAATTGAACTTGGTAATGATATATGCTTTGAGTTCTAGTCATTAATTAGAAGTCATGCTTGTTGAGCAGTACCATGTGACTTAAAATTATACTTGAAACACAGCTGTACGGGTGGGATTGAGCACACATAAAAGAAAATGTTTCTTCACCTATGTAGAAGAAAGCATTCAAGCAGGAGAAAGAGGTTAGTGCTGAAAGACAATGAAGTGTTATGTATGAAAACCTATGCACAACAGTACTGTAAATCACAGTGCAAAAAATGCATATATAAAATATTGTCTGGGGGGTCAGAGCAATAGCACAGTGATAGGACATTTGTCTTGCACGTGGCTGACCTAGGACAAACATGGGCTCGATACCTGATGTCCCATATGGTCCCCCAAGCCAGGAGCGATTTCTGAGCACATAGTCTGGAGTAATCCCTGAGGGTTACCCAAACACCAAAAAATTAAATAAATAAATAAATAAAATAAAGTACCTCTTGTAGTCTTTTGTAGAAATAGTTTGGTATTGGTTTACAACTTGTGTTCACCCAAAACAAAGATCATCTCTAGCTTCTTTGTATCTGTTTGTTTAGCATTTGGTTTCACCCAAAACAAAGATCATCCCTGGCTTCTGTGTGTTTGTTTACAACTTGGGTTCACTCAAAACAGATTTTCCTACATCTTGTTCTGCATGTCACAAGCTACCTGGGCAGGACTGGCCTTTTGGTTTCAGCTTCCCCGCCTGAGTGGAAGTGTGAGGGGTCTTCGTGCTTAATAAAAACTGCAATTCTTGAGCCCAGAGAGATAGCAAAGTGGCGTTTGCCTTGCAAGCAGCCGATCCAGGACCAAAGGTGGTTGGTTCGAATCCCGGTGTCCCATATGGTCCCCCGTGCCTGCCAGGAGCTATTTCTGAGCAGACAGCCAGGAGTAACCCCTGAGCACCGCCGGGTGTGGCCCAAAAACAAAAAAACAAAAACAAAAAAAAAAGCAACTGCAACAGAAATCTAACATTTGTATAAGTATTTTCAATCAAATCTAAATCACTGTTTCCTCCAAAAAAAGAAAAAAACATTTCCCTAATTTGAAACTTCCCAGTCAATGCTGAGAGTATAGAAAATACTAAGTTTGGAACTACTCTTCTTTGATTTCTGATATTCTATCTTGTTCCTTTTTCCAAGAGTTCCTCTTAGACTCAAAATCTCAAGACATCTTTGTACCCTCATTCCAGTACCCACTTTCAACAAACCAACAGCCAGAGTGATTCTCCATTCTCAACTGTAGTATTGGGGAGCCACTTAAACATATCTTTGGTGAGAAGAATCATACATATATCTTTTCTATTTTTTGTTTTTTTGATTTTTGGGTCACATCTGGTGGCGTTCAGGCATTACTCCTGGCTCTGTGCTCAGAAGTCGCTCCTAGCAGGCTCGTAGGACCATATGGGATGCAGGAATTTGAACTGGGGTCCATCCTGTGTTGGTGTGTGCAAGGCAAACGCCATACCACACCAGCCCTCTTTTCTATTTTTTGATAAAAACCACAAATGTCACTTCTATTGATACTGAGTGAAGGGTTCAGGCAAGCAAGAGATGCTCAATCTTGTGTGTCATGAACTTTTCAGTAAATCTGTATTTGACCTTTCCTTTAAGGTTATCATCACCATCATATTTCAAGATCTTATCACCATATGCTGGGAATAACACCTGCCCTCCACTTCCTGCCTACGTTAGTCATTTTAAGAGCTGGGCTTTAACAGTCTCAATCCTGCTCAAAAAACTCAGTCAGGCTATCAAACCTTTGCCAGGACACACTTCCAACCTAGCTAGGTGAATTCCTTAACACATTGATGTCAGCACTGCATTCTGAGTTAAACCACATTCAAGTGTGAGGTACGTGCTAACATCAATGTGTTAAATAACCTCTAGCCTAGACTCTTCAGAATTCCCTAAACATATTTGAGGTCTTCTGACATCTTACTTTTGTTTGGTTTTAGTAGGGGAGGAAAGGGAGGAAGGATCATGAGTGCCAGAGATCAAGCATAGGGCCTCAAATATTCAAAGCATGCATCTGGACTGGAGCAATAGCACAGCAGGGAGGGTGTTTGATTCCCAGGTTTGATCCCTGGCATCCCATATGTGTGCCCCCCAAGCCAGGAGTGACTTCTGAGTGCAGAGCCAGAAGTAACTCCTTAAGCGCTGCTAGATGTGGCCCAAAACTCAAAAATAAATAAATGAATGAATGAATAAATTAATTAAATAAATAAATAAATAAAAGTATGTTCTATCTCTTGAGCTACTTCCAGCCCTCTGGCACCTGAATTTGTATTTGTTTGCTTGGTTTGAATTAAGGGGTTATAACCATCAGTGCTCAGTGCTTCCTCTTGGCTCTGTGCTCAGGGATGACTCCTGATGGTATTCAAGGGCGATGAGAAACAAACCAGAATAGGACTAATACAAAACAGTGCAGTACTCTCTCTCCAGTTTCAAATTTAGATTATTTTTTCTTGAATACTTTCCCTATTTTCTCAACTTATAAAGAAGTATGGCAGTTCTTACTAAGTCTAATTCAAATGCCATCTCCATGATGCTTTTTTTTTTTTTTTTTGGTTTTTCGGGCCACACCCGTTTGATGCTCAGGGGTTACTCCTGGCTAAGCGCTCAGAAACTGCCCCGGCTTAGGTGGGCCATATAGGATGCTGGGGGGATCGAACCACAGTCGCGATCTTACACCTTACCTCTAGCGCCACCTCGCCGGCCCCTCCATGATGCTTTTCTATGACCAGTCAATTTCAAGAATAATGATGAAAATGATAATAAAAAAGATTTATACAGTGCCTATTATTCAAAGTCCCTCACATAATGCACCTCTTTAACCCTCATACCCACACTGAGGAGGTTTCCATTATCATCTTAATTCCATTCACACATGCACCATGAGATGGTTTTTCATTCACATAGCTAATGGAGTCAGCTCCCTAATGGGTCATTCCTGACTTCTTCCTGAGGAGCCCCAAATGTGTAATAATTTAACTTGATACTAAAGAAGAAAGCTCCTTCAATGGAATAATCAATGTTTTCATACCTTGTACAGATCTTACAATGCTTGTCAAACAGATGATCCATAAATGCAAATGACGGAAAAACTGCCTTAAACTTGCAAAGTACTTAGAATTCATTCTGAGAATTTATTCATGCATCCACTATAGAGGGTTAATTCAACTAAATTGATAGTTTTTCCATTGCATTGGGTTTTATTTTCAATGTGTCATTACAACTTTAGTGGCAATACCAGGAGAACTTATAAACTTAACTTTCTGAGCCCAGTTGTATGATTACACCAAATTAGAAATAGTCCGTTCTACAATGAATGATGTACTAAAAGAAAAAATAAGGGTCTGGAGAGATAGCACAGTGGTAGGGCATTTGCCTTGCATGCAGTCTACTGGGAAGGACCCAGTTAGAGACCCATTTCAATCCCGGCATCCCATATGGTTCCTCAGCCTGCCAGAGTCGATTTCTGAGTGCAGAGCCAGGAGTAACCCCTGGGCACCTCTGGGTGTGGCCCAAAAACCAATCAATCAATAAATAAAGTTTAAAAAAAAGATAAAATAAGAGCAATTTTTAAAATACAAGCCCTCACTAAAGTGATTGAGAGATATATACATCTATATGTATATATATTTTTGCTTATAGGCTATTCTAAGTCAGGGCACACTGGCTGATTTTCCACTTTCAGCTCTAAAAACACAAATCTCAACACAAATCAACGTTTTGTTGATTTTGTTGATCAAAAACACTCTCAACACAAATCGACGTATATTTACCTAATGGTCACAATTTGCACAAGAACCAGAACACAAAGGAGAATATAAAGGAGCTCTGGAACCTTGCTTAGGAGCTGACAGATACTGCCCACAAAAGCTATAAATGGGGCTGCCAATGGGAGAGATGGTCAGGTTCCACCCGAGTCTTCCTGATATTCTGGTGCTATGTCCAAAGCCATTTCCTCCTCTATGTGGGCCCAAGTCCTTAGGACATTTTGGCAGGGCAGTTTGCTTTGGCAATTATGTAGTTTTAGGCCCCTGCCTTACCATCTCGATTTTCCCTCCTTCCTCCTTTAAATTGGTTTCTATAGTGCTTTGAGTCTGTCCTCCCCATCTAGGCTCTGTGGCAAACAGGAGCAGGTTTATTCTATCTCTTCTTTGCCTGACACACACCACTTTTATAAAGCCATTTGGTGGCGAGAAAGGGGACAGTCTGTTGGAGAATAAGTTATGACACAGTCACAGAACACTCATCATTTATCTAAAAAGTAGGTGACAGACTGAGATGTAAGGCACACCAAGTCTCCCATATATAATCTCTTTCACTTCAAGCAATTTTATCATAATAACTCTCCCTTTTCCATTTCTTACCTGAGGAAGTGGAAATCATGACGATAGCTGCCTCCTTAAGCTATTTGTTGGAAAGATAACTGAAATAATAATATATTAAAAATACTCAGGATTCTGGGTCCAGAGAGATAGCACAGTGGTAGGGCATTTGCCTTGCATACAGCTGACACAGGATGGACCTGATTCAATTCCTGGCATCCCGTATGGTTCCCCTGAGCTTAATAGGAGTGATTTCTGAGCACAGAGCCAGGAGTAACCACTGAGCATAGCCGGGGTGACCTCAAAACCAATCAATTAACAAAATAAATAAACAAACTGCTTTAAAAATCTTTTTAAATAAAAATAAAATACTCAGAATTCTCTTTAGCACTTAGCTCTTCTAAGAGCAAGGAAACAAAGAAAATAAACAAACGTTGGCCCCTACATAGTATTTTCTCTTCTGGAGCCATATGACTCTAAACCCAATGGTGGTTATGTCGGACACCTTCGCCTTAAGACTGTTTAGGCAAACTAACATCAAAACAAGAGGTGGTAAATCTCCTTCATGACTGCAATACAGCAAAACCATAAAGACTATCATTGAGATCAACCCTGTCATTTTAAAGTGCAGACATTGCTCCTACTCACAGCTCGGCCTCTTCAAACCTCAGAGTCTTTAGGTATTTTCATCTTAACCATCACACTGGCCCCTATTTTATCAAATCCATGAGTAAAATATCAAAAATGTGGTAGAGCATGTCTCGAACAAAGTATGTGCAACCAAAAGAGTTGATGTTGTGCTCATTTTTTTCTCCTGTGAATTCTTGTGAACAAAATAATATTATCAAGCTGAGTGTTTAAGGGAGGAAAACAATTACCTACGCCTGCAATGAATCAGCCACAATGGTCCATTAAACATCTACAAAAACAGCTCTGAGATGAGAAACTGGAGAGCACTGAAACAAGACTTTTGAAGTCGCTTCTTTGGCTCCCAAGTTTGGTGCTCAGACTCCTTAAATATGAAAGCAGTTATAAAACTGCTTTTACCAAAGATGGCATTGAGTTTTAGTTGTCATCCATATGCACAAACAAAATGTTTAACTTTATTATTTTTAGCAACATTTTTGTCTAAATCATTTCCTTCCATTATACCTAGTAACTGGGAAAATAAAGCCTGAGTTGAACTTTGTATTTTTTTAAAGGGGAAAAAATGGCAAACATTTCTCATGTACAACTGATCTCACATCTGATTTAACTGCTTACAAAAATAAAAACATTCTGGGGGCCGGAGAAATGGCATGGAGGTAGGGTGTTTGCCTTGCATGCAGAAGGATGGTGGTTCGAATCCTGGCATCCCCCAAGCCTGCCAGGAGAGATTTCTGAGCGTAGAGCCAGGAATGACCCCTGACTGCTGCTAGGTGTGACCCAAAAACAACAAAATAATTCTGTATTAAACAATCACCCACAAACTTTTTGGTAAATCTGATTACAAATAAGATATACGGCTGTATATTTAAAACAACCTACCTTTAAGACCACTATTAAGTGGGGGGCCAGAGGGGTAGCACAGTGTTAGGGTGTTCACCTTGCACACGGAATGAAAGCAGGTTCAATCCCCAGCATCCCATATGGTCCCCTGAGCAAGGAACGATTTCTGAGCACAGAGCCAAGAGTAAACCCTGAGCAACATCAGGTGTGGTCAAAACAAAAAAAAACCCACTCAGTGGAAAAGGAAGAAGGAAAGAAGATAAGTAAATTGGAACAAAGGGACAAGTAGATGATGAAGGATGGAACTGGACTTACAGTGGGAAATTTAACATAGTATATGTCTGTTGATCTCAATGCTGCACAATGAAACATATAATATTGTGATGTCATATTCCTTTAATAAAAGTAAAAAAAACTGTTAGAACCTGAATTTTTTTCTTTTTTTTAATATTTTCAATCTGTTTACTAAATTGCTAATAAAACAGAACAAGAATCAATTCATTTTGTCTCATAGTCTTTGAGCACATGCAAAAAGAAGATAGGTCACCTTGTTCTGCAAATTGAATACTTTTTTTTTGGGGGGGTCACACCCGACAGTGCTTAGGGGTCACTCCTGGCTCTGCACTCAAAAATCATTCCTGGCAGGCACGGGGAACTATATGGAATGCCAGGATTCGAACCACCATCCATCCTGATTCGGCTGCGTGCACGGTAAACGACCTATCGCTGTGCTATCTCTCCGACCCCAGTCAAATTTTTTTAAATCACAAATTATGAGACTTGCAAAGTATATGACAACGCACCTGCCTAACGAATATGGGACAGCAGTAATTATTGAAATAAGGCAAAACCTAATGTCAGATCATTAGCCCTCATGCTTATTTCATCCTAACAATGTTTAACAATCATCTGGTCTCCCTCTGCGAGCATAGCCTAGAAATAGTTATGCTTTCAGTAGAGATGAAGTCTGCTCTGTAATAATCTCCTTTTATATCTCTTTACATTTTAATATTAATGTAGAATTGGAAAAGGAGAGAAAAAGCAATGGACTTTATTTTATTTAAAAATCAGTTCAGACTATAAACTTCACTTTACTTTCACAGATCATGGAGATAACCTGAGGGAAGCAGTGGTCTCTGATGGGTGATTTAGGAAAATCACAATTAGCTATGTGTGTTTTTCCACCTAATTTGACTGAATCCAAAATTCTCATACTCAACCTGCATAGATATCCATCCAGGGGCCAAAGGGATAGCACAGTGGGTAGGGCATTTGCCTTGCATGCAATCGATATGGGTTTGATTTGGTACCCTGATCCTGCCAGGAGTAATTTTTGAGTTCAGAGCCAGGAGTAACCCCTGAGTGCTGCCACCAGGTGTGACCAAAAAAGAACGAGAGACAGATATCCTTCAGAACTGACAGGTCCAAATAAAAACACATCTCCTGCTAAAAGAGTTTCAACAACATGACCATCTCCTTTTAAAGGTTCAAACACAGGCTTCACTAAATTGAATTTTGCTAGACCATTCTCAGTCCCTAAGTTCCAGAAGTCTCCTTAAATAAACTAAGGAAGCGCTAAGTCAATATTCTCACCACACCGAAGTTTAAAGAGACCCACTAAAGGAAAAATAAAAAATAAAATTAGTTCCAAGAAAACCCTAGTCCCTAGTTTCAAACAAGTTGAGTTTAAGGCTATAAAGTTATAAACAGAGGCAAAAAGAACCCTATATATTATCATTTTATAAAAGATATATTCTGTATAAAATACACAGTCATACTTCAGAATATAACTTGAATAACCCACATTTTTTGTTTCATTTCGTTTTGTTTTGGGGTCACACCCAGAGGTGCTCAGGGTTTACTCTTAGCAGGCTCAGAAGACTATGTGGGGTTCTGGGAATCAAATCAGGGTCGACTCCATAGCTCCAGCCCCCAAATGGCACACTCTCAAACAATAATCTCAGGGCCAGAATGATAGTGCAGCAAGAGGTTTGCATGCAAGTAGCTAACCCAAGTTGATACCCTGCATCAAATATAATCCTCCAAGTTCCTTTGAGACAAATCCCTGAGTGAAAAATCAGGAGTAAAACATAGGTTCAATCATCGGCATACCATGTCCCCCAAGCCTGCCAAGAGCCAGGAATTTCCCTTGTATAAGGCTGGATATGTCCTCCTCCCAAAAAAAAAAAAATAAAAAAGAAAAGTGTGGGTATGGAGGTTGCACAGTCATTTGTGCCCAACCAGGTTAGATCTGGTGGTGGCACTGGAGACCCCAAATATCATAAGGTATGACTGAGAGTCCCCCTACACCACAGGGCCTGAGCAGCACAATCCCCAGCACTGAACCATCTACTGACTGACTAAATTCAAGAATGAATACTGGGTCCTGATTATTTCTACCCACAAAAGAAAGAATAGGGGACCAGAGCGGTGGCACAAGCGATAAGGCCTCTGTCTTGCCCACATAGCCTAGAACGAACCTCAGTTCGACTCCTCAGTGTCCTATATGGTCCCCCAAGCTAGGAGTGATTTCTGAGCACATAGCCAGGAGTAACCCCTGAGTGTCACCGATGTGCCCCAAAAAACAAAAACCAAAAATAAAAGGAAAAAAATTATTTTGCATGTCCAAGACAAGAGCTAAAACTTCATTAATGATAATAAAGGTGAAAATGATAAATAACTGTAATAGACCCAAAAAAATCAGTGTTGAGAGGCTGGTGCAGTAGCAAAATGGGGAGGGCATTTGCCTTGCATGTGGCTACCGGGGTTCAATCCTCAGCATCCCATATGGTTCTGAGCCTGTTGGGAGTGGTTTCTGAGCACAGAGCCAGGAGTAAAAAAAAAAAAAATCAGTGCTGCAATATTCTTAAAACGTATTGATAATTTAAAAATCTTTAACAATTATACTTCAAAATTTTAGTTAGTTTAAGGTTCTTTTTTAGATCTTTGGAAATACTTTCCCAAAAATAAAATTTCTAGTGGTCTGTTTCTTAGGTGGGTTCAAAATTAACTATATTCCATGTTCTCATTAAATGCATACATCCAAAATATTTTGTTGTAGAAAACAGTACTTTGAAAACTAAAATTATATAATCAAATTACTTACTGTGTTTGCCTTTAAAATTATCTTTTTTTTTAAATATTTATCTTGGGGTCAGAGAGAGAGCACAGCAGTAAAGTGTTTGCCTTGCAAGCGGCCAACCCAGTACCAACGGTGGTTCGAATCCCCGACATCCCATATGGTCCCGAGCCTGCCAAAAGTGACTTTTGAGCACAGAGCCAGGAGTAACCCCTAAGCACCGCCAAGTGTGACCCAAAAGTCAAAAAAAAAATTTTTTTTATCTTCCTTAGTGGTCAGAGGGACAGAACAGCAAGTAGAATGGCTGATCCCTGAGAGAAGAGCCAGGAATAAGCCCTGAGTACCACCATGTGTGACTCAAAAACAAAAAATGTATATTTTAAAAATAACATCTCTAAAAAAAAGAAAATAAATAAAAATAACATCCCTGAAAAATGTCAGGAAAGTTTGTTACAAAAACAAAAATATGCTTATAATAATGCTAAAATGAACTTTGAACTATTTCAAATTTTTTGTCTTCTTTAGTATATACCTACCTAATTTCTCTTCAAAATGCAGTTTTTCTCAGTATTTGGCATTAAGATAAGAATTGACTTCAGGGGCTGGCAAGGTGGCGCTAGAGGTAAGGTGTCTGCCTTGCAAGTGCTAGCCAAGGATCAGGACCGTGGTTCGATCCCCCAGCCTCCCATATGGTCCCCCCAAGCTGTCCCCTCAAGCCAGGGACAATTTCTGAGCACTTAGCCAGCAGTAACCCCTGAGCATCAAATGGGTGTGGCCCGAAAAACCAAAAAAAAAAGAATTGACTTCAGGGGCTGGAGAAATAGCATGGAGGTAAAGCATTTGCCTTGCATGTAGAAGGTTGGTGGTTCGAATCCCAGCATCCCATATGGTCCCCGAGCCCGCCAGGAGCAATTTCTGAGCATAGAGCCAGGAGTAACCCCTGAGCACTGCCAAGTGTGACCCAAAAACCAAGAAAAAAAAAAAAAAGATTAGAATTGACTTCAAATCTGCAAGGATAAGCAGGGAAAATAGAAATATTAGAAATATGTCCTTGGGGCTGGAGCAATAGCACAGCGAGTAGAGCCTTTGCCTTGCAGGCGGCCGACCCAGGACAAACCTAAGTTCGATTCCCCAGCATCCCACATGGTCCCCCAAGCTTGCCAGGAATGATTTCTGAGTGGCAGAGTCAGGAGTAGCCCCTGAGGGCAGCCAAGTGTGGCCCCAAATAAATAATAAATGTTTAAAAAAGAAAAAAAAGAAACATGTCCTTGATGTAACAATGAAAAATAATTGGGAAGAAAATTGAGTAATAAAGATCCAAACTTTTCTGGGCAAATACAAGGGGAATACAAAATACAAAAAGTGCCAGAGGCAGAACCTAAAGGGGTGAAAGAACAGCAAGAACAAAGAGTAACTTAATTCCTAAGTATTAAAGACTAACCATTATGGTTAAATAAAGAAAAAAATTTTAAAAGAACATGCACCTTAGAGAGGGGAAAATTAAGATTCAACTTATTCTTTTTCAAATCAAAAAAATATAGGTCAAATGGTATCCTAACTTCCAAAGCAGAAGCCTGTTTACCCAGAGGTAAACAGAATCTCAGATCTAGATTCTCCTAGCAACTTGGAAGCACAATTCTTTGAACGAATCAAGAATAGAAAACCAACAATGAATAAGGAACTGGTTGTTCTCTTCCAATATTTACAGAGTTGTTGCTTAGGGAAAGTAGGAAAAACAAGAATTCTACCCATCAATCAGACGTTTGCAGAAGAATTTTGAGGCAATTGTACTGCACATTAATCCAAACACTTCAAACATATGCCACATGACGTAATTGTCCTATCAAACTATGGCAGAATTAATCAGTATAAACCTTTCCTGCATGTACTGAGAATTTACCTCTCCCTCCAATTCACAACTCTAGGTAGCCCTCACAATCTCGGAAAATGGGATCTCTCTTGGCCCAAGTCAGCAGTTGTTCACTCCTATCTTTAGATCTGCTGCAGGATTTACATTGCCTGTTTATTCATAATAAGGAAAATGAGAAAGAGGAGGAGGAAAAAGAAGAGAACTCTCCATTTCAATAAAGAAGATGTTTCATCCTTTATTCAGCAGAGTTACTGGCACCAGGCACCACAGATAGTTGCAAAGCCAAAGCGATTTTGTTCCTAACTACATGGAGTATTCTTCATGATACTTCATATCTTCTAATACAGAGGACTCCAACTTCAACTATTTCTCAGAAAAACCTATGAACCTCTTTAGAGATAAGGATTTCTTCCACTGTTACCTCAAGATTGACTCATCAGAAATAAGGTGTGGTCTATGGGTATTCCTAACACACAATTATGGCTGAAACCCAATTATCCTTACAGAAGTCATAAGTCTAAGTAGCTGAATAATGTCACAAAACTACAAACATTATGATTCCCCTAGCTGTAACTGATAGGTGATATAAAACCTACATCTCAATGAAATGCCAAAGACACAAGAAGAAATTCTACCAATTTCATTGACACCCAAGCAACAAATTTGCCTTTTTAATTAGTCAACTTATAAAACACTGGATTATATCTCAGGAATAGCAAAAGTTAAGATAATTGGGAGATCAGACATAAATAATCAGCAACACAACATAGTAGAACAAAAAGAAGTTCAAAAATAGCATAACTATCTCATTTTAGAGCTGTGGGAATAGTTCTGAAGGTTAAGGGTTGGTTGGTTGGTTGGTTGGCTGGCTGGCTGGCTGGCTGGCTGGTTGACTGGTTGGTTGGTTGGATGGTTGATTAGTTTGCTTGGGGCCACACACAACAGATCTCATCAGGGCTTTCTCAAGCTTCTATGCTCAAGCCTCACTTTTAGTGATTCTTGGGACACCAAATGTGATGCTGAGGATCAAACCAAGCTTGAACTCATTCAAGACAAGCACTTTACCCACTGCACTATTTCTCAGGCCCTTCCTGTTGAATCTTGAATGCCTATTTAAGGCAAATCTGATTACTTTCTGTTTTTAACAAGTTTCCCAAGTGATGGGGAATAAAACTCAAACTCATCCCCCTGACATACAAACCCCTGGCAATTACCCCAAATCCAATCATATCTATCCATTACCTCTTTACCCTCCAAACAGCAACCATACTAGCACTCTAGATTCCTTATACACACCAACTTCATTCCCACCTTAAAGTTTTGTACCTACTATAACAACTGCTTAAAATGTCTCTTCTCGTTATCTCTCTGCTCTCACCTCCAAGAGGTCTTCTCTGAAGTAGCTGGCCCATCACGAGCATATCTCACAGAGTCCTGAATCCATTTGTCTGTCTTCTCCCAGAGTAGAAGCTCAGAAAGGACAAGACTGGTTGCTCTTGTTCAGTGCTATATCCTTGGAGTCCAGAGAGAATCCCCCATCGCTAGTCAATATTTACTTGTTCAGTAAGAATGAACGAATGAATCACATAGAGATGAGAAGGAAAAGGCTATTTCCTACTGCTATGAAAATGGGGAAAAGAATGGCCTGAGAGATAGCACAGTAGGAGGGTGTTTGCCTTGCACGCAGCCAACACAAGAAAGACCCTGGTTCGATTCCTGGCATCCCATGTGGTTCACAAAACCTGACAGGAGCAATTTCTGAGCACAGAGCCAGCAGTAACCCCTGAGCACCACCAGGTGACCCAAAAACAAAAACAAAAAAGAGGGAAAGAGCATTTATTATACTACCCAAGCTATTTCTTGCTTTTAAGTAATTTCTGGGAGATTATGATGTTCTGAGTAAGTCAGAGCCCATTTCTGTTATGTATAATGTGTGCACACACACACAAATTTTAGATTATTAAAATAATGTTATTCTAACATTCACCAATTAAAAAAGAAAAGGAGAGGAAGGAGACAAATCAACAGGAAAAAAAGTGATCAGTAAATGAGGGAAGGAAAATGGAGAGGAAAATGATAAAAAACAAAAGGTGAAAAGTAAACACAGAACTAGCCAAGGCAAGATGGTGATATGTATAAAGGATGAATAACAGGCCTAAGGAAAACAGAGAAGTTGGGTGTTCTACACAATAACCTTAACCATACTGTGGCTGTCCATGCAGAGGTGGGTGGAGAGAATGGCTAACATAAGCTCTGGAATGTCAACACACAGAAAAGGCTTGTCTCTCACAGTTCTGCCTCTCATATCAAGTTACAGAATTTCTCTGGATCTCTTAGCACCATGAGGAGGAGGTGGAAGCACAGGCAGGGCACAGTCTATTTCTATAACTTATGAAATATTTCTATAACTGTCATTCTAAGAATCTATGTATACAACTCTCCTGGAAATATTATTCTTTAGAACTCTATTGCTGGGGGCCGAAGAGATAGCATGGATGTAGGGGGTTTGCCTTGCATGCAGAAAGACGGTGGTTCGAATCCTGGCATCCCATATGATCCCCCGAGCCTGGCAGGAGTGATTTCTGAACATACAGTCAGGAGTAAACCCTGAGCGCAGCTGGGTGTGACCCAAAAACAAAAAGCTAAAACAAACAAGAACTCTATTGCTGACCCAGCCAAACAAAGCCAAAGATTTTCTCAATCCTAATGCCTTTGTGAAATATTTTTATTTAATCTGACACAAATATCAACAAATGGTCCTGGCATAAAGTAATGGGTGAAAGACAGTTTAGTGAGTCTGGTAGCCCAAGTCTTAGTATGAAAAAATTCCCAAATTTTTGTAATAAAATTTTAATCAACTACTAAAATCTGGTTTCTCTTCCATAAATTCAGAAGTAAAATACTGCCTTCAGTCAACAAGTGTAGTGCACATATATAAAAATATATAGTTGGGGAAAAGAAATGTTGAACATATCTACATTCAAGGCTTATTCCTGGCTTTGTGCTCAAATATATTTCAGTGTCTAAAATAATTTTAAATAAATGCTAATAATGGCATATATAGGCCAATATCAGGATATCCTAAATGTTGGCAATTTGGGTGGTGGTCTTTTTTTTTTTATTCATGCATTTGATATAGACACAAAAAACAAAATGGTGGGTCAAGAACAATAGTACACTCAATAAAATTTTTTGCTTTTTTCTCACTGTTTACAGATGACATGATACTCAGAAAACCATAAAGACCCTACCAAAAAGCTTCTAGAAATAATAGATTCATATAGCAAAGTAGCAGGCTACAAAATTAACACACAAAAATCAATGGCCTTTTTATACACTAATAATGATAGGGAAGAAATGGACATTAAGAGAACAATCGCATTCACATTAGTGCAACACAAACTCAAATATCTTGGAGTCAACCTGACTAAAGATGTGAAGGATCTAAACAAAGAAAACTATAAAACACTGCTCCGAGAAATAAGAGAGGACACACGAAAATGGAAACACATACCCTGCTCATGGATTGGTAGGATCAACATTATTAAAATGGCAATATTTCCAAAAGCATTGTACAAATTTAACACGATTCCTCTAAAGATACACATGACATTCTTCAAAGAAGTGGACCAAACACTTCTGAAATTCATTTGGAACAATAAACAACCTCAAATAGTTATTTACAATAGCCAGACTCTGGGAAAAGGAATATGGGAGGCATTACTTTCCCCAATTTTAAGCTGTATTACAAAGCAATAGTTACAAAAACAGCACGGTATTGGAATAAAGACAGACCCTCAGATCAGTGGAATAGGCTTGAGTACTCAGAGAATGTTCCTCAGACATATAACCACCTAGTTTTTGATAAAGGAGCAAGAAATCCTAAATGGAGCAAGGAAAGCCAACAAGTGGTGTTGGCACAACTGGCTAGCCACTTGCAAAAAAGTGAACTCAGACCCCCAGCTAACACCATGTACAAAGGTAAAATTCAAATGGATTGAAGACCTTGATATCAGATCTGACTATAAGGTATATAGAACAACATGTAGGTGAAACACTCCAGGACATTGAGACTAAAGGCATCTTTAAGGAGGAGACAGCACTCTCCAAACAAGTGGAAGCAGAGATAAACAGATGGGACTATATTAAGCTGAGAAGCTCCTGTATCTCAAAGGAGATAGTGCCCAAAATACAAAGGCCACCCACTGAGTGGGAGAAATTATTCACCCAATACTCATCAGATAAATAATATCCAAAATGTACAAGGTACTGACAGAACTATACAAGAAAAAAACATCTAACCCCATCAAAAAATGGGGAGAAGAAATGAACAGACACTTTGAAAAAGAAGAAAGGCAAATGGCCAAAAGGCACAGGAAAAGGTGCTCAATATCACTAATCGTCAGGGAAATGCAAATCAAAACTACTATGAGGTACCACCTCACGCCACTGAGATTGGCACACATCACAAAAAAGGAAAACAAGCAGTGCTGGCGGGGATGTGGAGAGAAAGGAACTCTTTTTCACTGTTGGTGGGAATGTCATCTAGTACAACCTTTATGGAAAGCGATATGGAGATTCCTTCACAAACTGGAAATTGAGCTTCCATACGATCCAGCTATCCCACTCCTAGGAATATACCCGAGGAACACAAAAATACAATACAAAAATCCCTTCCTTACATCTATATTCATTGCAGCGTTATTTACAATAGCCAGACTCTGGAAACAACCAAGATGCCCTTCAACAGATGAATGGCTAAAGAAACTGTGGTACATATACACAATGGAATACTATGCAGCCGTCAGGAAAGATGAAGTCATGAAATTTTCCTATACATGGATGTACATGGAATCTATTATGCTGAGTGAAGTAAGTCAGAGGGAGAAAGACACAGAATGGTTTCACTCATCTATGGGCTTTAAGAAAACTGAAAGACATTTTTAACAGTATCTCAGAGACAAGAGAGATGAGGGCTGGTAGGTGCAGCTTATGACATGAAGCTCATCACTTGGAGAGATGACTACATTGAAAACTATCATAACAATGTGAATGAATGAGGGAAGTAGAAAGCCTGTCTCGAGTACAGGTGGGGGGGTGGGGAGGAGAGAGATCTGGGAAATTGGTGGTGGGAATGTTGCACTGGTGAAGAGGGGTGTTCTTTACATGACTGTAATCATACAACTATAATCATTTGTAATCACGGTGTTTAAATAAAGATAATTATTAAAAAATTGCTTTTTTATTTTAATTATGGACCATACCTAGTGATGCTCAGAGGTTACTCCTGGCTATGCTCTCAGAAATCATTGCTCCTGGCTTGGGGGACTATATGCCAGAGGATCGAACCGCGGTCCATCCTGAGTCAGCCACAATCAAGGGAAACGCCCTAGTGCTGTTCCATCACTCTGGCCCCTCAATAAAAAATATTTTTTTAAATAGTATAACAAGTAGAGCAGAGCAAACAGGTGATCCAGGTTCAATCCCAGGTACCACATATGCTCTGAGCCCTGCTAGAACTGACCCCTGAGCACAGAGCCAGGAGTAAACTCTGGAAATCACAAGGTGTGACAAAAATAAAACAAATAGAGAAAGAGAAAGAAAAAAAAAAGAAGACAAAAGGCTGGGAGCTCAAAGGGCTGAGTATGCACTTTGTATACTGGGTTTAATTCCTAACACTGTACAGTCCCTCAAGCACTACCAGAATCCACCCCTGAGCACTGCTAGGTGTGCTTAAAAAAAAAAAAAAAAAAAAGGGACCGAAGAGATAGCATGATAGCATGGAGGTAAGATGTTTGCCTTTCATATAGAAGGTCGATGGTTCAAATCCCTGTATCCCATATGGTCCCCCGAGCCTGCCAGGAGCGATTTCTGATCATAGAGCCAGGAGTAACCTGAGTGCTGCCGGGTGTGACCCAAAAAAAACTTAAAAATTGATATTAGGGGGGCTGGTGAGGTGGCGCTAGAGGTAAGGTGTCTGCCTTGTAAGCGCTAGCCAAGGAAGGACCGCGGTTCAATCCCCTGACGTCCCAGATGGTCCCCCAAGCCAGGGGCAATTTCTGAGCACTTAGCCAGGAGTAACCCCTGAACATCAAATGGGTGTGGTCCTAAAAACCAAAAAGAAAAATTGATATTAAGGGGCCGAAGAGATAGCATGGAGGTAAGGTGTTTGCCTTGCATGCAGAAGGTCAGTGGTTCAAATCCCAGCATCCCA
This sequence comes from Suncus etruscus, assembly GCF_024139225.1. Lineage (NCBI taxonomy): Eukaryota > Metazoa > Chordata > Mammalia > Eulipotyphla > Soricidae > Suncus > Suncus etruscus. The sequence goes on along the minus strand of NC_064866.1, from coordinate 19,867,500 downwards.
TATGGTCTCTGAGCCTGCCAGGAGCAATTTCTGTGCATGGAGCCAGGAGTAACCCCTGAGCGTTGCCAGGTGTAACCAAAAACCCAAAAAAAAATTTTTTTTATTTTATAAGTTTATAAAATCTGATTTTAAATATTAAACCCCATTTTGTCACAATTCCATTGCCTCGCTAATGTAGATGCATTTCTATAAAATAAATGGAATTTAAAATGTGGCTTCAGGTAAAATACTACTGGCAAAACAATAATTCAGTTGCATGCACTAAAAGTTTCTACACTATTTCAGTTATTTCTGAAAGAAACATATTTGACCACCCTCAAACTAATGGAATTTTAGGCTTCAAGACTGGTAATGCTCCACAAAGTAATTAAGAGAAATGTAGCAGGGATCAGAGTGACAGCACAGTGGTAGGGCATTTGCCTTGCACTTGGCCCAGGACAGACCTGGTTTGATCCCCAGCATCCCAGATGGCCTCCCGAGCCAGGAGTGATTTCTGAGTGCATAGCCAGGAGTAACCCCTAAGCATCACAGAGTGTGGCCCCAAAACAAACAAAAAAAGAGAACTGTAGCAGAATCTGGCTTGTCTTCCATATGAACACCCCAACTTTGATACAGGTACTGGTACCACAGTTTCCTGAGTACTGCTGGGCCTTGCTCTGGTGGCACAAGCAGCACGACAGAGTCAGCCTCAAGGATCACACCATCAGGTGGATACAATCAGGCCATATATTGCCAGGATAGGCCTTCCCTACCCACTTAAAGATAAAGGCTTATAGCATACCCCCATATTCTTTGTACTGAATGGCTTCCCCCCCCCCCAATCATTAAGCAAAGATTTGCTTCTAAACAGTGAGCACTGGGGAAAGAAGACAAGAACAGAACTAGGGAACAAAATGGGATATAATGAGCATCCTGATTTTGGAAATCCCTGCGTCATTTTTTACATTCTAACACAGTATCAATCACCACTGGAAACTCTCTCCATGGCTGTTACTATCTCAGCATTTCCTGTATTCACAAAATGACAGAGACAGGCATGGTTATTCACAAAGGGTAGAAATACAAGAGCCAGCCCTTTTATTAAAAGAAAAATAGCAATATATCCAGAGACAATACAGACAAGAGCCAGGAGGACCAGTCCATGGCTGGAAGCTTGTCATAAACAGAGGGGAGTGCAGTAAGGGTAAAGAAGGGACCACTATGACAAATGATAGCTGGAAATATTCACTCTGGACAAAAATTGGATGATGAAAGGAGATAAAGTGATAGGCATGATATCCTCAATAACAATAATATTGCAATCCACAGCATATAAAAGGAGTGAGGGATAGAGAGAAAATGAGAGTAAGAGAAACAAGAAAAGTGTCTGCCCCAGTGATAGGCAAGAAGAGGGTGGCAGGTAATCTGGGGGCACTGGGGGCAGGAATTATGCACTGGTGAAGTCATACATTCTTTGAGAAAATCATAAACAACTTTGTAGGGAAAAAAAAAACAACTGTATTATGAACAACCGTGTAACCATGGTGTTTAAATAAAGTAATTAAAAGAAAAAAAACTTTACCTGAGTGAGAACTTCACTGTAAGAAGAGAGAATTTATTGTAAGGTATTCATTCTAACACCTCCTAATTACAAGACAAGGAGAGAAAAGGCTGTAATTAAGCCAGGTTGTAGGCAAGATAGAAAAAATAGCAAAATAACTAGGGAGCAGGGGGGGAAATGGGAATGAGCAAAGCATAAAATCATAAAGAAAATGTCAGGAAAAAATTCTCCTGAGATAAATTATGAAATTTATTATTATTATTAATAACTACAAAATCCCCCAAAGCAAGCCATCCTAAATGACTCACACACCCAGTTGTGAAAGAACTGTAAGGTCTGATTCATCGGAGAACATGCTTGTCACACAGAAAGTCATGTCTGCTCATTAATTTGAAACTAGGAACCATGAATGTTGTTCCCCTATTAAATAACCCTTTGAGGAACTGTAGCAAGTCTAAATATTTCTTTAGGCTGAAATTGCACTTTCTCAGACTCATTAACTTTGATTAATGGTGTAACAGTGTTTTTACCCTCTGACTGTACCTTTGGCTGTAAATCTTGGCCCAATTAAAAGCCTGGCTATCCATAAAGAAAATTCAAAGACCCTCCAAGCATTTGTCATCTGGGTGCCAGCGGAGGTCAGTATTCAGGAAGCAAGGCAGATGCAAAGCAACAATGAAAAAGAAAATTAAGATACAGGAGCAGAAAGGTGCTAACATAAGGATCAAGCCAGAAGATATGGGAGGCTGATCTAAATATTTCGGGATTAATAAGGTGGCAGCCATATTTTAGGGACTGAAAGCCTTAGAAATAACAACATAATAATCTCAATAGCTTTCTCAGTTAAGTACCTTCTTTTTTTTTTTAATAAATATATATTTAAGCACCATGATCACAAGCATATTTGTAGTTGGGTGTCAGTCATAAACAAAATACCTCCCCCCTTTACCAGTGCAACATTCCCACCACCAATGCCCACTCTTCCCTGCCCCTGCCTGTATTCTCGACAGGCATTCTACTTCTCTCATTCTTTATTGTCATGCTAGTTGTTAGTGTAGTTATTTCCCTAACAGCATTCACCACTCTGTGGTAAGCTTCAAATTGTGAGCCAGTCCTTCTGGCCCTTCCAGCCCTTAACTCTATTGTCTCTGGGCCTTATTACAGGAATGTCTTAATTTTTCTTAAAACCCATAGATGAGTGAGACAATTCTGTGTCTACCTCTCTCCCTCTGACTTATTTCACTCATCATAATAGATGCCATGTACATCCATGTACAGGAAAATGTCATGACTACATCTCTCTTGACAGCTGCATAATATTCCATTGTGTAGATGTACCACAGTTTCTTTATCCATTCATCTGTTGAAGGGCATCTTGGTTGTTTCCAGATTCTGGCTATTGTAAATAGTGCTGCAATGAATATAGGGGTGAGGAAGGGATTTTTGTATTATATTTTTGTGTTCCTACCTTCTTTAGTTTAAAATTTCAAAAAGTGTACATGGTATTTTATTTATTAAGTCACATGATAGTGTCTAGAGAATCTTGAAATTAAATCTACATAGATTAAAATTTTGCATGCAAAATTCTTATAAGCTCAAGGTTTAAGAAATCTTGAAATTAAATCTACATAGATTAAAATTTTGCATGCAAAATTCTTATAAGCTCAAGGTTTATGCATATCATAAGCATAAATTTAGAAATCTCATGAGGTACTCACATAATAGATGAAAAGATAGTCTTAACACTGGCTCTCCATTACTGCCCCAAGCATATGTCTTTCTCACTCACGGTTATAGGTCCCAAAATGAAGAAATGTATATTTTGGCCACCAGGAAGGAGGATTTGTGTGACAGGGAATTTTAAGGGGGAACAGTAATTAAAACACAAGTGTGGTAAGACAAGATAAAGTGGACAGGAGAGATAGTAAAGGGGATAAGACACCTGACTCCTTAGGTCCGTTCTTCACACTGCATGTGAACCCCTGAGCACCACCCAGATCAGCCCTTAAGTGTCCCCTCAGCACAGAGCCAGGTATGCTCCGCCACCCCCCCAAAAAAAAGATAAGTTGACAACTGAAGCAATAGCATAGTAAGTTTGCATGTGGCAGACACAGGTATGATCTCTAGTATCCCAGAATGATGTCTGAGCACAGAGGGAGGGAGGGAGGGAGGGAGGGAGGAAGGAAGGAAGGAAAGAAGGAAGGGAGAGAGGGAGGGAGAAGGATTTTCCTAAAAATCATAATCAGAGAGTGGGAAATGACTCCGTGACTAACATGTCTGCCTGAGTTTGATTCTTAGAGCCAATGCACATGTAAGCAATGTGATCCTGGCAGCTCTGCCATTGTGCTCCCAGGACCCCCAAAAATCTCCAGGGACACCACAGTTAATTGTCTGAACCTCTGAACAAAAGGGTATAAGCCCTGATTGAGGAAATGAATGTTTGAAGAGCAAGGCCAAGAGGATGGCCAAAGCAAGAAAGGGTGTGAGCACAGTTAATGAGTACAACCCCAGAAACCACCACCACCACTATATGTGCCCGCACCACAACCAAGCGTGTGTGACTCTGGACATCAGAACAACCTCAACAGGGGCTAGAGAGATAGCACAGTGGTAGGGCATTTGCCTTGATTTTGGCTGACACAGAAGAGACCCGGTTCGATTCCCGGCATCCCATATGGTCCACGAGCCTGCCAGTGGCGATTTCTGAGTGCAGAGTCACCCCTGAGTGCCGCTAGGTGTGGTTCAAAAAAAAAATCAATCAATTAATAAATAAATAAAGTTTAAAAAAAAAAAAGAGCAACCTCAACAGAGGAAAGAAAAGGAGGAAATGCCTAAACCTATTTTTAGAATTTGAGGAAGTCAGAGAGAGATTGCAGTGGATAGAGTATTTGCCTTGCATATGGCCAATCCAGGTTTGATTCCTGGCATCCCAAATGGTCTCTCAGGTCTACCACGAGTGAATCCTGAGTGTAGAGCAACAAGTAGCTTCTGGACCCCTAAGCATCACTGGGTGTGGCCCCAAAAACTAAAAGTAATAATAAATAAGTTTCTTCCCTTAAATAACTTTCTACCCTAAAATAATAAGCCAGTAAATAAACAATCCCAGGCTCTGAAAAAGCAAGTCCCTTGAAAGTAGCATAAAAATAAAACTGGAGGTTCCGGAGTGATAACACAGCAGAAGGGTGTTTGCCTTGCACACAACCAATCCAGGACGAAGGGTGGTTCAAATCTCAGAATCCCATAAGCAAGCCTGTCAGGGACAATTTCTGGGCACAGAGCCAGGAGTAACCCCTGAGCACCACCAGATGTGACCCCCAAATCATTCCCCCCCATAAAATGAAATAGGACACAAGTTTTACCACATAGAAAGTATGACGTTTCAGAGTTCCTAACATGTCTTTTAAATGTGGCACAAAAATGCTGTAAGCATAAGACACAATTATGTAGTATAAATGCAGTGTCTGTATGTATATGTACAGACATGTAAGTGTTCTTAGTAAGCATAGTCTGATGAAAGTCAAAAGAAGAAGGGGGTGGGGAATACTGAAAGGTTTTAATTTGAAAAACAAGCCTTCCACAGATGAAAAGCAAACAGCTAATTTTCCTAGCACCCAGCTAATTAAAACCTACAGAGTGCTGAATAAGAGAGAATATTGCTCTGCCCATATGCAAAAAAAAAAAAAAAAAGACTAACAGAGCTTCTAAACACCAGGAGTTTGAAACTGAAAATGCTGCATAGTTTCAAAGTGTCTGCCCTGTTTTCAAAGCTCTGAAAAATACAAGTTACGTGGATAAAAAGATTGTCCGGCCCATTTACAAGCAATATCACAAAAGTTCTCTTGACTATGAGACTATAAAAGGAAGGAACTGCACACAGGAAATTGCCCTGTGCCACTCCTCCCTTCCTTTCAACAAATTTTTATAAGCAGAAGCAAACACTATCTGTTAGATTTTAAAAAAGAAGAAGAGAAAAATAGAAAAAAAAAAAAAAAAAAAAAAAAACAGAGTAACTGGTCTCTGGTGCATTACTGCTTCAATAAATAGTTAAAGTAATTATTTGTTGAAAATGAAGTTACAGTCTAAAAAGCATTTGTTTAACTCACATTGTTTTAATAAGTGAAGCAATTCTGAAATTGAAATTTATGGATGAACTGGGAATCTGAGATTAAGGAAATTAATAGGATTGGTCCAAACAAATGAAAACAAAAGCAAATTCAGAGTTAGCCTGGTTTAGCATTAAAAATGAGAAAAATCTCACACACACACACACACACACACACACACACACACACACACCTTTTAAATAACACTGTTCTTGACATAATATTGGCTTATATATATTAAAAAGATGATTCAGTCTTGAATTATCAGGTCTATCATCATCGGTTCCAATTAACTCTTTGTATTCAGATATACAATGGTTAATACAGTAGTACCAGGGATAATATGGGGGTTAAGATGCTTGCCTTGCACACAGCCAATCCCAATTCAATCCCTGGCATCATGTTCCCTGAGTACAGTCACTTGTGGCCTAATTCCTTCCCTCCAAATAAAGTAAATACACTAGTTCTTAAGAGGCTAGAGTGTGGCCAGAGCAGTGGCACAAGTGGTAGGGCATTTGCCTGTATGTGACTAACCAAGGATGGATCGAAGTTCGATTCCCAGCACCCTGAGTCAGGAGCTATTTCTGAACGTATAGCCAGGAGTAACCCCTGAGCATCACTGGGTGTGCTGCCTCCCAACAAAGAGGCTAGAGTGATAGTAAAACAGGGAGGGTGCTTATTTTACATGCAGTCAACCTGGTTTCAGTCCCAGCACCACACACATATGGTATCCCCAGCCCAGCCAGGAGTGATCCTTGAGTATAGAACCAAGAGTAAGCCCTGAGCACCACTAGGTATAGCGTCAAAACAAAATTTAAAAAAAATTTTTTTAGAAATACGATTTTCTTATAGGAACAAAATTTAAGCAATAGGGACTTTCTAAATTCTTACAGAAACCTGGACACACAGCTATTTCTCATCAGAGGTTTCTAGGGTTCCATATCTACTAATGAACTGAAATAAATTTTTTGGGGGGGTCACACCTGGCAGCGCTCAGGGTTACTCCTGGCTCTATGCTCAGAAATCGCTCCTGGCAGGCTCGGGGGACCATTTGGGATGCTGAGACTCAAACCGGGGTTCATCCTGTGTTGGCGGAGTGCAAGGCAAATGCCCTACCACTGTGCTATTGCTCTGGCCCAAATGTTGAGATTTTTAAATCTATTACTGTATGTTGATAATTGACAAATCAAAAAAATCCACATTAGTAATTCAGAAAGATGTTATTTACTTGAAAAAAATTTTTGAAAAGGAATCTAAAATGTTTAGCCAATAATGGCATGCCCTCTCTAAATGGAATATTATGTGGTTATCTGGGTAGCAAAACATCATAAGAACGTTCATAAGACTATCCTCCAATCACACCTAAGGAAACAGTTGGGATTTAGAGTGTTGTAGCTGGGGCAGAAGGGATACTACATACACAAGGGCAAGGCGCTGACATTGCAAATCATCAACAAAGGTTTGGTCCCCAGCTTCCCATATGGTACTCCAAGCCCACCAAAAGTATTTACTGAATGCAGAACCAGGAAAAAGCCCTGAGCACCCCTTCACAATCCTCCTGCCCAGCAAAAGAAAAAGATATATAAAGTGTAATAGCTTATGGGAGCTTTTCCCTCTATTCTTCCACACTATGATTATGAAACCTTTTTTTGGTTTGGTTTGTTTTGGTTTGGTTTGGTTTGGTTTGGTTTGGTTTTGGGTTACACTTGGCCAGGCTCAGGGGTTACTCCCGGCTCTGTGCTCAGAAATCGCTCCTAGAAGGCATGGGGATCCATATGGGATGCCGGGATTCAAACCATGGTCTGTTCAAATCCCCTTCCCAAAAAGTATCCTTAATTCTATGCCATTACCCTGAGGAATGCTCTCAAAACCCCACACTCATCTTCTGGAACTTACCTTAGGTCTGTCCCTCTCTCCATACTGGATGCTGCTACATCCAGATACAGAGCAGCATGACCTCCATTATGACAGGGTCTAATGAAACACCTAGTTAACTGAAGCCATACTTATAAAATTGGACACATAATACACACATTTTTTTTTTTTTTTGGTTTTTGGGTCACACCCGGCAGCACTCAGGGGTTCCTCCTGGCTCTATGCTCAGAAATCGCTCCTGGCAGGCTCGGGGAACCATATGGGATGCCAGAATTAGAACCACCATCCTTCCACATGCAAAGCAAACGCCTTACCTCCATGCTATCTCTCCAGCCCCAATACACAATTTTCATAGTGCGTATTTCAGAAATTGCTCCTGGCAGGCTCAGGGGACCATACAGAATGCCAGGATTCGAACCACCATCCTTCTGCATGCAAGGGAAATGCCTTACCTCCATGCTATCTCCCCAGCCCCTTTTCATAACATTTTATTGCTAATCTGTAACCCAAATTAGTCAAAGCCTTCATTCTTTTTTTTTTCTGGTTTTTATGTTTTGTTTTGTTTTTGTTGTCATTTAAGGTGCTTTAAATTTCCCCCAAAGCTCCCCCAGTGTTGAGGAGAGTCCATCTGTGCCAAATAAATATTTACTGCATTGATGAATGCCTGAACAAATGTTCCACAGGAGAGAAACGTAGTGAGTTTAGACTGGGTTAGTCTTTTACAATTCAAAAAAATGTTTTAAGAGCAAAGCAAAACAGTTGACACTCTCATCTTCTGATGAATTTTCTTAAGCAATCAACAATCATTTGTGAGTTATCAAGCCAAGAAAGAATTTTAATGCAAACAAGGGTGGTCAGGAGGCAACAAGAGGACAAGACTCTTCAGTCTTGGGGAATCATATGGGATACAAGGGACTGAACCCAGGTGGGCCACATGCAAGGCAAATACCCTACCACTGGGCCATCACTCAGGGAGCCTGAGCCCTAAATTCTTCAAATACAAAGATCTCCTCCAACCATCACAACTATGAACCAGGATGTAATCTGTTCTTAATAGGAATAAAACAAGTCTGGAAAAATTTGGGGCCAGAAAAATAAAACAAGTAGTGCATTTGCCTTGCATGTAGCCCACCTGGGTTTGATCCCTGGCATCCCATATGGTCCCGAGCCTGCTAGGAGTAATTTCTGAGTGCAGAGCCAGAAATTGGATTGCCACTGGATATGCCCAAAAACAAAAACAAAATGAAAATCACAGCTGGCTTGGTCAGTACACAAAAATTTTGGTAATGAGGAAGATGACACTTCATACAATATTACTATATGCTCAATTTGAGTTTTCAGAAATATTTCCTTCTGAAACTACCTGGAGAAATTGTCTTCCTTCTATCTTTCATCATATTATTCATTCAGTAGATAATTTTTTGGGCCACACCCATTTGATGTTCAGGGGTTACTCCTGGCTAAGCGCTCAGAAATCGCCCCCAGGCTTGGGGGAACTACATGGGACGCCAGGGGATCGAACCGGGTCCTTCCTTGGCTAGCACTTGCAAGGCATACACCTTACCTCTAGTGCCACCTCACTGGCCCCAGTAGATAATTTTTTAATTAAAGTTAATTAATTTTTGGTTTGGGGGCCACATCTGGCAATGCTCAGGAGTTACTCCTGGCTCTGTGCTCAGAAATTGCTCCTGGCAGGCTCGGGGGACCATATGGGATACCGGCAATCAAACCTTGGTCAGGTGTGTGCAAGGCAAATGCCCTACAGCTGTGCTATCTCTCTGGTGCCATTCAGTAGATAATTATGGAATATTTAATATGCAATAAAAGAAAAAAACAGTCTAAACTAAAGCTTAATGTCTTAAACAGCAAAACAGAAAAAACTCAGCTCAATGCATCAATACATTGTGCTGCCCTCAACACCCTAACCTCCTCCACAGTAACCACCTAGGAATCCCCCCACATTCTGGACAATCTTCCCCTATGATCAGCTGAGCAAGCAGAATTCATGGGGTTCAGCTTCCAAGTCAAATAGGGAATGCCTGGGCCTAACCCTAACCCCTTGGATACTTGAATCACCTTCTAGACACAACAATGAAACAAAGTCCCAACCCTCAGTCAAGAGAAAAAATAAATAATTCAATACATGTCTACAGGATAATTGCAAAAAGTAGAGTGTGATAAAAAAGGGGGGGGCAGAAGGTAGAAAGTGCCCAGGTGGGTAAAGTGGGGTGCAACTTGACAGTCTACTAAAGGAAGTTATATGAGAAGGAACCAAACTGAAAAGATCTGAGGTAAGATCATTCCAGACAGGGAAAACAGAAATATCAAGGTCTTCTAGAAGGAACAACAAGCTTGGATTATTTTATAGTTAGAAGGCCAGCAGAATATAAACATCTCTTAACCCAGAAGAAAGCCAGATCAGGGATAGGAAACCCTCGTATAATCTAAATTATATGAGAAAAGGATCAGAGGAATAGCTTTGTCTTTGTGGAAAATATTTTTTGTTAGTTCCTTTGATAAAGTACTGACTCCTCATTTTCAAAGAGAGAGAACTATTAAAAACCTCTGAAAGGATGCCTGCTTAGGAGGCTGGACACGGATAAGGCATTTACTTTGCACATATATGTGCAATTCTTAGCACTTCATTTGGTTTTAAGAGCTCTGCCAACTATAATCTCTGCCCAGAGCGAGGAGTAAGCCCTAAACATCACCGGGTATGGCCCAAAATTTTAAAAAAATCTTTTTCTTTTTCAGATCTATTTAGCCCACTCCATATAAGCTTGAGACTGCTCCAAAAGTTAAAATCCTTTGTTTTTAAGAAGACTGAGACCATGGGGCCAAAGAGATAGCATGGAGGTAAATCATTTGCCTTGCATGCAGAAGGAAGGTGGTTCGAATCCCAGCATAGATATGGTTCCCTGAGCCTGCCAGTGGTGATTTCTGAGTGTAGAGCCAGGAGTAACCCCTGAGCGCTGCTGGGTATGACCCAAACCCCCCCCCCCAAAAAAAAAGAAGGTTGAGACGAGCACACATGTTACCTGGGTATATGAAACCTGAATACATGTCACCTGCATCTCCTGTTTTAAGATAAGTATTTTTCCTATTTTTATGCTTAATTGTGTAACAGGATTCTCTCTGCCTTCGGAGAATCCACAGTCTTGAGTGCATTACTCAATGCGCTGTCTCTTTCTTATCCTCTCCCTCCCCTTCCTCTGTACCTAAAATAAAACCTTTTTTTACTTAAAAAAAAAAAAAAAGAGAAAGGTTGATATCTGACTAAATAAATGCAAGCATTTACTGAGATGGGTGTATAATACACATTAACTTTCTTACATAGTTTCTATCAATAATTATAGAAAGATGGGCTGGACAGCGACGCAAGCAATAGGGCATTTGCCTTGCAAGCGCTGACCTAGGACGGACTGTGGTTCAATCCCCCGGCATCCCATATGGTCCTCCAAGCCAGGAACAATTTCTGAGCGCATAGCCAGGAGTAACCACTGAGCGTTGCCGTGTGTGGCCCAAAAACCAAAATAATAATTAATTAATTGATAATGATTAATAATAATTTTAGAAAGACACAACTAATGGGGGCCGGAGAGATAGCATGAAAGTAGGGCATTTGCCTTACATGCAGAAGACGGTGGTTTGAATCCCAGCATCCCATATGGTCCCCTGTGGCTGCCAGCAGTGATTTCTGAGCATAGAGCCAAGAATAACCCCTGAGCGCTGCTGGGTGTGACCCAAAAAAAAACAAACAAACAAACAAACAAACAAAAAAAGACACAACCAAGTAAGGTGATTTTTTTTTTCTTTTTTTTGGTTTTCTTGGCCAAAGCTCTGAAGTGTTCATAAGACCAGAGAGAGAGTGCAGTGGATAGGACACTTGCCTTGCACACTGCTGACCTGGATTCAAACTCCAGCATTCCATATAGTCCTCTGAGCACTGCCAGGAGTAATCCCTAAGTGCAGAGCCAGGAAAAAACCCTGAGCATCACCAGGAAAAGTCCAGAAACAAACCAATGCTACTTCCAGCTCTGTGCTTGGATTGGCTTCCAGCAATTCTAGGGGGCATGGGGGGACCATATGGTACCAAACATGGCATTTTAGTCATCGCTGGGTACCCAATTGCCCCTTTTTAAATATCAATATCAGAGGGTTGGGGGAAAGATGAGTGTAAGTACTATGAACAAAGCCTCAGGTCATAGGTTATTCTTTTAACCCTATGCTCGGTCCATGTCCTACAATAGCTAACAGTCCTTCCAGGAACACCACTGGGCTTTTTCCCCTGGAACATCTGGTTTGATGAGAAGATTTGATGTCTGATAGTTGGCGTCTCCTTCCATCCAGGTCTACCAAAGAAACACCTGAACACAGAGCAGTGTGTTTGCCAGCTTCAGAGAAGCACAAATCCTCCTTCCCCGAAGATGAAGGGAATTAATGCCTCTTCTCTCTGCCTTTATATAAGTATACAATGGGGCTGGAGAGATAGCACAGCGGTAAGGCATTTGCTTTGCATGTAGCAATCCAGGACGGACAGTGGTTCGAATTCCAGCATCCCATATGGTCCCCCATGCCTGCCAGGAGCAATTTCTGAGTGCAGAGCCAGGAGTAACCCCTGCCAGGGGTGACCCAAAAACCAATAAAACAATAAATAAATAAGTATACTCTGAAATATTATTTAGGTTCTCCAAGAATTCTACTATACATTGCCAGTACATTTTGATTTCTAACTTCCAAGGTTTTTGCCTATTCCCACTCTATATAAAAAAAAAAAAACCACTTAAAAGGCCAAGCCAAAACTCTAGAACATTTTATATCAAATTCACATTTAATACACAGAATAAAATTTGTCATCAAGGGAGAAAAAAAAAAAAAAGAAAAAAAAATTTGTCATCAAAATGATTTTTGATAGAAAAGTTCTATCCAATTATAAGGATGACTTATGACATGCAGAAGTTATAGTATGCCTTCTGAAAATAATAGATAAATAAAATAATAGATAAATAATAATAGATAAAAGAATGGATTGATGTTGTATATTAAATATCAATAAAAATAATAGTTATAGGAGGCGAGCAATAGTGCAGCCTTGCACGCGGCTGACCCGGGACGGACCTATGTTCAATCCCCGGCATCCTATATGGTCCCCCAAAACCAAGAACGATTTCTGAGCACATAGCCAGGAGTAACCCCTGAGTGTCACTGGGTGTGGCCCAAAAACCAAAAAAAAAAAAAACTGCTGCTTATAAACTTCTGTCAAATAATCTGACATTCTCTTATCCCAATAAAGTAACAGTTCAATTAACTTTTAACTTTCTTCTACACATCAATATATAGTAGAAATATCCTTTTTGGGACCTGGAGCGGTGGCGCAAAACAGTAAAGCATCAGCCTTGCCTGAGCTAGTCTAGGACGGATAGCAGTTTGAGACCCCAACATCCATATGGTCCCCGAAGCCAGGAGTGATTTCTGAGCACATAGCCAGGAGTAACCCATGAGCATCACCGGGTAGAGCCCAAAAAGACAAAAAAATATATCCTTTTTTCATTATTCTCTCATTAAAATACCAGTACAGCAGAAGACTCCAAACAACATATACATGAGTTGGCAAGACTTTCATTAATTGCTAAAAAGTAAAATCCAAGAGTAAACTGTTCACAGATGGTAGTTCATGCTCTCCACTACAGATTAGTTCCCAAAGCTAGCAATCTAGCCCAATTCCAGATGAAAGGTGACCTGAATTTTATTTGAGCATTAGCATTTTATTGGCCTTCTTGCAGAAAATTAACATGAAGGAAGTACTTACAGCATAAGCACCTATCAAAAATGCTGCATTTGCTCTTTTCCGTTGATCAAAACAGGTGTAATGCACTATTTTCTTCCTTGATAAGCTGTATGACTGGAAAGAGAGGAGAAAAAGAGATAGTATAAAGATAGTATAAAGATGTAAAGATAAAGAGAAGGTGAGCTTCAACTCAACTTTCAAAGCTCTCTCATAATCGGCGTGAACTTTCCTCATCACATGGAAGGAAGATGGGACTTACCTGGCTCTTTTCAGCCTGCTCATGAATTAAGATTGACAATTTATAATTAAAAGTTATTATTTATAAACTCTAATAATTGTATATATTATATAAATTTATATTATAATGTGTTTATAATAATTTATTATGATTTATACATTGCAATTTGTCATTTATAATCAACGATTTATAAATAGAGTATCAATAAGAGAGAAGGAAGTGACAATATAAAACATGTTTTTATCCATCAAAGCAGGGAAAATAGAAAATAATTTTCAGCATCTTTTGTAGCCGATATTACTTTTTAAGGTTCATTCTTGATCTTATCTGTAACTCTCACTCCCAGAATATATTTTAACTCTTCATATAATACTGTGTTTTTAGGGCCGAAGTGATGGCACAAGCGGTAGGACATTTTTGCCTTGCCTGCTCTGACCTAGGATGGACCTCGGTTCAATCCCCCAGTGTCCCATATGTTTCCCCAAGCTAGGATCGATTTCTAAGCACATAGCCAGGAGTAACCCCTGAGCGTCACCAGCCCCCCCCAAATACTATATTTTTAATACAATAACCTAGTTTCATATCTAAGTTTTAAAAATGCCTATAGGCTATTTAAATATGAATCACATCCAACAGGGCTCAGAAAACTTATAGTCTCCTCTGGTGAGGATGTCTGACCCAGCAGTTGTGAGTTCAGTGTTCAGATCACCTGGACTACACCTATTTGTTCTAAAGAGGTCATGCAGAATTGGAATCAAATCAGTCTCATGAATGAGGTATGTCCTCTACCACCTGATCTCTCCCCCAAGCACTTTAAAAACATCTGTATTAATGAGAACATAGACTGATTTTTTTCTAGAATGTTCCATTGATCCTTTAATTAGATGACCAGAAATTGTTAATGGAAAAAAGATCAACTATTAAATAGATCAACTAAAAATATCAAATCAATAAATATCTAAATCTAATATATTAAAATTAATAGGTTCAAAAAGTTATTTAGCACTTTCAATTACCAATAAATATGCTGCATGCTTAATTATTCAAAATTATTTGAAATTGCTTAATTATTCAAAGCATCTAAAATAGGTAATATAATGTGTTACATACAAGGTAAACACAAATAGAATCATACAGATAGAGATCTGTTAAAAATATAACCAAATCTTTAAAAATATGTATAAAACAATGATACAATTCAATAAACTCTGCTCAGTTTTCCATTTTAAAACAGAGCAATTCAGTAAATGGTTTTTAAAATATAGGAATAAGTACATTTCAATATTTATCTACAATTCATACTGACTATAAATGCAGGTTTCTATTCCTCTTATAATGACCAGAACAACATGGAGCCATTGCTTTTAAAGCCACGGAAAAGATGTAAATAGAACTTAACTATCCCTTTCTTTTTTTTTTTTTTTTTTTTTTGTTTTTTGTTTTTTGGGCCACACCCATTTGACGCTCAGGGGTTACTCCTGGCTATGCACTCAGAAGTCGCTCCTGGCTTGGGGGACCATATGGGACGCCGGGGGATCGAACCGCGGTCCGTCCTAGGCTAGCACAGGCAAGGCAGGCACCTTACCTCCAGCACCACCGCCCGGCCCCAACTATCCCTTTCTTTACCTCTGCAAGGAAACAAATTTCTTCCAGCTCCTAAATCCATTCTCTAAGACTGCAATATTCTGCTTTAATATGAAACCAAAGTCTAACAGGCTCTGTGGCATTCCTAAATGAATGAGCCTAGCTACTCCTTTTCACCCTTTGGTATCTTTAATAACCAGTAATCACTTGTTATGAAATGGAATGTTTGAATGTTAGGAAACGGTAGAGTCCTTTTTCATTGAAATCTCAAAAAGAAGGGTCAGAGCAATAGCACAGTGGGTAGGTTTGCCTTAAGCATAGCCAACCCAGTTAGATCCCTGGCGTCCCAGAGAGTCTCTCAAGCTTGCCAGAAGTAAATTCTGAGTGTAGAGCCAGGAGTAACCCCTGAGCACCACCAGGTGTGGTTCAAAGTGTCAGCTTCAAACAGAAAATCTTACTACCAAATCCCTTATTTCCTAACAGGTTTACCAAAATAGCCTATTAAACAAAGGGGGGGAAGGGTGGCAGCACATCACTTTATTCAATTCAGTGCAGAAAAGTGAATAAATTGTAGTTATATCAAGATTTTTTTGTTTTTTGAGGGGCCCACACCCGGTGGTGCTCAGGGGTTACTCCTGGCTCTGCACTCAGAAATCGCTCCTGACACAGGGATCATATGAGATGCCAGGAATCGAACCTGGGCCTATCCCAGGTCAGCAGCGTGCAAGGCAAATGCCTTACCACTGTGCTATCACTACGGCCCAATCACTCTTTCACTTTAAAAAAAAAATCTTTTTTTTTTTGACTGTAAGTTCAATATTTAGGCGTCAGCAAGGGGATTTCTTCTGAGAACTCTGTTTATGGGCGATTGTTCTTTCACTGTAACTTTACCTTGTCCTCTTTGCATCATTGTTCTCATAATTAAAAATTTAAAAAAATCTGTTATTTATCTATCCTTAGAAGAAACAAACCTCAAAACTTAAAAGATTTGTCTGGGGATTTTTTTGGACCATTTGATGATCAAATAAATATATTTATTTATTTGACCATTTCACCATCAAATAAATATGTATCAGAACAAAACTTTTATCATTTGCAAATTAATGCCAAGTGGCAGTACCTTAAACACAAACTCAGTTTAATGATTTAAGAACTAAGATGCCTAAAATGGAATGATTCCGAGATTTCCAGATATAAATGTTTTTAAGAGTCAAGAATATGAATTCCATGGGGTCAGAGAGATAGCACAGCGGCGTTTGCCTTGCAAGCAGCCGATCCAGGACCTAAGGTGGTTGGTTGGTTCGAATCCCGGCGTCCCATATGGTCCCCCGTGCCTGCCAGGAACTATTTCTGAGCAGATAGCTAGGAGTAACCCCTGAGTGTGGCCCCCCAAAAAAAAAATATATATATATATATATTTATATATATATAAAACTTGTGTTATGGGGGCCGGGCGGTGGCGCTGGAGGTAAGGTGCCTGCCTTGCCTGCGCTAGCCTAGGACGGACCGCGGTTCGATCCCCCGGCGTCCCATATGGTCCCCCAAGAAGCCAGGAGCAACTTCTGAGCGCATAGCCAGGAGTAACCCCTGAGCATCACAGGGTGTGGCCCAAAAACCAAAAAAAAAAAAAAAAAAAAAGAATTCCAGGGCTAGAGCAATACTACAGTTGATAGGGCACTTGTCTTGCACATGGCTGAAAGAGATTCAGTTCCTAGCATCCAAATCCTAAGCACTGCCAGGAGTAATTTCTGAGTGCAGAGCCAGAATAAACCCTAAATACTGTTGAGAGTTTATAAATATGAAAGTGGGGTCCATTTGCCAAGTAGAAAAGCATGCCATATTTAAAATTATGGACCTCAATCTGCTGGCTCTCTATAGAAACCTGGACCCAGAAGAGATAGCACAGTACCTAAAAGAAGTCACAAGTACAGGTTATTTCATATATTGAAGGTCTTGAACATGATCCAAAACAGTTACATGGCATTGACACCCAATGAGACATGTCCATCGAACAAATTCAGGGCATAGGAAACTAGTCTTCTGAATGAAATGCTGTGGCCAAAAGCAAATTTATTTGTTCTAAGAACATGATCAAGTAGTTATATGACAAGCACAGAGCTAAGCAGTGTAGGAGAAGGAGAAGCATAACCCCACTCTGATTTCAGAAGTACCGATAAGTCTAACATTTAATGCTAAGCAAGGAGAAATTATTGGATAAAGCTTAGTATGTGGAATTAAATGGAGTACAATAGCAATGAGTTCACAGCACAGTAAGGACCAACAAACTGTTCTTAATTGCAAGTACAATAATTGCTTAATTTAACAAGATCAAAGAAAATAAGGAGTCAACGCTGGAAATGAAAACTGATTACCGGTCATATAGAAACGTCCACATCTGTATTGCTTACCTGAAAAACCAAAGCTTTATCACATAAGATGCAAATCATGTCAGGTACTTAAAGAGCATATAAATGTTTAGTGGTGCTTGCAAAAACAAGGTAAAATCATCGCTATTATAGAAGAATACAAAGTAATACAATACAAACTAAGGAAATGAAATCATACCAATTAATACCAGAATACAAATGTGTGGTTACAACCAGACAGACATTTCCTATCTCAAGAAAAAGAAAACGTTGTTAAACGTCTCATTCTAGTGGGATCACTCCTGGTGAAAAACAAGCTAGGCCAAGTCCGAGAGAGAAAATTATGTCATGCTATCCGAATCACAAAGAGCCCAGGCTAGCGTTGGATTACAGTGACATGCACCAGTTCATTTTAGGTGAGGAGAGCACAAACTGTTGAACCATTCGAAAACAAAAAGGAGTGTGCAACAAAGCTCAAACCAAAAAAACAAAGCAGTTAAATGATTGATTTAAAGAAGCAGAGTTTAAATACCTCTTCAGGGAAACTGCTTGCCATGCTTAAAAGTAAAGTCAGCAAGTCATTTTATTAGAGCATTTAATAAATATTAGAGCATCTGTTGACTTAAGCCTTGTGAATTTATCTGATGAAGAAGCTCAGGAAAACATTATCCCACTGGATAATATGCTCTTTAATTAAAACAGAGCCCATGCACTTTCCCTCAAACAAGCAAGGTATGGCAATGGTGTGGCCAGATGAAGTAAAATCACAACCCAGGGACAGAGTGACCAAAGCACAATTCTTTCAGAGGTGACTATGACCCAGTAAAGGCCATAGCAATCAGGGCCTCCATAGCAATCGCTGGGCATGTCATTGCAAAAGCCATCAAATGAACATTATCTTCCCAGGAGCAGCCATGAGCTCTGTGGGTTTTACCTCCAACTTCCCCAGGAAAGGGATATTCTTGAACATTTTCTTTGGCTGTACAAAACAAAATATGGTTGATGCATTTATTAATAACAAAAAGAAAAGAGGTTGCATCCATTTCTTTACAAAGAAAAAGGTGTTGTTAGGTTTTTTGTTTTTTGTTTTTTGCTTTGGCCCATTTTGTTCAAACCAACTATGTTTCACTGGTAATGTGACACACTTGGCTAAAATAAAAAAGTAAAAATATTAGACAAAAGTTGCACAAAATTATAGTTTGATCATCTTGCTATCAGTTAAAGGAATTCTCTAGCTACGGGGTTCTTGGTTGAGAATGTATAAAAGGCTCCATCTACTAAACTCACGGAAGTTAGCACTGTTTTAAAATTCCTCCTTTTTGTTTTGTTTTGTTTTTTGTTTTGTTTTGTTTGGAGGCCACGCCTGGTGATGCTCAGGGGTTACTCCTGGTTATGCACTCAGAATCACTCCTGGCTTGGGGGACCATATGGGAGGCCAAGGAATTGAACCACAATTCATTCTAGGTCAGCCACATGCAAGGCAAATGCCCTACCGCTGCGCCATCGCTCTGGCCCCGAATTCCTCCTTTTTAAACTTCTCAAACTGTCTTCCAAACGTAGAGTGCTTTACCCACAAAGAAGCCCATAAAGTAAAAACAGAGTTATCTTGTGAAGAAATTTCAATGTTTCTGTAGTCATAATAAAAGGACAGTCTGATCATTTTATCAAGAACTCTATGGGTATTTGCCTTGCATGCTGCCAACCCAGAATGGAGCTGGGTTTGATTCCCAACATCCCATATGGTCTCCTGAGCCTGCCAGGAGCAATTTTTGAGTGCGGAGCCAGGAGTAAACCCTGAGTACCACCGGATGTGGCCCAAAAACAAAAAAGAGTTCTATATGTAAACATTTGATACCATGGCAGGCACCTTGTTCCCTGCACATTCATCCAGCAGCAAGGACATTCCACAAGCCAGTCCCCCAATCCACCAGGTACTCTTAAAACTTTAATGCAATCATCCACTTCAGCATGCCTACTCCTTTCTTCCAGCCTGAGTATTATATGGCTGTGGCCCAACAACCAACCAATCAAAAAATAAATAAATAAAGTTTAAAAAAATTACATTTCTGTCAATATTCCTTCAAACCATATAAAAGTCATCTTCATGGTTTTTATAACTGTCCTACTGATTCATAAAAAGAGCTCAAATATTTTTTTGTATTTTTGTTGTTACAGCTTCGTTTTGTTTTTATTTTGTTCTTTTTTTTGTTTGTTTGGTTGGTTGGTTTTTGGGCCACACCCGGCGATGCTCAGGGGTTACTCCTGGCTGTCTGCTCAGAAATAGCTCCTGGGAGGCACGGGGGACCATATGGGACCCCGGGATTTGAACCAACCACCATTGGTCCTGGATCGGCTGCTTGCAAGGCAAACATTGCTGTGCTATCTCTCCAGGCCCTGTTTTTTTTCTTTTTTCTTTTTCTTTTGTGTTGTTTTGTTACCTTTTCCCCTTTTCTCTTTTCTTCTTCTAAATTCATATTTATAACACCTGGATGATTCCCTCTAGGTTTTTGTTTTGTTTTGTTTTTTCCTTCTTTTTTCTTCCCCTTTCCATTTCTCTTTTTTTTTTTTCTTTTGGTTTTTGGGCCACACCTCGGGCGTTGCTCAGGGGTTACTCCTGGCTGTCTGCTCAGAAATAGCTCCTGGCAGGCACGGGGACCATATGGGACACCGGGATTCGAACCAACCACCTTTAGTCCTGGATTGGCTGCTTGCAAGGCAAACGCCGCTGTGCTATCTCTCCGGGCCCTCCATTTCTTATACTTCCAACAGAACCACATTACTGAAATCATCTTGCTCAGCCTCATAATTTGAAGGGGAAAAATGGATGGTACCAGAACTAAACAGTCATATGAACATTTAGTGGAAATAAAAAATGATCAGACTTGAATGTCAATGACAACAGAATCGAGACCCAATCTACAACAAGCAGTACAAGTGGGGACCATTTACACTAGCATCCTGGGGGGTAAAGAGAGAGAAGAGGGACGAATGATAAGAAAAGGGATGTTAGGAGGACAACACTGGTGGTGGGAATTTCCCTTATTATTATCACTGTGTACCTTAAATATTACTGTGAAATATTTGTAATTCACTTTGGCCAAAAAATAAATAAATAAATACATAAATAAATAAGAGAGCTCAGATATATGTTTTGTTTAGTAGCTGCTCTAGAAAACGTTCCCTTTTTAGTGATGCTCTCAAATATTTTTCACTAAGCTAATGTTTCCTTTTTCTCAAGAAAAAGTGAAAATAACAATTAAAAATATATTGTTTACATTTAGAAATGCTAACGCTTTGTCAAAGTCCTTCACAGTTGGATTTCGGACATAGAGTGAATCAGGACCAGTCTCACCACCAATGTTGACCACCCTCCACCAATGTTCTCAGACTACCATCCCCCAGAAAAGCTAATTTTATCGAATGGCTTTTATTAAAACTTTTACATTATTAAAATCATTATAATATTAAATTATTAATGTTAAATTATTAAAAGTATTAAATATTAAAATTATTAAATCAGAAACTGGAAATGTTAACTGCTAAGTTCATATAAGGTATTCTGGTTATCAAAACACACCACTACTTTGTCTTTTATTAGTACCATACCCTCTTTTAGAAACCTTTATAGTCTAGGGGCCAGAGAGATAGCATGGAAGGTAAGGCGTTTGCCTTTCATACAGAAGGACGGTGGTTTGAATCCCGGCCTCCCATATGGTCTTCTGTGCCTGCTAGGGGCGATTTCTGAGCATAGAGCCAGGAGGAACCCCTGAGCACTGCCGGGTGTGACCCAAAAAACAAAAACAAAACAAAACAAAAAAGAAACCTTTATAGTCTAGCTCCGTGATGGCAAAGGCCTTGCAGCTGGCACATGGGAAGATCCGCAATTAATAAATTTATAAAATTTTTTTTTTTTTTTTGGTTTTTGGGTCACACCTGGCAGTGCTCAGGGGTTATTCCTGGCTCCAGGCTCAGAAATTGCTCCTGGCAGGCACAGGGGACCATATGGGGCGCCGGGATTCAAACCGATGACCTCCTGCATGAAAGGCAAACGCCTTACCTCCATGCTATCTCTCCGGCCCCAAATTTATAAAATTTATAAAGAGTTTTTAGATACTAACGTCTTGTTATTAAGGTTGAATTGACGTGCTGGCTCTTTGAGGAAATTCTTTCGTTTTGTGCGGCACTTTGAGCACTTGGGCTCAAAAAGATTAGCCATTACTGGGCTAGCTCATAACATTGATCAAAACATTTCTCTGAGAACCTGGTAAAAAGTTAGGAATTCTCTCAGAATAAAAATACGAATATACGGGCCCGGAGAGATAGCACAGTGGGCGTTTGCCTTGCAAGCAGCCGATTCAGGACCAAAGGTGGTTGGTTCGAATCCCGGTGTCCCATATGGTCCCCCGTGCCTGCCAGGAGCTATTTCTGAGCAGACAGCCAGGAGTAACCCCTGAGCAGCGCCGGGTGTGGCCCAAAAACCAAAAAAAAAATATATATATATACGAATATACACAAAAATTTACATGTAATTAAAGGGACTTATAGACCTCTTGACATATAAGATGAATAATTCCTGCTTGAGCCTATCCATTGTTGACGTCATTTCACACAAAATGTATTCTACAAATTACCCTTCCAAAAATCTTCCCTCTTTTTTAATTTAATTTTATTAATTGATTGATTGATTTCTGGGCCATACCAAATGTGCTCAGAGGGTACTCCTGGCTCTGCACTCAGAAATTGTCCCTGGCAGGCTGGTGGAGCATATGGGATGCCAGGAATTGAACCGTGTTCCTCCGGGGTCGGCCACATGCAAGGTAAATGTCCTACCACTGTGCCATCTCTCTGGCCCCAAATCTTCCCTCTTTTAACTGTTTCCCTTAGTATAACGACTAACATCCAGAAAGAACAAATTGCAGCTGGAGAGACAGCATGGACGTAAGGCGTTTGCCTTGCATGCAGAAGGTCTGTGATTCGAATCCTGGCATCCCATATGGTCCCCTGAGCTTGCCAGGAGCGATTTCTGAGCATAGAGCCAGGAGTAATCCCTGAGTGTGATCCAAAAACAAAAACAAAAAAAATGAGTACTTACACTACTTAAACTAGTTTCAAATAAGCAGCAGGTTTCTTTGGTAGGTTAAAGAAGTTTTCGGTTTAGTAATCTAAATAGATGCTTGGTGGATAATGTTGCCATTGCCATATCAATCAACAAAATTAAAACTAAAACCAATCATTAGAGGTAAATCATATTTTAGTTCTTTGGTGGCAGGAAATGGGGCTACACCAAGTGGTATTCGAGTTCTACTCCTGACCTGAGTGATCCTGAGTTCAGGGATCACTTCTAGCAGTGTTTAGGAGACCATAAGTGCTGTCAAGATCACCCCAGGGTCCTGCAGCCAAGGCAAGTACCTTACGGCTGTGTTATCTCTCCACCCTCCACACACATTTTTTTTAATTAAAGCCATTGAGAATAGAATAGATATACTGACACACAGAAAGCAGCAACAAATCACCACTTCAACTATCTTCTTAGAAAATACCTTTGGCATATAAAATAGTTTTTGAATCCAGAATAAAATGTACTGAAGTAAAATGTACTTATCTATAAAAGACATCAAAAGGAGAATTATAAAGCTTTCTTGAAAAGCACTTAAATTTCCAAAGTAGAAAATAAAATGTGACATTTAGGGAGGCATTAAGGAGCTACAGAGAATTCTGAGAATCTACAATTCCTTCAAATAGTGCCAAATTATTTTCAATTACAAAATCTGAAGACCAAATAAATGCTCTCAGATTCAAGTCAAAATGTCATTAGAGGGGCCGAAGTGGTAGCACAGCAGCAGGGCATTTGCATTGCATTCGACTGACCCTGAACAGATGCAGGTTCGATCCCTGGCATCCCATATGGTCCCTCAAGCCAGGAGCAATTTCAGAGTGCAGAGCCAGGAGTATCCCCTGAGCACCACTCAAAAAAAGTCATTAGAGCAGTTTTGCAGAGTAAAAGAAGGCAAAAGGGAGACAGTAAAAGATAAGAAATTGTTGCATAACAGGCTTTCCACATGCTAAAAGTATGCTACACTAAAATTCCCAAGAAGCAAAGGGATAAAGAGATATTAAGAACCCCTTTAAGTCAAGGGGCTCATGATAAAGACAATGGAAATATCTGTGTACTTAGTAAGTCTGTGCTGGTAATGGAAACTCCATTCTCTGGGAGCTCATGTGGCAAAGAATTAATTAAATTAATCAATTAATCAAAGTTGCAAACAATCATACTAGAGATCTGCCCAGAGAATTCTATGCAAACCAGGATGATACCTATAACCAGCAAGATCAGATGATTATTCTAGGGAGTAAGGATGCTGAAAGAAGATTTTAAAGAATGAAGACAAGGGAAGAGGAAGGCATTGAATCAGACTAGGCCCCACAATTTGCAAAGCTGGAAAAGTGACAGGGGAATTGAACTCGTTAGTAAATAAATCAGTGACTCAACATGTGAAATCATCCACTAGGAAGATGCCAATTATGAAAGCTGTCAGGGCGAGCAAGACAAAATGCACAGAAGCAAGAAACACAAAGGTCTTGCCCAAAGGAGGAGTAGCAAAGTACTAACAGACATCAGCAAGGAGCCTTCAGGAAACTGAAGGTAGGGAGATTAGGTGAGGATGAGGATGACAAATGTGGGAAGTATTACAAGAAGAGAAGAGAATATTAAAAGTTTTGGGATTTGTTTTTTTGTTTTGGGGCCACACCCGGTGACATTCAGGGGTTGTTATTCCTGGCTCAGAAATGTGCTCAGAAATTGCTCCTGGCTTGGAGGACCATATGGGATGCCAGGGATCTAACCCAGGTCCGTCCAGGGTCAGCCCTACCACTGTGCTATCGCTCTGACCCCAAGTTTTTGTTTTTGTTTAAAAAAAAAAAAAAAGGTTTGGGGCCAGAGTGCTACACAGCGGTTAGGCATTTGCCTTGCACGTGGCCGACTGGGACCCAAGTGTGATCCCGGGCATCGATATAGTCCCCCAAGCCAGCCAGGAGCAATTTCTGAACGCAGAGTCAGGAGTAACCCCTGAGTGCCAACAGGTGTGACCCATCCCCCAAAAAATAGCTGATCTCTGGGTCTCCAGAAGTAAAGCAGTTACAGTGGTAGGAATAGTCAGGAGAGAAGCCAAGAAGTACACAACTCAAGACTACTTAGGACAACCAAGTCAATTTTTTTTTCTTGGTTTTTTGGTCACACCTGGCAATGTTCAGGGGTTACTCCTGGCTTTATGCTCAGAAATCACTCCTGGAAGGCTTGGGGGACCATATGGGATGCCAACATTCGAACCACCATCCTTTTGCATGCAAGGCAAACGCCTTACCTCCATGCTATCTCTCCGGCCCCATAAGTCAACTATTTAAGGGACATACAGTGAGAGTACATGAGAAAGTTACAAACCAGAGGTGACCACCAAAGCTGGAGAAAAGGGACATGAGTAATAAAGACAAGAACTATGAGACCCAGCCTCTGCCATTAGCTTGCATCCTTGGCTAATTAACACGCTTCCCCCAAGTCTCTTTGTCGGCACAGATAAAATCAGGAGTCTAGATCTTTTGGAAGTAAGTACTAAGGTTTATTTTTGTTTGGTTAGTTTTTGTTTGGGGGCCACAACTGGCAACACTCAGGGGTTACTACTGACTCTGAACTTAGGAATTATTCCTGGCAATGCTCGGGGAACCATATGAGATACTGGTGATTGAACCCAGGTTGGTCAAGTGCAAGGCAAGCACCTTACTTTTATCTCTTTGGTCCCAGCATGAGATTTCTTTCTTTATATTTTTGGTTTTGAGGTCATACTCAGTGGCACTCAGAGGATACTAATGGCTCTGCACTCAGAAATTACTCCTAACAGGCTCAGGGGACCATATGGGATGCTGGGGATGGAACCCAGGTTGTCTGCATAGCAAGGCAAACAACCTACCCACTGTGATATCACTCCACCCTTGTATGAGGTCTCTTCAGGTGCTAAAAAAAAATCAATTAACCATCTGCCTACCAATTCTACTAAGAATTACACAACATATACAACTTATACAATTATACAACTTATAGAAACATAAAATCCTAATTCAAAAGAATGTTTTCCTCTGGTAATTATGGCCATATAGGGACAGACCCGGGTTCAATCTCCTGCATCCCTATGGTCCCCAGAGCCTTCCAGGAGCAACTTCTGATCACAGAGAGAGGAATAACCCCTGAGCATTATGAGTGTGGCCCAAAAAAACAAAAATAAAAATTATGGCCATGTATATATATATATATATATATATATATATATATATATATAAAATAGCCAAAATATGCAAATAACTCAAGTGCCTATTGATAAATGAGTTGCTAGAGTAAATGGGTGTGGTTAGGGGCCAGAGAAAAAGGGAGGAAAGATACTAGATCATAGTTCTAATCCCTCACACCACCAAAGATCACTCTTAATTATAATGCCAAATCCCTGAACACTGTTGTGTGTAGCCCAAATACCCTTCTCACCCCCCCCAATAAAAATATATATGCTTACACTCTTGAAAACTGCTATTTCCAGAAAAAAACGTAAATTCTTTAGAATTCAGGCAAATTAACCAATCTGAACAGAAGATTCTTACTTTTAATTATTATTAATTTGAGTCATATTTTAGTGAACTTTCAAAAATTTTCTGTTTGTGATTCCCTTATTCTCTTTTGTCAGTCTCCAACACAATTTTGATGTTATATTTCTTCTATAAATTTTGACATTGTGTCGGGGCCCAGATAGCATCGAGAGGAAGCATTTGCCTTGCATGCAGAAGGATGGTGGTTTGAATCTCGGCATCCCATGTGGGCCCCCAAGCCTTCCAGGAGCGATTTCTGAGCATAGAGCCAGGAGTAACCCCTGAGCAATGTCGGGTGTGACCCAAAAACAAAAAAAAATTTTTTTTACATTGTGGTATTCATATGTTTGTTTTAAATTATTTAATTTTGTTTTAATTTATTTTATAAACAACATTTCTAAACTTTGTTTCTCTTTATTTTAAAATCTGGCCTCTTGAAAGTTGCAAGTATTTATTTTGATTTTGTTTGTTTTGTGTTTGGGCCACATCTTAGCGGTGCTCAGGGTTTTCACTTGGCTTTATGCTCAGAAATTGCTCCTGGCCAACTCAAGGGATCATATGGGATGCTTGAGATTGAAGCTGGATCTATCCCAGGTTGGCTGTGTGGAAAGCAAATGCCCTATCACTGTGTTACTATTCTGGCCCCTAGTTTTGAGTCTCTAAAGGACCACCAGTAGTTTTTTTTGCTAAGAGGCTTTCAGGGTTTTTTATGTTTGTTTGTTTTTGGGTCGCACTCGGCAGCGCTCAGGGGTTACTCCTGGTTCTACCCTCAGAGATCACTCCTGGCAGGCTTGGGGGACCATATGGGATGCCAGGATTTGAACCACCATCCTTCTGCATGTAAGGCAAATACCCTACCTTGATGCTATCTCTCCGGCCCCAAGGCTTTCAGTTTTATTGTTTGAATCTCTGTATGGCTAGGAAATTATTTTTAGTATACAAATTATTCCATATAAAATAATAAATTATAGTTTTACATTTCTATGTATAGTTATTAATTTATGTATAGTTGTTATGTATATTAATCTATGTATATTAATTTTATTTTATAATCCTTTTAGTAATATTTTTAATTCCCTCTCATTTTATGGGTAAGAGTTTTTCCATTTTGCATGTCTGATATTTTGGTCGAAGTGGAATATCATCCAATCTATAATTATGTTCCTTTAAAAATGGTTTATCGGGGCCGGGTGGTGGCGCTGGAGGTAAGGTGCCTGCCTTGCCTGCGCTAGCCTAGGACGGACCGCGGTTCGATCCCCCGGCGTCCCATATGGTCCCCCAAGAAGCCAGGAGCAACTTCTGAGCGCATAGCCAGGAGTAACCCCTGAGCGTCACAGGGTGTGACCCAAAAACCGAAAAAAAAAAAAAAAGGTTTATTTTTATTTATGCATTTTACTTATCTGCTTATTATTTATTATTAAAATAAAATACTCATGGTCTCAAACATGCTAAAAAAATATATATGAATAGTTGGTCATATGAAAAAATAAAATCTTGCCATTTGCAACAACATGAATGGAGGTGGAGGAGACAATATAAAGTAAAATGATTCAGAAAGAGAAAAAAATATTGGATGATCTTACTTATAGGCGGGGTAAAAAAACAAAAAACAAGATTGGGGCCAGAGGGATAGCATAGTGGTAGGGCATTTGCCTTGCATACATCTGACCCTGGATGGAATCTTGTTAGATTCCTGGCATCCCATATGGTTCCTCAAGTGATTTCTGAGTGCAGAGCCAGGAGTAACCTCTAAGCACCTCCGGGTGTGACCCAAAAAGAAAAAGAAAAAGAAAGCAAGATTAACAGAAAAACTAATGCAAAAGAAACTCATGGATTTGAGTCTCAGAACAGGGAAATGCCAGAAAGGAAGGGCGTGGAAGACACATTAAGTATAAAGAATCCAACAAATAAATGGCAAGGAAGGATTTCCACACTTTGGAAAAAAGGCATTCCTGAAACATATGCTATACTGTAAATGTTATCTCAACATAAAACTATAAATTATTAAAATTAAAAACAGAAGTAAGTCTGATAAAAAGAAGGCTGTATCAAATTCTTGTTTAGATTCCTAAATTATATGAGATAGCTCTCTCATATGGAAATGAAAGGTATGGGGCTGAGAAAATACACAGAATCTTTGTTGAAGAACCCTACTGTGTTTCTTAACAGAAAAGGAATGTTTAGTAAATGAACTTAAATTTTTACAAAGTTCAGGGCCAAAGAAATCAAACAGGGGGGTAGAGGGGGCAAGGCAAGTGCATACAGTCAACCTGGTTCAAATCCCCGGATGCCACAAACAGTCCTCCATCCCAAGCAACACCAGGGTTTACTCCTGAGCACAGAGCCAGGAATATCACTGAGTACTTCTGGATGCAGCTGAACACCCAACCAAAAATATTTGTTTTAATTTTACAAAGTTCTTTTTCATATATTTTATAATATAATCCTAGTCATCACTTGGAGAGTCTATAATCCTCCTTTTGGAGAAAATTAGATTCCAGAAAGTTAAAGCAATTACAGTTTTATATTGGCTTACTATTTATCCTAATATAAAAAGAAATACTAGGGATTGGAGCGGTGGTACAGGCGGCAAGGCATCTTCCTTGCATGCACTAGCCTAGGATGGACCTCGGTTCGATTCCTTGGCATTCCATATGGTACCCCAAGCCAGGAGCAATTTCTGAGCACAGAGCCAAGAGGAACCCTTGAGCACCACCGGGTGTGGCCCCAAAACCCAAAAATAAATAAATAAAAGAAAATACTACATGGTATGCTTTATAGAAGCAATCTAAACCTATTAACATTTAGACTTTAAAATTTCTTTCTGGGGCCGGACAGATAGCATGGAGGTAATGCTTGCATACAGGAGGACGGTGGTTCGAATCCCGGCATCCCATATGGTCCCCTGAGCCTGCCAGTAGCAATTTCTGAGCATAGAGCCAGGAGTAACCCTGAGCGCTGCCAGGTATGACCCAAAAACCAAAAAAATAAAATAAAATTTCTTTCCCCATTAGATGCTGAAAAAATTGTATAGCAGCTAAGGTGCTTGCCTTGTACTTTCTCAAACTAGATTCAATCCCTAGTTCACTAACCACCATCAGGAGAGATCCCTGAAAAGAGAGACAGAAATAAGCCTGAGGACTGCTAGATGTGGCCTCAAAACAAGAAGCAAGTTGCCCATTTATTAACGATGTCATTCCAGACACTCAACAGATTATCTAACCACTGAGATGAACAGAGAAAACTATCTGGAATTTATTAAACTTTCATAAAATTAAAAAAAAAACTTTCATAAAATTGAAAGGGAAGCTCTATAAATAAAAATAAATGCAATAAAAGTATGAAATCTTGTTATCCTCTCAAGGGAGAATATGGTAAAAAAGATAGTAAATCTCACCCATCTACTCCTGAGTTAAAAACCTTGAGTCAGGGGCCGGACAGGTGGTGCTAGAGGTAAGGTGTCTGCCTTGCAAGCACTAGCCAAGGAAGGACCGCGGTTCGATCCCCCAGCGTCCCATATGGTCCCCCCAAGCCAGGGGCAATTTCTGAGCGCTTAGCCAGGAGTAACCCCTGAACATCAAACGGGTGTGGCCAAAAAAAACAAAAACAAACAACAACAAAAAAAACTTTGAGTCAGACTAACTCCTTTTCATTCAGTCAGATTAGTTAGACTCTAAGCTGTGTATGATAATAATAGTACCAAGTTGGGCCAGAGAGATAACATGAGGTAGGGCATTTGCCTTGCATGTAAAAGGACAGTGGTTCGAATCCCAGCATCCCTTATGGTCCCCTGAGCCTGCCAGGAGTGATTTCTGAGCATAGAGCCAGGAGGAATCCAAGTGCTGCCGGATATGACCCAAAAACTAAAAACTTAATTAATTAATTAGTTAATTAATTAATAGTACCAAGTTGATAGCATGGGAATACTAATCAGGAGGCAAATAAACTCCAAGGTCCAAGAAATACAAATTTTTAATTTTTTTAATTTAAAAGATTGTGAGTTAGTTGAGTTTTAGACACAAAATATTCTAGAATCTTCAGAATAGAA
Organism: Suncus etruscus; assembly: GCF_024139225.1. NCBI lineage: Eukaryota > Metazoa > Chordata > Mammalia > Eulipotyphla > Soricidae > Suncus > Suncus etruscus. The sequence continues at coordinate 19,837,333 of NC_064866.1, read as the reverse complement.
ACAAAATAGACATAGCAGAGTGTTTAGATACGGGCTATCTTAGCACCTATCCCTCCAAAATTCATTTTAATTATTTATGAATTCTTATTTTCCTGTTATCATTCATTAAAATATACTGATTATTTGTTATTAAATCTGTCTTTTGTGTGTGTGTGTGGTTTTTGGGTCACACCGGCAGTGCTCAGGGGTTATTCCTGGCTCCATGTTCAGAAATTGCTCCTGGCAGGCAGGGGGACCATATGGGACGCCGGGATTTGAACCAATGACCTTCTGCATGAAAGGCAAACGCCTTACCTCCATGCTTTCTCTCCAGCTCCTAAATCTGTCTTAAAGATTTTATTTAGCAAATTAAAATGTTCAACATTATCTTTTTTGTTTTGTTTTGTTTTGGGGTCAAGTCGAACAGTACTCAGGGATTATTCCTGAGTCTATGCTCAGAAATTACTCCTGATGGTCTCCAGGCACCATATACGATGGTGGGGATCAAACCCGGTTCTGCAGCATGAAAGTCAAATGCTCTAGTACTGTACCATCTTTCCAGCCCTCACTAATATCTTCTAAAATCTCAGGCTATATTTTATCTTCTAAAAAATGTTGATTAGGTTCATTAAAAAATTTTACACACATTCTTTTAAATCTGAAAACACAAATCTAAGAAAGCTTATTGTAATAAATCTTACAGATAATTGGCTTTTAAATATCTCTTTGGTGAGGGAGCACAGAGTTAGTACAGCGGGCAAGGCACTTGCCTCTCCTACAACCAATCCAGGAATAAATCCCTGGAGCTCCTTATATCCATGGAACCCATCAGATGTGATTCCTGAGTGTAGACCCAGGTGCTAGATTTGATCACCTCCAGGTGTGACCCAAAACACACCCAAAAAAATTTCTTTGGAATAATTTAGCATTTTGAGATCAACAGCAAAAACTGGTGGATTCAAAATCATACATATTCTATAGGAAATTCTCCATCATAATCTGTTCCATAACATAATTCTATACAAAATCAGCCAAATCAAATGATTATCTACATCAGTTAAAATATATGAGTCTTATGAATTTAGTAACACTTTACCTCACAGAAAAAGCAAACTACCTGAACACTGTTATTTAACTATAATCCTTAGGAGCGTGCTGTATAGTATTTCACCTTCTACACTAAATATATTTTCACTACTATCATTTTCCATTTTAGAAATGGATCAAGGGCCTGGAGAGGTAGCACAGCAGTATTTGCCTTGCAAGCAGCCGATCCAGGACCAAAGGTGGTTGGTTCGAATCCCGGCGTCCCATATGGTCCCCCATGCCTGCCAAGAGCTATTTCTGAGCAGACAGCCAGGAGTAACCCTGAGCACCGCCGGGTGTGACCCAAAAACCAAAAAAAAAAAAAAAAGAAAAAAAAGAAAAGCACATCTAAATGTATGACCTGAATCCTACCATATGTAAAAATCATTCCCTATCTCCACTTGTTCATCAGTGTCACTTGGTTTGTGAAAGCCACAAAGATGACATTTAAGAAATGCATAAAACCTTCTATCTTGATCAGACACAAAAATGCTTATGTTCCAGCGCCCCTGCTGAGCAATGAAGAGCCTTTTCATGGCCTGATAAGAGTGTCTAGAAGCAGACTTGGGGCTTTCAGAAAAATCATCCCAGGAGGGAATTCGATAAAGACTCATTAACAACAACCTAAAAGGATTTGTGCTTGCTTTCTTAGATCACTATTCCAATGACTTCACTCAGCTCACGTTTCAATTCATCTGAAAAATGAAAAGAGGTTAATGAGTCCTTTGTGGGCTGGTCAGGAGGATCCATTTCAGCTCCTAGGTGAACTATGCACACAGAAATTACTGAAGCTCAAAATTGCCTATGTAAAGGGTGTGTGTATCGCCATCCTGGTGGTCAGGTTTCACAATTCAAATGTTTTAAGACTCAAAATATTAATCGCAATACTCACTTTCAGTTTCTTGTTAAGTTTACAGCAGTATCTGTACACCATTGCCAAGTTCAGAGGTCCAAAATCTGCATAGAAACTGAGATTTAAAAAAAAAAAAAAAACGTGTTTAGTATAAATGTAATTTCCAATAACTTCAATGCTCATTTTTATTTTCCTTTGTGTTGCTATCAAATGTCAATTATTTTCAGAAATGCAGTTCAGGAAATGACTGATGCATGGTACTTCCATTTCCTATAAATTCAACCTATTTATAATGCCCTTGATGTTACTAGAACTCACAACAAAGTGAATAGTTTCAAGTTCTACATTCTTTTGTCCCCCTCCCTATTGGGGCATTAAATAACAGAAATGAAAGCAAGAAATGAAAGAATGGGACCGGAGCAATAACAGGTAGGGCATTTGCCTTGCATGTGCCAACACATGACAGACCCCGGTTTGATTCCCAGCATCCCATATGATCCCCAGAACCTGCCAGGAGCAATTTCTGAGTGCAGAGCCAGGAGTAACTCCTGAGCAATGCTGAGTGTGACCCAATAGTAATATAAATTTTAAAAAATAAAAGAATGAACATAAGAGATGTGGTCTGTATTTCTGGTTTCATTTCCTTATTACCAACTTAGAAAGTTCCTATATTCTGGGCTCCAATTCCATAGAACACATTCAAACAGTGGTCACAAGTCTCAACTCTCTTCAATCCAATATTCTTTTTCAGCTGAGCTCAGCTGGGACATTGGCTTATCACTCTTCACCCTCTCATCCATCTTTAGTCATCTCTCTACATCATTTTGCTCGCTGTTATCCATTTAACTGAGTCTGTAAAAGAGATGGATCCTCCCCTTGAGAACTGACATCACTTTTGTCTTTACCTGTTGGATCTCATCTCTACAAGTTATTTTATAAATGGAAAAATCATTATCTAAACCAGGGGTCTCAAACTCAATTTACCTGGGGGCTGCAGGAGACAAAGTCAGGGTGATCTTGAACATTGGGGGATGTGACCCAAACAAAATGTTGTACAGAGGGCTGCAAATGGCCCGCAGGCCGTGAGTTTGAGACTCCTGAAACTCAATCATTTCTTCAAGAAAATCCTCCAGAATCATTTTGCTTCACTAAGTCACTAAGTCATGGAACTTCACAATCACAATGGAAAAGTAATTCATTATTCATATCCCATAAAACCTACTGCTTCAATGGGGCCGGAGAGATGGCATAGAGGTAGGGCATTTGCCTTGCATGCAGAAGGACGGTGGTTCGAATCCCGGCATCCCATATGATCCCCTGAGCCTGCCAGGAGCCATTTCTGAGCGTAGAGCCAGCAGCCTGAGCACCGCTGCGTGTGATCCAAAAAAATAAATAAAATAAAATAAGGGGCTGGCGAGGTGGCGCTAGAGGTAAGGTGTCTGCCTTGCAAGCACTAGCCAAGGATCAGGACTGCGGTTCGATCCCCCGGCGTCCCATATGGTTCCCCCAAGCCAGGGGCAATTTCTGAGCACTTAGCCAGGAGTAACCCCTGAGCATCAAACGGGTGTGGCCCATAAAACCAAAAATAAAAAAATAAAAATAAAATAAAATAAAATAATATAAAACCTACTGCTTCAAGTCATTCTTCCCTTTCTAATATTCCTATTTCAGCAACAAAAGCACAGATTTTCATCTCACATATTTACTGTTTAAATTCTCTCTCCCTGCTGTCCAATCATCCTATAGTCCATCTATACTTATGATCAGTCATCGTAAAGACTCACTTCTCATATTTCTTTCCACTATTCAAAAATGTTTTTTGTTTGTTTAATAATAATATTAATAAGTATTTAATAAAGCTAAAATTAATAATTGGGCATATATATATGATAAACAACATGTTGTGGATGAATAACATGTGATAGGATGATAAAAATTGGACATATAAATCACACTAGGTAAGTCATGTAAAGCTAAAATTCAATCAAGTTCTGATGAGTGCACAGTGATGATAAAAAAAAACTACTATGGCCTACGTGATCCTGAAATTGCATACAGATCTATTGATATTTTAGATAAAATTTAGCTAAGAGATATACACCTGGCATAAATGTATTTCATGCTGCCCTTCACATATCCCTTAACAGACTGTCCATAGGATAATGCTCTTTCTCTCTTCTCTCTCTCCATGTGGAGACTACTCAATATCTCATATCTTCTGTCCTACCATTTTTTATTACACTTACCACAGGCTTTAGGCCTTATAAATTACTAGAGATTATTTTTATTGACTTGTTTTCATTCACTTTTTACTGTAATAGCACCTCTATATAGTAAAGGATTTCTTTCCTTGAGTTAGTTACAGCTACCACATTTAAGTATGCAGTAAAGTCAATTATAATTGGGTATGCATCAGGTGAATGACTATATTTTTTAAAATTAAGCTGCGAGATTAGTTTAATCTAAATCATAACTGTAGCATAAAAAAGAGCATTTGATGATTTTGGATGAAAATTTTATTAACAATAATGTTTTTATTGTTATATAATTCCAAAGGAAACAAAGAGTATTGTAGAATCATAAGATGCATATTACTAAAACAGAAATTCTAAAACATTCAATTATAGAGTAATATAGAAAAAAATGTACCAGTGGCTGGAACAATACTGCAAGGGATAAGGAAGAGAATAACTTTATTTATTTATTTATTTATTTATTTATTTATTTATTTATTTATTTTAGTTTTTGGCTCACACCCAGCAGTGCTCAGGGGTTACTCCTGGCTCTATGCTCAGAAATAGCTCCTGGCAGGATCCAGGGACCGTATGGGATGCCAGGATTCAAATCATCGTCCTTCTGTATGCAAGGCAAACGCCTTAATTCCATGCTATCATTCTGGCCCAAGAACAACTTGGCATTTGTTTCAGGAATACAAAAAAAAAACAAAAAACAAAAAAACACTAAATCAAAAATGTATTCGCACACCTATGCTCTATTTTACACAGTTTGAAACCAGCCCAAGTCCTCCACAACATGAGAGGATAAAGAAGATGGGAGATATATAAGATCTGAATATATCTTTATGTAAATGTGTATATATATATATATACATATCATTATATGTTTCTTTCTTTTTCTTTATTTATTTAAACACCTTAATTACATACATGATTGTGTTTGGGTTTCAGTCATGTAAAAAATATCACCCATCACCAGTGCAACATTCCCATCACCAAAGTCCCAAGTCTCCCTCCTCCCCACCCGACCCCCGCCTGTACTCTAGACAGGCTCTCCATTTTCCTCATACCCATCAGATAAGGGGCTAATCTCCAAAATATACAAGGCACTGACAGAACTTTACAAAAAAATTTTTTTAATGTTTAATTATTCCTTATTCCTTTCCGAATGATTCCTTGGCCCAGCAATCCAGTCTTGCATCTCATATACTAGCTTCTTAATATAGTGTTAAGAGACATTATCTCTTAACAGGTTTTATAGACCATCTTCATTCCAATAAATTGTTCATTCCTGGGGCCGGAGAGATAGCACAGCAGCATTTGCCTTGCAAGCAGCCGATCCAGGACCTAAGGTGGTTGGTTCGAATCCCAGCGTCCCATATGGTCCCCTGTGCCTGCCAGGAGCTATTTCTGAGCAGATAGCCAGGAGTAACCCCTGAGCACTGCTGGGGTGGCCCAAAAACAAAAACAAAACAAAACAAAAATTGTTCATTCCTTACTCCTTTATACTCCATACACTTTTTTTCCTTTTTTTTTTTTTTTTCTTTTTTGAGCCATAGTTTGTGATTCTTGGAACCTATTCCTGGCTCTATACTCAGTAATTATTCCTGGCAGCGTTCAGGGGACATTATGGGTTGCTGAGACTCTACTCAGGTCAGGCATGTGCAGAGCAAGTGCTCTACCTGCTATAATAATGCTCTAGTCTGTCCACTCATATTTTTAATCCTAGCCTTTGTTCACATAAGCCTCTAGGCCAGGACTACATCCTTTTCCTTTATTCTGGGTTCTCAAAAGTTAATAATAATTGGGCCACAGAGGTAGCAGCAAAATAGTAGGGCGTTTGCCTTGCATGCAGCTGATCCAGGAGGAATGGTTGTTCGAATCCCGGCATCCCATATGGTCCCCCGAGAGATTATATACTAAACTTGCTTATTTTACCTATGAACATAAAGTTGGTAATATTTTAGAACTTATATTACTATTATCCCAGAATTAGCTGTCGCCATACAAGGGCTTTACAAGACACAAATATGCCAAGGTAAACTGATGTAATAATTTAAAATAAAGTTCCCAGTGTGTTGTGATGCAAACTTAAATAAAATAAACATGCATACAACATATACTATATCCTTACTTTCTAATGTTAACTGCTTTATAAACAGGATGCAAATCCTGTTATGAGCTGATCTCTTCTATTAGGAGAGAATGCTTCTTGGGGACTTTACCTCATCTAGTAATCAAAGCTGCTAAAGAAAGCTTCTAAAGTTTTCTCAAGCTATTAAATATTTCTGTCATGTATGCCTGACTCTAATATTTTTCAACACTGTAAATTCTTTGTCCATTTATTCACTCATATATTTACTAAAAGCCTGCTTGCCATTAGATCCTACCTATAGCTTACAGCCTAATGAGAAGACAAATGAAGTGTTTATTACATGTGCTAAACACTTGATGGCAATACTCCCCAAAACACAGTAAGATTGCATGTATGTTTGTGAAAATTAAATAAAACCAATCAGCAATGCTCTTGACTACGTCAACTCCTACAATTTTCCCATCTCTGGAATATTATCAATATATACAGTTCTGTACATGCTGAAACTTACAACGGTTAAATTTCTAAAAGATCTTAACTGTTCAACAAACACTAATTTAAGGTCAAGACTAGCCAGGGATGTGGTTCCATGATAGAGAATAGGTTCCTTGTATGCATGAAGCCGTGGGTTTGATGCCCAGAAATACGTTCATGTGGCAAAAGAAAAGAAGCTATAAGTTCAAATTTTTCTCAAACTCTTACAACATAAGAAACCATTCATGTCAGTTCCTAGGGAAGAGAATTACGATGATCTAAAAAGCTTCCCAGTTCCATATCAATCATAGAGAGATTTCTAGAAACTAAAGACCTCTAGGAAAGAAGAGATACAAGTCCCAACACTGATCATCATTATGTGTCCTGAGCTGATCACTTCATCTCTGGGACTTCACCTCCTCACCTAGCAAACTGAGCTGCTAAACTGAAGTTCACTCCAGCTATTGTATGATATGTATGTTAAGATATTCTCATAGGGGGCCTGAGAGATAGCACAGTGGTAGGGCCTTTGTCTCAGACGCAGAAGAATGGTGATTCAAACCCCAGCATCCCATTTGCTCCCCCAAGCCTGCCAGGAGCGATTTTTGAGCGTAGAGCCAGGAGTAACCTCTGAGCGCTGCTGGGTGTGACCCAAAAACAAAAAAACAAAAAAGATATTCTCATATATCATAGCATATCATGCTATATCTCTAGCCATTAGAGCTTATAGACTATTATATATATTTGGTGATCCTACATATATATTTATGTATATGTATAAATGCATATTATAAAGTTTAAGAAATGTATGACGAGTTATCCAAATTAAACACAGCCATTCAATAATATATATTTTCCTCTAGGGCTACTTGTCTTTCTTTGGGAGTAGGGCATTGTGAAAGGCCACATCCAGTGGTACTCAAGGGTTCCTCCTGTCTCTGAATCTGAAATCACATCTGGTTTTTGTTTTGGTTTCATTTTTGGGTCACACTTGGTGGCACTGAGGGTTTACTCCTGGCTCTGCACTCTGCATTCTACTATCTCTCTGGCCCTGGGACCACTTCTGGTGGAGCTCAGGGAACCATATGTGGTGGTGAGGATCACACTCAAGTCAACCATGTATAAGGCAAATGCCTGATCACTGTACTATTTCTCCGGCCCTACTTTCCCTTTCTGATATATCCTGCCCTCTCTGTGTTGGTTTGGGGCACAGAAGGCATTTCTCTCAGAGCAGCTCCTCAAGGCTGGAAAAAAAACTTTTTCTCCCTGAAATGGCAATGATTTCCGAAGAGACAGGAAATAAACCTACAGAACAGAAAACAGCTTCATCAAAAATGAACATCACCTATTGACTTATCTGCATAAACTTTGACATTTATTGCACACACAAAGGAAAGAGAGAAGCCCTAGTAACAACTCTCACTTCTGCTCTTAGGTACATTACCTAGTTATTTTAAGAAAGACCAGATACATGATACAGAAAAGTATCAGGAACCATATTACACAGCATTTGGGGGAGGAGGAAATAGGGGGATCCACATCTGGCTGTGCTCAGGCCTACTCCTGGCTCTGTGCTCAGAGTTCACTTTTTTGTTGATTTTGATATCAGGCCATATCCAGCAGTGCTCACGAGTTACTCCTGGCTCTGCACTCAGGAATTATTCCTAGCAATATTTGGATGGAAATATGGGGTGCCAAGAATCAAATTTGAGTCAGCCATGTGTAAGACAAAAGCCTGACTATTGTATACGTCTCTGATTCCTTGGAATCTCTCTTAGTGGTGTTGCAAGGGATCCATATGTGGTACTGGGGATTGAACCTAAATCATCCACATATAAAACAAGTGCCTATCTCTTCAAGCCTGCACTTAGCATCTTCTTAACCAACAAACAGCAGTATCATGCAAAGCTTCAGTTTCTGGTTCTGTAAAAAGAGTTATGTTGGGGCTGGAACGGTGGCACAAGTGGTAGGGCATTTGCCTTGCACAGGGCTAACCTAGGATGAATCATGGCTCAATCCCCCAGCATCCCATATGGTCCCCCAAGCCAGGAATAATTTCTGAGCACATAGCCAGGAGTAACTCCTGAGCATCACTAGGTGTGGCCCAAAAGCCAACAAAAAAAAAAACAAAATTATGTAGCTCAAAGTCAAGTGACAAATTGAAGACAACAAAGAACCTTCCAGCATAAGGGTTTGTGATTTCACTCTCTAAAGTAAGCAATGAAAAAGGGGCCCGGAGAGATAGCACAGCGGCGTTTGCCTTGCAAGCAGCCGATCCAGGACCAAAGGTGGTTGGTTCGAATCCCGGTGTCCCATATGGTCCCCCGTGCCTGCCAGGAGCTATTTCTGAGCAGACAGCCAGGAGTAACCCCTGAGCACAGCCGGTGTGACCCCCCCCCCCAAAAAAAAAAGCAATGAAAAAGTCCTTCCCACCTCAGATTAGTAAAATTCAAAAGATTTCTTCTGGGGACCAGAGCCATAGCACAGTGGTAGGGCATTTGCCTTGCACGCAGCAGACCCGGGACAAACCCAGGTTTGATCCCCAGCATCCCATATGGTCCCCCAAGCCTGCCAGGAGTGATATCTAACCACAGAGCCAGGAGTAACCCCTGAGCACCAGCAGGTGTGCCCCCCCTTCACAAATAAAAGATTTCTTCTGGAATGCTCCTATAAGATTAAGATTCACTCTCTTAGAAACACTCTCCAACATTGTAAATTAGCCTTTTACTCAAAGACAGATCTTGAAGGCAAGAGGACTATGCCAACAGTATACACAGCTGACTAATCCCCATACATAAAAGACTGGCCCTGCTCCGGTTTCATGAAACTAAGGCCCTTAAAAGGAAAATAATGTCTCTAAAACCTGCAAAAAAAAATGATCCCATTACCTCTCTAAGCTCTGAGAAATAAAACCAGAACCTTTATAAAACACTGTGACACAAAAGAGGACAGCCTCTCTATCTTTGTCTTTTTTGGCTGCAGCCTCTCTTTGCACTATTTTCCCCATTCTAGCCCAAAAAACTCCAAGCGAGGTATTTTTGTTCCTTCCCCAGGTCTGCCAAACAATTCACACACACACACACACACACACACACACACACACACACACACACACACACACACACACACACAGCTCTGTTGTTACGTGTTACGTATTTGGAAATAGCTGTAGATCCCTCTTTCAAAGGCCTTACAAATAATCCTTTGTGCAAATATTTGATTCATGTCCTCACCACCACCCACCAAACTAGAAGTATGACAAACAAGACTGGATTAAAATTTGCTCACTCATGAGGCCAGAGTGATGGCGCAGCAGTGGGGCGTTTGCCTTGCACGCACCTGACCCAGGAAGGACCATGGTTCCATCCCCCAGCGTCCCATATGGTCCCCCGAGCCAGGAGTGATTTCTGAGCACATAGCCAGCAGTAGCCCCTGAGCATCACTGAGTGTGGCCCAAAAGCCAAAAACAAATAAAAATAATAAATAAATGATATTTGTTCACTCTTGTCTTGATGCATCTGGAATGGACATTCAGTTACTAAATCAAAGATTTAGACTGAGTTTGTTCATCTGTGGTAATATTGCATGTTCTTCCATTCTAACCCTTCTAAAATGGACTTTGGGTTAAAGTGTGAAAAGAGAGGTAAGATGATCTATCTTACTAGCTATGAGTAAAATAGGCAAAATTTTCCCCACAAAAATGACAAAATTAAGACTGGAGCAATAGCAAAGTGGATGGAGCATTTATTTGCATGCAGCCAACCTTAAACTGACCCAGGACAAACCCAGGTTCGATCCCCAGCATCCCATACCATCCCCCCAAGCCTGTCAGGAGCAATTTCTTTTTGTTTGTTTTTGGTTTTTTGGTTTTGGGCCTCATCCTGTGGCACTCAGGAGTTACTTCTGGCTCTGCACTCAGAAATCGCTGCTGGCAGGCTCGGAGGACTATATGGGATGCCTGGGATTGAACCCAGGTCTGTCCTGGGTTGGCAGCATGTAAGGCAAACACCCTTCCTCTCAATGCTGTGCTTACCATTCCAGCCCCAAGGAACTATTTCTGAATAAAGAGCTAGGATTAATCCCTGAGGACCATCAGGTGTGGCCCAAAAGGAAAAAAAAAAAATAAAATAAAACAGACAAAATTGGAATTGAGGGACTATGTCCTAAGAAGATTCTGCCAGAAAAGGAAAGACACTATTTTATAAGACCACTGTCCACAGCACCCTAGCAAATATCTTTTTTTTGTTTGTTTTTGTTTTGTTTTGTTTTTGTTTGTTGGCTTGTTTTGGGGTCACACGCAGCAAGCGGTCAGGGGTTCCTCCTGGTTCTAAGCTCAAAAAACGCTCCTGGCAGGCTTGGAGGACCATATGGGATCCTGATATTTGAACCACCATCCTTTGCATGCAAAGCAAACACCCTACCTCCATGCTATCTCTCCAGACCCAGCAACTATCTTTTAAATTAATTTTATTTTTCTCTCACTTCAGTATAGTGGCTAGGACACTTCCCTTGCAAGCTGCTATCCAGGTTTGATCCCTGAATCCCACAAAATCCCAAAATACTGCCAGGAATGATTTCTGAGCAGAGCCAGGTGTAAACCCTGAGCACTGCCATATACTAAAAAGAAAAATTATAGGAACCAGAGCAATATTGCAGAGGGAAGGGTGCTTTTGCCTTGCATGTAGCTAGCTCAGGTTCGATCCCCAGCATTCCATATGAATGGCACAAGAGCCAGGAGTAACCCCTCAGAACTGCAAAATAAGGCAAAATAAAAACAGAAAATAAATTATAGTATTTCAGTTGTGGAGAATCAATAATTTGATTACAAAACTCCATAACACTATATCAAGTTCATAATCATAAAAAGGGAGGAAAGGAGTCCAGAGTAATAGTACAGTGAGTAAGACACTTGCTTTACATGCAGCCAACCTGGATTCAATCCCAGCATCCATTTGGTTCCCAGAACCAGGACTGATTCCTGAGTGCAAAACCAGGACATTATTGGCTGTGATCCAAAATCTTAAAAAAATAAAAAGATGGAAGGGAAGAAGAGGGGCCAGAGAGATAGTACAGCGGATAAAGTCTGCCTTGCCGTGGCTGACCAGGTTTCATTGTTTGGCATTCCATATGGTCTTTTGGGCATCAGCAAGAGTAATCCTGGAACATTACCGGGTATAACGCTAAAGCAAAAACAAAGTGAGGAAAAATATACAGAAGAAATCAGTTATACAAAGATCCCCATTCTGGAATATAAGTCCAAATCACAAATAACTCAAAACAAAGTCCTATTGTTTTTCTTCTACAGCCTGCCATGGGCCCACACCCTATGCTATGTTTGCAAAAGAATTGGCCTCACATAGCATCCAATTGGTCTTATTCAGTTGCAAAAATTAATAAATGTGATATCTGGTCTCTATGCCCATAGACTATTTAGACAGGAAGGGACTGTTACAAAGGTAATCACTGACAATAACTTCAAACGTTAACTCAACAGACCCAGAAAGTATTCAATGCATAGGAGTTAATCAGTAAGAACAGATTGAACAAATGTGAACAGTTAAAAGATGCAAAAATGTTTAACAGGGGCTGGAGAGATAGCACAGCAGTAGGAAATTTGCCTTGCATGTGGCTGACCCGGGATGGGCCTGGGTTCGATTCCCGGCATACTATATGGTTCCCAGAGCCTGCCAGGTGCGATTTCTGAGTGCAGCCAAGAGTAACCCTTGAGTGCTGGCTGCTGGGTGTGACCCAAAATCAAAACAAAACAAAAAAAAATGTTTAGCAAACAAGCATTATCTGGTATATAAAGAGAAAGTTCTCTGAAGACAATAAAACTATTCCTGAATTACAGTGCAATGTTAAAAAAAAAAGAGGGGCCGGAGAGATAGCATGGAGGTAAGGTGTTTGCCTTTCATGCAGGAGGTCATCAGTTCGAATCCCGGCGTCCCATATGGTCCCCCGTGCCTGCCAGGAGCAATTTCTGAGCGTGAAGCCAGGAATAACCCCTGAGCACTGCCGGGTGTGACCCAAAAACCACAAAAAAAAAAAAAAAAAAAGAACCAGGGGCCGGGCGGTGGCGCTAAAGGTAAGGTGCCTGCCTTGCTTGCGCTAGCCTTGGACGGACCGCGGTTCAAACCCCCGGTGTCCCATATGGTCCCCCAAGCCAGGAGCAACTTCTGAGCACATAGCCAGGAGTAACCCCTGAGCATTACCGGGTGTGTCCCAAAAAAACAAAAAAAAAAAAAACAAAAAAAAAAACAAAAAAAAAAAGAAGCAAATGTAATCAAGAAATTATTTTAAAAGGCAGAAATGTAGATTTATTTTTAAGGTTTCCATACATTATACACTGATATTTCAAGATGTAGTTCTCCAATTCCTTAAGAGGCTGGGTCACAGAAATGTTACCATTTGGATGAATAAATGGAAACTGAAAATAGAATCTCTTTTCTGGTTCTCATATTAAGATTTTAGAGCCAGCAACGAAGTTTCATGGTAGAGTGCAAACTTTCCAAGTATTAGGCCCTCAGCTGAACCAAAAATATGAATCATAAAGAAAAACTCAAATTGGAAAATTATTCAAATTCTTCATAAGATCTTTAAGACCCAAATATTAAGGGCCAGAGAGAAAGCACAGTGGTCGGGTGTTTGCCTTGCATGCTGCCGACACAGATCAAACCTGAGTTCAATTCCTGGCATCCCATATGATCCCCCAGCCTGCCACTAGCAATTTCTGAGTGCAAAACCAGGAACAACCTCTGAGCACCACCAAGTGTGGCCCAAAAACAAACAAACAAAAAAAATGACTCAAATGTTAAATCAAACTTTGAATAAATATTTTAATAAATATTATCATTTAATATTAATTATATAAATTAATCTTATAAAGGAACTCACTCTCAATCACAAATCTTAGTACTAAACATTTCCATTTGTCAAAGATTGAGAATATTAATGAATTTTAAAAAAATAGACCAGGGCATTTATTATGGCTTCTCAATCAGTAATCTGTTTGTTTTTTCAGCCACACCCAGCTGTGTTCAGGGTTTACTCCTGGCTCTGCACTTAGGGATCACTTCTAGCAGGATTTGGAGGGACATATGTGGTGGTGGCAATCAAACTAGGTGAGTTGCATGCAAAGCAAGCACTCTACCCACTGTACTAACATTCTGATTCCATGAACAACTTATTCTTCTATGATCCTGGAAATAGTCCAGAAATGGAGAAATGGCTTCAATAGTAGGGTGTATGCCTTGCAGAAAGGAAGTCCTGGGTTCAATCCCTGATAACCATTCCCAAAAAATTTTGAAATAAAGGAACTGAGAAATAGTATAGAGGAAGTGATCCCTAAGTACAAAGCCAGGAATAAATCTGGAGCACTGCCCCAAAGCAAACAAAATTCAAATCAATTGAAACTGGAAGATTTTGTTTGTTTCGCTTGGTAGACACAAGCCTTGAGGGCTAGGAGTGACTCCTGGCTCTAAATCTAGAATTATTCATGATGTTGATCAGGGACCATTTGGGATGCCCAAGATCAAACTTAGGTCAGCCATCTGTAAGGCAAGCACCTTACCTACTGTACTATATCTTCAGCCCCAGGTGTTTTTTTTTTTAACAAATAATAATCTCTACACTTAAAATGTAAAATGCTAACTCTAATCAGTGATCCAGAAATTTAAGATCTACTTAGAAAACCCTAAAGATTCTACCAAAAAGCTTCTAGAAATAATAAACTTATATAGCAATGTGGCAGGTTACAGAATTAACACACAAAAATCAAGGGCCTTTCTATACACCAAAAATAATAGGAAGAAATAAACATTAAGAAAACAACCCCTGGGCCCAGAGAGATAGCACAGCGGTGTTTGCCTTGCAAGCAGCCAATCCAGGACCAAAGGTGGTTGGTTCGAATCCCGGTGTTCCATATGGTCCCCCGTGCCTGCCAGGAGCTATTTCTGAGCAGACAGCCAGGTGTAACCCCTGAGCATCGCCTGGTGTGGCCCAAAAACCAAAAAAAAAAAGAAAAGAAAACAACCCCATTCACAATAGTGCCACACAAACTCAAATATCTTGGAATCAACTTGACTAAAAATGTGAAGGACCTATACAAAGAAAACTATAAAACTCTGCTACAAGAAATAAGAGAGGACACGCGGAAATGGAAGCACATACCCTGCTCATGTATTGGCAGGATTAACATCATCAAAATGGCAATACTCCCCAAAGCATTGTACAGATTTAATGCGATTCCTCTAAAGATACCCATGATATTCTTCAAAGAAGTGGATCAGGCACTTTTGAAATTCATTTGGAACAATAAACACCCTAGAATAGCTAAAGCAATCATTGAGAAAAAGAATATGGGAGGAATTACTTTTCCCAACTTTAAACTTTACTACAAAGTGACAGTTATCAAAACAGCATGGTATTGGAATAAAGACAGGACCTCAGATCAGTGGAATAGGCTTGAATACTCAGAGAATGTTCCCCGACATACAATCACCTAATTTTTGATAAAGGAGCATGAAATCCTAAATAAAGCAAAGAAAGCCTCTTCAACAAGTGGTGTTGGCACAACTGGTTAGCCCCTTGAAAAAATTGAACTTAGACCCCCCCAGTTAATATCATGTACGAAGGTAAAATCCAAATGGATTAAAGACCTCGACATCAGACCCAAAACCATAAGATATATAGAACAACGCGTAGGCAAAACACTCCAGGACATTGAGACTACAGGCATCTTCAAGGAGGAAACTGCACTCTCCAAGCAAGTGAAAGCAGACTAACAGATGGGAATATATTAAGCTGAGAAGCTTCTGCACCTCAAAGGAAATAGTGCCCTGGATACAAGAGCATCCCACTGAGTGAGAGAAACTATTCACCCAATACCCATCAAATAAGGGGCTAATCTCCAAAATATACAAGGCACTGATAGAACTTTACAAGAAAAAAATATCTAATCCCATCAAAAAATGGGGAGAAGAAATGGACAGACACTTTGACAAAGAAGAAATACAAATGGCCAAAAGACACATGAAAAAATGCTCCACATCACTAATCATCAGGGAGATGCAAATCAAAACAACTAGGAGGTACCACCTCATACCACAGAGATTGGCACACATCACAAAGAATGAGAAAAAGTAGTGCTGGCAGCGATGTAGAGAGAAAGGAACTCTTATCCACTGCTGATGGGAATGCTGTCTAGTTCAACCTTTATGGAAAGCAATATGGAGATTCCTCCAAAAACTGGAAATCGAGCTCCCATACGATCCAGCTATACCACTCCTAGGAATATACCCTAGGAACACAAAAATACAATACAAAAATCCCTTCCTTACACCTATATTCATTGCAGCACTATTTACCATAGCAAGACTCTGGAAACAGCCAAGATACCCTTCAACAGATGAATGGCTTAAGAAACTGTGGTACATATACACAATGAAATATTATGCAGCTGTCAGGAGAGGTGAAGTCATGAAATTTTCCTATACATGGATGTATATGGAATCTATTATGCTGAGTGAAATATATCAGAGAGAGAGAGAGAGAGAGAGAGAGAGAGAGAGAGAGAGAGAGACGCAGAATGGTTCACTCATTCATGGGTTTAAGAAAAATGAAAGACATTCTTGCAATAATAATTTCAGACAGAAAAGAGAGGAAGGCTGGAAGTTACAGCCCACCTCATGAAGCTCACCACAAACAGGGATGAGTTCAGTTAGAGAAATAGCTACATTGTGAACTATCCTAACAATGAGAATGTATAAGGGAAATAGAAAGCCTGTCTTGAGTATAGGTGGTGGTAGGGTGGGGAGGAGGGAGATTTGGGACATTGGAGATGGGAATGTTGCACTGGTGATGGGTGGGGTTCTTTACATTGCTGAAACCTAAACACAATCATGTATGTAATCAAGTTGTTTAAATAAAATAAAAAAAATATATATATATATTAAAAAAAAAAAAAAACCAACCGACTGACCAAACTAAAGGGGCTGGAGCAAAAAAAAAAAAAAAAGGAAAGGAAAGAAAGAAACAATAGGGCCCGGAGAGATAGCACAGGGGCGTTTGCCTTGCAAGCAGCCGATCCAGGACCAAAGGTGGTTGGTTCGAATCCCGGTGACCCATATGGTCCGCTGTGCCTGCCAGGAGCTATTTCTGAGCAGATAGCCAGGAGTAACCCCTGAGCAATGCCGGGTGTGGCCCAAAAAAAAAAAAAAAAAAGAAAGAAAGAAATAATAATCTCCACACTTAAAATGTAAAATGCCTAACTCCAATCAGTGATCCAGAAATTTGAGATCTTCCAGCAGCTCCCCAGACATTAAACAGGTAAACATCTAAATATCCAGGATAGGCATTGTCTGTTTTCTGCTACGAGATCACAAAAGGCACTGATTCCTTTTTTTTACTTTCACTGTAGATTCTTTTATCATTCCTCTGCCCTCTATCCAAAATAAAGCCACAAAAAGGCAGCTTTCTCCTGATTTGCATATACCATCTACTATACCTTTCACTCCCAGTTGTCCACATAAATACTCCTGAATTTACTTACCTTCACTTCCTTCTTTTTTTTTTTTTTTGGTTTTTGGGCCACACCCGTTTGAAGCTCAGGGGTTACTCCTGGCTATGCGCTCAGAAATCACCCCTGGCTTGGGGGGACCATATGGGACACCGGGGGATCGAACCGAGGTCCGTCCACTTGCAAGGCAGACACCTAACCTGTAGCGCCACCTTCCCAGCCCCACCTTCACTTCCTTCTACACACCCTCATATAGTACACCCTCATATAGTCAATGTCAAATATATTCGATCTATCCTTTGCAACCTCTCCCCTGCCTAGCTTTTCTATTCCTATCACAATCCTAGTGCAGTGCTGTCATAGCCTAATAGATTCTCGTCCGTTAACAGTGATTTCCTGCCATTCATAAGCCAGCAGAATTGAGATCAAAAAGCTTTTTTATTTTTTATAATCCAGTTCCAACTACATGTCTATTCTCACTTGTAATTGTTCTACATTCATATATTATTCCCTCACTAAATCTTGCAATTCTCAAACATTGAGCTTTCTCCTTTTCTTTCTCCTACCTTCTTCACTCACTCTTTCAACTAAAATATCTTAAGCACCAATACTGTGCCAGGTACTGGCACTAGGAATAGGGAATAAAATAGTAAGAAAAACACGTAGTGCCTGCCCTGGCAGAGATCATAAAATTCTCCCTTGGCTCTTAAGACACCTACAAAAGCTAGTTCTAACATCACTGGAAAAAGTCGTGATCAGCCTGAGCAGTCATAATCTCTTCCTTTGTTGAATTCTTCAAAGGTGTATTTGCAGCTTTTGTTTTTATATTGCCCCAAACTACATCTGTTTCCATTTCCTTCTTTGTATTTCCTAAAAGCATTAAAACAGAGCTCTCTGCACAGAAATCTGCGTCATCTAAATGTCAGTTATTTCTGTGGCAATCTTCAACCACTTACAAGAATTGGTTTGGGTTTTGTTTGTTTGTTTGTTTGTTTTTTGTACACATAATACTGTCAGAAGTCCTGCTTCTTTTTCTTCTCAATAAAGCACAGGTGATCTGAATAGTGGCTAAGTAAAATTCATTTACTTTTGGCTTTGGAGTGTTTATGAACTTACCAATGAGAACATCTAACTTCTTAGGAATCTACTTAAAAAAAAAAAAAATGAAGCCACCGCTTGGTGACCTAGCTCAGAAGGAACTGGGCTAGCAGAAAGCCCCCGTCAGCTCTGCAGCAGTCCAATGGCTGCCCCTCTCCAAATGCATGATCAACAATTGCCCTTTTAGACTGGATCTTTGCACCTCAGCTAACTGGCCTATTTTCACCTGATTCATGTCAAAGCAAATTGAAATTGAATAACAATTTGTCTTTATAAAGGTTAGAAACAGGAGCTGGAAAACAGAGTGCAAGAGGTGGGGCAATTGCCTTGCAAGTGACTGACCTGGGTTCAATCCCTGGCATCTCATATTGCCTGTCACCCAAGTAGATCAGGAGTAATTTCTTGCAGAGCCAGGAATAACTCCTGAGTACTGCCAGGTGTGGCATAAAAGAACTAAAAAATACAAACAGGCCTCCATTTCCTCATTATATATACTCTATATAGTACATATAATGTACTATACTACATATATAATATAGTATATATAGCATATCCTATATATACTGATTGTATAGAGAGAATGTACACATTAGAACACACCTATAATCCATGTGCTCAGAACAAAGGATGAAACAAGTGTAATCCTATACAATAGCTGGTATTTTTTACAAGTCTAAATAAAAGGACAAAGAGGAAAGAAAATGTAATCCCACCATGCTTTAAAAGCTAGTTCTATGCAAAAATCAACACATCTAAAAAATTTAAAAAAAATAAAATTAAAATTAAAAAAAATCAACACATCTTGGATTAGAAAGAGAGTTAAAGTGGTTGTCTTGCAGGAAGTTGACCCAGGCATCCCATCAAATCCCCCAAACACCACCAGGAATTATTCCTGAGTATACAGCCCTAAGTATCAATGGATGTGGCCCAAAAACAAACAACAACAAAAATTATATCTTTTGGGGGGGGGGTCACACCCAGTAGCGCTCAGGGGTTACTCCTGGCTCTATGCTCAAAAATTGCTCCTGGCAGGCTCAGGGGACCATATGGGATGCCGGGATTCAAACCAATGACCTTCTGCATGAAAGGCAAATGCCTTACCTCCATGCTATCTCTCCGGCCCCCAAAAATTATATCTTATGCTACACAGGTTAAGCAGCAAAAATGTTTCATTAGAGCCTGAAAAACACAGCTTTTAAAAATTGGGTGATTACTTTTTTTTTTTTTTTTTTTTTTTTGGTTTGCTCAGGGGTTACTCCTGGCTCCATGCTCAGAAATCACTCCTGGCAGGCACAGGGGACCATATGGGATGCCGGGATTTGAACCAATGACCTTCTGTATGAAAGACCAACACCTTACCTCCATGATATCTCTCCAGTCCCCCCCCCCAAAAAAATTGGGTGATTTCAAATACTTTTTTATAAAAAGCTTTAAAAAACTGGGTGTGTTTTGTTTTGTTTTTGCTTTTTTTTTGTTTTTTCTGTTTTGGTTTTTGGGTCACACCCGGCAGCGCTCAGGGGTTACTCCTGGCTCTATGCTCAGAAATCGCTCCTGGCAGGCTTGGGGGACCATATGGGATGCCGGAATTTGAACCACTGTCCTTCTGCATGCAAGGCAAATGCCTTACCTTCATGCTATCTTTCTGGCTCCTGGGTGTGATTTTATTTCAACTTTTGTTCCACTAATGCATTGCATTAACTTCTCTGTCTGTCTCTCTCTCACACACACACATACACACAAACACACAAATACAAATACACTCCTTCTCTTCTCTCTCTCTCTAGCTAAATAAAAGGGCAAAATCATAAATGACGTGCAATTTTTCATTAGCCCCACACATTCCCAGATATGGCCTTGACATAAACTCTCCACATATTAGCAGAAGCATATTTCACACCAAAACCATCAGCACCCAAGTCAGAAGTGCCAAGGAGGTTAGAAAGAGGGGCCAGAGCGATAGCACAGCAGTAGAGCATTTGTCAACACAGAACAGACCCTGTTTCGAATCCCGCATCCCATATGGTCCGCTGGGCCTGCCAGGAGCGACTTCTGAGCGCAGAGCCAGGGGTAACCCCTGAGCGCTGCCGAAACTCGAACCTGAGTTCATCCCAGGTTGGCCATGTGCAAGGCAAATACCCTGCCGCTGTGTTATTGCTCCGGCCCCTGTATTTTGTACTTTGTCAATTTTTCGTTAATAAACAGTTTTGTGAAATTAGGTCTAGGTGTCAAACCTCCACAACAGAAAGAAAGGGGGAAAGAGAGAAATCTATCTCAAATATCAGACAAGAAACAAGGTAAGGAAACGACAGATGCTCAAATTCATCAGAACTGAAGGTTTAGTCTCCAAAATTAAGCTTACATGGCGGGGAAGGAGGGAAGAGACCTTGGGAAATGAGCTTTCTGTTGATGGCTATAATGTTGGAATGATCTATGAAAAATGTTATTAACAGGGGCCAGAGCAATAATAGCTCAGCCTTGCATGCAGTTGACTCAGGATGACCTGGATTCGATCCCCGGAGAACCCTATTGTCCCCCGAGCCAGGAGCAATTTCTGAGCCCATAGCCAAGAGTAACCCCTGAGCGTCACCAGGTAAGGCCCAAAAACCAAAAAGAAAAAAAAAGTGTCATTAACAGTACTGGAAATCCCAGTACCTCATTAAATACCACTTAAAAAACTTTGAAATAAATAAAAACAAAACAAATTACACATATTCCCTAAACTCACACTTTGCCTCAAATCTATGTTGTAATTTATATAAAGTATGCTCTCTTATGGATCATTACCACCAAATTCCTGGTTATGATAATTACCAGGCAAGTTTAATAAAATTTCAATGGAAAGTGAATGTTTTAAATTATTGAACTCTACAGGTTAGCTTATTAGAACTCATTAGAGGCTATGCATACTTCATACTAAAACATTTAGCAAAATTCTTCCAGTCACTTCAAAAACTGCTTAATATTTTGTCCCCAGAATATGCCCATAAAGCACACTCTCTCTTGCATTTTCATTAGCTTTTCTTTACAAATACAAGAAGAAATGAAAGTGCACAAAGCAAAAAATGAAGGTCTTCAACACTATCATTCACAGAAAACTTTCTATGGTTTTATTGGGGGGAGGGGTACACCCAGCAACGCTCAGGGGTTACTCCTGGCTCCGTGCTCAGAAATCGCTCCAGGCAGGCTCAAGGGACCTTATGGAATGTAGAGGATGGAACCCAGGTCACCCTGGGTTGGCAGCGTGCAGGGCAAATGCCCTACCACCCTATCTCTGAGCTATCACTTATGCCCCTTGGCTAAGTCTTTAAATTAATTGGAGTGATAGCACTCCAACCTAGATTAGATCCCTGGCATCCAATATGATCCCAAGCCTGCAAGAGTGATTTCTGAGCGCAGAGCCAGAAGTAACCCCTGAGTGCTGCTGGGTGTGGCCAAGAAACAAACAAACAAACAAAAAAACCTAACCTAACAAAATTGGGATGCCTGGTTTCTCTACCCAAATAAGTCTTCTACTCTCCTTATTTCAGTTAGGCCCAACAAGCTCATGGCCCAGATCACCTCAAATATCACCTTACCCCAAAACTCACCAATCCACATAATCTCTTATCAGATTACAGAGTTCAAGTCTCTTCTCTCTATACCACTGACACCATAGTCAAAGCACTTGGCTCTTCCTCTTTCTTTTCCCTCAACATATCATGGTTTTTCAACAGTTTTCTATAACCTCTTTAATCCACCTTATGTGATGTTAATTTTTTGAGATGCTCCCCCAAACCAAAGGACTTGATTTTAAATTCCAACTCTGCTCCTGCTTCCTCCTATGACCTTGGTAAAATAGCCAACTTCTCTGTACCTTCCTCTCATTCATCATGGACAGTGAAAGATAATAATAGCATCTCATAGAACTACTGAGAAAATAAAATGTATTAATAGTTGTGGAGGGCCCAGAACAGAATCTGACAGGTACTTGAATGTTCTCTAAGCACTTGTCATTGTTTTCAGTTAGTGACCATTATGTGCTACTATGATCCAGTCATATCATAGCCTGCCCTCAAAATCTAAACAGCATAGCATGGAGTATTGAAAAACTTGGATTTGGGGCCGGGCGGTGGCGCTAAAGGTAAGGTGCCTGCCTTGCCTGCGCTAGCCTCGGACGGACCGCGGTTCGATCCCCCGGCGTCCCATATGGTCCCCCAAGCCAGGAGCGACTTCTGAGCACATAGCCAGGAGTAACCCCTGAGCGTTACCAGGTGTGGCCCAAAAACCAAAAAAAAAAAGAAAGAAAAACTTGAATTTAAGCTGGCCAATGCAACCTTTAAACTTCATACTCCATAGTCCCCATGTGACTTGTATCAGGCAAACTGGAAGATTTACTGTTCCCTAAATGCTTCCCAGAGCAGCATTTTCTTTTTTTTTTTTTTTTTTTTTTTTTTTGGTTTTTGGGCCACACCCGTTTGACGCTCAGGGGTTACTCCTGGCTATGTGCTCAGAAATCGCCCCTGGCTTGGGGGGACCACATGGGACGCCGGGGGATCGAACCGCGGTCCTTCCTTGGCTAGCGCTGCAAGGCAGACACCTTACCTCCAGCGCCACCTACCCCGGCCCCAGAGCAGCATTTTCAACCCTTCCACTCTCAGTGCCAGAAACTCTCCTCTCATGGGGCCGGAGAGATAGGACAATGGTAGGGCATTTGCCTTGCACACGGCCAACCCAGGACAAGCCCTGATTCGAACCCCGGCATCCCATATGGTCCCCTGTGTCTGCCAGGAGCAATTTCTGAGTGCAGAGCCAGGAGTAACCCCTGACCCAAAACCAAAACCAAACAAACAAACAAACCTCTCCTCTCAGATCTCTCCCTGTTGATGATTCAGACCAAACTTAATTCCTCTATAAAGCCTTTTCAGAACCCCTTCCTCAGATATATGCCCACCCTGAGGTTAATGAATTCCTCCAGCAGATGTGATGTCAGGCTTCTCTATATACAAATTGCAATCATCATTCTCCTTACAAGTTTGGAAGTCTTTGAAAGTAATCTTCATTCATCATCTGACCCTGTGTACATGTAGGAAAAATAAAAAATATGAAACTGGAGCAGTGGCGCAAGCAGTAAGGCATCTGCCTTGCATGTGCTAGCCTAGGACAGACCGCATTTCGAACCCCAGGCGTCCTATATGGTCCCCCAAGCCAGGAGTGATTTCTGAGCGCATAGCCAGGAGTAACCCCTGAGCGTCACCAGGTGTGAACCAAAAAACAAACAAAAAAATTTTTAAATATGTCCTCGTGGATGAAAAGAACCATCTGCAGCAAGATTAGCTATGAATCCAAATAGGAAGAAGTATAATTCTGCCTGGATTGACATTCTCAGTTTTAAATGACATTAGAACTCACACTGTCAGTTGATGGTCTCTCTGGCAAGTCTTTCTTTATAAGACAACAAAATCAGAGTGCAACAAATATCAGAGCATTTGTTGCCCTTTCCTAAAATACCAAATTTAAAGACGCACACCATGTTTCCTAAATATTAAGACTAGAATCCCAAAGTCAGCACAAAAAGTGTTTGGCTGGTTTAATGGAATTTTCTACTAAGTCTGTTATCTTGTCATCTCAGGAGAAGTCACTGAGACCTCAAAGACTGGAACTTATTCAATGGCAATATTAACCACTTTTGGCGTGTTGGTAACTGTGCAATAGAAGATCACCGCACACACAATTTCCTGCCCTTGGACACAGGCAGGGTCCCCACACCATCACCTCTCAAAGAGAAAACCAATGTCATGCACAATGTCACCAGACAGTGAACACTCAGCAAACGAAGCAAGGTACACAAGGTGAGTAAGGAGCAGTACTATAATTTGACACCAGGGATTTAGCCTTTAACCTCAGAAGCCCTAAGCATCAGGAGCAACATGAAGAACTTTCAATCAGCCATTCTAGAAGCATACTGCTTCCAGCACCTAGAGAAGCGTCCTAAAGTGTCCTAAATCGGTGTCTCAAAAATCGGGCCAGAGAGATAGCATAGTGGTAGGGTGTTTGCCATGCACGCAGTCAATCCAGGATGGATGGCGGTTCGAATCCTGACATCCCATATGGTCCACTGAGCCTGCAGTTCTGATTTCTGAGCGCAGAGCCAGGAATAACCCCTGAGCACTGCCGGATGTAACCCAAAAACAAACAAAAAACAAAACAAAACAAAAAAAAAAAGTGTCTCAAAAATCCCTAAGATTGCTTCAAGTAAAGTTATGCTCTTGGAGGGCTAAATTATCTCACTCTTTTCATGTCTATTGATCCCCCATAAAACCTTAGAAGAAATTACCAAAATCCCTCCTGGTTGGGTATAAGTTAGGAAGAAAGCTTGCTAGAATAACCAGTTATTTTAATTCTGTTCATTTAACTGCAGTTGTTTTTAGACAATAAGAAAGTAAAATTCAATGTTAACACTGGAATATATTAGACTTCTCTGAAACATCTATTTTAATTAAAGAAAATAAACTAATACAGACTTATATTAATACTACTAGATAATTGCTTGTTAGCTATTGCTTTTATGAAATAGATTTATCTCTCTTTAAATTTTTACTAACTCAAAGTATTAAAGTATCTTTGTTCCTATACATCATTCATCTTTCCTGGAAAACA
Source organism: Suncus etruscus (assembly GCF_024139225.1). Classification (NCBI taxonomy): domain Eukaryota; kingdom Metazoa; phylum Chordata; class Mammalia; order Eulipotyphla; family Soricidae; genus Suncus; species Suncus etruscus. The sequence continues at coordinate 19,812,359 of NC_064866.1, read as the reverse complement.
ATTCCCCACTCTTAACTTACTTTCAGAAGTCCTAATTGTATAGAAGCAAAGAAAGTTATTGGTACTTCTACACCATTTCCTCAAAGACAAAGAAAACCAAACTAGAAGCTTGGACATCCAAATAAAAGAACTCAACTGAAACTGTCATACAAAAATCATATAAATCCATATGATTTTGTATAGACTTCCTTGTATATGAAGTACACCACTTTCTAAAAAAAAATATCTGCTCAACAGAAATATTAGGTCCTACAGCAAAACTGTGGAAACTACAAAGAGGAAGCACCTGTAATACATATCTTACCCTGTGTTCTGCTGGTGCTTCATAAATATTAGGAAACTGTTGTACCACCAATTAAGAGTCTGGCGAACAGAATGTCTCTTTGTGGTTCTACTCTAGGAGTTTTAGGAATCTACAGTTGCAGTTTGTTTTGATGGTAGGAAAAACTATATAGGGTAAATAGACTTCTAAAAGTTTTAGATTTAATTTAGTTTTAGATTTATTTAGATAAAAGTTTTAGACAGGTTCAGATTATGGAATTTATGGGGCCAGAGCAATAGCACATTTGCTTTGCACTCAGTATATCCAGGTTCAATTTCCAGCATACAATATAGTCCCCAAGCGCCGCCAGTAGTGATTTTTGAGTGTAGTCAGGAATAACCACTTAGGCCACCAGGTATGGCCCAAAAACAAACAAAAAATAGGACTTTTTCCTGTACCTCTCCATGAAGAAACTGAGGGAAAAGGGGGAAGAGAACATGACTAAAGTTTTTAGTTACTAAAGTAAGAAGTGACTAAAAAAAATGCCCTTAAGGGCCCGGAGAGATAGCACAGCGGCGTTTGCCTTGCAAGCAGCCGATCCAGGACCAAAGGTGGTTGGTTCGAATCCCGGTGTCCCATATGGTCCTCCGTGCCTGCCAGGAGCTATTTCTGAGCACACAGCCAGGAGTAACCCCTGAGCAACACCGGGTGTGACCCAAAAACCAAAAAAAAAAAAAAAAAAAGAAATGCCTATAAGATAGTGTTTTCTCACCAAAGAACCACAATCTCAATGGTTGAGAAACACACACACACACACACACACACACACAACACAAACTTACTTTTCATAGACCAGCTCCTCGTCGATGGAGAAATAGTGGGTATTTACTGTGCTTTTTGGTCTATTCCTTAAAGTAGCAAAATATAACCGATCTGAAAGACAAGTTTAAAAGATGAGAAGTTTAAAACATGAGAAGTAGGCATGGGGAGGAGCTGATAATAACATCTTGGATCCAAACCATTGCAATTATTTAAAAGATCAATTATTTAAACAATTCCTTCAAGATCTGGGATGAGAAATGTTGGCCGTCATTGAACCTCTCCCAAAAAAGTGACAGAGACAGAGCCAAGGGCACAACACTGAGGGACACAGAGCTCCAGAACCTCCAGTTTCTTGGGCGCCTGCAGGTGCATAGAGAAGCTGCGGGGGGGACCCCAAGAAATAGAGGTATGAGGGGCCTGGAGAGATAGCAAAGTGGTAGGGCATTTTTGCCTTGCATGCGGCTGACCCAGGAGGGACCCGGTTCGATTCTGACATCCCATATGGTCCCCCAATCTGCCAGGAGTGATTTCTGGGTGCAGATCCAGGAGTTTGACCCCTGAGCGCCCCAAAACCTAATCAATCAATAAGTAAAAGTTAAAAAAAAAAAAGAAGTAGAGGTGCAAATTAGGATATGAAAATCTCCCAACCTTTTGCAGCAAAAGTCTCCCAAAAGACAGACCGACCCAGGGGGTGTGATTGCTGGGGTCCCCAATACCGTAAGACAGCGACAGAGACTGGTAAAAAGAGGGGTTTTAATTCAGACTAACTGCGGGAGAAAATTTCCTGGAACTGCACACACACCCCTGCAAGCAAACACCCGCCCTGGTCCTGCACATGGCCGGGCTGGGCAAGTCGTTGCATCAATCTGAGCATTGCAGAGGGACCGAGGGATGCAGCCAAGTCAGCAGGGCCAGAAGCAGGGGATCCTTGGGGACTGCCAGCAAGACTGTGGGGGGAGGGGTTGGAGGGGGCGTTCGGGAGGGGGGGGGAGTTAGCAGTAATGGCTGGGACAGCAGAGTGAGTGGTGGGTGCCATAGGGGGGTCCAGGATGATGTGGAGTGGAAGGAAGGAAAGGAGGGAAAGAAGGAAGGAAGGAAGGAAGGAAGGAAGGAAGGAAGGAAGGAAGGAAGGAAGGAAGGAAGGAAGGAAGGAAGGAAGGAAGGAAGGAAGGAAGGAAGGAGGTAAAGAAGGGGAAGGAAGGGAGGGAGGGAGGAAGGAAGAAAAGGAGGGAAAGGGAGGGAAGGAGGAGAGAAGGGAGGGAGGAAGGAAGGAAAGGAGGGAAAGAAGGAAGGGATTAAAAGGAGGGAGGGAAGGAAGGAAAGAAGAAAAGGAGGGAAGGAAGGAATTAAAAGAAGGAAGGAAGGAAGGAAAGGAAGGAAGGAAAGGAGGGAAGGAAAGAAAAAGAAGAAATGAAAGAAGGAAGAAAGGGAGGGAAAGAAGGAAGAAATGGAGGGAAGGAAAGAAGAAAATGAGGGAAAGAAGGAAGAAGGGAGGGAAAGAAGGAAGAAGGGAGGGAAAGAAGGAAGAAAGGAAGAAGAGAGAGAAAGAAGGAAGAAGAAAGCGGGAAAGAAACGGAAGGAAAGAAAAAGAAAGAAAAAGAGAAGGAAGGAGAAAGAAAGAAAGAAAGAAAGAAAGAAAGAAAGAAAGAAAGAAAGAAAGAAAGAAAGAAAGAAAGAAAGAAAGAAAGAAAGAAAGAAAGAAAGGAAAGAAAGAAAGAAAGAAAGAAAGAAAGAAAGAAAGAAAGAAAGAAAGAAAGAAAGAAAGAAAGAAAGAAAGAAAGAAAGAAAGAAAGAAAGAAAGAAAGAAAGAGAAAGAAAGAGAAAGAGAGAGGAAGGAAGGAAGGAAGGAAGGAAGGAAGGAAGGAAGGAAGGAAGGAAGGAAGGAAGGAAGGAAGGAAGGAAGGAAGGAAGGAAGGAAGGAAGGAAGGAAGGAAGGAAGGAAAGGGAGGAACAAGGAAGGGAGGCAAGCAGGCAGGGAGGGAAGCGCCCCTCACCTTTCAAGAACTCGCACGCCCCGCCGAGCTCCCCGGGCTGCTCCGCTGCCATCTTAAGCGAGGAGCCGGCCGCGTCCGTCCGGGGTTCAGGCCAGGAGCGCCTGGGGTGGCTGCCGGCTGAGGTCACCTGCCCCCCAAGACTAGCTGGCTTCCCCCCCCAAAAAAAGCCCCGCGATCGCGATCGGGGCGTCTCTGGAGTGGCCTTGGGGGGCGTTCAGCTTTCCCAGCACGCCGGGGACATGCCGCAGGGGGACCCCAGGAGCTCCAGCACACGCGCCCCGGGCTCCGATCGCTCCCAGGGGGACCCCGAGAGATCATGGAGGAGGACGCGGCGCGCCCGGGTTGCCAGCGAGCAGGACGCCCGGCAGCAGCTGCAGCAGCTCCAGCTCCGGCTCCACCTCCGTCTCCGCCTCCGCCTCCTCCTCCTCGGCTTCCTCTCTTCTTCCTCCACCTCCTCCGGCCCCCCGATCCGCCTCCCGGCCGGCCTCGCCGCCCTCCCGCCGCCCCTTCCACTTGTCACGGCTCCCCGGCCATGGTTTAAAAGGGACAAGACGGCTCGCCCGCCGTTGCTAGGCGAGGGGCGGGTCTCCCCGGCGGCTGTTGCTAGGGCTTTGTTGGGCTCCGCCAATGGCAGCGCGGGGTTGGGGAAGGGGCGGGGCCTCCCGGGAGGAAACTTATGAATGAAATTGAAAGGCCGGAGGCAGTGGGAGTCCCAGGCTGCTGCTGCTGCTGCTGCTGCGTGGCGGGTGTGCGCGCTTCAAGGCCCTTTTTAGGAAGCCTCAGTTTCCCACTTTTTTCTCTTCTTTCTTTTTTCTTCTCTTTCTTTCTTTTTCTCTTTTTTTCTTTCTTTTTTCTTCCCTTCTTTTTTCTTTCTTTTTTCTGTCTTTCTTCTTTCTTTCTTCTTTCCTTTTTTCTTTCTTTTTCTTTCCTTCCTTTCTTTTACTTTTTTCTCCCCTTTCTTCTTTCTTTCTGTCTTCTTTCTTTCTTCTCTTTCCTTTTTTCTTTCTTTTTCTTTCCTTCCTTTCTTTTACTTTTTTCTCTCTTCTTTCCTTCCTTTTTCTTTCTTTTTTTCTTTTCTTCTTTTTCTCGTTTCTTTTTTTATTCTTCCTTTTTTCTTTTTCTTTTCTTTTCTATCATTCTTTTCTTTCCTTCATTTTTCTTTTTCTCCCTTCTTTTTTCCTTCCTTTTCTTCCTTTCTCTTTTCTTTTTCTTTTCTTTTTTCCTCCCATCCTTTCTTTTTCTTCCCATTCTTTTCCTTCCTTTTTCTTTCTTTTCTATCATTCTTTCTCTTTCTTCCTTTCCTTTTCCTTTTACTCCCTTCTTTCTTTTTCTTCCTTTTTTCTTTTTCTTTCTTTTCTCCTTTCTGTTTTCTTCCCTTATTTCTCTCTTTCCTTCCTTTTTTCTTCCTTCCTTTATCTTCCTTTCTTTTCTTCTATCATTCTTTCTCATCTTCCTTTCCTTCCTTTTTCTTTTTCTCCTTTCTTTTTCCTTCCTTTCTTTTTTCTTTCGTTTTTCTTTTTCTTTCTTTTCTTTTCTCTCTCTCTATCTCTTTTTTTTTTTTTTTTTTTTTTTTTTTTGGTTTTTGAGTCACACCTGTCACACCCGGCAGCGCTCAGGGGTCACTCCTGGTTCTATGCTCAGAAATCGCTCCTGGCAGTCTCGGGGACCCATATGGGGTGCCGGGATTTGAACCACCGTCCTTCTTCATGCAAGTCAGACTCCCTACCTCCATGCTATCTCTCCAGCCCCGTGTTTATTTTTTTAATTAAATTTAAATCAGAAAGAAATATAGCTTTACCTCCTAACTCAGTAGACGCCGTCCTTGTTTCTTCAACACAACTTAGACTCAGAAATAACTTGTGACTTGTTCTCAAGGGAGGGAAAGTTCCCATCTGGTGCCCCCTATCCCACCCCCCACATTCTCTAATTTGGGTGCTCACTAGTCCAAAACCATCACAAGTGCCCCAGCTAGAGCGCATTGGAGCAGGGTCCAAGACAAACACTGACACTCCTAAGTGCTAAGGTCCAGAGACCCAGGCCTCAGTCCCTGGGAGCAACTCCACCTGCTGGAGTGACTTAGAATGCTGAGTGTGATGGGGCCTTGCTAGTAAGAGAGGCAGCCCCGAGATTCTAAACCTGGACCTCCAGCCTCAGCACCCCCAGAGCATGCTTTCTGTGGGGTTTCCTGACCCCATCTTTGTCCCTGCCACCTGACTCACCTGTGCTAGAGAAAGGAGGCAGAGATTTTGGTCTAAGTTCTTTAAAAGTTTGGCTGACCATGCAAAAAGCTAAAAAAAACACAGATGATAAGCCTATCCTACTTTAATTTTTTTATTTTATTTTTCGATTTTTGGGTCACATTCGGCAGTGCTCAGGGGACCATATGGGATGCCGGGATTCGAACTACTGACCTTCTGCATACAAGGCAAACGCCATTCCTCCATGCTATCTCTCCAGCCCCAGAAACAAAGATAATACTATGAGTTAGTAAAAATTTAAAGAGATAAATCTATTCCATAAAAGCAATAGATAACAAGCAATTATCTAGTAGTAGTATTATTAATTATTATTCTGCATGCAGAACCCCCAGTACACACCCAGATCATGGACTCCACCATCCCCCTTCCAAACACTCAGGGACACACACACATACACACACAGTGCACTACCTGGTGTGGTATAAAAACAATTATCTGGAACATTATCTGTGATTCTAACTGAACACTCCCTTGCAAAAACTCGAAGAATGCAACAAATGATCCCTGGATTCCAAGAATGATTAATTCACTGAGCACAGAGCCAGGAGTAAGCCACACCTCAAGGTGTGGTAAAAAAAAATCATCAAAATCAAGAACACACCTTCCGGTGCTCAGGACTTAACTACTAGCTACAAGCTTGGTGTTCCGAATCACTTGTAGCCATAGTGGGTATGACATTTGCCTTGCACACAGTCAACCCAAGTTTGATCCCTGGCATCCCATATGGTTCCTCAAGCAAGTCAGAAGTTAATTCCTCCATAAAGAGCTATAGGAAAGCAACACCAAGTGTGCACCCCCCCCAAAATGGAAGTGCTGGAAAGCCATATGCAGTATTGGATTAAAGGATTTTCCCCATTGTACTCTCTTCACCTTCTGATTTTTTAAGTCTTAAAGCCAAAATCATTCATTTCAAAGTAGAAAAATCACTAGTGAGCACCCCTACCATTCTCGGCGTTCAAAACTGAGGAGAAAAACATTACTTTTAAGAGCTTTTCTGGTGTTGGGGCCAGAGTAATAGTGCAGCAGGTAGGACATTTGCCTTGCACGCACCTCACCAGGTTGGATCATTAGTATAACATATGGTCCTCTGAGTTGGCCAAGAATAGAGCCAGGAGTAACCCCTTAGTGTGACCCAAAAATGAGAGGGAGAGAGGGAGGAAGGGAGAGGGAGAGAGAACACCTTTCTGGCTTTTCTGGCTATAAAAAAACAACATGTAATAAATTTTGGATTGTACATGTTTTCAGTCCAAGGATCATGATTATTTGGGGGGGGGGGTCACACTGGTTGGCACTCAGGAGTTACTCCTGGCTCTGCGCTCAGAAGTCATTGTTGGCAAACTCAGGTGACTATATGGGATGCCTGGATTCAAACCTGGGTCTGTCTTGTGTTGGCGATTTTACATCATCTAAAGGTCTAGGGTTCAAGTCCCTGTTTGGGCACCAGTTGTGAAAGTACCCCTAGCACCATATATCCAAGCACAGGTGAACGAGTCTAAATCAGGGTCGCACAAGAAATAATCCATGGCGAGAAACAGCACAGCAGTAGGGTGTTTGCCTTAGACGAAGAAGGACGGTGGTTCGAATCCCAGCATCCCATATGGTCCCCCGAGCCTGCCAGGAGTGATTTCTGAGTATAGAGCCAGGAGGAACCCCTGAGCGCTGCCGGGTGTGATCCCAAAACCAAAAAAAAAAAAAAGAATCCAGACCAGGCTGAGGGTGAAACACAAGTAGTCTGGCAGTCTTCTACCTAGTATAGAGCTTCTCCATCCTGCCAGAACTACCATTTTTATTGAGTACAGGGACCACCCCTGGGTGGGGCAGTAAACCCACCCAGGTTTACAAGTAAAATAATCTCTGTTTGGGGGTAAATCCAAGTTGTAAACAAACATACAAGAAACCAGGTAAGATCTTTATTTTGGGTAAAATAAGGTGTAACCCAACACTCGGACCCTGCCAGGAGCAATTTCTGAGAGAAGAGCCAGGAGTCACCCTAAGCATGACAGGTGTGCCCCTCGCCCCCCCCCCCAAAAAAAAAGAACAAAAAATAAAGCGTTTAGAGATCCAGGTGATATTAGAGATGGAACCAGGGTCTCTTGCATGCAAAGTGTGTACTAAGCCCTTTTTTGTTTTGGTTTGGTCTGGGGCCAAATCTGGTGATACTCACAGGTAACTCCTGACTCTATATTCCAAAATCATTCCTAGAAAAGCATCAAAGAACCACACAGAATGCCAGGGAGTGAACCCAGGTCCTCCCCCATGCAAGGTAAGCACCCTATCCACTCTTCTATCGCTTTGGTCCCTGCATCTAGCTCTTTGAGCTATTTCTCCAGTTCTTTTCTAATAATTTTATTTCAACTATAATATTGGGAAAGAAAAGTCATAAAGAAATTTGAGTTTAGGCAGCAAAGCTAAAGGGTACGTGTTTGTAAAAACAAACAATAAACCATTTCCTCAGCACATTTACAATAAGAATAAAGAAAAATTGGGGGAAGGGGCAACACCAAGCTGTGCTGAGCAGTTACTACTTGTTCTGTGCTCAGAAATCATTCCTAATGATGGTCAGAGGAACATCTGTTGTGCCAGAGATTGAACCAAGGTTGGTCTTGTACAAGGCAAGTGCCTTAATCCCTCTTCTATCTCTCCAGTTTCTTATAGGGTTTTTTTTAATTAGTAAGTTTATAAATATTATTTATTGTTTCATGAAAGGTAAATGTCAGTATAATCAAGTTCCTCTGAACCAAATTTAAAAAAAAATATTTTTTAGTTTTGGGGCCACACCCAACAGTGCTCAGGGTTTACTCTTGGTTCTGCACTCAGAAATCACTCCTGGTAGGCTCAAGGGACTATATAGGATGCCGGAGATCAAACCCAGGTGGGCCACATGCAAGGCAAATGCTCTGTCCCTCCAGCCCCTTGAAACCAAAATAGATACTATCCAAATGATATAGGAAATTTAGCAAGAATTATGAACTAGGTTGTGCACACAATAATACACTTATAGGTCAAGATTCTAATGAGATCATAAGATACTTTATTCTCTCAGTATGAGGTCAAAGTTCTAACTGGTTACTATTGCAAAATAAAGGCTCTTACAGTCTATGAAGGAATATATAAGGAGAAAATTTTCTCTATTCAACATAAATGTAAGGAACTAACTTTTTTGTTTTATTTTGTTTGGGGACATATCTAGTTGTGCTCAGGGCCGATCCCTGGCTTTGATTACTGATATCACTCTTGGTGGGCTTGGGGGGGGTCATATGTGGTGCTGGGGATGAACCCAGTCCACTACATACAAAATACAGCTTATCCACCATGCTATTTGCTATTTGCTTTTAACCAGAAAAGAAAGGTGTTGGTATTAAAAGATGTGACTCAATAGTAGAGTTCATGCTTTACAAAAAAAAAAAAAAGTGGCTATTGTGCATATTAATAGAATTAATATGTAACTCAACTACACAAAATGAAGTATAAAAGTGACCCAAGTGAAGCTTGGGCCTTCTGTAGGTCTTCAAAGAAATAATGCGATCATGCAATTCTCAGCAACAAAGATGGAACTGGAAGATATTACATTAAATGAAGTAAGCCAGAAGAAAAAGGATAAGTAAGGGATGATGTCACTTATATGTTGTATATAGAATAGTTGCATGATGGAATGCAGTGGTTTAAATAAGGGTTGTTTAGAACACACTTGGCCCCAGTGTAGAAGGAAAGAAATTGAGTGAGAGAAATAAAAGACAGATGTGAAATAATGGTATAGGGGCCAAGGGAACCCAGGATCATTGGTGGTATTAAGAAAAGACAGAACTAAATACCAAAGTCATGGTGGAATCAACAATAATAAAATAGTAAGACCCAAACTGTAACAACCAAACTGAAAAATGTGAAGGGTAACTGGCATGGTGGGAAAGAAATGGGATGGACTCCGAGAATATTGGTGGAGAGAGATTGATGCTGGTGGTGGGATTGGTGCTGAAACATTGTATGGCTAAAACTTAACTATGAATAACTTTGTAAATCACAGTGCTTTAAATTAAGAAAAAATTTCTTTTAAAATGAGTCAAGTGAAAACATTTAGCGAAGCTAGATCCTTCCTATTACAGATAGACACCATTTGAGGCATTTACCTGTAGAGGTAGAAAAAGACTTTTTTTTTTTTGGGGGGGGCCACACCCGGTAATGCTCAGGGGCTACTCCTGGCTATGTGCTCAGAAGTTGCTCCTGGCTTGGGGGACCATATGGGACACCGGGGGATCGAACCGCGGTCCGTCCAAGGCTAGCGCAGGCAAGGCAGGCACCTTACCGTTAGCGCCACCGCCCGGCCCCAGAAAAAGACTAGTTTAAAGGCACAGTATTTCACTACCCTCTGATTCTAATTCTGCCCCTTGGAGTCATATTAAATAACCTTCATACATTCTGGTACATGTTAAAAAAATGTAATTGAAATGGCAAAGACTAGAGCAAAAAGAACAATAAATAGGGCATTTGCCTTGTGCAAGGCTGAACCTAGTATATCCCAGAACTCCATATGCTCCCCCATAGTAATCTCTGAGGTCAACAGTGATCCCTGAGGGCAGAGCCAAGAGTAAATCCTGTTGTGTGTAGACAAATGAAACAAACAATATACAAAGGTAGCTAATATCTTTGGGCTATTTTTTCACCTTTCCACAGATTAAGACCCCATTTCTTGTGCCCTTTCTTACACTGCATGGTCTCATGCTCCTTTGCTGCCAATTACTTTTTTCTCCAATTTATCCACATTCTTCATAGTGTTCCAGAATAGAATGGAATAATGGCATAGTCTGCCCTGTTCTAAAAGCAGACTACCATATATACTTGAGTATAAGCCGAGTTTTTCTGGCACAAAATTTGTGCCAAAAAAGCCAAACTCTGCTTATACTAGGGTCATACAGGTTATTTGATTCAGTGTGTGCACACCGAATCCAATGCACATAGTCTCCACTTGTCTTCTGCCATTTGTCTGCAGGAGAGGGCAGTGCTTCAGCTCAATCCACAAGTTCGGCTGAGCTGAAGAGGTAGGCGGCTGAACTGAACTGGATGCCACTAAACTATTTAACCCACACTATTCTGTGCTTTGGGGGTTGGAGCGGTGGCGCAAGCAGTAGGGCGTTTGCCTTGCCCTTTGTGATTTAGCTTGATTACCTGTTAAATTACGGTTTTCTGCAATTTATTAAAAGTTTTAAAGTTATTTTAAAAAAAGTTTTAAAGTTATTGTTGCTAGTTTACAGTTTTTCTTTAGCAATAAATATTGAAAAACACTTAACCTACCAATTCCTCTATCATTGTAATTGTTTTGGTATTTATTTTTATTTTTGAAATTTACCAGTGGCTGCTGCATTTTCCACTTCGACTTATACTAGGATCACTAAGTTTTCCAGTTTTTAGGGTAAAATTGGTGGGGGGCCGGGCTTATACTTGAGTTGGCTTATACTCGAGTATATACAGTATGTTCTAAAAGCATTGATGGAAGGTTCTGGTGGAACAAGAGTGGTAAAAATAAAAAAAAAACTCAGAGTGAATGGTCTTAGGCACTTTGGTTGGATAGCATTAATACCATAAATGGCAACAATATTGTAACCATTTTACCTAAAGCACAAATTTTTTTTAATTTTTATTTTGATCATATTGGCTTACCTATCTTTCACAGTAGTATTTTAGGCACATAATAACATTAAATCAGGGGATTACTCATCACCAAATTTGTCCTCCCACCATCCCCGTTCCCTTCCTGCAACCCATATCCCCCACCATCACCCCCTGGGGTTCTAGAGTAGGTGGTCCCCTCTTTGTCTAGCTTACTATTAGTGATCATATATCTGTTTGGTCCTGGTACCCTCCCTTGTTTCCCCCTCTATTTGAGAGACAGAGCTAGGTAATTCGAGTTATGTGGTTTTGTTTGAAGGGAAGAAAAGCAATAGAATGGGGTAAAATAAATAAATAAATAAATAAATAAATAAATAAATAAATAAATAAATAAATAAAAGAAAAATCAAATAAGCGGGGTCCTTCTAGAGGCTTTCAACCTCAGTTTGAGAGAGGACAGGAAAAAGGTAATTGAAACACCACAACAATACAGAAAGAAATAACAAATTAAATATCCAGTGAGCACTACAGCAATAAAGACAAGCACCACACAATAGTCTCGGTCCTGAAATCAAACTATGCTGGAGTGCAAAAAGAAAGAGAAAAATAAGATAAAATAAAAATAAAATTGTAGACATCAACTTCAATATCTACACCAAAATAAATAAGTCAAAAAGTAAATCAATCAATAAATATATATATGGATAAAATTATTATTTTTGTGCTTTTTTTTCCTTTTTCCCCCTGCATAGACACAGTAACTATTGGGGATATTAAGAGGGAATTCCCTTGGCCTAGGAAATTCAGGGTTTCTCCACCCCTGAAGTTTACTGTCATGGAATTAACTATACACTCCTTGAAGGATCATTTACTCTCCCCTCTGTACTTTTGTGGTGTATGGAAGACTTCTGCTTCGCCGTGTATGGTAAGTAAACCACAAATATTTAAATAATCTTTTTTGGAGGGGCACACTTGGTGGCACTCAGGGGTTATACCTGGCTCTCTACTCAGAAATCGCTCCTGGCAGGCACAGGGGATCATATGGAATTTGAGCCACCATTGGTCCTGGGTCATCCACTTGCAAGCAAACACCCTACCGCTGTGCTATCTCTCCAGTCATTAAATAATCTTTTAAAAAGACATAAGAGAACTAAGGTTTAAGGTCAAAGATATAGTATAGCGGTTAAGGTGCTTGCCTGACATTGCCATAGTTCAAATCCCCAGCACCCAGAGTGGTAGAATAGCATGCAGGGTACTTGTCTTCAAGTGAATTGACCCAGGCTCAATACAGTCTCCAAGTCATCCCAGGCGTAATTTTTTACCTCAGAACCAGTAGTCGCTGAATATATGTGGTGTGGCCCCAAGATGAAAACAAAACAAAAAAATCACAAGCAACATAGATGGTCCCAAGTGCACCATTAGGAGTGATTCCTTAACATTTAACCATAAACAGTCCATAGGCACCACTGGATACAGCCCCCCAAAATAAACAAACAAAAAGCACCAAGAGCGATTCCTGAACAATCAGGAATAACCCCTAAGCACCTCTGACCCTAAGCACACATAAGAAGGAGGAGGAGGAGGAGGAAGGAGGAGGAGGAGGAAGGAGGAAGGAGGAGGAGGAGGAAGGAGGAAGAAGGAAGGAGGAAGGAGGAGGAGGAGGAGGAAGGAGGAGGAGAAGGAAGGAGGAAGAAGGAAGGAGGAGGAAGAGGAAGAAAGAGGAGGTGAAGGAGGAGGAAGTGGAGGAGGAGGAGGACCAGGAGGAAGGAGGAGGAGGAAGAGGAAAAGGAGGAGGAAGAGGAAGGAGGAGGAGGAAGAGGAAAAAGAAGTAGGAAGAAGAGGAAGAAGAAGGAGGAGGTGGAGGAGGAGGAGGTGGAGGAGGAGGAGGAGAAGGAGGAAGAAGGAGGAGGAGGAAGAAGGAGGAGGAGGTGAAGGAGGAGGAGGAGGAGGAGGAGGAAAAGGACGAGGAGGAGGAAGAAGGAGGATAATAATGAGGAGGAGGAGAAGAAAAGAAGAGGAAAGAAAGAAAGAAAGAAAGAAAGAAAGAAAGAAAGAAAGAAAGAAAGAGAGAGAGAGAGAGAGAGAGAGAGAGAGAGAGAAAGAAAGAAAGAAAGAAAGAAATAAAGAAATAAAGAAAGAAAGAAAGAAAGAAAGAAAGAAAGAAAGAAAGAAAGAAAGAAAGAAAGAAAGAAAGAAAGAAAGAAAGAAAGAAAGAAAGAAAGAAAGAAAGAAAAGAAGGGGGCTGAAGAGAAAGCATGGAGATAAGGCATTCGCCTTGCATGCAAAAGGACGATGGTTCGAATCATGGCATCCCATATGGTCCCACAAGTGCTACACCTTGAACCACCCCGCACAGATCGTTCCCTGAGGTCACTTCTTCAGAAGTGAGCCATCCCTGTTTACGAAGGGGCTCTGATTTGCTTCACTGCCATGCACATTTACTAGCCAATGAACCCGAGAACAACACATAGAAAACAACACACTAAAAGCATGACAATGGGGAAAATAAACACAGACCAAAACCATGCATAGAGAATGAAGATGGCAGCTCTGATGACCCGAAAAAGTGCCAACCACCTAGTTAGCCTCTCTGATAGTGAGTTTAGAGAAGAAATATGGAGATCCTCATAGAAATCAAAGAAAGCATAGATCAAGCTGAATGGACCAAAAATAAGAATCAAGAGGATATGAAGACAGAAATCTGAAAACTCCAAACTGAAATAACAGGACTGAAAAACTCAGTAGATGAAATGAAAAACTGAGTGTAAAGCTTCTCCAGCAGAGTAAAAGAGAGCTGAGGACAGAATCAGAGCTGGAAGATGAGATGCATAATAACTCCACACAACAGGATTGGGAAAAAAGCCTTAAAGCAAATAATCAGACAATGGAAAAATCCTCAAAGAATGTGAACAGATGAACATAAAGTCTTTGATAAACTCAACAGGAACAATGTAGTAAGAATCACTGGCGTCCCATAACCCCAGGAAGAAAATTCCCAGAAAGAATCAACAAATCAACAGTCAAGGACATCATTGCAGAGAAACTCCCAGAGCTAAAGACTGCATGCAATCAAATCCTGCATGCCCGAAGAGTATCAGTTTTTCCAAAAAAAAGCACTCCAAGACACATCATAGTAATAATGACGAATTCCACAGATTAGGATAGAATACTGAAAGCAGCAATTTCAAAAAGGAAAATTAGGGGCCAGAGCAGTGGTGCAAGCAGTAGGGCATTTGCCTTGCATGTGTCTAACCTAGGAGGGACCTCAGTTCGATCCCCCGGCATCCCATATGGACTCCCAAGCCAGGAGTTATTTCTAAGTGCATAGCCAGGAGTAGCCCTGAATGTCACCAGGTGTAGCCCACACACTTCTGAAATTCATTTGGAACAATAAAAAAACTTGAATAGCTAAAGCACTTCTTGGGAAAAGGAATATGGGAAGCATTACTTTCCCCAATTTTAAGCTGTATTACAAAGCAATAGTTATAAAAACAGCATGGTATTGGAATAAAAACAGACCCTCAGATCAGTGGAATAGGCTTGAGTACTCAGAGAATGTTCCTCAGACATATAACCACCTAGTTTTTGATAAAGGAGCAAGAAATCCTAAATGGAGCAAGGAAAGCCTATTCAACAAGTGGTATTGGCACAACTGGTTAGCCACTTGGAAAAAAGTGAACTCAGACTCCCAGCTAACACCATGTACAAAGGTAAAATCCAAATGGATTAACGACCTTGATATCAGATCTGACTATAAGGTATATAGAACAACAGGTAGGTGAAACACTCCAGGACATTGACACTAAAGGCATCTTTAAGGAGACAGCACTCTCCAAACAAGTGGAAGCAGACATAAACAGATGGGACTATATTAAGCTGAGAAGCTCCTGCATCTCAAAGGAGATAGTGCCCAGAATACAAAGGCCACCCAATGAGTGGGAGAAATTATTTACCCAATACTCATCAGATAAAGGACTAATATCCAAAATGTACAAGGTACTTACAGAACTATACAAGAAAAAAAGAACTAACCCCATCAAAAAATGGGGAGAAGAAATGAACAGACACTTTGAAAAAGAAGAAAGGCAAATGGCCAAAAGGCACAGGAAAAGGTGCTCAACATCACTAATCGTCAGGGAGATGCAAATCAAAACTACTATGAGGTACCACCTCATGCCACTGAGATTGGCACACATCACAAAAAAGGAAAACAAGCAGTGCTGGCGGGGATGTGGAGAGAAAGGAACTCTTTTTCACTGCTGGTGGGAATGCCGTCTAGTACAACCTTCATGGAAAGTGATATGGAGATTCCTTCACAAACTGGAAATTGAGCTTCCATACGATCCAGCTATACCACTCCTAGGAATATACCCAAGGAACACAAAAATACAATACAAAAATCCCTTCCTTGCACCTATATTCATTGCAGCGCTATTTACAATAGCCAGACTCTGGAAACAACCAAGATGCCCTTCAACAGATGAGTGGCTAAAGAAACTGTGGTACATATACACAATGGAATACTATGCAGCCATCAGGAGAGATGAAGTCATGAAATTTTCCTATACATGGATGAACATGGAATCTGTTATGCTGAGTGAAGTAAGTCAGAGGGAGAGAGAAAGACGCAGAATGGTTTTACTCATCTATGGGCTTTAAGAAAAATGAAAGACATTTTTAACAGTATCTCAGAGACAAGACAGATGAGGGCTGGTAGCTCATGACATGAAGCTCATCACATAGAGTGATGAGTGCTGTAGGAGAGATGACTACACTGAAAATTATCATAACAATGTGAATGAATGAGGGAAGTAGAAAGCCTGTCTCGAGTACAGGTGTGGGGTGGGGAGGAGGGAGATCTGGGAAATTGGTGGTGGGAATGTTGCACGGGTGAAGGGGGGTGTTCTTTACATGACTGTAATCATACAACTATAATCATGTTTGTAATCATGGTGTTTAAATAAAGATAATTATAAAAAAAAAGAAAGATGAAGTCATGAACTTTTTCTGTACATGGCTGTACATGGAATCTATTATGCTCAGTGAAATAAATAAAGGGAGAGAGATAGACACAGAAAAAAAAAAGATTTTTTTCTCTAAAGGTATTTAAAAAAATCATTTTCACACCACCTTTTATCCCATCACCACTACTTCAATTACCATCACCCCATCATGATCACCCCTTTTTATTGGTAAGCCAGGTTTTTTTTTTTTAAATTATGCTTAGATAACATGGTTATAGTGTTACAGTTTATGTTACTGGCATCAAAAGTTTTTGGACACATTTTTGCCACAAAATGCCCACAACCCTCCACTTATTTTACCTGTCACTTTATTTATTTATTTATTTATTTATTTATTTATTTATTTATTTTTTGGTTGTTGACCCACACCTGGTGACGCTCAGGGGTTACTCCTGGCTATGAGCTCAGAAATCGCTCCTGGCTTGGGGGACCATATGGGACACGGGGGGTCCATCCTAGGCTAGTGCTGGCAAAGCAGACACCTGACCTCTAGTGCCACCATGCCGGCCCCCACCCCTTTTTTTTTTTTTGCACATTTTTAATTTCCCTCACTCCCTTCACTGTTAATCAAAGGTCAAGATAGGAGCCACAGTGATAAACAGTGGACAGGGCATTTGCCTTGCACGTGGCCAACCTGGGCCATTTGATTTCCCCAAGTCTGCCAGGAGTGATTTCTGAGAGAAGAACCAGGAGTAACCCCTGAGCACCACAAAACAAAAACCAAAAAGGGGACAAAATAAACCATGCTTTTGGATTTGAAATTTGATCAGGAATTATTCTTAGTTTGTTTGTTTACTTGGGGTTTTTTTGTTTTTGTTTTTTTTTTTTGTTTTGCTTTTTGGGCCACAGTCAGTGACAGTCAGGGGTTATTCCTGGTTACTCCTGGCTTGGGGAACCATATGGAACACTGGGGGATCAAACCACAGTCCATCCTAGGTTAGTGCATAGAAGTGCCCTACCTCTTGCACCACTGCTCCGGCCTCATTTTATTCTTAGTTTTATTTTATCTTATTTTTGGTTTTTGGGCTATCCCCAGCCACGCTCAGGGGTTACTCCTGGCTTTGTGCTCAGAAATCACTCCTGGCAGGCTTGGAGGACCATAAGAGATGCCAATCCATCCTAAGTCAGCCGCATACAAGGCAAATGCCCTACCATTCTGCTCTCTCTCTCTCTCTCTCTCTCTCTCTCTCTCTCTCTCTCTCTCTCTCTCTCTCTCTCTCTCTCTCTCTCTCTCTCTCTCTCTCTTTCTCTCTCTCTCTCTCTCTCTCTCTCTCTCTCTCTCTCTCTCTCTCTCTCTCTCTCTCTCTGACTTGTATTCTCTCTCTTTTTCTTTTTTCTTTTTTTTTTTGGTTTTTGGTTTTTGGGTCACACCCAGCAGCGCTCAGGGGTTACTCCTGGCTCTATGCTTAGAAGTCGCTCCTGACAGGCTCAGGGAACCATCTGGGATGTCGGGATTGAAACCATTGACCTTTTGCATAGAAGGCAATGCCTTACCTCCGTGCTATCTCTCCAGCTCTGACCCCTATTTTTAGTTTTTTGGGTTTTTTTTTGTTTGTTTGTTTGTTTTTGGTTTTTGGGCCACACCCGGTAATGCTCAGGGGTTACTCCTGGCTATGCGCTCAGAAGCTGCTCCTGGCTTGGGGGACCATATGGGACACCGGGGGATCGAACCGCAGTCCGGTCCGTCCAAGGCTAGCGCAGGCAAGGCAGGCACCTTACCTTTTGCGCCACCGCCCGGCCCTATGTTTAGTTTTAAACTCAGGAATCACTCCTGGTGGTGCTTAGGGGATCATATAGAATGCCTGGATAGAACTCAGGTCATATGATAACAAGGTAAGGGCACCTTACCTGCTGATATCACTCCAGTCCCTACACTATGTGTTTTAATTCTAATTACCATTATCTTTTCCACATGGACACTTAATACTTGTCCCTATTATGGCCTATGTATGTATATGTGTGCATATTTGCACAAGTGTATACTATGTACATATGTACATGGACATCTGTATATACTAATATCAGAAAAATGATCATTTTTAATAATTATATTTTGTTTCGTTTTGGATCACATCCAGCTGTGTTCTGGGCTTACTCTTGGTTCTGTGCTTAGGGATTACTCCTAGAGGTACTAAGAGGATTATATGTGGTGTTGGGAATTGAACCTGGGTCAGTCATCTGCAAAGCAAGTGCCCTAACTGTTGTGTCATTTCACCAACCCTAATAATTATATTTTTATTAAATACCACACAGTCATTTTATTGTTGTTTCTTTTGTTTTGGTACTACACCTGGAGATGCTCAAGGGTTACTCCTGGCTCAGAGCTCAGGAATTACTCCTGGTGGATGGAGCAAAGAAACCATCTGGAATACTAGAGAACAAAACCCCAGGTCAGTCACATGCAAGGCAAGCACCCACTCACTGTACTATCACTCCAGCTTGACCACGCATGGTTATTTTCATTTCAGTTGCCTTTGATATACCAACATGCAGTTACTATTCCTTTTTTACAGAAGAGAAAACTTCCACGAAATAGATGCCTACAAAGTGTATGAAGCTGGGGCCCACAAGATAGTACAGCATGGCTGACCAAGGCATCCTGTATGTTTACCAAGCATGGAGTATGAATTAAAGCATCATTAAAAAGTTAGGAAATAAACTGTGTGAAGAGTTTGGATGCATAAATAATTCCCTTGAAGCCTGGAGTAGAGGGGGTAAAGTACTGGAACTAAAATCAGAAAGCTGGGGCCGGAGAGTTAGCATGGATATAGGATGTTTGCCTTTCATGCAGAAGGACAGTGGTTCGAAATCCGGCATTCTATATGGTTCCCTGAGCCTGCCAGGAGTGATTTCTGAGCATAGAGCCAGGAGTAACTCTTGAGCACTGCCGGATGTGACCCAAAAACCAAAAGAAAAAAAATCAGAAAACCTTGGATCCAGACAGATATTAAGAAGATAAGAAACTTGCTTAATGCAGTAGACACTGACTAGTCCCTGACACTGCATTTGGTCCCCCAAGCATTGAAAGATGTCACTCCTAATAGCAGTCAGGCCAGCAAGCACCTGAGCACCACCTGGTGTGGCCCAAAACCCCTATAAGATTAAGAATATATAGTCAGGAACTTGAGTTTCATGCATCACTCTATCATCAGCCATATCCCTTACCTTAGAATGTTTCCTTTGATGTTAAGAAGGGTTATAATACTCACAAGAATAATGTAGAATTAAATGAGTGCCACTATATGATGTCATCACATACAAATACTGTTAATGTTTGGAGTTACTATCCTAGTTACTAAATATTTCCAAAATCTGATTTCCAGATGCCTCATATTACTATATTTATTTGGATCTAGGGATTATCGATTTATTACTAGCTAACAACTTAAAGAAACCATGCACTCCCAGAGAAGCTCTTTTTATCCACTGAATAACTCCACAGGATGTAAGTTAACTTCAGCATCTGTCATTTCTATTTACCTCTAGCTGTGGTCTTCTCTCTAGCATGTGATCAGGACGAAAAATGCTGTTCAGAGGCTTGTAGATAGTTCCATTGCACTTCTCTGATTCATGTTCTTCGAACTGTTCTGTTCCAGAAGCCTGAGTACAGATGTTGTTCCCTACAGTTCCTATGGGGACCCGTGATGCTCCTACGGAACCCTGAATTTTCAGGAGCCTATTCTTTGGCCAAAACTCAGCGGAGATGGAAGACAGAGGGGAATATTTTCAATAAATAAAGGGAAACCTTTAGTTTCCACTTTTTTTACCCACAAAGCACTGTATAATTATTGAATAGAGTCCTGATTGTTCATAATGTAGTTGTTCTTATCATCTATAATTGTCTTGCTTCCCGTCGGGAAGGTGAGGGTGGGTAGAGAGTGAACATTCATTGATGCGTCAATCCTTCCTATAGGAAGAGTCTGCTATTCTTCAGATTATGTCTAAAGTAGACTGTGAATTTGTTAAATGTTGGATAATACTAAAGTGAATAATCTAACATGCATGAAAGAAATAGTTTCTGCTTGTCCTCATTATATATTTTAGGTAAATGGTTTATCCCATAGCTATAAAATCAAATGCATATTCCTTCTTTATATTCATGAATTCAACAACAATTTGCTATCTCCTATTTGTCTGCCACAGTGCTAAGTGCTAGGATTAGGATGGAGAACAAAGCCAACTTCTTGTTCTTAACTAATTTACATTTTCTAAAGGGGTACATAAGTAAATATACAAAATCCATAAGAGAGAAACAAGATAGGTTGGAATAAGCACAGGGAATAATAAAAAATAATCTGTGATTTTTGTTCTGGGGATGTTTCTGTTAGATTGCTTTAGAGGGGCCCATACCTTGTGACATTCAGGGCTAACTCCTGGCTTTGCACTCAGGAATCATTCCTGGTAGGCTCAGGAAATCATATAGGGTGCCAGGAATCAAATTCAGGGCAGCCACATTTAAGACAAGCACCCTTCCCATTGTATATCTCTAAACCCAGTGTGATTTTTTGTTGGGGTTATTTCTGACTTCTTGCTTACAAATGACCCTAACCATGCCTAAATGACCATGTTCAGTGCCAGGGATATATCCAGAGAGGTCAACATGGCCACTTACAAGGCAAGGGCTCTAATTTCTTGGCTATCTCTCTGGACCCCAGAAAAATCTGAGAAGAACATCAGTGCTGAAAATTGATGACTTGGGGCTGGAGAGATAGCACAGCGGTGTTTGCCTTGCAAGCAGCCAATCCAGGACTATATTAAGCTGAGAAGCTTCTGCACCTCAAAGGAAATAGTGACTAATATGCAAAGGCCACCATAGAATGGGAGAAACTATTCGCCCAATACCCATCAGATAAGGACTAATTTCTTTTTTTTTTTTTGGTTTTTGGGCCACACCCAGTAACGCTCAGGGGTTACTCCTGGCTATGTGCTCAGAAGTTGCTCCTGGCTTGGGGGACCATATGGGACACCAGGGGATCGAACCGCGGTCCGTCCAAGGCTAGCGCAGGCAAGGCAGGCACCTTACCTTTAGCGCCACCACCCGGCCCCAAGGACTAATTTCTAAGATATACACGATACTGACAGAACTTAAGAGAAAAGCCTCTAACCCCATCAAAAAATGGGGAGAAGAAATGCACAAATACTTCCTCAAAGAAGAAATACAAATGGATGAAAGGCACATGAAAATATGCTCCACATCACTAATCATCAGGGAGATGCAAATCAAAACAACAATGAGGTCCCATCTCATACCACAGAGACTGGCACACATCTCAAAGAACAAGAACAATCAGTAGTGGTGAAGATGTGGGGAGAAAGGAACTCTCATTCACTGCTGGTGGGAATGCCATCTAGTCCAGCCTTTATGAAAAAAATATGAAGATTCCTCAAAAAACTGGAAATTGAGCTCCCATATGACCCAGCTCTACCACTCCTAGGGATATACCCTAGAAGCACAAAAACATAATACAAATATGCCTTCTGCATATATACATATATATATGAACCTATATTCATTGCAGCACTATTTACAATAGCTAGAATCTGGAAACAACCCAAATGCCTGAAAACAGATGAAAGGCTAAAGAAACTGTGGCACATATACACAATGGAATATTATGCAGCCATTAGAAGAAATGAAGTTGTAAAATTTTCCTCTATGTGGATAGGCATGGAAACTATTATGCTGAGTGAAATAAATCAGAGGTAGAGAGACACACACAGAATAGTCTCACTTATCTATGAGTTTTAAGAAAATAGGGGCCAGGAGGTGGCGCTAGAGGTAAGGTGCCTGCCTTGCCTGCGCTAGCCT
Source organism: Suncus etruscus (assembly GCF_024139225.1). Taxonomy (NCBI): domain Eukaryota; kingdom Metazoa; phylum Chordata; class Mammalia; order Eulipotyphla; family Soricidae; genus Suncus; species Suncus etruscus. The sequence goes on along the minus strand of NC_064866.1, from coordinate 19,790,589 downwards.
TGGATGGACCGTGGTTCGATCCCCCGGTGTCCCATATGGTCCCCCAAGCCAGGAGCGACTTCTGAGCGCATAGCCAGGAGTAACCTCTGAGCATTACCGGATGTGACCCAAAAACCAAAAAAAAAAAAAAAAAAGAAAAGAAAAAAGAAAGAAAAGACAGATGTTAATAATACCCAGAGACAATAGAGATGAGGGCTAGAAGGACCAGTCCACAGTATGAAGCTTGCCACAAAGAGTGGTGATTGCAGTTAGAGAAATAACTACACTAACAACTATTCTGACAATGGTAATGCATGAAAGATATAGAATGGGTCCCGGAGAGATAGCACAACGGTGTTTGCCTTGCAAGCAGCCGATCCAGGACCAAAGGTGGTTGGTTCGAATTCCAGTGTCCCATATGGTCCTCCGTGCCTGCCAGGAGCTATTTCTGAGCAGACAGCCAGGAGTAACCTCTGAGCAACGCTGGGTGTGGCCCAAAAACCAAAAACCAAAAAATAAAATAAAATAAAATAAAAAGATATAGAATGCATGTCTCAAATATAGGCAGGGGTGAAGGAGGAGAGAGATGAGAGGTATTGGTGGTGGAAATGTTGCACTGGTGAAGGCAGGGGGGGGTGTTCTTTTTATGACTGAAATCCAACTACAAACAAGTTTGTAATCATGGTGCTTAAATAAAGATATTATTAAAAAAAAAACAACAATGTTAGATCTTGTACAGAGGATGATGGAGCACCTAAATGAAAAATTGCCTAGTCAGGCGAGGATTTAAGAATTGCTACAAATAGTCTGCAGGGTAGATGAAAGCTGTAAATAAATTAAAAGTTCACTCCATTAATCCCCAAAGAAGCAGAGCTATAATAAGTAACCTCTAATAGGTTCTCTTTTATTTTGTTTTGTTTTGTTTTTGAAATGCAGCCAGCAATGCTCAGTGTTTAGTCCTAGCTTAGGAATCATCCCTGGAGGTGCTCTGGGAATCAAAAAAAAAATTTTTTTTTTTTTTTTGGTTTTTGGGTCACACCTGGCAGTGCTCAGGGGTTATTCCTGGCTCCAGGCTCAGAAATTGCTCCTGGCAGGCACAGGGGACCATATGGGGCGCCGGGATTTGAACCGATGACCTCCTGCATGAAAGGCAAACGCCTTACCTCCATGCTATCTCTCCGGCCCCTGGGAATCAAAATTTTAAAAAAGAACTTATCCATGGTTTTCCTTTTTGCAGAACATAATTTAGTGCATATAGTAAGGAGTTATCTGATATTCCTAAATTTAACTGACATATTGGGGACAAGAAATAGGGGCTGGAGAGACAGTAAAAAGGTTAAGATGCTTGCCTTGCATGTGGCTGACCCAGGTTTAATCCCTGAAATCCCATATAGTCCCCTAAGTCTGCCAGGAGAGATTTCTGAGCACAGAACCAGGTGTAACTCCTGTGCACTGCTGAGTGTGGCTCCAAAAAACACACACAAAAAGACCAGGGCTAGAGTGATAGCACAGTGGTAGGGAGTTTGCCTTACACGCTGCCCGGGACAGACCCAGGTTTGATCCCTGGCATCCCATATGGTCCCCCTAGCCTTTATAAAGGCTTTATAATGGACAATGCCTTCTAGGAAAACCTGACTCAGTTCATCTTGGATTTTTTTTTTATCTTGGATTCTTAATAGGTCCAAGTACAATTTTTTTTTCTCAAAAGCACCAAAAGTGGATGAATACCTAAAGAGGATAATGGAACCGGACTGAATTTGGGTGTCAAATTCTTTATAACTTTAATAAGAAGGATCTTGAATGATTTTGGAAGTTTAGCATTTGGGGCCAGAGAAATTATGCAGTGTGTTAGGTGGTTGTCTTGCACATGACCAATTCGGTTTCTATCCCTTGCATTATATATAGTTTTAGAGTCAGTCCAGGAGTGATCCTTGAGTGCAAAACCAGTAGAAAGCCCTGAGCACAGCTGTTGCCCAATAAACATTAATTAAATAATTATAATAGAAGTTTAGTGGGAATCAAAAGAGAAGGAAAGTAGGTCTTAGCTATACTAAAGAGATGAAATTTGATATTCTTTCTGTATATATATATTTTTTTTCTTTCATTTTGGGGACACACCAATCAATGCTCAGGGGTTACTCCTGGCTCTGCACCAGGAACAATTTCTGTGGTGCTTAGGTAAACATATAGAATGCTGGGGATCAAAGTCAGGTTTGACACATGCAAGGCAAAAGCCTCCACCCACTGTACTATTGCTCTAGCCCAGATCTGCTATTCTTTCTCTAGCTATAAAGAAATCTCACATCTTTATAGTCACTGGGGATATTACATAAGGACATATCATGGAATCTTAAAAAAAATCTGACCATAGTCATCTTTCTTTGTCACAGATTCTAAGATGAATAATTAACACTCATAGAATTTTAAAAGGAAAATCAGTAGGGTGATATTGCTGTCAAACGGTCAAACGGGTGTGGCCCGAAAAAAAAATAGATTTTTTGGTGGGTTTTTTTGGTTTTTTTGGTTTTTCGGGCCACACCCGTTTGATGATCAGGGGTTACTCCTGGCTAAGCTCTCAGAAACTGCCCCTGGCTTGGGAGGAGGGCGATATGGGACACAGGGGGATCCTACCGCAGTCCTTCCTTGGCTAGCGCTTGCAAGGCAGACCTTACCTCTAGCACCACCTCGCCCGACCCGATTTTTGTTTTATGCCCAAATCAGTGATCTCCCAGTGCAGAGACAGAAGTACCTCCTCAGTGCCACAGGGTTTGACCCAAAAAAACAAAAACAAATAAACAAATGCGCACACACAAATTCTACAATTCAGTTTAGTTCTACGCTGTTTTTCTGGAATTAGTATAGACTGGATACAGCTGTCCCACAGCTGTGTTTCCTATCTTGTTCAGTTGCCTGTCAGATGTCTTTGTTTGCCATTTGTACATTGGACAACTGGCAATAAATCAAGATTCCCAGACCCAATCGTTTGCTAGAATAATTCGGGTCTAGTAAAGCAATGTACTATTACCAGGTAGGCTATTTTTTTTTTGTTTGTTTTTAACAGATACAAATCAGAAACAGTCATGTGGGGACACATAGAGCAACCTGTGCGAAATCCCTCCCATAAATACAGGCCCTAAAACTATAGACATTATCCTGGGTGAAGCAAGCCTAAGGGGAAGCACTGGCTTAAATAGAAAATGTCCTGCTAAGGAAAGCAAAGGCCCAGGCAGATTTAGAGGGGCTGTGACACTGATAACCTGGCAGGGAGATTACTGCCAGAAAGAACAGAGCATGCCCAGAGTTTCACGGCTATTGCTTATATGATCTACAACCCTATGCCCATAGCTGCACCAACAGTTATCCTTTGCTCTTTTACTAACTCATAACAAATGATGGTGTACATGATGAGAAGGAGAAAGAAAAATGGAGGTTGTACTTAATATAAAAGACCAAGGAACCCTTCATTCAGAACTGTCAAGGCTAAACTTGGTTTGTTTTTTTGTTTGTTTGTTTTTTTGGTTTTTTGGGTTTTTTTTGTTTTTTGTTTTTGGTTTTTGGGCCACACCCGGCGATGCTCAGGGGTTACTCCTCGCTGTGTGCTCAGAAATAGCTCCTGGCAGGCACGGGGGACCATATGGGACACCGGGATTCGAACAAACCACCTTTGATCCTGAATCAGCTGCTTGCAAGGCAAACGCCACTGTGCTATCTCTCTGGGCCCCAAGGCTAAACTTGTTACCTGGAAAAGCCTCCATGTCTATTTTATTCTTGTGGCCAGCCCTGATGGCTGGTTAATGGTGCCAACTCAACTGACTTTATTGTGGTGAATGCCCAAAGCATCATACAGAGAAGGCACTCAGCTTCCATGACTGCTCCAGCACTTCTAAGCACATGAGTGAATTTGTCAGTTTAGAAGCTCTACGCACTGTCATTTAATCTCTGGAAATTGGTGAGTGAATTCAGTGCCTAGTGTCTGTCCTCTCCCAGGAAGTCTATAGGAAGGGTGGAAATTTCCAAACTTTTCATTAACCGATTGATTTCTTTGAAAACCAGCCCCCATGTAAAAGCTATCCAGGATCCGCTAGAGTCAACTTATTTGCATTAATAAGTATGACTTATTATGACTGTCAAATGAGCCCTTCTGCTCTACTACTAAAAAAGTTCCATGAGCTGGGGCCAAGGAGATTACTTAAGTACTGAATGAAGCACATGGGGCTGGAGATATAGTGAAGCTTGAAGAGTACTTGCCTTGCTCGTGGCCTACCAGCATGTTATGTTCCCCCTGAACACTGCTACCCTGTTTCCCTGAAAATAAGACATCCTCCAAAAATAAGACCTACTTGCAGGTTTCCTTTTGGGTGAAATATAAGGCATCCCCTGAAAATAAGGGCCTTACTAGACTCTGTCTTGGAATGAAAATTAATTTACCATAAACTGGTTGGTAGGGCTGCCTCAACTAATTCACAGTTCGTCTGGTTTGTGTTGACAACTACTGTACTATCATACCATATATAGGTAATAAGTTCCCTTTATTTTCATTTAACAAAAAATGTGTACCATATTCTTCTTCATGGAAAAATAAGACATCCCCTGAAAATAAGACCTAGTGCATCTTTGGGAGCAAAACATTAATATAAGATACTGTCTTATTTTCGGGGAAATAGCATGGGAGAAATTCCTAAGTGCAGAGTCAGGAGTAACCTCTGAGCACCACTGGGTGTGGCCCCAAACAAAAAACAAACAGAGAAAAGAGCTGGAACACAAACTTCAAGAAGTCAAGTTCAAGAATCTGAGTTCAAGCTCAGATGCTACATACTTTCCCATGTACTGCAGGGTGTGGATTCCTCCCAAATGTGTCAAGAGCAAAGGCAAAGATGCATTTCTCATTATCACCAGTAGTTATTTGTGAAAGAAAGCTTTCTCTATCTCTCCTTTTTCTTTTCTTTTTTTTTTTTTTTGGTTTGGTTTTTTTTTTGGGGGGGGGTGGCCACACCCGGCAGCGCTCAGGGGTTACTCCTGGCTCTACACTCAGAAATCACTCCTGGCAGGCTCGGGGGACCATGTGGGACACCGGGATTCAAACCACCGACCTTCTGCATGTGAGGCAAACACCTTACCTCCATGCTATTTCTCTCTGGCCCCCATCTCTCCTTTTTCTAATAATGATTAGGTGCAATCTCCAATACTTTTCTTTAGAAGGATATTTTAATTGCAAATATGTGAACTACAAGCAGTAAATTAGTGCTAACTAAGATGCCTGGTACATTTAAACTTAACTAAGGGTTTTTTGGTTTTTGTTTTTAATTTATTGGTTTTTGGGCAACACCTGGTGACAATCAGGGGTTACTCCTGGCTATGAGCTCAGAAATAGCCCCTGGCTTGGCGTCCATATGAGACCCTGGGGGATTGAACCAAGGTCTGCCCTAGGTTAGCATGTGCAAGGCAGACGACCTACCACTTGTGCCACTGCTCCAGCGCCTTAAACTTAACTAAGTTTTAGATTTTATATATATATATATATATATATATATATATATATATATATATATATATATATATATATATATAAAGATTATCTTAGTTTCGGTTCCCGAGAACAGGTCCTGAACCAAGGGGGTCCTAAGACAAGTGTATTTGGGAGGTGCAAACAACTGCAACTGAAGAGGAGTAAAATGGGGCAGAAAAAGGAAGGCAGTAAATCAAACCCTGCTTTTGTTGGGGGCAAGTGGAGCTTAAACCTGGACTCACTGGGTAATGGTGCAAAATCAGAAGACCCAGAGCACCTTCAACTCATACAAAGGGTGAGGGAGAACTGTTATCTGTCTACTGCCTACCACCAGATACAGGCAGTGTTAATTCTCTGACACTTTTCTTTGGTGTGTGCAGAATTCAGAAACAATCCCTAGAGATGGTGAGGCCAGCAGATGAAAGTCTTAGAAGCCAAAAAGTAAGCCCCTAAAATTAAAAAAAATATACAATAAAATAAAAAGCAAGTCATATAAGACTTTGCACAACATGGCCCACCTAGATTCGATTTCTGAAACTCCTTATGGTCCTCAAGCCCTGCCCAGAGTGACTTCAGAGCATAGAACCAGGAGTAGCCCAGAACATGGCCAGGTATGGCCCCCAGAAAAGAAAGTCTTATAAGGAGCATGAGCACCACAGGTTGTGACCCCAAAACAAAACAGAAAGACTAGAACTTTCCCTTTTCATTTTTTCAACCTCTTAAAATTAGAATATCCCAGAAGTCAGAGAAATGGAACAACAGGTAAAGTGCTATTGTTGCATATGACCAACCTGGGTTAGATCCCCAGTACCCCCAAATGTCTCCTTACCAATCCCTGCCATGGGCTAGAGAGATAGCACAGCAGTAGGATGACCCAGGATGGACCTGGGTTTGATTCCCAGCATCCCATATGGTCTCCTGAGCCTGCCAAGAGTGATTTCTGAGCACAGAGCCAGGAGTAACCCCTGAGCACTGTCGGGTGTTACTCAAAAACCAAAACAAACAAACCAATCACTTCCAAGAGTGTTTCCTGGATCTACCTACAAAACTGTTTCAGAGCTAGCAGTCTCAGGTGCATTAGTGGAGATTTAAATAAAAAAAAAAAAAGGATATAACTAAATATCCAAGCCAAAAGTCAACAAGAATGGAATCAAACCCAAACCCAAAATCAAACCCAAACTCTAACAATTTAAATTTTAAACGGCCTGACAAAGGGTGGTGATTAGGATACATTCTGGGAACATAATGGAGGAAGGTCAACACTGGGTTGGTGGGATTGGCCTTCATTCATTGTATGTCTGAAATCCAACTATGAAGGACTTTGTAAATTACAATAATTTCTTTTTTTTTAAGAATTAAAAAATTTATTATAACAATATGATTAACCAAGTTATTCAGAATTCAATTAGTTGAGGCATTAAATTTCACCATCAGTATGACCTTCCCTCCCTAGTGTTCCCGATTTTCCACCCACCACCCTAGCCTACCCTCTCACAGGTACAAAATTTTACTTCATATTGTTTGTTACAATACAAAGGCAAATGGAATCATCAAACTTTAGATCAGGGGTCCTCAAACTTTTTAAACAGGGGGCCAATTCACTGTCCTTCAGACTGTTAGAGGGCCAGATTATAGTAAAAACAAAAATTATGAACAAATTTCTATGCACACGGCATATTTCTTATTTAGAAGTGAAGAAACAAAATGGGAATAAATACAATATGTGGCCCGCGGGCCGTAGTTTGAAGACCCCTGCTTTAGATCAATAAGGGTCAATTTGAAATCATCGTTATATCTCTGAGTAATGTTACTGAAATCATTGTCTAAGGACTTACTGAGCTATACTTGTAAATCACAACAATTTCAATAAAATAAAATAAAATTTTAAGGGGCCAGAGAGATAGCATGGAGGTAGGGCATTTGCCTTGCATGCAGAAGGACAGTGGATCGAATCCCGGCATCCCATATGGTCCCCTGAGCCTGCCAGGGGCGATTTCTGAGCATAGAGCCAGGAGTAACCCCTGAGCGATGCCGGTGTGACTCAAAAAAACAAAAATAAATAAATAAAATAAATTAAAAAAATGATTCAGAACTGAAAAAATGCTGTACTATTGCAGCATATTTAAGACACCAGCCTCTCAAAATAATTACAATAATCTTATCTGCTTTTTTCACTCTATCCTTGTCAATATGGGCTACAAAAGCCAGAGAGATTTCTAAAAATTAGATCCAGGAGCCGGAGAGATAGCATGTAGGTAAGGTGTTTGCTTTGCATACAGAATGACAGTGGTTTGAGTCCCGGCATTCCATATGGTCCCCAAAGCCTGCCAGGAGCAATTTCTGAGTGTAGAGCAAGGAGTAACCCCTGAGTGCTGCCGGGTGTGACCCAAAAACAACAACAACAAAAATCAGATCCAACCATTTGCTGAATCCATACTCTAAAAACCTGACCCAATGCAGAGAAGAAGCAAAACTCTTCCAAATGGCATCTAACATTCTAAGTGGCATAACTTTTCACTATTCCTCTAACCTCATTTCTTGTCACTCTATCTTTTATTCTTCTTCTCCAGCCCCATTTGTTCTCAGAATTCTTGAACATTCCAGGCACAAATCCAACTCAGGCACATGCCCTTTCTGTTTCTATGCCAGGAACTAACTCATTCCTATTCTTTACGTCTTTGTTCAAAGGTCATCATCTCAGTAAAAACTTTTATGTCCACTATTTTAAACTATGGGAAAATAATACAGTGCATGGGCCCTTTGCCTGATTGTAGCTGACCTGGTTTGATTCCATGCACCACATATATTCCCCACGTACCAACCTGGGGTGATTTTTGAACACAGGACTAGAAGAAAGCCCTAAGCACTGTTAAGTGTGCCTCAAACTGCTTGCCACTAAAAATACTTAAAGAACAAGGGAATGCTTCATTATCACTTTTATTTAATTTGATATCATAGAGAATTCTGGCTGATTGAGGGAAAGGAAAAATGGAGTAGTGAGGGGCTGAGGGAAAGGGAAAGCCTAAATGATTTGAAGAACAGCAATAGATAAGATTAAGAATTAGGAAGATTTGTCTGTTCATGTGAGAATCACTCCTTATTCTAAGATGGGAATCTTTAAAAATCTGACCAGATCAAATGTTTAAACTTTTTGGCTCATAGTACCTCTATTGAACCTATACAACAGCATTTGGAACACAAAAAGAGCCATTGTTGGGGCCTGAGTGATAGTACAGTGGATAGACCATTTGCTGTGAACAGAGTCAACTCACAGGTTCAATCCTCAGCTTCCCATATGGTTTTCCAGGCCTACTAGGAGTAATTCCTGAGTACAGAACAAGAATTAACCCCTGAGTATTGCTATATATAACCCCCCCCCCGCCAAAAAAAAATAAATAAAATCAAAAGACAAAAGGAGCCATTATTCAAAACATTACAAAGGGACAAGGTTGTTTTCAAATAAAATTTTATTCAAAAAAAAATATGGCAGCCCTGCACTATAGCTCAGTGATAAGAGTAATCACATGAATGTGTGAGATCCTGGATTTAATTCCTAGCAACAGACATATAAAAGTCATCCTAGACAAATAAACACATATTTCAGAACATAGACTCTGGCATTTGCTAGCCCCAGCTCTAAAATAATTGGGAATATATAGGAATAAGGGGAAATACATATATTTTGTTTGCTTGTTTGTTTGTTTTCTTAAGCCTAAAACTGACTATTCAGAGCTAACTCCTGGCTATGCTTGTGGAGTTAGGTAGACCATATGGGATGATGGGAAATCAAACATGCATCAACCATATGCAAACCAAGTGCCCTACTACTGAACTATCTCTTCAGACCCATAAAATTTTAAGCCTTTTGTTTTATTGGAGGGAGGTGAGAAGGTGTGCAACAGCCAGCAGTGCTCAGGGCCTAATTCTGGCTCTGAGCTCAAGGATCATTCCTAGCAAACTCAGGGGCACATATGTGACACCACGGATTGAACCTGAGTTGACCACTTATAAGGCAATTGCCCTATCCTCTCTACTATCTCTCTGACCCCTCAACCAAATTTTCTTCTGAAACATTTACTCCTCAACAGCCCTCCAACATGTTGTCATGATATTATAATTTCAGCCCTTACTGCTTAGCTCCAAAGTCAGCTGTGGCTAGTGAGACAATCATAGCCTATGCCCCAATCATGGTGACTGAGTCAGAAATGAGGGAAGACACAGTATGTGCTAAATAGAAGGAAGGAATCTCAAACTCTGTGCCAGAAAAACTTTGAAAAACTTATTCCTTCCCTGGACATTATCACCAAATGTGGACTGGGGGTGTAACTCAGAAGTAGAGCACTTGTCTTGCAAATGTGAGGCCCAATGTTCAATATCCACTATCACATAAAAAAAACTGATTTATCTAGTTAAATTCAAGGATAAAGACTATATATGGAGGGCAGGGCAGGGAGGAAAAGAGAAAAAGAGAAATGGGACAGTGGCATTACTGAATCTACCATTATGTGATGAAAGAAACCCAAACAAGAGATGCTTTATTTTGTAAACCACTGAATACTTTCCTTGTGCCCACCAATTGATTTATTGCCTGTAACTAGCATAACTCAAACCATAATGATCAAAGGGTGTTTTTAAGCATGCAATCTCTGGGTTATATATCTAACTATTATCTGAATAAACATTAGAATTTTAATGTGTTTTTCAATTTATTTATTAAGGGGTATGGGGCGGGTGTTCCAACCATCCCTGATAATACTCAGGAACTACTCCTGACTTCTGGAGATACTCAGAAGACCATACACAGTGCCAGGGGTCAGCTGCATGTAATGCAAGAGCCTTGACCCCTTCATAATCTCTCCAGTTGAGAATCAGCATTTTTTAAACAAGCACTCAAATGTAGCCTTCCTTTTTTGGGGGAGCAGGGGTGCACACCTTGCTCTGGACTCAGGAATTACTACTGGTAGGCTCAGGGAGACATATGGGATGCTGAGGATCAAATCTAAGTTGGCCATGTGCAAGGCAACCATTCTACCCATTATACTATCTCTCCAGTCCTTCAAATGTAGTCTTTCAAGGTAAGAAAACTATGATAGGACAAAAGGAAAGCATCCTAATCCTACAGAAACTAAAATTAAAATTTTATTAATGGGGGTCAGATAGATAGCACAAGAGTAGGGCATTTGCCTTACACGCAGCTGACCCAGGACAGATGGTGGTTGGAATCCCAGCATCCCATATGGTCCCTCATGCCTGCCAGGAGTGATTTCTGAGCACAGAGCTGCTAGGTGTGACCCAGAACAAACAAACAAACAAAATAATTTTTATTAAATCATTAATTGATAAATCATGTATTGAGCATCTTCTTGATGCCAAACCATTGCTTTTTTTTTGTTTTGTATTGTTTTGTTTGTGGCCACATCCAGCAATGCTTAAGGGTTACTCTTGGACCAAAAAAAAAAAAAAAAAAAAGATAGCCGGGCGGTGGTGCTGGAGGTAAAGTGCCTGCCTTGCCTGCTGCGCTAGCCTAGGACGGACCGCGGTTCGATCCCCCAGCGTCCCATATGGTCCCCCAAGAAGCCAGGAGCAACTTCTGAGCGCATAGCCAGGAGTAACCCCTGAGCGTCACAGGGTGTGGCCCAAAAACAAAAAAAAAAAAGGGTTACTCTTGGCTCTGCACTCAGGAATCACTCCTGGCAGTGCTCGAGGATCCATAGGAGATGCCAGGGATTAAACCCACATTGGCTGCAAGGCAAGCGCCCTACCACTGCACTATCTCTCTGTCACACACACACACACACACACACACACATGTACCCAACTATTATTCTTTTTTTTTTTTTTTTTTTTTTTGGTTTTGGGTCACACGGCAGTGCTCAGGGGTTACTCCTGGCTGTCTGCTCAGAAATAGCTCCTGGCAGGCACGGGGGACCATATGGGACACCGGGATTCGAACCAACCACCTTTGGTCCTGGATCGGCTGCTTGAAAGGCAAACGCCGCTGTGCTATCTCTCCAGGCCCCCAACTATTATTCTTTTTTTTCTTTTGGTTTTTGGGCCACACCCGTTTGACGCTCAGGGGTTACTCCTGGCTATGCGCTCAGAAATTGCCCCTGGCTTGGGGGGACCATATGGGACACCGGGGGATCTAACTGCAGTCCTTCCTTGGCTAGCACTTGCAAGGCAGACACCTTACCTCTAGCGCCACCTTCCCAGCCCCCCAACTATTATTCTTAAGCTGAAAATATAATTGAACAAAACAGATCAAAAGTCTAGTCTTGAAGGGCTTACTTTCAGGTATAAGAGACAGGAAGAGGAGAGAGGAAAAGTAAGCAAAATACGTCAGGGTTATAAAAATATGGATGAAGTTCAGTAAGTGGATATGTGGTATGGAGGGACTCAGGAGACTATGTAATAAGTGTCATTCAGCAGTTGTCTAAATGAAACAAAGGAGTGGGCTGTGAAGATATTTGAGGAATTCTTTTCCAGATAGAGGAAATGTCAAATAGCAGCCAGTAAGTGTGAGTCATTGAAGATGTGGTTGATAAAACAGATTGAACGAAGAGATATGTGATAAAACAAAACAAAACAAAACAGGAGAAGCATAGAAGGGGTCCATATTAGAGAATTATCAGGTCAGGGTAAAATAAATAAGGTCTGTATCATTATTTATTAGTAGTAGTAGTAGTATTGGTTTTTGGGTCACACCCGACAGCGCTCAGAAATCATTCCTGGCAGGCTCAGAGGACCATATGGGTTGCCAGGATTCAAACCATCGTCCTTCTGCATCTAAGGCAAACGCCCTACCTCCATGCTATTTCTCCGGCCCTGTATCATTATTCTAATAATAAACATGCCAAAGGGCCAGAATAATAGTACAGTGGATAAGGAACCTGCCTTGCGTATGGACTATTGGAGTTCGATTCCTGGTACCCTTCCATGTCCCTTGAGACAAGGAGTGAGTGCTGAACACAGCCAGGAATAAGCTCTGAGCACTGTGTGGTGTGGCCCCCCAAAAAACAAACAAAAATCATGACTACTTGGAGCTGGAGAGATAGCGTTTGCCTTCCATGCAGAAGGGTGGTGGTTTGAATCCTGGCATCCCATATGGTCCCCCGAGCCTGCCAGGAGCGATTTCTGAGCCTGGAGCTAGGAGTAACCCCTGAGCGCTGCCAGGTGTAACCCAAAAACCAGAAAAAAAAAAAACAACCCATGACTACTCAACAAAAATCTACATTGATTATCATAAATTTAAGGGTTTTACTCAGTCTCGCACCACTTCTCTGTCTATTTAAAGCCATATCTGATTTTATTCCTGTTCTCTTTCCCTCCAGGCAAATCTTTCCTCCCTGAGCATGTTAGACCTTTTCTAACTCAGAGACATTAGGGATGCAGAAAATGCTTTTCTATCATATCTAATGGCGAAAATCCTTTGACCAAGAACTAGCTTACAGGCTACTCTATCAAACTTCATCATCATCCACAGAATGCATGTGGCCAACCTGGGAAGGACCCAGGTTCAATTTCCAGCATCCCTATGGTCCCCAGAGTCTGCCAGGAGCGATTTCTGAATGCAGAGCCAGGAATAAACCCTGAGCACAGCCAGGATGACCCCCCCCCCCAAAAAAAAAAAGGTATCTTCTCTTGTTTTGGTATTGCTTATAGCATTGCTTCTCATACTATGGTATGCAATAAAGGCATCACAGCCCATTCCTGCCATGCTCTCTAGATTTTGAAATGCCTGTTCTGTACATTTATTTTTCCAGCTCTAAGAAACACTTTGCATGTATTACATCTTCAATAACTTAGTTATAGAAAAAGGTAATGCTGGGATAGAGAGCAGATAATACAGCAGATAGTACATTTGCCTCACATATGCATAGTTCAATCCCCAGGGCCACATACGGTCCCCTGAGCACTGCAGGAGTGATCCCTGGACATAACAAGTTGTTATTCCAAATCTCCTGTCACAACAGAAAAAGTGGTGATGGGAACGTTACACCGGTGATGGGGGTGTCATCTTATATGACTGAAACCCAACCACAATCACGTTGGTAACCAAGGTGTTTAAATAAAAAATATTAAAAAAGAACAATACACAGAGACAATATAGATGAGGGCTGGGAGGTCCAGCTCACAAAATTCAGTTAAAGAAATAACTATACTGTAAACAACCATAACAATGGTAGTAAATGAGAGAAATAGAATGCCTATCTCGAATACATGAAGGAGGAGGAAACTGGTGGCATTGTAGTGGGAATATTGCACTGGTTATGGTGAAGTTTCCTTTTATATTACTGTAATCCAACTACAAATATATTTGCAATTATGGTGCTTAAATAAAGATATTAATTAAAAAAAAGTAAAACTCACAAAATAGGGGTCGGAGAGATAGCATGGAGGTAAGGCATTTGCCTTGCATGCAGAGGACGGTGGTTCAAATCCCGACATCCCATATGGTCCCCCGAGCCTGCCAGGAGCAATTTCTGAGCTTAGAGCCAGGAGTAACCCTGAGCACTACCGGGTGTGACCCAAACACACACACACACACACACACACACACAAAACTCACAAAACATTCTTTTTTCGATCTGGAAAAGTGGTAACAGTTTTTTTTCAAAGTAGTTTGTCACTTTTTACAATTGCTGCTAGGTATCTGGTTGAGAAAAATTAGAAGCAAATTGGTAGTCAATGATCTCTGGGAGGAAAGTTCTACTCCTTTACCCTGTACTATTCTTCCACTTCTTAATCCTATTGTTTTATGAGTCACAATCTCTGACTAGACCCTGAGCTCAAGACGAGACCCCAGCATAGATGAGGATTAATTGTGAACAGGGGTCAGAGCAATAGCACAGCCTGTAAATACTTGCCAGCCAACCAGGAACCCAAGTTCAATTCCCAGCATCTTATATGGTCCCCTGAGAATCTCCAGGAGGGATTCCTGAACACAAAGCCAGAAAAAAACCCTGAACAATGTCAGGTGTGGCCCAAAAACAAACAAACAAATATTGTGTGACCAACTATATCAATTGTAACAACCAATCAGCATTCAAATGGCAGCTTAGGGCCGCAGTAGTGGCGCAAGCGGTAGGGCGTTTGTCTTGCATGCGCTAACCTAGAACAAACCTCCCAGTTTGATCCCCCGTGGTCCCATATGGGTCCCCAAGCCAGGAGCGATTTCTGAGTGCAGAGCCAGGAGTAACCCCTGAGCCTCACTGGGTGTGGGCCAAAAACAAACAAAAAATGCCAACCAACCAAATAGACAAACAAAAAAACAAGTGACAGTTTAGCTGCTATCTTACCAACTGTGCTATTTTGTCTCAACCTTTATATTATTGAAGACTTAATTATTGAAATCTTAATGAATCAAATTATTTAATTATATTATTATTTTCTCCTCTGTTGAGAAGGGTTACAAAAAAAAGGAAAATAAAGGTCACTATCTGTTTTTGGGGGGGTTCACACCCATTTGATGCTCAGGGGTTACTCCTGGCTAAGCGCTCAGAAATTGCCTCTGGCTTGGGGGGGGGACCATCTGGGACGCTGGGGGATCGAACAGTGGTCCTTCCTTGGCTAGTGCTTGCAAGGCAGACACCTTACCTCTAGCGCCACCTCATCGGCCCCAAAAAAGGAAAATAAAGGACTAAGACAGACAGTACAGCAGCTGCTATGAAATTTCAGCTTAATTTACCACACAATTACAGTGGTTGATTTTTCTATAGTTTTTGTTTGTTTTTGTTTTTTTGTTTGTTTTTGGGTTTGTTTGTTTGTTTGTTTGTTTGTTTTTGGATCACACCAAAGGTACTCAGGGGTTACTCCTGGCTCTGTGCTCAGAGGTCGCTCCTGGCAGACTTGGGAGGCCATATGGGTGAGATGCCGAATTCAAACCCAGTTCGTCCTGTGTTGGCCGAGTGCTATCGCTCTGGCCCCTGACCTTTCTATAGCTTTTATCTTGGGAAGATGGAATTTAGCAGAGTTTTGAGACATTGCATTTTCCAGTAGGGATTAATCCAGTTCTGGGCTCAGGAGTGACCCCTGTTGGTAGCCGGGATTTCCAGGTGCCAGGGATTGAACCTGCTTCAGCAACAAGAGCCTTAACCTCTTCCCAATTTATAAATTTCAAAGAATGAGAGGAAGATAACAAAACGAAAGGAAACAAAACCAAAACCAAACAAAAAACTATAAGTATCCTCCAGAAATTAAGTGGGCTGATCAATGAGATGGTAACAGTGAGACCTATAGAATTACATGGGAAAAAGATAATATATGAATCATGGTATCAAGCAGGACAAAAAAATAAAAAGGAAAACCATAACAAAGATTCTTCCCATGCCAGACCTGCTTTTATATATGACAGTGTTTATGCTAGAGAGTTTTGCATTGTTTTGTGTTTCAATAAAAGCAACATCCTTAATATTTCTGGTCCTCAATGCAAAGATATTTTCACTCCATCAAATATAATTCCTGGCAATTTTTTTTAATGCTAAAATCTCTTAGCACACACATGACGCAAAGTCCTAAAAAATGCAATAGCTTTATCACATATTATTTCTCACTTCACACTGACCTGTGATTTGTGGGGCCCATACTTCCTCTTCTTCATAAGAATATCCGCTTGGGCTGTACGGACCCCACATATTCTGAATTACCTTTTCATTCTTCTGGGTGGCACAAGCCCATTGTCCGCAGGTGAGAAGACAGGAGAATTCAGTCCTATTACATGGGCAGACGCGGTGTTGGATTGCCTTCTATCAGTTAGATTATAGGGTTAAGGACTTAGATCAAATTACAGTCTAAACCTGGCCTGGCATAGTAATGCAAGTAAAGGTATGTGCAACACCTGGGTGGGGTGTGCTTTGCCTCTGGAAAACTCCACACTGACCAAAAGTGCAGCCTGATCCTAAAATTTGATCCAAAGTGACCCAGAAGCCCAGAGTAAAACAATAATGTAAATAATAAAAAGTTTGAGTGTAAGATAATGACAACAAAGTGAAAAAGAACTCCGTAGCCTCATTCAGCTGTGACATTACTTAGCCAAATAAGAGATGACCAAGCATTCTAATTGGTTCTGTTTAACTGAATCCAATTAATATGCCAGCTACATATCATTGTGGCAGAACTATTAATCTATACTAGACATTGATTTTTATTTTTCTCTTTGGTTTGTTTGTTTTGGCTCCTCAGAATTTCCTTTTGGCTCTGAGTCTTGGTGGGTCTCAAGAGACCAATTAGTTATTGATGTTTCATTCCAAAATCTCTTTCCACTGTAGGAAGGGTAGCTCAAGGTGCTAGGGTTTTATATGTAGGATTTGATATGTTGGATTTGATATCTGACACCTCAAGAATAAAAGAAAGACCACAAATTTGGAGTGAATTAAGTACTCCCATGTCAACTTCTCTTGTTCCACTTTCCACTGACTTTCAAAGCAGCCTCTATCTAATCAATAGAGATGAGTTTGGCTGTCAAGAGATGAAGGGAATGTCTGGCCTCTCAGTTAGAAATGCTGCTAAAGGGAAGAGACTTTCTGGGTTCGACTCCTCCCTGACCAACCAATGATTAGCAATGCCATCTTAAGTACATTTCTTTGTGTTTTTTTTTTTTGTTGTTGTTGTTTGGGGGGGGACACCTGGCAGCCCTCAGGGGTTACTCCTGGCTCTGTGCTCAGAAATCGCTCCTGGCAGACCAGAGGACCAGATGGAATGCCAGAGTTCTAACCCAGGTCAATCCCGGGTTTGCCGCATGCAAGGCAAACACTCTACCTCTGTGCTATCACTCCAGCCCTTAAGCAAGTTTCTTTCTTTTTTTTTTTTTTTTTTTTTGGAGATAGAGGTGTTGTTGGGTGTGAAGGGGACACCACCCTAGCAGTGCTCAGGGCTTATTACTGCTCCGCACTCAGAGATTCCTCCCGTAGAAGCTTGGAGAGACTGTATGCAGTTCTGGGGATCAAACACAGACAAAATGCTTGCAAGGCAAGTGCCTTAACCCCTGCACTTTCTCTCTGGCCTCAGCAAGTCTACTTTCCTTTTATTTTGGGGGGCCATATGTAGGGCTTACTTCTGACTCTGTCCTCCAGGATCACTCCTATTAGTGCTAAGGGAATCAAACCAAGGTTGGATATTTGCAAGTCAAAAACGTTCTTTACTCACTGTATTTTCTCTCAGGTTTTTCGACCACACTGAAATTGTTTCTCCATTTGTACAGGGGAGCAAATAATAATACTCTACAGAGTTTATTATGATTAAATGACCTAATCCATGTAAGTGGTTACCAAAAGACCTTGCATGTACAAAACACAAAATAAAAGGGCCGGAGGGATAGCATGGAGGTAAAGCGTTTGCCTTGCATGCAGAAGGATGGTGGTTCGAATCTCAGCATCCCATATGGTCCCCGAGCTTGCCAGGAGTGATTTCTGAGCGTAGAGCCAGGGAAATCACCTGAGTGCTGCGGGTGTAACCCAAAAACCAAAAAAAAAAAAAAAAAAAAAAGGCACAATATAAAGACTGCTTTTAGTAATAACAATAAATATCTGGCCAGGGAAGATTTTTTAGGAATACATGGATTGCATTGCATATTAGCTCAGATCTTAAATCTCATTTCTGACATTTTTAGATTTCATGGATTACTCTGTTATGGGAAACTGGTCTCTTAACAGCATTCCAGCCCTCTAACCACTGTGTGGCACTGCCCATTTGTGACACTAAACAATGTCCCCAGACCCAGCAGAAAGTCTCTTGGAGGCAAAATTTAGCTCCATTTGAGAAACTAAGTAGTTAAACAGTGGCTGAAAAGGACAAAACATTCTTGTTGTTAGAACTAAGACCCCTGGGCCTGGAGAGATAGCACAGCGGCATTTGCCTTGCAAGCAGCCGATCCAGGACCAAAGGTGGTTGGTTCGAATCCCGCTGTCCCATATGGTCCCCCGTGCCTGCAGGAGCTATTTCTGAGCAGACAGCCAGGAGTAACCCCTGAGCACCGCCGGGTGTGGCCCAAAAACCAAAAAAAAAAAAAAAAAAAAAAAAGAACTAAGACCCCTTGGGCTAGGCCAGTATATTTTGCACATAGCTGACTCAGGTTCGATCCCCACCACCATGGTCCCCCAAGCACCATTAGGAGTAACCCCTGAGTATCACCAAGTGTGACTCAAAATGAAAGAGCCAAAACATCTAGAACCCAGGTTCTATCTTCAGCATCCCGTAGTCCATCCAAGCCTGCCAGGAGTAATTCCTGAGTGCTGCTGGGTGTGATCCCCCAGGCCCCCAAATAAAAGCTGCTTTCAAATTGTACTCTTATACTCTCTCTTGCCTTTTCGTGAAACTTTGTGAAAATGGCAGCTGCATTTTCACCTCAGTGGTACACTGAACACAGCCAACAGTAACTAAGTGATACATGACTAAATTAGAACACTTTTGAGTTTTCCCCCATTTACATGTCCTCATGGTTTGTTTTTTGTTGTTGTTTGTTTATTTTTAATTTTTGGACCACACCCAGTGACGCTCAGGGATTACCCTGGCTATGAGCTCAGAAATCGCTCCTGGCTTGGAGGACCATATGGGATGCAGGGGGATCAAACCATGGTCTGTCCTGGGTCAGCCACATGCAAAGCAAATGCCCTACTGCTGCACCATCACTCTGGCCCCAAGATGTCCTCACATTTTAACTCTAGGCAATACACAAATGAGAGAAAAACTAATGTGCGTAATCACCACCCTCTCCAGCCCTGAGGAAACTTGACCATCTGGGCCAGTGTGGTTCAGACTCACAGAAGCACCTTGCTACACAGCTCTTCGGGCACAAAGCCAGCAGATAGATCCTCTCCAAGAACCAAAGCCAATGGCCTAGCAAGAGAAGAAGGTTCTAGTAGGTCAGTGAGCAAGAAGACCTGCAACAAATCTGAGGAGTAGAGTTGCGAAACCAGCAGTGTCACAGAAAGGACAGAAACAAAAAGAAGCTCAAAACCAGAATAGGGAAAACCCCACACATAGCTCATATAGGCCTGAGATGAAATAAAGCCCAATTCTGTCCTCAATGGTTTGAGTTATGGATTTAATTAGTTTTTTTGTTTTGTTTTGTTTTGGTTTTTTTTTGGGGGGGGGGCCACCCCCGATGGTGCTCAGGGGTTACTCGTGGCTGTCTGCTCAGAAATAGCTCCTGGCAGGCATGGGGGACCATATGGGACACCGGGATTCGAACCAACCACCTTAGGTCCTGGATCGGCTTGCAAGGCAAACACCGCTGTGCTATCTCTCCGGGCTCGGATTTAATTAGTTTTAATTTTTTTTTTTGTTTTTTGTCTTTTGTTTTTGGGTCACACCGGCAGTGCTCAGGGTTACTCCTGGCTCTACACTCAGAAATCACTTCTGGCACATGCAGGGGACCATAGCGGATGCCGGGATTCGAACCACCATCCTTCTGCTTTCAAGGCAAACGCCTTACCTCCATGCTATCTCTCCGGCCCCAGTTTTTTTATTTGTTAGTTATTTGTTTTTGTTTTGGGACTATACTTGGTGGTCGCAGAGGTGTTCAGGAGTGACTCCTGGTGGTGCTTTGGTGGCTATATGGGATGCTAGAAAGTAAATCCAGATGGGCATGTGCAAGGCAAGACCACTCACTACCCATTGTGCTATCTCTTCAGCCCTACAGTTTTTTGGCTGTTTTTTTGTTTGTTTGTTTGGTTGGTTGGTTGGTTTTTATTGGGGCCACACCCAAGAGTGGCCAGGGGTTACTACTAGCTTCACACTCAGGAACCCTCCTGAAGGTACTCAGAAGACTATATGTTTTGCAGGGATCAAATCAAGGTCTGCCACAAGTAAACAGACCACCTGCTATACTATGGCTCAAGTCCCCCTCAATTGCTTTTTATTTGTTTGGTTTGTTTTTTGTTGTTGTTGTCAACAACAACACCTGTCTGTGAGCTCTAGATCACTCCTGGCAGTGCTCAGGGGACTTTATGGGATGCCGGGAATAAACCCAGGTTGGCTGCAAATGCCTTACCTACTATAGTATTATTACTTTGGCCTTACAGGGTTTTTTTGTTTTGGTTTGGTTTTTGGGTCACACCCGGTAGTGCTCAGGAGTTACTCTTGGCTCTTCATTCAAAAATCTCCTGGCAGGCTCAGGAGACCATATGGGATGCTGGGATTCAAACCACTATTCTTCTGTATGCAAGGCAAGTGCTCTACCTCCATGCTATCTCTCCAGCCCCTGGTATATATAATCAATATATACTCTCTTCACCCAGACCAAAAAATAAATATGCTGGGGAAAAAAAAACTTCCATAGAGACTAGCTTCATTTCCCCCAGAGTCCCATTAAATGAAGGTCTGTACAAATTAATTTAAATAAGCTATCAAGTGACACATGAATCATAAAGGTCAGGCAACATAAAGTTCAAGACATCATTTCAGCTGTTACATAGAATTAAAAAAAGTGATGCAACAAGATTAGCTGATTGCATGATACTTCCGGAGTCTACAAATTAGGATTTTCAATGCTCTGGTCATTTGTTTTAGAGATATACATTAGGAAACAAATAGTTTCCGCAAGTGAATTACATTCACTGTTTCTTTATTGCAAAATACACTTAACTCAGTTACTCAGATACTAGTCTATCACTCAACTTTAATTCAGCTAAAATGCTTTTTCTTGGGGTTGAAGAAACAGTATGAAAGCTAAGGTTCTTTGGGGCTGGAGTGATGGCACAGGGGCAGGGTGTTTGTCCGTCCCTGGACAAACCAGGGTTCGATCCCTGGCTTCCCATGTGGTCCCCCGAGCCTGCCAAGAGGGATTTCTGAGCATAGAGCTAGGAGTGGCCCCTGAACATCGCTAGTGTGTCCCCAAAACCAAAATAAATAAATAGTTAAGGTTCCTCCCTTGGATACTACCAACCTCAGTTATGTTCTCCAACACTTCTGGGAATGATACCTGAACAAATAGTCAAGATTAGCACCTAAGCACTGACAGACATGGTGTCCAAATTCTACAAAGAAAATTACATTTATTCTCTTTTAAATTTCTGTGTCCTTTACTATGTAAAGCTCTCTAGGTTTGATAAGAAAAGTTTGTAACATGAATAAAATGTTTCTTCAAAAGTCTTTATTTTAGGGATACCCAAGAGAGAATATAGCAGTAAGGCACTTGCTTTATAGGCAGCCAACTGGAGCTTTTTTGTTTGCTTGTTTGTTTATTTTGGGGTCACACCCAGCAGTGCTCAGGGGTTACTCCTGGCTCTACACTCAGAAATTGCTCCTGACAGGCTCAGGGAATTCGAACCACCGTCCTTCTGCATGCAAGGCAAACACCCTACCTCCATGCTATCTCTCTGGTCCTCCTAACTGGAGCTTAATGCCCTGCATCACATATGATCCCAGGAGCCCTACCAGGAGTGATCCTGAGTGCCGAGCCAGGAGTAAGACCTGAGCACAGCTGGGTGTGTCCCCCCAAACAAAACAAAACAAAACTAAGTATTGTGTTAGGAAATACTATATGCTTCCCTTACCAGTGAGTTTTGGGGAGACTGGCAAGGGAAAAGAAGGCCAAGGAGAGAAAATAGCTTTAAACATATCACATCTCCCTTTTCGCTTTCACCAGGAATCCTAGACTGAACCTGAAATCCAATTCTAGTAGTTCGTTTGCACTCTGCTTTTAGGCTGGGACAAGACTTTCTTCTTTAGTTTATTTTTCTCTGGACTTGTCTTTTAAATGTCTTCTTGCTAGCTTACCATTTTATGGGAGATATTTAACTTATCACACATACTTTCTAAGATGATGCAAGATTTGAACGAAAATGAAATTGGATCATCGAAATTGTATAATCTTACAAATAGCATTGCAAGTCAAGTCAGTAATTATTCAAGGAGTGTAATGCAAGACACCTCAACTTAAGAATTAGTGTTATTTAGAGTTTTTCAGCTGCCCCTTGTCATTACTAAATGTCTCCCCACACACTTACAAAAAAAGTTTTGTTTGTTTGGTTTTGGCTTTTGAGCCTCATACCCAGCTGTGCTCAGGGGTTACTCCTGGATCTGACCTCAGAATAACTCCTGGCAGTGCTCAGGGGCCATATCAGATGCCAGGAATTGAGCCCAAGTCTGGCCACATGCAAGGCAAATGCCCTATCTGCTATTGCTCCTGCCCCTTAAAAACTGTTTGATGCATTTTGTTTTTAGGATTTCTAGTGAAACTACAGAACCCCAAATAGCTTTTATCAGTTAGCATTTTACTAGGAATAAGAAAAAGAAAGGACCTAACAGGACAAAAAAAAAAAATACAGAAAGTGAATGTAGTTTAGTGTCAAGAAACAACTCTCTCTCTCTCTCTCTCTCTCTCTCTCTCTCTCTCTCTCTCTCTCTCTCTCTCTCTCTCTCTCTCTCTCTCTCTCTCTCTCTCTCTCTTGTGGGGGTGGGGAACATATCCAGCAGCACACAGGGGTGCTTCTGGCTCTGTGCTTAGAAATTACTCCTGTCCCTGACGGGGAACCAAAAAAGAAAAAATAACAAAAAAAAAAAAAAAGAAAGAAAGAAATTACTCCTGGCAGGCCTGGGGCAGGGGAACCATATGGAATATGGGGGATTGAACTCAGGTTGGCTGTGTGCAAGGCAAATGCCCTATATACTGTATTATTGCTCCAGCTGCATCATCTCATTTCATAGTATTTATTTGTTTATTTATTTATTTATTTTTGGGTTTTGGGTCACACCCGGCAGCACTCAGGGGTTACTCCTGGCTTTGCACTTAGAAATTGCCTCTGGCAGGCATGGAGAACCATATGAGATTTGTACCACAATCCATCCTGAATCGGCTGCGTGCAAGGCAAATGCCCTATTGTTGTGTTATCTCTCCGGCCCCTCATCTCATAATTTTTAAATGGTGTAGGGGGGGCGCAAACATTAGTACAGTGGGTAGGGCACTTGCCTTGCACATGGCCAACTTGGGTTCAATCTCTGGCATCCTATACAGTCTCCATAGCCTTCCAAGATCAATTTCTGAGTGCAGAGCCAGGAGTAACCCCTGAGCAAGGCCGGGTGTGGCCCCCAAATCAAAACAAAACAGAGTATGAGCTCACCAGAACACAAAAGCAATGTGCAAGCCCTTGTCATTAGCAACAACAATAAAAGGAAGGGAGGATATGGTACTGTGTAGCCACAGAGGTTAATCAGAATTTTTTTTTAAAATAAGAGCTACACCCAGTGTTGCCAGAAACAGGGGGTAGAGGGAGATAGCAGAGGTCTAGACTTACTCAGGAGTCACCCAAGTGACACCTCACAGACTCTGGATGGCCTCGGACCTACCTCATACCAAGCATGTATTCTCTTCCTTGAGTCATGTCCAAAAACCTCAATCATGAGGAATTTCAAAGGTTTTTGTGTGTGGGAATACTCAACACATTAGCCACATGATTCTATTTAATGGGTAACCATGACACTTATGCTTTACCTTAGTGGTAAACAAATATAATGTTGCTTCATTGGGGAATATGGTGAATAGCTGTAGTTAAGCACCTGCTATCTATCAACCATTTTTAAAATTTTATTTATTGGTTGATTAATTGGTTTCTGAGACACACCCAGCAGTGCTCAAGGGTTACTCCTGGCTCTGCACTCAGAAATCGCCCCAGACAGGTTGGGAAATCATATGGGATGCCAGGAATCAAACTGGGAGCCGCCTAGGTCAGCTGCATGCAAGGCAAACACCCTTCTGCAGTGCTAACTATCAACCATTGACTACAGGGGCTCATGGCAGGCTCCAGGGACCATATGGAATGCCAGGAATTGAACCCAGGTCTGTCCCACGTCACATGATTCAAAATTCAAGATTATCTCTTTCTCCCAGTTTGAAAGGATTCTGCTTTCCGATACAAGTGACTTTGTTACTAGTTTATAGTAAGTTGACCTTACACATGGCCAACCCAAGTTCAATCCCTAACATCCAATATTGTCCCTCTAAGATGCTAGTAATGACTCCTGAGTGCAGTGCCAGAAGTCAGCCCTGAACACTGCCAGGTATGTCAAAAAAACAAACAAAAAAAAAAAACAACCCAGAGCCGGAGAGTTAGTACAGCAGTAGGGCATTTGCCTTGTATGCAGAAGGACAGTGGTTCAAATCCCAGCATCCCATGTGGTCCCCCAAGCCTGCTAGGGGCAATTTCTTTTTTTTTTTTTTTTTTTTTTTGGTTTTTGGGCCACACCCTGTGAGGCTCAGGGGTTACTCCTGGCTATGTGCTCAGAAGTAGCTCCTGGCTTCTTGGGGGACCATATGGGACGCCGGGGGATCGAACCGCGGTCCGTCCTAGGTTAGCGCAGGCAAGGCAGGCACCTTACCTCCAGCGCCACCGCCCGGCCCCTGCTAGGGGCAATTTCTGAGCGTAAAGCCAGGAATAGCCCCTGAGCGCTGCTGGGTGTGACCCAAAAGCAAAACAAAACAAAAACCTAGTAAAATATATATGACAAAAAAGATCATAGCTCATACTTCTTCATGGACATATAAACATATAACTTAACAAGCATTTAAGATTATAATTTATACACAGGAATTGACTAAAGAAATTCAAGTTTTGTGGCCAGAATGATAGCACAACGATAGGGCTTTTGCCTTGCATGTGGCCAACCCGGGACTGACCCGGGTTCGATTTCCAGCATCCCATAAGGTCCCCCAGCCTGCCAGGGGTGATTACTGAGCTCAGAGTCAGGAGTAACCCCTGAGCGCCACCAGTTGTGGACCAGAAGCCAATCAATCAATCAATTAAAAAAAAGCTGCAGAGGATATTAAAGATTGTAATCTCCTTTCTTTTATAAAAGAATTTTATGTCAGAAATGGTTAAATGTTATAAGTCAGACCTCTGCAAAAAATTAAAAGCAAAAAATTCTTGGTTTCAAAAGTTAATTTCCCAAAGTCAATAATTAATAACTGGTGAAACCAGTTTTCAGACACAGATCTGTTTTTCTTTTTTGGTTTTGGAGACAGTTGTGATGTGTGAAGAGGCCACCTGATATCTGCACCCATTGTGCCCAGCAGCTTTTCATGCAGATAAAGAACTTCTCAGCATACCTAGGCTGGTAATGTGAGTGTGGTGACGTCACATATTGAACCAATGCTGAGCAAAGGCAAAAAAGGATTATGGGTTGTCTTTCTACTTGTGTTTCTGGAATCTGACCCTGCTGACATCAGAATAACTTGAACCTGTTTCTTGTTCCAGTCTTGAACTTTTCCTAGCTTTCCCCCAGACTTGAAGTCTACTGGAACTGAAGACAGTATTCCTTAAAGGATGTAAGTGACTCTAACATCATTTGCTTGAAGGTCAATATATATATAATATATATACACACACATATATATATACACTTATACATAATATGTATATATGTATATATACATACATACATACATATAGTAGTACTTTCCTGGGTCCCACCCAAAATTACCCCAATCAGAACTTCCATTTAGGGCCAGAGTGGCATTTGCCTTGCACCAACTCAGATTAGATCCCCAGCATCCCATATGGTCTTCTGAGCCTTCAGGACTGATTTCTTTCTTTTTTTTTTGGGGGGGGGGAGGGGAGAAGCACACCCAGCTGCGCTCAGGGGTACCTGGCTCTGTGCTCAGAAATCACTCCTGGAAGACTTGGGGGGTCATATGGGATTCCAGGGATCAAATTTGGGTCCATCTGGATGGACAGCATGCAAGGCAAACACCATACCACTGTGCTATCACTGACCCCTAGTACTGATTTCTGAGCTCTGAGCCAGGAGTAACCCCTGAGCACCTCTGGGTGTGGACCCAAAACAAGCAAACAGAAAAACTTCCATTTAATTTGATTTACAGAAATCATTTAATTACAGAATATTCAGATGGGATTAAGAAAAATAATATCACTAAAATGTGGCTATCATGATTCTTGAGCCTGTGAGCTCTTTTGGAAGACATTTTTGTAAAAGTAAGTGTCTTTGCTTATAAAATAGTTGCATACTGTTGTATATTGTACAACAATAGTATATTGTTAAACAAAACTTTAATAGGTGAGATTTTTGTAAGATAGTCATTTTTTAAGTTATACAAAGTCGGGGCCGGAGAGATAGCATGGAGGTAAGGCGTTTACCTTGCACGCAGAAGGTCAGTGGTTCGAATCCCGGCATGCCATATGGTCCCCGGAGCCTACCAGGAACGACTTCTGCATGCAGACCCAGGAATAACCCAAGCGCCACCAGGTGTGACCCACCCCCCAAAAAAGAAAAAAAATATTTTGTTGGGATTTGGGCCACACCGGTGATATTTAGGGTTTACTCCTGGTTCTGTCCTCAGGGATCACTCCTGGTGATACTCAGGGGAGCCTATGGCATGCTAGGTTTAAATGAAGGTATGCAGCTTGCCTGGCCAGCAGCCTGCAAGATCAGTATCTTGCCTGCTCTACTGTATCTCTGGCCTTAAACTTTCTGAAATTTGCTTGTGTTTGGATGTATAGACTGTTGTTCACTCTCCTTGCCTCCAGTTTTCCGGTTAGGTCTGCAGAAAAGAAGCCTTTGGTGGAGCTGAGTGGTCTCTCCTTGTTTCTAGTTCCTGTCAGGATTATTCCAGCAGCAGTAGTAAACTGTCTCCAAAATTTTCAGCAGACCCTGCCACATATTCTGCTATATTCTCTTGGCTGTAGCAATAGCCCGCTGGGATCCCTCATCGGCTAGGTGTTGTCACTTGAATCTTCAAACTACCTGTCAGGTTGCAGCATCTCCCTGCCTGACAATGAACAAAAGGTACAGAGTTCCTGAGGTCTGTTTCTCACCATAATAGCTGTTCTTGAAAGATCTGATCAATTGATCCCAGAGATTCCCTTCAAACTCAGGCTCTATAACACTACTAGCATTAGTCAGGGTTCAGCAAAGAACTAGACGTGTGTGTGTGTGTGTGTGTGTGTGTGTATACACACACACAAATATATCACTTATCAGAATACTCTCCCTATCCATCCACGCATAAACAAATTTCATAACTTCATTTTTCCTAACAGCTGCCGAGTATGCCATTGTGTAGATGTATCAGTTTCTTTAGCCACTCATCTATTCTCATACCTTGGGTTGTTTCCAGATTCTGGCTATTGTGAATATTGTGGTAATGAATATAGAAGTGCAGAGAGCTTTTCTGCATTGTGTTTCTGAGCTCCTAGGGACTGACCCCCAACTTTTTTTGTTTGTTTGTTTTGTTTTTGGGTCACAACCCAAAAACCCTGGCAGCGCTCAGGGGTTACTCCTGGCTCTACACTCAGAAATCGCTCCAGGCAGGCTCAAGGGACCATATGGGATGCGGAATTTGAACCACTGTCCTTCTGCTTGCAAGGCAAATGCCTTACCTCCGTGCTATCTCTTCGACCTCTGACCCCCAATATTTTAAAGAGATGTATTGTGCCCAAAAGAAATACAACAAAAACAAGCAGTGCTTTTTTTTTTTTAGTGGACAAAAGTATTGAGGATGAGAAGAGAGCTCTAATACTTTGAGTGTTTTTTGTTTTGTTTTTGTTTTTTTGGGCCACACCCAGCAGTGTGCAGGGGTTACTCCTGGCTCTTCGCTCAGAAATCGCTCCTGGCATGTTCTGGAGACCATATGGGATGCCAGGAATCAATCCCAGATTCATCCTGGGTCAGCCACATGCAAGGCAAACACCCTACCGCTGTGCTACCTCTCCGGCCCCTGATACATTGTTGGTGGGAGTGTAAATTGGGGTGGTCTCCCTGGGAAATACAATGTAGACTCCTTTAAAAAATAAATATAAAAATGTTATATGAGAAGGGGCTGGAGAGATAGCATGGAGGTAGGGCATTTGCCTCGCATGCATAAGGACAGTGGTTCGAATCCTGGCATCCCATATTAGTCCCCCAAGCCTGCCAGGAGCAATTTCTGAGTGTAGAGCCAGAAGTGACCCCTGAGCGCTGCCGGATGTGACCAAACCCCCCCACCCCAAAAAAAGTTATATGAGGGGCCAGAGCGATGGTGCGGGGCAGTAAGGCATTTGCCTTGCCAGCGCTAGCCTAGGACAGTCTGCGGTGCGCTAGCCTAGGACAGTCTGCGGTTCAATCCTCCGGCGTCCTATATGGTATTCCAAGCAAGGAGCGATTTCTGAGTGCATAACCAGGAATAATCCCTGAGCGTCACTGGGTGTGGCCAAAAAATGTTATATGACCCACCCATTCTAGGCATTTATCTTTAGGATATGAAAACAAATGCAAAATTATACATCTCCACCGATATTTGTAGCAGCATTTCTCAGATTGATTCATAATTGTGCCTGTGAAAAGATAGTTGAATAAAGAATATATATACAAACTTGTCAAAACAGCACTCTACCACATACACACAAAAAGTGAAAATGTGCCATGGGATAAAATGGTGGCAGCTGTGGGGATTATGCTAAGCAAAACAAGTAAGGAAATGAAAAACAATTATTATATAGATTTAATATCTATGGGAGACAAACTGCTAAAGCCAACAAGCTGGTTAGAAACAAAAATACAACAACAACAAAAGAATTGAGGCTGGAGAGATAGCATGGAGGTAAGGCATTTGCCTGCATCCAGAAGGACAGTGGTCCGAATCCCGGCATCCCATATGGTCCCCCGAGCCTGCCAGGAGCGATTTCTGAGCCTGGAGCCAGGAGAAACTCCTGAGTACTGCTGGGTGTGACCCAAAAACAAACAAACAAAAAACTTTATTAACTGATTTGTTTTTGGGCCATACCCGGCGGCGCTCAGGGGCCACTTCTGGCTCTGCACTCAGAAATCGTCTCTGCCAGACTGGGGGACCATATGGGATGGCAGGAATCGAACCAGGTCCCTCCCTGGTAGGACGTATGCAAGGCAAATGCCCTACTATTGTGCTCTCTCTCCAGCCCGAATTCTCTACATATCTAAATGCTAAGCTATATCTGAAATCTATCATAAATGACATATTGAGCAGTCAAATAAAAAACAGACGTGGTGTTGATCTATGCAAATACATTTGACACTTTCACATCCTCATTTAAACATATGCTTTCACATACGATGCAGGTTTCTAAGTCTGAGTAGGCTTTTCAAAGACTTCATATTTCAAACTGACTTTGGTGCGTTGGAGATTTTCTTATATTCCAGCTACAGCAAACATCACTTTTGTAAAGAGAAAGAAAGACAACTGGAAAAGATACTCTATAAAGGAAAACCTGTCAAGCTGGTTTTATTTTTTGGTTTTTGGGTTCTTTTTGTTGGTTCATTTTGGGGCCACACCAGGAGGCCCTCAGGTGTTACTTCAGAAATCACTCCTAACGCCTGGCTCCAGGGACCATGTGGGATGCCAGAAATCAAACCTGGGCTGGCCATGTACAAAGCAAATATCCTACCCACTGTGCTATTGTTCTGGCCCCAAACCTGTGAAGTTTTGCCTACATAGCAAGCAGCTCAATCTTATTTTATTTTGGTTCACACCCAGCAGTGCTCAGGAGTTACTCCTGGTTCTACATTCAGAAATCGCTCCTGGCAGGCTGAGGGGACATATGGGATGCCAGGATTCAAACCACCATCAACTGCGTGCAAAGTAAATGCCCTACCGCTGTGCTATCTCTCCGGCTCCTAGAGTAGTATTTTTTATTATACTATGTATAGTAAATTTACTATATATATATATATATATATATATACTATATATAGTAAATTTTTATTTATTGATTGATTTTTGGGTCACACCCGGCAGCATTAAGGGGTTACTCCTGGCTCTATGCTCAGAAATCACCCCTGGTAGGCACAAGGGACCATATGGGATGCCGGGATTCGAACCACTGTCCTTCTGCATGAAAGGTAAATGCCTTACCTCCATGCTATCTCTCTGGCCCCGAATTTTTATTTTTTTCCTAGTAAACTTTTAATAAAAATATTTCATGTTTTATGAATGTATTACAACACCATCCTCTGAATTTATATCATCCTCTTGGAATATTTAATCATCAGATAACATATATTAAAAAAAAAAAAAAAGAACCCCAATTTTGAGAAAACTCTTCAGTCTATTACAATGTGGCTTTTAGAGGATACCAGTTCCATTTGACTCAATGACTTCAACCGCCTACAGAGATCAGGACGTAGCCTAAATGTGAAAAAAGGCAAGATGCCAAATAAGAGTACATTCTGTTCTAAAGACACTCAGTTACGTTTTCATTTTTATTTTATTTTTTGTTTTTGGGCCACACCCGGCGGTGCTTAGAGGTTACTCCTGGCTCTGAGCTCAGAAATTACTCCTAGCAAGTTTGGGGACCATTTGGAATGCCAGAAATAGAACCCGGGCCATCTGCATGTAAGGCAAATGCCCTGCTTGCTGTGCTCTCACTCATCCCAAAGTTATGCTTTTATTTTATTTTTTGGGTTTGAGTCACACTCGGTGACAATCAGGGGTTACTCCTGGCTATGCACTCAAAAATTGCTCCTGGTTTGGGGGACCATATGGGATGCCGGGGAATCGAACCACAGCCCATCCTAGGTTAGGGTGTGCCTAACCTAGGGTGTGCCCTGCCGCTTGCACCACTGCTCCAGCCCCACAGTTATGTTTTTAATACGAAAGCTTATCTAGAAATTAATTTCAGTGCACCTGTAAGATCAGGAAATTTGCTTTTTTTTTTTTTTTTTTTGGATCACACCCAGCAGCTCTCAGGGGTTACTCCTCGCTCAATGCTCAGAAATCGCCCCTGGCAGGCACGCGGGACCATATGGGATACCCGGATTCAAACCACCGTCCTTCTGCATGAAAGGCAAACGCCTTACCTCCATGCTATCTCTCCGGCCCCTGCATTTTTCATTATGTTTTCACAATATATTCAGGAGATTTAATATATACAAATATCTCCCAAGTTCTAGTTGTATGTAGAAAAATTTACACATAATTAGGATGGGACATTATCAAATGTTGTTGTTAAGGCAAGTCAGTGTGTATAAAGTTGCCTTACATACTTTTTTTGGTGTTGGGGTTACTCCTGACTCTGCACTCAGAAATTGCTCCTGACAGGCGCAGGGGACCATATGGGATGCCAGCTGCATGCAAGGCAAATGCCCTACCACCAGGGTCTCAAACTCAATTTACCTGGGGGCTGCAGGAGGCAAAGTCAGGGTGATCCTTGAGTGCAAAGTCAGTAGTAAGCCTTGAACATTGGGGGGGGGGGTTTGTGTGTGTGACCCAAACAACTAAAACAAAACAAAAAAAGATTCCTCTAGGGCAGGGTCACAAAATGTTGTATGGAGGGCCGCGAGTTTGAGATCCCTGCTACCTGTGCTATCTCTCCAGCCCTGCCTCTATATACTTAACATGGTAGTTCACCAGTGATAAGAAATACAGAAAAGAAAATCATAGTTGAAGGAAAAGGAGCATTTTATTTCACTTGAACAGTGAAAGCAGCTAGCAATACATATTTACCAATTAGTGTTACATGGTCGTATCTCAGGAGACATTCAAATGGGGATGAATTCAACAAAGGATTCTCAACACATTTATAACTCTATCTCATCTCCAAATCTGAGCAGGTCCTTACAATAAGTTCTTAGTTATTGTAAACTTATGTAATGAATCAGTGCAATATGCCACTGAAGTATGATTGAAAGGGAAACCTAGAGATTTGGATTTGTCATCCCGATACCATGGCACTCGATAATGTAAGAGTCTTTAGAGGCGTCTTCTTCATCTTCTGATTTCTTCACAGTAAATTTAGCCTAAAACCAGAAAACATTTAGTATGTAGCATAGGTAGGTAAATGGATGAGCCAACATCGTTTACTATATAGGCAGGAATTAAAGTAAATTAAAATCAGTTTACTAAAGAAACAAGCGACATGGAGACCAAATGACTCATGAATTCAATAAGCTACATATACAAACTGTCCTATCTCACAACCATGGCTGTTTTTCATTTTGGGGCCATGCCCACTGTGTTCAGGGGTTACTCCTGGCTCTATACTCAGGTATAAATCTTGGCACTGCTTAGAGGACCAAAGGAGATGCATGAAATTGAATCTGGGTCAGTTGTGCACAAGACAAGTGTTTTATCTGTCTAATCATTCTGGTCCCTAGAACCATAGTTTTTGTTCAAAGGTTGACTGACATACATACAAAAAGAAACCTGTAGGATTGGTTTTGTTTTTTTTTTTGGGGGGGGGGTTGTTATTTTGATTTACCCACAACCAATTGTGTTCAGGGTTTCTTTTTTATAATTTTTAGTTTTTTTTTTTTTTTAGTTTTTGGGACACACCCTGTGGCACTCAGGGGTTACTCCTGGCTCTGGGCTCAGGGGCCAGGAAAGTGGCGCTAGAGGTAAGTTGTCTGCCTTGCAAGCACTAGCGTAGGATGGACCGCGGTTCGATCTCCCCACCCCTGGGGTTCCATATGGTCCCCCAAGCCAGGAGCGATTTCAGAGTGCATAGCCAGGAGTAACCGCTGAGTGTCAAATGGGTGTGGCCCAAAAAACAAAAACAAAAAAAAAGAAAAAAGAAAAAGAAATAGCTCCTGGCAGGCACGGGGACCATATGGGATGCCGGGATTTGAACCACTGTCCGTCCTGGATCAATTGCATGCAAGGCAAACACCCTACCACTGTGCTACCTGTCTGGCCCTGTGTGCAGAGTTTAATGCTGGCTCTGCACCCAAGAATCGTTCTTGGTGGTGCTCGAGGATCTTATGTGGTGCTGAGAATTGAACCAAAGTCCTGTGCGGGCCAGGAAATTATTGTGCCCGTTGTTCTCTCACTCAACCTGTGAAGTTAGTGACGGGGGCCTGGGCGCCGTGCCATCGCTACTGAATCTGAACTGCCAGGTTATCAGTCACCTCAAATGCAATCATCTTTTACCTCCACAACCTATTTCCAAAACATCATTGAAGAACCTATATCTCAACTTTACGCTGTGGCCCCAAAATAAAACAAAACAAAAAGACAACAACAGAAAATCAAATATTCTCTTCCTCAGGAATGAGGAGTCCCCGGGTACACAAAATGAGGAGTCCCACATACACAAAAACAAACTTTTTTTTTTTTTTGGGCCACACCCGGTAATGCTCAGGGGCTACTCCTGGCTATGTGCTCAGAAGTTGCTCCTGGCTTGGGGGACCATATGGGACACCGGGGGATCGAACCGCAGTCCGTCCAAGGCTAGCACAGGCAAGGCAGGCACCTTACCGTTAGCGCCACCGCCCGGCCCAAAAACAAACTTTTTAAGTCTTGGGGTTGGAGTGTCCTGCTAGTACACTGGATAGAGTATTTGCCTTGTACATAACTGACCCCGGTTCCATTCCTGGCATCCTATACGGTCTTCCAAACCTCACCTTGAGTAGTTCCTGAGTGCAGGCCAAGTGTAAGCCCTGTGCATCACCTGGTGTGGCCTCAAAACTAAACAAACATGACTATTCCTTCTGATGAAATACTCACTTCCGTCAGTTGTTCAGCAAAATGAATAACCGTTTGTGTATGTAGTGTTACTGGTCCTGTCTTAATTCTGGAAACTCCATTGGCTAGTGCCATAAAAATGATGAGCTATTGAAAAAAGAACAAAAAGAAAAATGTCACACATTTCCAAATATTTGCAATAAGTAATTTAGTGTTTCCAATATTAATAATAAAAATTAGGGGACTAGAGGGCCGGCGTGCTGGAGCAGCTGTAGGGCATTTGCCTTGCACATGGCTGACCTAGGTCAGATGGTGGTTCGATCCTCCAGCAACCCATATGGTCACCCCAAGCCAGGAGCAATTTCTGAGCACAGATCCAGGAGTAACCCCTGACAGTCATTAGGTGTGGCCCCAAAACCAAAACCAAAACCAAACAAAAAAGAAATAAGGGGACTGTTAATGATAGAACAGTGGCTAGGGCACTTGCCATGCATGCAGTTGACCCAGGTTCGTCCCATATAGTTTTCTGAGCACAACCAGAAGTGATTCTTTTGTTTTTGGTTTTTGGGTCACACCTAGCAGCCCTCATTCTGCGCTCAGAAATCGCCTCCAGCAGGTCCTAGATTGGCTGCCTGCAAAGCAAACGCCCTACCGCTGTGCTATCTCTCTGGCTCCCAGGAGTGATTCTTAGCTCAAAGGTTTGAGTAACACATAGTATATCACCCAAACAAAGAAAAATAAAAAAACAACCAAAGAAATAAAAATACCCAATAAAAGAGAATTTCCATTTACTTATTTATTTTTGCTTTGGGGCCACAATGTCGGCAGTGTTAAGGAGTTATTCCTGGTTCTTCACTCAAGGCTTACTCCTGGGGCTGGAGAGATAGCACAGTGGGAGGGCGTTTGCTTTGCACGCAGCTCCAAGATCGACTATGGTTCGAATCCAGCATCCCATAGGGTCCCCTGAGCCTGCCAGGAGCGATTTCTGAGCGCAGAGCCAGAAGTAACCCGAGAGCTGCCGGATGTGACGCAAAACCAAAAAAAAAAAAAAAAGACTTCTAATGGTGGATGTGATGCTGGGATTTGAATCACTGTCACAGCAATAACCACGTGCAAGCAAAGTGCTTTAACCTCTGTAGTACCTGTCTGGCCTCTTTGATTTTGGTTAGGGTACACACCTAATAGTGCTCAGGAGCTCTTTCAGACTCAGAGCTCTGAAGTCGTTCCTAATAAAAATACCATGAAATACCAGAAATCCACGTTAGGGTCTCACACATACAAGACAAGTCTTCTAGCACTGAATCACATATCCAGCCCCCAATTACTTTTTGGTTGGTTGGTTTGGAGTCACCGCCAATGGTGCTGAGTCACTCCTGATGATGCTCAGGGCACCATGTGATGCTGGGGGTTGAACCCCAGGTTCCTCCATGAAAAGAATATGATCTGCTTGTTGGGTCCTCTCCTAGGCCCCCTCAATGTGTTTCTTTAATTATTTTATTTTAGGTTTTTTTTGGGTCACACCCAGCAGCGCTCAGGGTTATTCCTGGCTCTGTGCTCAGAAATTACTCCTAACAGACTTTGGGGACTATATCAAATGCCAGGGATTGAACCCAGATAGGCTGCATGCAAGGCAAAAGTCCTATCCACTGTATTATCACTCTGGCCCCAATGTTTCTTTATTCTTTTTTTTTAAGATTAGGTTTAATTTGTTTAATTATTTATTGGCAGTACTGTCCATCACAATCAGAGAATTACACAAACAAGATAGTGTTAGACCACTGAGGTATGTTCCTAGAACAGAGGTTTAATTTTTAGGAAACTGCTGAACTATCTCACCAAACAGCTGTACTAGTTTGCATTCTTTTTTTTTTTTTTTTTGGTTTTTCGGCCACACCCATTTGATGCTCAGGGGTTATTCCTGGCTAAGCACTCAGAAATTGCTCCTGGCTTGGGGGGACCATATGGGACACCGGGGGAATCAAACCGTGGTCCTTCCTTGGCTAGCGCTTGCAAGGCAGACACCTTACCTTTACCACCACCTCACTGGCCCCGCATTCTTTTCTTTTTTTTTTAATATAAATTTTATTTTAATCATAGTGGCCTACATATCATTGACAATAATATTTTAGGTACATATTAACATATAATCAGGGGAATTCCCATCACCGAATTGTCCTCCCTCCACCTCCGTTCCCGTCCTACCTCCCATATCCTCCTCTCTCACCCCTGGGGCTGCCAGAATAAGTAGTCCTGTCTGTGCCTAGCTAACTACTTAGTGGTCCTACACCTGTTTGGTCTTGGTACCTCCCTTATTTCCCATTCTAGTTGGGAGGTGGGACTAGATCAAGTTATGTGGTTTTGTTTGAAGAAGAGAAAAGTAATAAACTGTGGAAAAAATCAAATACGCTGAAAATGGGCGGAGTCCTTCTGGAAGCCCTCATCCTAGTTTGAGAGAAGAAGGGGAAAAAGGAGGTGGAACACCACAACAGTACAAAAGGAAGTGTCAAATAAAACATCCAGTGAACACTCCAACAATAAAGATAAGCACCACATAAAGGCCATGGTCTTGAGATAAAAAACATGGTAGAGCACATAAAGGAAGAAAAGAAAAGAAGAAAAAAATTATTCTTAAAAGTGAAAGGAATTACCTGGTCTTGCAGAAACTCATCCACTGTACCACCATGTCTAAGATTTGATAATAGCATTTCAGCAGCATCTATTCCAACCTTGTCTGCATTGACACCTAGGATAGTACAGTGTTAAAATAAAAAGACCTAAATTACTAAAAAGCAAAACTTTAATTAATATAACCTAGTTATAATAGCTTTTAGGCCCCTAATCTCAGTCATCCTTTGGCAGGGGTGCCACACCAGTGATGCTCAGAACTTAATCCTGGCAGTGCTCAGGATTGAGCAGGGTCAGCCAAGAGTTCTACTGCTTCATCTCTCTAGCACCTCATCCAACTTTCTTTTCCTTCACCATCTTTATTTATTGCTCACACAATTTTTTTTCGGATCATACCCAGCAGTGCTCAGGGATTACTCCTGTCTTTGTGCTCAGAAATCGCTCCTGGCAGGCTTGGGGGACCATATGAGATGCCAGGATTTGAACCACCATCCGTCTTGGGTTGACTGCATGCAAGGCAGATGCCCTACCACTGTGCTATCTCTTCGGCCTCGCTTACAATTTTTAATAAATAATCTCTCCTCTCTCTCTCTCTTACAATTTCTAATAAATAATCTCTCTATATAAATAATAAATAATAATAAATAATATAAATAATAAATAATCTCTCCTCTCTCTCTCTCTCTCTCTCTCTCTATATATATATATATATATATATATGAGATGCCAGGATTTGAACCACCATCCATCTCCTCTTTCCTCTCTCTCCTCTCTCTCTTTATATATATATATATATATATATATATATATATATATATATATATAAGATGCCAGGATTTGAACCCCTGGGGTTGGCTACATGCAAGGCAGATGCCCTACCACTGTGCTATCTCTTCGGCCTCACTTACAATTTTTAATAAGTAATCTCTCCTCTCTCTCTCTACCCCCTCCCTCCTACACAAACTCTTTACCCACTATACTAATCTCTCTGGACCTATGTTTTACATCTTTAAATGCACAGAATATAAAGGAAAAGGAAAACACAGAAAGCTTTAGCAGCTTTAGTCTTTTTTTTAAAGTATTGAGTATTGGGCCGGAGAGATAGCATGGAGGTAAGCGTTTGCCTTGCATGCAGAAGGATGGTGGTTCAAATCCCGGCATCCCATATGGTCCCCTGAGCCTGTGAGGAGCGATTTCTGAGCATAAGAGTCAGGAGTAACCCCTGAGCATTGCCAGATGTGACCTCCCCCCCAAAAAACAAAGCAAAACAAAAAAAATAAAGTACTGAGTATTACTGAGCTAGAAAGGGCTTGAGTTAGTATAGTGCATGTGGCTAACCCAGGTTCCTGGTTTGATCCCTGAGCAGAGAGCCAGAAGTAAGCCCTGAGTACTGTTAGAAGTGACTTAAATTCGCCCCACCCTCAAAAGTACTGGAATAGAGGGAGTACAGGGTTAAAGCGCTTAACTCTATCGCTAACCCTGTAAAAATACTAGCACCACATATGATCCTCTGAGCATTGCCAGGAGTGATTCCCAGAGCACAAAGCCACGAATAAGTTGAGCACCACTGAGTGTGGCTCAAAAACCCTTCTTCCCCCAAAAACTGGATAATAGGGCAAGGGAGATGGGTTAGGAGGCTGGAGCATATGCTTTGCATATGTGAATTCTGGGTTCAATCCTTGGCATGGTCTTCCAAGCAATCCCCTCCAAAATAGTACTAATATGTAACTATGCCTAAGTTTCGAAATTGAAAACTTAAAATTTGTGCCAGAGGGATAGCACAGTAGATAAAGCATTTGACTGCACACACACCAATCTGAGCTCAACCCCTGAGAACTAATATGTATGGTCAAAACCCAAAAAACTTAAAATATATTGATTTTGTAGTGCTTTTTTTTTTTTCTTTTTGGTTTGTTGATCAGTCAAAGGTGCTTGAAGACTATTCCTGTCTCTGTGCTCTGGAATTGTTCCCTGCAGTGATCTGTGGACCATCCACACACTAGGATTTTAAGGACTTCCCAGATGCAACCATGTGCTCAGCCCACTAAACTATTTCTCTGCACAAAAGCTTGCTAGCTTGATATATTTATATTACACACTCACACATTTTTTTTTTAAAGCCACTCTTAATGATGCTCAGGGGCTACTCCTGGGTCCATGTTCACGAATGACCCCGATGATGCTCCAGAGAACATATATGGTTCAGGAGATATAAACTAGAATTAGCTGCATGCAATGCAGTATCTTTGTTTTGGCATCACACTAAGTAAGAATTACTCCTGGTGGACCATACAAGATATTTGGAATTACTCAGTGGACCGTACAGGCTATTGGGAATTGAAGCAGGCTGGGTTGGCTGTATACAAGGCAAATGTCCTACCAGCTGTACTATTTCTCTAGTCCTCACAGCAAGTGTCTTAAGCCCAGTACTTTCTTTCTGGCCCTCCAAACCTTGTAATTGATAAAGACAGCATTACTGGTAGTGAGGCCTGAACATAAAGTAGGGAAAAGCCCCTGAATACTGCCAGGAGTAAAGTTAACAATAAAACAAAATAAAATTTGAATGTGGTTGGGGTAGAACACATGCTATGCATACAGGGTCCCAGGTTCAATCCCCACCACCACAGGATTCTCCAAGAACTGCCATTCACTCCTGGGAATCCTAAGAATAGCAGTGGATGTTCACTTAAGTCATTCATCTTTTCCATAGGTTTGAAATTTTTCAAGGCTTAAACTTGGGGAAAAGACCAAAATTTTAGCTGACTCTAAAATGCAATCAGTTATCTCTACCCTTTTTTAATCTATTATCCATATCACTCTGAACATTAAATTCAGACAGACCACTCAAGAATTCTACACTGGGGCCGGGCGGTGGCGCTAAAGGTAAGGTGCCTGCCTTGCCTGCGCTAGCCTTGGACGGACCGCGGTTCGATCCCCCAGTGTCCCATATGGTCCCCCAAGCCAGGTGCAACTTCTGAGCGCATAGCCAGGAGTAACCCCTGAGCGTTACCGGGTGTGGCCCAAAAAACCAAAAAAAAAAAAAAAAAAAGAATTCTACACTACCATAAGGAACTATATAGATCTTCCTTTACTTACCTCGTTTACCAAGTGCTGACCCAGCAATCAAACAGCCAGTGGATGTCTCTGCAACAATGCTACACAGAAGGGAGAAGAAAAAGCATTACCATTAATGGTATAAATAGCCTATCAAATTGTGCAAACACAAAAGACTACTAAATACACAGAATAAGATATAACTAGTATATTGCAGAAATGAAATCCTTCCATAGAAGGATTCTGCTTCTCAAGTGTGAGATCCTAGATTCTGTCCCTGATACATCGCCCTGACAAGACACATACACACATACAAAGAGAAATTCTTCAAGAGTAGAATGACTACTATTCTCCATCTTTATCAGAACACTACTATCTTTTAGCATTTATGACAATCACATTAGATTTGAGCTGGTGAGATGGCTCAAAGAGCTGGAGTGCAAATTTTGCAAGCAGCAGCTTGAAGTTAATCCCCCAAAACAACATGATCACTTGAGTACCTTGCTAGAAGCAGCCCCGAGCAATGCAGCTTAAGCCCCCTAACCCCTGGGGGAGGAGAAGACAATAATAAAAAAGCAAAAAATAAATCACCTCAGAGTTAAAGCTATTCACAGGTGAGGAATGGTCATCCCAAAGTCATAAACCTATTATGCTGTAAAGTAGCTTAATACCTTAAGATTGACTTAAGGGGCCAGGGGACTGGGAAATAGAATAATGGGTAAGGCTTGCATTTATTGAGTGCAATAACCCAGGTTCAATCCCAAGCACTGCACCTCAGTACCACAGGCACAGGAGTACCTAGCAGTGTAGGTACTAGGTGTATATAGAGCTGGGACTAAGCCCTCAATACTGTCTGCTGTGTCACATACACTAAAAGACTGATTTATGGGGCCAGAGAGATAGCATGGAGGTGGGGCATTTGCCTTGCATGCCCCATGTGGTTTGAATCCCGGCATCCTATATGGTCCCCTGAGCCTGCCAGGATCGATTTCTGAGCGTAGAGCCAGGAGTAACCCCTGAGCGCTGCCGGATGTGACCCAAAAACCAAAAACCGAAAACCAAAACAAAACCCCAAAAAACTAAAAGACTGACTTATATTGAAAAGGTGGATCGATGAAGATTTTGATGGGTTTTTTTGTTTATTTTTTTAATATATAATACAAATGGTGCTTTATTTACTTTCGGGGCAGTTGGTCCACACCCAATGGGGTTCAGGAATGACTTCTGGTGGTGCCCAGCTCTCAGAGGACCATATGCAATACCGGGAATGGAACTGTGGCTGGCTACTATAAGGGAAGCACCCTGCCCCTTTTCCAACTCTCTGGCCCTGTTCTAGTCTTATAATACTGTCATATGTAGAACATGTTATTGACTTCAAACTTCCAGAGTGAAAAGAAATTCCTTTAAGTTGAACATTAAAATTTCCATAAAAGGCACTTTTATATTTCAAAAGGAATTTCTGACACTCAATCAATTAACTCAGAACAAGATTAATGTTTTCTTTGACTAACTCAAAAGGGTTCTTACAATGTAATGAAAAGCCCTGTAATTTAGTTCAAAGGGACAAATACTGGCTTTGCACATATGAGGCCCAGGGTTCAATATCTGGCACCAAAATAAAAAAGCTACCTATTGTTACATGAAAGTTCAGACGAGGGCCGGGAAGGTGGCGCTAGAGTTAAGGTGTCTGCCTTGCAAGCGCTAGCGTAGGACGGACCGCGGTTCGATCCCCCGGTGTCCCATATGGTCCCCCCAAGCCAGGAGCGATTTCTGAGCGCATAGCCAGGAGTAACCCCTGAGCGTCAAACGGGTGTGGCCCAAAAATCAAAAAAAAAAAAAAAAAAGAAAGTTCAGACGAAAATAATAATTTTAACTCGTATTGCTTTTGTTTTTTTGGTTTTTGGGTCACACCTGGCAGCACTCAGGGGTTACTCCTGGCTCCACACTCAGAAATTGCTCCTGACAGGCTTGGGGGACCATATGGGATACCGGGATTGAAACCAATGACCTTCTACATGAAAGGCAAATGCCTTACCTCCATGCTATTGCTCTAGCCCCCAGAAATACTCTTAAGTATAGGTCTTTGGAGTTGGAGAGATAGTATAATGGATAGAATTCTTGCCTTGTGTGTGGTCAATCTGAGTTTGATTTCTGGTACACCATATGATTTTCTGAGTGCCCCCAGAAATGATCCCTGAGCACAGAACCAAGAGTAAGCCCTGAGCACAGCTGGGTGTGGCCCAACCCTCTCCTGGTCCCCTTCCTAAGAAGGTCTTTTTTGAGGCTGGAGAAATACAGGCTGAGCAGATGCAAAAATGTTCTATAAACAGGAAGCTAGGCTCTATCCTGGCCATGCATGGTGCCCTGAATACAACCAGGAATAACCATAAGCACCATTAGATCTGACCCAAACACATGAATAGAATAAACATAGTTCTTAAAATTACAAATTTAATAAACTAAAAACTTTAGTCTAAAATGATGTCTCTCTTTTTTAGGAAGAGGGTGGTCTGAGTTTTTAGGCCACGCCCAGCAGTGTGCACAACGGACCATATTATACCAGGAATTGTAACTTAGGTCGGCTAAATGCAAGCCAACTGCTTAACCCTTTTGAAAGGGGTGTGTGTGCACACACACGTCACATCCACTGGTGCACTGGGCTCTGAACTCAGAAATTACTTCTGTTTATTTGTTTTTTTGTTTTTGGTTTTTGGGCCACACCCTGTGACGCTCAGGGGTTACTCCTGGCTATGCGCTCAGAAGTTGCTCCTGGCTTCTTGGGGGACCATATGGGACGCCGGGGGATCGAACCGCGGTCCGTCCTAGGCTAGCGCAGGCAAGGCAGGCACCTTACCTCCAGCGCCACCGCCCGGCCCCCAGAAATTACTTCTGAGGCTCAGGGGACCATATGGGATGCTGGACATGGAACCCAAGTTGACAACGTGCAAGGCAAATGTGCTGCCTGTTGGGCTACTGCTCTGGCCCCATAGATTTTTAACCTAAACAGTATTACTATTATCGTATTACTATTCAATATTTTCAAAAAAATGTCTAGAAAAAAAGGATATTATCTTACATTATTCCACTTCCGTTGCCAAAAGCTTGGTCTTTTGGTTCCTGGACGGCCTGAATATTAACGTACAGATCTCTGATCTCCTTTCTAATGCATCTCACAGCTGCTGTGGCCATATCTTTTGCTAACTATTTTAGCAATACAAAAAAAAAATACAGTTAATGACTATTTTGACAACTGTTTTTAAGTTTCCAAAACCATGTGAAATAATACCGTTAAGTAATTTTTTAATTTTTCAATAGATGAGAGCATATGGAAAAATTAAATAAAGGGGACAGATGGGTGGCACAGGCGGTAAGGCATTTGCATACACTAAGCTAGGACTGACCTGGCGTCCCATATGGTTTCCCCAATCCCCTTGGGGCGATTTCTGAGCACGTAGCCAGCAGTAACCCCTATGCGTCACCGGGTGTGACCCAAAAAACACAATCAAAAAGACAAAAATTTAAATAAAAAGATTTACTGAAAAAAAATTTTATTCGATAATTTCAAAAATTACATAAAACAATATTTCGTCAAAAGACACATGGGGGGCCCGGAGAGATAGCACAGTGGCATTTGCCTTGCAAGCAGCCTATCCAGGACCAAAGGTGGTTGGTTCGAATCCCGGTGTCCCATATGGTCCCCCGTGCCTGCCAGGAGCTATTTCTGAGTAACCCCTGAGCACCGCCGGGTGTGGCCCAAAAACCAAAAAAAAAAAAAAAAAAGACACATGGGGTCGCACCACCACCACCACCACCACCCCAAATAAAATACATGGGGTTAGAGATAGCCAGGGAGATAAAGGTA
The DNA here is from genome assembly GCF_024139225.1 of Suncus etruscus. Classification (NCBI taxonomy): domain Eukaryota; kingdom Metazoa; phylum Chordata; class Mammalia; order Eulipotyphla; family Soricidae; genus Suncus; species Suncus etruscus. The sequence goes on along the minus strand of NC_064866.1, from coordinate 19,747,200 downwards.
CTAGCCTGGCAAGTTGCCCCATCCTGATTCAATCCCCAGTGCCACATACAGTCCCCTATGTACCACCAGGCTCAGTCCTGAATGCAAAACAACGATAGCCCCTGATCACTCCTCTTTATAGCTCCAAGCCACTTCCCTTCCCCCCTCCCTAAAAAACCAACCAACCAACAAACAAGAAATATATACACTATAAGTAAACCTAGATAACTTACTTTAAGTGGCAAAACACCAGCGACAAAAGCTCTTCCATGTATCTTAGTCACAGAGCCACGATCAGTTAAGTCTACTGGGTTCAACTGCTTAACTGGTGACGTTCGGATGATGACTTCACCACCCCCCTTTGGGTAGTAGCCCCTATAGAAAGTATGAGAAATAATACAATAAGTTGATTGTGTGGCAAACATAAAGTTTAACATTCATGGTAAAATAATATAGTTCATACCTAAATAAGTAATTTACACATACATTTTCTACTTTAGATGGAAGCGATCCATTTGGTATCCCAAACATTTAAATCTGAACTAAATAAAATGTAAAACTCGGCTCCCCATTGTACCAGTGACATTCCAACTGCTTAAAAATAATAAGTGTGGGTCTAGAGAGATAGTGGGTATCTCTATCCTAGAGGGCAAAGCACTTGCCTTGCACATGGCTAACCCAGCTTCCATTCTCAGACCTTTATATGCTCCCTCAAGCACCACCAGGAGTGCAGAGTCAGGAGTAATCACCAAGTACCACCAGATATGGCCCTTGGCCCTGCCCTAAACAAAATAAAAATGGTAGGATTGCCAATTGGAGTTCCATTTCGGATTATTGATGTAAAAGCTCCTTAATGGCAGGACCTTCATCTACTTGGTGCCTGCTATCTTCTGGTGCCTAAAACAATTTCTGACATATAATAGGTGTTCAGTAAATATGTGATGAATTTTTTTTTTGGGGGGGTCACACCCGGCAGCACTCAGGAGTTACTCCTGGCTCTATGCTCAGAAATCACTCCTGGCAGACTCAGGGGACCATATGGGATGCCGGGATTCAAACCACCATCCTTCTGCATGCAAGGCAAATGCCTTACCTCCATGCTATCTCTCGGACCCAAACACTAATAAAAATTTAACTCTAAGAGTGTCCTTTATTCTAGGGAAGATGCTGCACACATAGGAAAGAGAACAGCCATGACCCTACCTGCAAAAAATTCTCCATCTGGCTTCTAGATGGCTCCACTATAATATAAGTCAGGCTGGAAATACTGGTATGAAAAGAGGTACGACTGGGGCTGGAGAGATAGCATGGAGGTAAGGCATTTGCCTTTAATGCAGAAGGTCATCAGTTCGAATCCCAGAGTCCCATATGGTCCCCTGAGCCTGCCAGGAGTGATTTCTGAGCATAGAGCCAGGAGTAACCCCTGAGCGCTGCCAGGTGTGACCCAAAAAACAAACAAAAAAAAAAACAAAAAAAAAGAAAAGAGGTACAACTATGGACTCCAACAGATGCATACTCAAGGACACTCAAGGACAACTCAAGAAAGAGATGACCAGCTTTGACCAAGGATCTGGCTCAGCAGTAGAGCACTTGCCTGGTAGGTGTGAGGCTCTGGCTTAATATCAGCAACATAAAAACAACAAAATAAAAATGACAGGCTTCATTTGAGAATGTGTAAGATACCCATTTTGGGGGTTGGAGTGGTGGTGCAGGGCGTAAGGCGCCTGCCTGGCATGTGCTAGCCTAGAATGGACCACGGTTTGATCCACCGGTGTCCCATATGGTTCTTCCAAGTCAGGAGCAATTTCTGAGCGTATAGCCAGGAGTAACTGAGAGTCACCAGGTGTGGCCCAAAAATCAAAAAAAAAGAAAAGAAAAAAGAAAAAAAAAAGATACCCATTTTTAGGAGAACTGGGAGGAAAAAGAAAAAGATATGAAAGTCTGAAGGCACAAAGCATAACTAAGGAGTAGTAATACATAGTCAGAATTACGGATATGGCATGTTGACATAATGGGAAGGAAATTGGAAATAGGTAAATCTGAAAGGAGAATGCCAAGCACCTAAATGTCACACCAAGAAACCTGACATTGGGTCAGAGCAATAATAGCACAGCGATATGGCATTTACCTTGCATGTGGCCGATACAGGACTGACCTGGGTTTGATCCCTGGCATCCAACATGGTCCCCAAAGGCTGCCAGGAGCAATATCTGACCACAGAGCCATGAGTAACTCAAGTGTGGCCCTAATGTCCCCCACCCCAAGAAATCTGGTCTTATTTTTCTGAGGCAGAAGAAATATCTTGAGAAAGAACCTGAATGGAGATGGGTTTCTCAAGAAAATTAGTGTGGATATAGGAGGTAAATCCTTTCTGTACAACCTGGCATGCCCAGTGTGGCTGTCTACACACGGTATCTTCAGAGCTTCAGTCTGCGAGCATGGATAACACCATATACGAAGAAGCCTCAGTGCAGAACTTCACTTGAAAACATTTCTTTTTTGTTTGTTTGTTTTTGGGTCACACCGGTGATGCTCAGGAATTACTCCTGGCTATGTGCTCAGAAATCGCTTCTGGCTTGGGGGATTATATGGGACACTGGGGATCAAATCGAGGTCCAACCTGGGTCAGCAACATGCAAGGCAAATACCCTACTGTTGCAACATCACTCTGGCTCCTGCTCCTGAAAACATTTCTCCCAAGGGGGTAGAACATATAGTACAAAAAAAAAAAAAGAACATATAGTACAGAGGGTTAAAGAGCTTGTATGTGTTCAATCATGGTTTGAATTCCTGTCACAGCATATGGTTTCCTGAGTTCTGCCAGAGTTCACTCTTCAGCACAGAGTTAGGAACAGCCTCTGAGCACTGCCAGGTGTGAACCAAATGTTAAAAACAAATTTCTTCCAAGAAACAGGTGAATAGCATATGTAGCTGTTTTCATTCATGTCAACCAATACCCTGTTATTATTCTTTGTTTTGTTACGGGCTCACACCCAGGAGTACTCAGCAATCAAAGTTATGAGCTCAGGGATCTCTTGGGGAATTATATGGGGTGGCAGGGATCAAACAAGGGAAACCATGTGCAAGGCAAACATCCTACCCACTGTACCGTAACTCCAACTGCTATTCTTAGGCCTCAAATCACAATTATTGCCTATACAAAGCATGATGTGTTAACTGGGATCCAAAATTGAAGGTTTTTTGAGTTGTTTTCTTTTTTTTTGGGGGGGGGGATATATATTGGCACTCAGAAATCACTCCTGGCAGGATCAGGGGGGACCATATGAGATGCCAGGGATCAAACCCGGGTCAGCTGCATGTAAGGCAAATGACTAACCCACTGTGCTAATGCTCTGGCCCCCGAATAGTAGTTCTTTATCAAAGTTATCCACTATCTTTAACTCTAGTAGCAAATCAAAAAGAACTAAGAAGCAAATAACTTACCTCATTTTAATGTCACAATTAAATGTGAAACCAAATTTTTCAACAATTGGCTTGAAAACCTGAAAAATAAGTTCATTGCTATTTTAATCACTACTATTCATTGATTCCATATGTATACTTATTAAATAAAAGTGGTCTCCATTGAGTTAGTAATAGGGTCATATTAAACAAGTGACTAAAAATCTGTACTAGATCTATCTTTCAAATAAAATAACAATGCATTCAAATTGTGTTGAATATTTAATGAATAAGAATGGTGCAAGTCTAGTCAAGGAAAAAAAAATTCAAACTCAGAATACCTTATTCAGTGGTCATTTCCTATAAAGAGTAAGATATGGGTGCAGATATGACTCTACGTTTGATCTAGGCACCTAAGGGAGAATGAAGTTAATATAAAATAGAGTAAGAAACTGAATGGGAACTAGAGTGATAATACAGCAAGTGGGGACTTTGCATTGCACACAGCCACACCAATTTCAATCCTTAACATCCCATATGGTTCCCCCAAGGCCTCCAGAAGCAATCCCTTAGCACAGAGCTAAGAATAAACCCTGAGCACTGCCAGGTGTGGCAACCTCCGCAAAAAAAAAAAAAAGAAAAAAGAAAAGAAAAAAAACTAAAATGGGGGAAAGAGAAAGAGAGGGCAGATAAAAAAAGAACCAGAGGATAGAGGTGGAGAGAGACTAGTATTATGGTGGTGGGTGAGGTGGAGCTAATATTGTATGCCTTAGGAATAAACATTACCACCATTGTAAACCATGTTATCTCAGTACTAATAAAATGAAGATATAGTATAGTGGGTCAGAAAAGTGCCTACTCTGTGCATAGCCAATAAGGTTCAATTCCCAGACTACATATCTCCCCTGAAGGATCTACTAGGGGTGACCCTTGAGCAGAAAATCAGGAGTAAACCCTGAGTAGCCAGGTGTAGCCCCTAAACAAATGAAAGAGATGATTTGATTTTTCTTTCCCACTAGTTGTATAAGCATGGTAGTATTAAGTTAAGCTTTTAAAATCTTAAATCAAAATACTACAACTGTGTGCGCACATGTGTATGGTGCAGGGGATTGAACTCAGACCTCAGAGGCACGTGTCCTATCACTGAGCCCCAGTCCTACAACCCTGGCTCATTTTTTCTATTTTTGCTTTGTTTGGGGACCTCACCTAGCAGTGCTCGGATATCACTCCTTGTTGGCTAGAAACCAACCATGTGATATACAAGGGATCAGCTGTGTGCAAGGGGAAAACCTTAGATGCTGTTGCTGTACTATCATTCCAGCCTCTATTTTTTGCATTTTTATTTTACTGGAAGTAGGGATGGAACTCAAGTTCTGGAGCATTTGCCTTAATGTATGAGGCCTTGCGTATGATCCCCAGACCCACCAAATAAATAAATAAATAAATAAATAATAAGCAAAGATGTTGGAGTCAGTACAGTGGGTAGTATGGTTGCCTTGCACACGGCGGACACAGAGTTTGATACCGAGTACCATATGGTTCCTGACCCTGGCCAGGAATAAGCCCTGAGTATTAGGTATGGCCTAAATACCAAACTAAACCAAATAAAACAACACAGGTCTCTAAAGCTGTGGCTTTCAACAAAAAAAAAAAATTTTTTTTTTTTTTGCTTTTTGGGTGACACCTGGCATCGCTCAGGTGTTACTCCTGGTTCTAAATTCAGAAATCGCTCCTGGCAGGCTTGGGGGACCATATGGGATGCCAGGATTCGACCCACCAACCTTCTGCATGCAAGGCAAATGCCTTACCTCCATGCTATCTCTCCGGCCCCTCAACATTTTTATACCTGCAAATCAGCACTGCACTGTGTTGAAAACCACTCTGAGTTAAGTTGCAATAATTTCTTCAGTGAGCTAGTATTCTTGCAAACTATCATTTAGCCATTGACCAGTGATAGAAAACTATAGAGAATATTTATCTTGCTGAACTGATACTTTATGCCTATTGATTATTAAGTCTTTTCTTTCCAAAGCACCATTCCTTTCTATTTTTTGTTTTTGTTTGGTTAGTTTGTTGGTTTTGGGGCCACACCTGGTAGTGCTCAGGGTATATTCCTGGTTCTGCACTCAGAAATGACTCCTGGCAGGCTCAGAGGACTATATGAGATACTAAGAATTAAACCCAGGTTAGCCGCATGCAAGGCAAACACCCTACCTGCTATGCTATTGCAGTGGCCCCCCATTCCTTTCTTCGAGCTATTACTGTGACTACTTAGGCAAACTTAGAAGTTGGCACTAGCACAATGGTATGCCTTGCATACAGACAACCCAGATTCAATCCCAGCATCCCATGAGGTCCTCTTAGCTAGCCAGGAGTGATCTCTAAGCACAGAGTTAGGAGTAACCCTGAGCAAAAGTAAAAATAAAAATAAAAGATATCTCAGAGGTAGACTCATGTCAGTTCTTTGTATTTATGTTTGACTGGCTTATTTCTTTCACTTTCCCACAATGTCTACTCATTTTCATATAATCCAATTTTTTTTTCAGTTATCCCACTGTATGAATAGTCCAGATAAAATTTTTTCTTACCTGTTTCAGATATCAATAGGCATATTGGTCGCATTCATATCCTGGCTATCATAAATAATATTTTAAAGAAAATGAAAATACTAATACCACTTCAAGATATTAACTTTAGGAGCCCGGAGAGATAGCACAGCGGCATTTGCCTTGCAAGCAGCCGATCCAGGACCAAAGGTGGTTGGTTCGAATCCCGGTGTCCCATATGATCCCCCGTGCCTGTCAGGAGCTATTTCTGAGCAGGCAGCCAGGAATAACCCCTGAGCACTGCCGGGTGTGGCCCAAAAAAAAAAAAAAAAAAAAAAAAAGATATTAACTTCAGGGGCTGGAGCGATAACACAGTGGTAGGGCATTTGCCTTGCATGTGGCCAACCCAGGTCAGACTCAGGTTCAATCCCTGGCATCGCATATGTTCCCTGAGCCTGCCAGGAGCGATTTCTGAGTGCAAAGCCAGGAGTAAACCCTGAGCACCGTGGGGTATAGCCCCTAAACCAAAAAAATAGAAACCAAAAACAAACAAACAAAAAAGATATTAACTTCAATTCTAAGATAAATATGCAGAGAAAGAACTATTGGAATGATGGGCCAGTGAGGTAGTAAGGCAGGTCCTGACTCAGGCAGACTTAGGTTGGGACCATAGTATCCCACATGGTCCTCGAGATGGCCAGGAGTGGTACCTGAGCACAAACCAGTAGTTAGCACTGAGTACTACCTAGTATGACCCCCAAAACAAAAATCGAACCAAAAAAAAAAAATATATATATATATATATAAAGTACAGGTTTGTTTTTCTTTTCTTTTTGTTCTGGAGTATTACCTGGCAGAATTCAGGGATACTCCTGGCTCTACACTCAGGATTTATTATTGGAGGTAGTCAGGAAACCATAGGGAATGCTGAGATGGCTGAGTACAAGACAAGTGCAAGACAAGTCTCTAGCCTCACAGATTTTTCTTTCGTTGAGATTTTTGATCATGCTTGGGGATGCTGAGGGAGAGTGGAATTGTGGTGCCAGGAACTGAATGAACTTGGTCTTCCAACAAAGTCTGCTCTAACCCACTAAGTCATCTCCCTGGGCTCAGCACATATTTAAATAGTGAAAAAAAAAATGAATAGCTAAATAATGTAGTAATAAATGATAATAAAAATAAATGAATAGATAAATAATAAATCTTAGCTTGCTACCATCAACAAAGCCCTTACCATTGTCATGTGATCAATCTGAGGTGCCATTTCTGCATTTGTTCCACCTTTCAAACGAAGTTCCGATGGAGAGGACGCAAAGAGCACACAGGGCATTGACACCTGCATCAAGAGGCATACACTCCTGAGGGAAGCCAGAAGAGATGCAACTACATTTTCTACTCAGTCTCCAGAAAGCAGTAGCACTACACAGTAAGATTAGCTGAATCTTGGGGCCGGAGCAGGTAGGATTCTTGCCTTGCATGCGGCTAGCCCCAGCATAGCCTATGGCTCCCTGAGCATTGTCAGGAGTAACCCCTGAACTAAGTCCTGAACACTGCTGATTGTGGCCCCAAAATAAAAATAGACTAGCAGAAGCATACACAAAAAAGAAAAAAAGTACAAGTGCTCGCTTCGGCAGCACATATACTAAAACTGGAACGATACAGAGAAGATTCGCATGGCCCCTGCACAAGGATGGCACGCAAATTCATGAAGCGTTCATATTTATTTTTTTTGTGTTCCATATTTAAAAAAAAAGAAAGTACAGGCCAAAAATGTAAAATTAGAATTAAAATTAATTTTTTAAAAATTAATTAATTATGATTAATTTTTGAAAAGGGGGGCAAAGTGACAGCCCAGTGGGTAGGGCACCTGCCTAGCACATGGCCGACCTGGGTTCAATCCTCAGCATTCTATATGGTCCCCCAAGCCTGCCAGGAATGATTTCTGAGTGCACACTGCTGGGTGTGGCCCTAAAATAAATGAGAAAAAAAAAAAAAAAAAAAAGGCCAGAGGGTTGTGTTAGCTTTGGATGCAAGAGGGCAGGCTCAAGCTCTGGCTACCACCAGAGGTGACTCCCAAGCACAAAACAGAGTAGTTCCTGAACATGGCAAAATAAAGTCCCCAAACAAATAAATAAAAAAACCGGCAATAGGGGCCAGCGAGGTGGCGCTAGAGGTAAGGTGTCTGCCTTGCAAGTGCTAGCCAAGGAAGGACCGTGGTTTGATCTCCCGGCATCCCATATGGTCCCCCAAGCCAGGGGCAATTTCTGAGCGCTTAGCCAGGAGTAACCCCTGAGCATCAAATGGGTGTGGCCGAAAAACCAAAAAAAAAAAAAAAAAAAGAAAAAAAAAGAAAGGCAAATGTCTTACCTCCATGCTATCTTTCCGGCCCCTCAATTCTTATTAGCACACAGTTCTCTCAAACATCAGTTCCAGTGATCCCTGAGCACAGAGCCAGAAATAGGCCTTAAGTCCTACCAGTGTGGCCCAGTCTCTCTTTCCACCTGAGCAACCAAAACTCAAAACTTTAATAATTTCTAACCTAAAGAGAGTTTTAGGAACCAGACAGATAGTACAAACAGGGTACTTGCCTTGCATGCAGCAGACCTGGGTTTGATCCCTAATATCCCATATGGTCCTTTGAGTTCTGCCTGGAGTGATCCCTGATATCAGAGCCAGGAATAGTACTGAGTACTGCTGGGTGTAACCACCCAACAAAAACAAAGCTCAGAGGTCAAGCAATTTGTTCAGTAAATGGCATTACCCAGGTTTGAACTCCAAAGTCCACACTGAAAAGGCAAGACAAGTGACACAAACCCTGCCGTCTTGGTATCTGCTATATGGAGTCCACCTTTGATCTTCGCTGGTGTAAATGTTATTTCCGTTGAACCAATTTCTGCCCCCTCCAGCTGTCCATCACACAAATCTCGAATCATTTCCAGTCCAGATAAATGTTGAGGCCTGCATCAATACAAGTATATGCTGCATAATTCATGGAATCTATTATAAACTAAATTATATTCCCTGAGATTCATACACTACAGATTCAATTACTGTACCTCATCCCAGAACATGAATACACTTGGAAAGAGAGCCCCTAAAGTAGTGATCAAATTAAAAAGAGACAGTGAACACATGAGGGAGTGCAATGATTTAAATGGGAGTTGTCTAGAACACTCTTGGGTCGAAGTATATAGTGAGAAGGAAAGAAAGAGTGGAGGAGAAAGACAGATGAAAGACAGGGGACAGGGGCCAAGGGAACTAAGCTGTATTTTTGGTATTAAGAAAGGACAGAACTAAATATCCAAACTAGGAATGAACAACACTGAAATAATGAAACCCAAACTTTCACAACCAAACTTAAAAAGCTGCCTGCTGTGATGGTAAGCTGGGGCAGAGGACAGGAGAACATGGGATGGACTCTGGGAATATTGATGGAGGGAGAATGATACAGGTGGTGGGATTGGTGCTGAAACATTCTATGTCTAAAACTCAACTATGAGGGACTGAATGATAGCACAGCAGTGGGGCTTTTGCATTGCATGTGGCTCACCCAGGACAAAGCCAGGTTCAACCCCTGGCATCCAATATGGTCCCCAAGCCTGCCAGGAGAGACTTCTAAGCACAGAGCCAGGAGTAATGCCTGAGCACTGTCAGGTGTAGCCCCAACAAATAAATAAAACTCAACTATGACTAACTTTGTAAATCATAATGCTTTAAATAAGAAAATAAAAAATGATTATAAAAAAAGAGGCACTTGGGGCCCGGAGAGATAGCACAGCGGCGTTTGCCTTGCAAACAGCCGATCCAGAACCAAAGGTGATTGGTTCGAATCCTGGTGTCCCATATGGTCCCCCGTGCCTGCCAGGAGCTGTTTCTGAGCAGACAGTCAGGAGTAACCCCTGAGCACTGCCGGGTGTGGCCCAAAAACCAAAAACCAAAAAAAAAAAAAAAAAAAAAAGAGGCACTTAAGGTGGGTTCTAATCCATTCTCTTGAATAACTTTTTAAATCACAATGGTTTAAATAAAAAAGAATCACTATCAAAAAAAAAATAGGGCAGACATTTTGGGGCTTCCTCAGGCTTGCTTCAACCTGGGAACTTTGATCTTCTCTGGCATTCATCCCCTGATGGCTTGCCTCAGCTGAGGTGAGTGTTTCTGGGCCAGAGTTGCAGATAAAGCTGACTGCTGGGCCCCTTAGGCTCCGCAGACATTTTGGGGCCTCCTCCTGCTTGCTTCAACCTGGGAACTTTGATCTTCTCCGGCATTAATCCCCTGAGGGCGTGCCTCGGTTGAGGTGTGTCTTTCCGGGCCAGAGTTGTGGATAAAACAGACTCTGCTGGGCCTTTTAAGCTCTGCAGACATTTTGGGGCTTCCCCCGGCTTGCCTCGGCTGAGGTGAGTGTTTCCAGGCCGGAGTTACAGATAAAGCTGACTCTGCTGGCCCCCGTAAGCCTACCTATAAGGGGTTGAAGCAGAGGAGCGCCGCTTCTCGGCCGTGCACTCCACCTAGGCCGCGCATTCCACCTTGCCAATGAATACCACCACAACATGTAGAAAAACCCACAGCATAAGCGTGACAATGGGGAAACTATACAGACCAACTTCAGCCATAGAGAATGAAGATAGAAACTCTGATGACTCAACAATGGCCAACCACCTAAGCAGTCTTTCAGAAATGAAGTTTAGAGAAGAAATATGGAGGATGCTCACAAAACTTAAAGAAAGTATAGATCAGAACACTAATAAAAATCAGAGAATATGAAGAGAGAAATCAGAAAACTCCACACTGAAATATCAGGTCAAATAACAGGTCTGAAAAACTCAGTAGACAAATTGAAGAACATAATGGATGAGCTTTCCAACAGGTTAAAAGCAGCTGAGGATAGAATTAGTGCACTGGAAGATGAGATGCATAACAAATTTACACAGCAGAAGAGATTGAAAAAAAGCCTTAAATCAAATGATCAGACAATGGAAAAATTACTCAAAGAATATGAGCAGATGAAAATAGAAGTCTTTGATAAGCTCAACAGAAACAACTTTAGAATCATTCGAGTCCCAGAGACCCAAGAAGAAAATCTCCAGGAAGAATCAACAGTCAAGAACTTCATCACAGAGAAACTACCAGAGCTAAAGAAAACATGTGACCAAATCCTGCATGCCTGAAGAGTACCAGCTAAAAAAGACCCCAGGAGAAACACCCCAAGACACATCCGAGTCACAATGATGAATCCCACAGATAGAGATAGAATACTGCAAGCAGCAAGATCGAAAAGGGAAATTACATTCCAGGGAGCATCCTTGAAATTTACAGCAGACCTGTCACCAGAAACACTCAAGGCCAGAAGGCAGTGGTGGGATCTAGTGACAAAAATCAATGAAATAAATGCTTCGCCAAGAATACTGCACCCAGCAAAACTCACTTTCAGGTTTGAAGGAAGTATACATGGCTTCACAGAAAAACAACACCTCAAAAACTTTACAGACTCAAAACCAGCCTTAAAAGAAAAACTGAAAGATTTATTCTAAAGACAAGACAGAACAAAAAAAACACCAAACTTCTACACAAAGATGGCAATAAATCCCATGACAATTATTTCTCTCAATGTCAGTGCACCCGTTAAGAGGCACAGAGTGGGGGCCGGGCGGTGGCGCTAAAGGTAAGGTGCCTGCCTTGCCTGCGCTAACCTTGGACAGACCGCGGTTCGATCCCCCGGTGTCCCATATGGTCCCCCAAGCCAGGAGCAACTTCTGAGCACATAGCCAGGAGTAACCCCTGAGCGTTACTGGGTGTGGCCCAAAAACCAAAAAAAAAAAAAAAAAAAGAGGCACAGAGTGGTGAAATGGATCAAAAAACTGAAGCCAACCTTCTGCTGCCTACAAGAAACACACCTGAATAGTCAGAATAAACATAGACTCAAAATCAAAGGCTGGAGAAAAATCATTCAAGCAAACAAGACCCTTAAAAAAGCGAGGGTGGCCATACTAATATCAGATGACACAAACTTTATACTCAGAAAAGTTGTAAGGGACAAAGATGGATATTATGTACCAATCAAGGGATATGTACAGCAGAAAGAAATCACTCTCCTAAACATATACGCACCCAATGAGGGACCAGCAAAGTATTTAATAAAATTGTTGACAAATCTAAAAAAGGATATCAATAATAACACAATAATTGTGGAAGACCTCAACACAGGCTTGTCAACACTTGATAGGTCAACCAAATGGAAACCCAACAAAAATATACTAGACCTGAAAAGAGAAATGGAAGAAAGAGGCCTAGTAGACTTTATAGGACACTCCATCCTCAGAAATCTGGATACACATTCTTTTCCAACGTACATGGGTCATTCTCCAGGATAGACCACATACTGGCACATAAAACATACCTCCATAAAATTAGAGAAGATAGAAATTTTGCAGGCTACCTTTGCTGACCCCAAGGGTCTGAAGTTAGATGTGAACTACAAAGGGACACAGAAGAAAAAATTTAACACCTGGAAATTAAACAGTCTACTACTAAACAACCAGTGGGTCCGAGATGAAATCAAAGAAGAAATCAAAAATTTCCTGGAAACAAACGACAATGAAAACACAAACTATCAGAACCTATGGGATACAGGAAAAGTGGTACTAAGAGGAAAATTTATAGCTTTGCAAGCACACATCAGAAGGAAGAAGGAGCATACATGAATAGCTTAATGATGCAGCTTATAGAATTAGAAAATGATCAACAAAAGAAACTAAAAATAGAAAGACAGAAGGAAATAAAGCTGAGAGCAGAAATCAATGAAATAGAAACCCAAAAAACAATCCGAAAGATCAACGAAAGCACAAGTTGGTTCTTTGAAAAAATAAACAAGATTGATAGACCATTGGCAAAACTCACAAAGCAAAAGAGAGAAACTTGATAATGCGTATTAGAAATGAAAAGGGGGAGATTACTACAGATACTGCAGAGATTCAAAGGGTATTCAGAGAATATTTTGAGAAACTCTATGCCACTAAATATGAGAACCTGGAAGAAATGGATAAATGTTTGAACTCATATAACATTCCATGGCTGAGTAAAGAAGATGCAGCATATCTAAACACCCCCATCACTATTGAGAAAATTAAAACCATAATCAAAAATTTGCCCAAAAACAGGGCCCAGAGAGATAGCACAGCGGCGTTTGCCTTGCAAGCAGCCGATCCAGGACCAAAGGTGGTTGGTTCAAATCCCGGTGTCCCATATGGTCCCCCGTGCCTGCCAGGAGCTATTTCTGAGCAGACAGCCAGGAGTAACCCCTGAGCATGCTGGGTGTGGCCCAAAAACCAAAAAAAAAAAAAAAAAATTTGCCCAAAAACAAAAGCCCAGGCCCTGATGGATTCACGAATGAATTCTTTCAAACCTTTCAAGAGAAACTGCTACCAATCCTGGTCAGGCTCTTTTATGAAATCGAAAAAACAGGAACACTTCCAAATAGCTATTATGAAGCCAACATCACCTTAATACCAAAACCAGATAGAGATGCTGCCAAAAAGAAAATTACAGACCAATATCCCTGATAAACACAGATGCAAAGATCCTCAACAAGATTCTGGCGAACAGGACTCAGTGCCTCATCAAGAAGATCAAGTAGGTTTCATCCCAGGAATGCAAATCTATCAACATAATACACAACATCAACAACAAGAAAAATAAAAATCACATGGTCATATCAATAGACACAGAAAAAGCATTTGATAAGGTTCAACACCCATTCTTGATCAAAACTCTCAGCAAGATAGGAATAAAAGGAACCTTTCTCAATATAGTTAAAGCCATCTACCAGAAGCCAGTGGCAAATATTATCCTCAACGGAGATAAACTAAAAGCCTTCCCTGTAAATTCTGGTACAAGACAAGGCTGTTCTCTCTCACCACTCCTATTCAACATAGCACTGGAAGTACTTGCTATAGCGATTAGGCAAGAAAAAGATATCAAGGGAATCCAAATAGAAAAAGAAGAAGTCAAGCTCTCACTGTTTGCAGATGACATGATACTCTACTTAGAAAACCCTAAAAACTCTACTAAAAAGTTCTAGAAATAATAGATTCATATAGCAAAGTGGCAGGCTACAAAATTAACACACAAAAATCAATGGCCTTTTTATACACTAATAATGATAGGGAAGAAATGGACATTAAGAGAACAATCCCATTCACATTAGTGCTACACAAACTCAAATATCTTGGAGTCAACCTGACTAAAGATGTGAAGGATCTATACAAAGAAAACTATAAAACACTGCTCCAAGAAATAAGAGAGGACACGCAGAAATGGAAACATATACCCTGCTCATGGATTGGCAGGATCAACATCATTAAAATGGCAATACTTCCAAAAGCATTGTACAGATTTAATGCGACTCCTCTAAAGATACCCATGACATTCTTCAAAGAAGTGGATCAAACACTTCTGAAATTCATTTGGAACAATAAACAATCTTGAATAGCTAAAGCACTTCTTGTGAAAAGGAATATGGGAGGCATTACTTTCCCCAATTTTAAGCTGTATTACAAGAGTTATAAAAACAGCATGGTATTGGAATAAAAACAGACCCTCAGATCAGTGGAATAGGCTTGAGTACTCAGAGAAGGTTCCTCAGACATAACCACCTAGTTTTTCATAAAGAAGCAAGAAACCCTAAATGGAGCAAGGAAAGCCTATTCAACAAGTGGTATTGGCACAACTGGTTAGCCACTTGCAAAAAAGTGAACTCAGACCCCCAGCTAACACCATGTACAAAGGTAAAATCCAAATGGATTAAAGACCTTGATATCAGATCTGACTATAAGGTATATAGAACAACATGTAGGTGAAACACTCCAGGACATTGAGACTAAAGGCATCTTTAAGGAGGAAACAGCACTCTCCAAACAAGTGGAAGCAGACATAAACAGATGGGACTATATTAAGCTGAGAAGCTCCTGCATCTCAAAGGAGATAGTGCCCAGAATACAAAGGCCACTCACTGAGTGGGAGAAATTATTCATCAGATAAAAGACTAATATCCAAAATGTACAAGGTACTGACAGAACTATACAAGAAAAAACAACTAATCCCATCAAAAAAATGGGGAGAAGAAATGAACAGACACTTTGAAAAAGAAGAAAGGCAAATGGCCAAAAGGCACAGGAAAAGGTGCTCAACATCACTAATTGTCAGGGAGATGCAAATCAAAACTACTATGAGGTACCACCTCACGCCACTGAGATTGGCACACATCACAAAAAAGGAAAACAAGCAGTGCTGGCGGGGATGTGGAGAGAAAGGAACTCTTTTTCACTGCTGGTGGGAATGCCGTCTAGTACAACCTTTATGGAAAGCGATATGGAGATTCCTTCACAAACTGGAAATTGAGCTTCCATACGATCCAGCTATACCACTTCTAGAAATATACCCAAGGAACACAAAAACACAATACAAAAATCCCTTCCTTACACCTATATTCATTGCAGCGCTATTTACAATAGCCAGACTCTGGAAACAACCAAGATGCCCTTCAACAGATGAGTGGCTAAAGAAACTGTGGTACATATACACAATGGAATACTATGCAGCAGCCATCAGGAGAGATGAAGTCATGAAATTTTCCTATACATGGATGTACATGGAATCTATTATGCTGAGTGAAGTAAGTCAGAGGGAGAGAGAAAGACGCAGAATGGTTTCACTCATCTATGGGCTTTAAGAAAAATGAAAGACATTTTTAACAGTATCTCAGAGACAAGAGAGATGAGGGCTGGTAGGTGCAGCTCATGACATGAAGCTCATCACATAGAGTGATGAGTGCAGTTGGAGAGATGACTACACTGAAAACTATCATAACAATGTAAATGAATGAGGAATGTAGAAAGCCTTTTTCGGGTCCCGGAGAGATAGCACGGCGGTGTTTGCCTTGCAAGCAGCTGATCCAGGACCAAAGGTGGTTGGTTCGAATCCCGGTGTCCCATATGGTCCCCCATGCCTGCCAGGAGCTATTTCTGAGCAGACAGCCAGGAGTAACCCCTGAGCACCACCGGGTGTGGTCCAAAAACCAAAAAAAAAAAAAAAAAAAAGAAAGAAAGCCTGTTTTGAGTACAGGTGTGGGGGGTGGGGAGGAGGGAGATCTGGGAAATTGGTGGTGGGAATGTTGCACTGGTGAAGGGGGGTGTTCTTTACATGACTGTAATCATACAACTATAATCATATTTGTTATCATGGTGTTTAAATAAAGATCATTATAAAAAAAATAGGCAGTTAAGGTGGGTTCTAATCCATGTCTTAAACAAAAGAAATTGGGCCAGGGCCAGAGTGATGGCACAGCAGGTAGGGCGTTTGCCTTGCATATGGCCAACTCGGATTAGATCCCAGGCATCCCATATGTTCCCAGGAGCCCACCAGGAGTGATTCTTCAGTGCAGAGCCAGGAGTTACTCTTGATTCTACCTGGTGTGGTCCGAAAACAAAAACAAACAAGCAAACAAACAAAAAAGTGGGGCTTAAGGCTGAGGAGACATGCAGGCACTGCATGCACTGCATGCCCGTATCCTTAACAGCACTGAGAAAAAATTTACCAGAGACTTCCAAGAATCCAGAAGAGGGGCCATAGTAGTAGGGCATTTGCCTTGCATGCATGCAGATGACCCAAGACAAAGCCAAGTTTGATTCCTGGCATTCGATATGGTCCTCCGAGCCTGCCAGGAGCAATTTCTGAATGCAGAACCAGGAATTATAATCCCTGACCATTGCAGGGCATGATCCCACCCCACCCCCAAAATAACCATATAGATCTCTAGGACCCTTGCCCTATGATCATGCCACGCCCTCAGATTCATTAGCCCTGGCAAGGAACCAACATCATCTCAGGACCTTAGCATGAGCTATAGATTGTCCCCAGACCCAAAGGGCTCAAAGTACCACCAGTATTATACCCCCCAGTATTCCTCCCCTACACCCCAATAAGCCCTTGACCTTTCTCTACCTAGTCTGCATTCCACCTT